>NC_087562.1:15987212-16587212 GCF_036250125.1 Pseudopipra pipra | reverse complement strand
ATTTCTGTCACAAACAGCCAACATGATTCCCTTCAGTCCCTTTGCCATTTCCCATGCAAAAAATCCTGCTTTGAGCAGAATCAAGACATCTTTCCAGGCCTTCACTTGCAGCTAAACAAAAAAGGGAAATGTGTCCTGTGCTGAGTTCCACATGGAATGATGATGT
This sequence comes from Pseudopipra pipra, assembly GCF_036250125.1. NCBI lineage: Eukaryota > Metazoa > Chordata > Aves > Passeriformes > Pipridae > Pseudopipra > Pseudopipra pipra. The sequence goes on along the minus strand of NC_087562.1, from coordinate 16,587,046 downwards.
CTGGAAATTGAGATCCAAGGGAGGGTTGGCATTTTTCACCTGCAGGAACTGCCTCGTGTTAGAACAACACAATGTGCTCACAGTGTCTTATAATTAACAGCAAGGAGAGAGATTTCAATACAGCTGCAGAGAGGTACCAGCAGCTCATGCTCACATCAGAACACTCGTTATCCGAGGGCAGAGAGAGAAAAGTGAGGCCCAAAATACTTGAGTTTAAACAGCTGAGAGGACTCAGAAAAGGTGTTGAGCTGTGTTTCAGATAAAATATAAGCACAGAACTGTAATAGAGGAAGCATAAAGTGGATTCTGCTCAGAGAATTATTTGTTGATGTTGTGGAAGAAGCCTCAGTGGTTAAAAGTGTTGTCTCCTTATTGTATTGCAGGTCATCACAAGCAATCTGGAGGAGCTACATTTCTTAGTCCCTCAGGAGCATTATGATAGCATTATCTATAAGACATATAAACTGCACTGGACTGCTTAGCTGAAGCCCTTCATCTACAGTTTGTTGCCCTGAATGCAAGGATAATCGAGTAACAGCTTTTGGACAAATACCAACCTTACGTTAAGTAAATATTTTTTCCACAGAACAACTGACTAAAGACAAAAGACTTTACTGTTTTAAAGTAAGCCAGGTAAACTGAATAAGAGGATTTGGATTATATTTCATGTCTCACCAAGGTACAGATAATGAAATTCTGTTCCTTCAGTTCCAAATATATGTCTCTCAAGATTAAAAGCAAGGATTACCATTTACCACAGCTGACTGGATCATGCTAACAAGGGATACAAAAAATTTGTTCATCAACTTCCAAAGTAAAGAGAATGGGATATGTACACATTGAAAAAAAACTTTGAAAAAATCTAAATAACTTCTTGTGATGCCTTCTTCTGGCCACTTTCTGTGGTTGTGATTGTATAAATATGACTTAAGTCTTAAAGATTATCGAATGATAAAGGGATCTGATTTTCAAATTATCTCAATTAATTAAAGCTTTTAACCATTTTTTTTTTCTCCCAGATTCATCAGGGAACAAATCTGATAAACAAATTCTCTACCTGTTTTCCTACTGTGTTTAAAAAAATCTCCATGGAGATAAATAGCTTAGTTGGATGTGTTCAAAATATGCCATGTCTCATAAATGCCTAAGAATAGAGGCAGACAGATACACCAACTCCATTTGGCACACCTCAGAGGAAGGGAAAGGGCCAAAAGTACTGTAAGACACCATTGTTTTTCCCCAGAACAGGTGGGGTCCCCAAGGGGTTCCCAGAACTGTCTGGAAGGAACTGTAAGATGCTCTAAATTGTGGCTGTTAGACCCCAGGGCCACACCTGCCTGCAGCACAGCCCTCCCTTCCCTCCTTCCTCATGGAATGGCATAAGGAATTTGTTGGCAAGGAAATGTGGTTTGAATGCTGCTGGAGAAATCATGGAGAGCAGCCAGGTCCTTGGCCAGGAGCCTCCTCTGGCACACCCGGCACACCTGACAAGCTGTTCCATCCAGGCTGGGAAAGGCCTGGTGCTGGTGGGGAACATAGCTGGTGACACTGGGGGAAGTCTAATCCTTCTGCATATGTGGTTTTCTACTCTTGTGCAACACAGATCCACGCTCCTGCATGGGACACACAGCCCAGTTGGAGCTGTAAGGTCTGCAGGAACAGGGAAAGCACTTACTGACACGATTTCCTTCTTTACCTTCTGATCGTCTGGCAATCTCCCCGCAATCAACTGCCAGCTCGTGTCACATGGCAAAAACCATAACCTTGAAGCAAAGCATTTCTGGAAAACACTTTACACCATTCATTACATGCAGAAGCAGGCTTGGCATACTCAAAAGCTGAGAGGAACCATAGCAGCTACCATGTTAAAACAGCTTAACAGATGTCTGTGCTGAAATGCTAAATTACACCTAAAACACATGACAATAAAACACCACAGTCTTTGGTGCTGCTGAGTTTCCCATCTGTTCAAATACTACCCAATCCAACAAGGTATATAAATGCTTCTGGTTTCCAAGGTTATGTTCCTCTTTCCAGCACAAGAAGTGTGTTTAATTGAGTGGAATTGAGTGGCCCTTACTGACTGCTCAGGTGTTCTACCTGCAGGCCAGGGCCAGGGCCTGATACCATAAGATTCTTAGGAAACTTGGATGACAACTTTATGGAACAGGTCCTCAGGGAGCCAACTCGGAAGGATGCTCTCCTTGATCTGCTGCTTGTCAACAGAGAGGGTCTCATGAGTGAAGTGGAGACTGGGCTCGTCTTGGCCACAGCAATCACGAAATGACCACGTTTAAAATCTCTGTTGACGGGAGGAAAAGTGCAGCAAAACCTCCACTCTGGCCATGAGGAGAGCAGACTTCAGGCTGCTCAGGGAACTAGTGAGGAAGGTCCCTTTGTTTTTGTGGGTGCTGGAGTTCATCACTGCTGGTCACTTTTCACCTCCTCAGGGCACAGGAGTAGCAATTCCCAAATGCTGGAAGTCAAGCAGGCGAGGCAGAAGGCCAGCTTGGCTGAGCAGGGATCTTCTCTTGGAAATAAGGCAAAAAAAGAAGGTGTGTACCCAGTGGAAGCAAGGTCAGGTGACATGGGAAGAATTCAGAGATGCTGCTTTTCCCTGCAGGGAGAAAATTAGTGCAGCCAAAGCTCAATTGCAGATGAAACTGGCCAGAAATGTGGGGGACATTAAAAAGGTTTTTTTAAAATATAATAACGGTAAAAGGCAGTGTAGAAATAACATTTTCCCATTCCAGGATGAGGATGGCCACCTCAAAAACAGGGGCAGAGACAAGGCAGAGGTGTGTAATGATTTCTTTACCTCTGTCTTCAACATAGACAGTGGACCAAGGGGGTCTCAGTGCCCTGAGCTGAAGGACCATGACTGATATTCAGATGTTAGGTCAGACTGGTGGGTGCTGATTACCTGGTGATACAGCACAGACCCAGCTCACACTAAAGCATCCTGTATTTTGTCCTGCAGAGACACTTAAACAAGTGGCACAGATCATTGCCACATTATCCTGCATCCAAAAATGGCTCATCAGGGAGATTTTATAACCCAGCTCAGAGTGGGACTGCCAACAGGGGCAGCAGACAGGGGCATGCAGTGCTCCCAGGTGCCTACGTGCACTCTCACACCTATGAAGGATGTGCACAGACCTTTCAGTGATGCCCAATTTGAACTGTAGTTCCTTTTAAACTGTAATTTTATGATCATTCTTCTTTCTTATGATTTAGAAATTATTAATAGATGAGAAATAACGATCACAACAAGAGGGTAACTGTTTGCTCTAGCACTAAAATAAAATTGAACAAGGAAAAATTCTTCATTAGTAAATTAATGTGGTGAAAAATACCAACTCTATTGTTTTAAATGAGGTCCATTTAATAAGTTCAACCTCCACCCTAGACGTATACCTTACATCTGGTTAATTTAATGAGAAAAGACAGACAGTGTTAATTACTTTATGATGGCTGTTCTGCACTGTGGCTTTGGCAAGTGAGAAAAGACAAATTCCCATGGTTTTAAGCTAAAGGAAATGACTTCTAAGGGATAAAAAGCACTTAAGCTGGATGGCAGAGAATTATTTAAAGTTGAAAATCTTTGGGGTTTTTATTTGCAATATGCATGTTAAGATGCTAAAATGTGTCCATTTCTTCCTTGTATATTCACATGAACTCTGATTAGTGGAGGGGGAGTAGAGCAAACAGTTTGTGCAGCTCTGAAAGGCCTGTGCTAGGAACTCAGCTGTCATTAGCTTGCCACCAGTTAAAATAATTCTACAGAAAGTCATGTTTGCCCTGAGTTAATATTGCAGGGAGATTTGTATGGACTGTATCTTGAGTTGGCAATAACGGAGCACTGATGCCCGTCCTGCTCTGAGGTGTCAAGCTTCTTAGGGAACAGAAACAGCTCCTCAATGCCACAGGTGCCAAGCCAAAGCGATTTGAGCTGCTAACTGCTCACAAAGACTCATCTGTCAAGTGATTTCGAAGGAATTGATCCATAATCGTTCCTGTGTCTCACGGGTACTTCTGGTCTCTTGAAAGAAAGGTAGAGATCAAGTGCCCTGCCTCTCACAGAGGGGGAAACTGAGGAACGAACACCTCCTACAGATCACACATTAAGTAAAATAACCAAGTGCTTTGCAAGTTGGTCCCAGCAATTTGTAAGCAAGACAGACGAAAAATAGATTCCTATTACCTGGTGCCAAGAGCCTGCAATATTTCCACAGGATGGATTTTGCACTGCCAAGTTAAGATGGCATCTGCTTCCACCTGTAGGATGCGGTGCTTGTCCCCTTAACTACTATAACCATTGTAACTACTCTAAAATAACTGCTGTTTTTCACTTTAAAGCCCATCCTTTTAGGCATGCTATCCTAGAGGAGGTCACATTCTTAGATACAAAGCGTGTGAGTGCTGTGGTGACACTGCAGTATCTGTCCTGTGAACACCATGGGTAGGGGGCTGATTTTATTGTCTGATTCCACTGGCATGATTTTATTGCCTTACAAGTTGAGAGGACTGTTCCAATGAAATAGGGAAAATGATACATGGGAAATTCTGTAAGGAACAATGAAGCCTATTGTCATGGATTGTTTCCTCAGTGGTTTCTTTGCCAGCTTTGTGATCAATTGGATAAATTCCTTCTGAAATATTACAGGCATGATTTATATATTGCAAAACTCTCACCTGAATGTAGCATTTCCCCCTCATTTCCTATTGAACCTGATACATTCATTGTGACTTAATGGAGCGTTTAATTATATGTTTATTTCTGATCAGAAATTACACTTTTTCTTATTTTTTATTCTTTCTCTCCAGTTTGACGTTAAGTCTCATTAATGTCAGAAATCTCAGGATTAAAAAAATAAATCTTATTGCAGTGTAAAACCAAAGGAAACGGAGAGCAAAGTCTTACAGAATAATGTGTGATGTGTATAAACATCTGCAGCCAGCAGCTGGAATAGGTGCGAATATTTCTCTTTAACAAACGCTATGCAGTATTTTCCCACACAGCTTTTCTCATCCTATTCTTCAGAATATTTGAAAACACTCCCAGTTAACTGTAACTTACAAGTTTTGCATGTGCATTCATCTTAGTCATTAATGGAAAGTCAAATAAAAAAAACAGGTTTCTGTGAAACTTTAAAACTACTCAAAATACAGATTTTGACCTCCAGTTGCACAGACTGACAATGATTAACATGTATGTTGTCACAAATACTCAAAAGCTACAGGAATATTTTTCCCCCTTTCTTTTATTAAATACTACATTCACAATGAAATCATAGTGCTTTGAATTCTGAATGATCTTAATTTTCTGTCATTTCCAATACCATTTTCTGCAACTGTCTTAGGAGGGCTGCATATGTAAAATATATAACTGTAGTATATAACTCTCTTTCCTGAGACCAGGCTCAAATTTTTTGCTCATGTGCAAAACACAATTCCATGTTTAAATATTTTTCAGACCAAAAGTGATGAAAGTTCTTCCCAAATAACACGTGACTATCAGCATCTAAACACTGAAAACAACAGCTGCAATGGTTGTATTTTCTAGATAATTGCTAAGTGGTCTTTTCCAACAGATTTTTTTTTCTGCTCTGTTACTTTTACACATATTTCAGCATAAGCCCTTCCCAGGACACCCACATATCAGAGATGACTTCTCAACGCCTTCTGTGGGGCACTAACATCTCCATATGTCACTAAGCCTCCCCAGAGGGTTCTGCATCTTCACAGAGGCTTTCAGCATTCCTTTAATAGAAACTGAGCCAATTTCTGAACTCAACAGTTGGATTTTGGGGGGAAACAAAGAACTGGAGCAGACCTCCTACCTCCTCGAGTCAATTCCTCTGCTATTGTACACAACACATTCTATAATTTTGGTCAGAAACTTGTCAGCTTGCAATAAGCACAACAATAGTACAGCCCTCAACTGGCCCTGGGTCTGGGATGAACATCTTAAACAAACTCTGAGTCACTGGGATGGATTGTCTTTAACTGCTCTCAACACGTATTTAAGAAACAACTGGACATGGGACTCAGTGCTCTGCTCTGATTGACAAGGTGCTGATCAGTCACAGGTTGGACTCAGTGATCTCAGAGGTCTTTTCCAACCTGAATGATTCTGTGATCCTGTGCTCTGTTTGAATACCCTTCTCCCCACAGAACTGAACTGCCTTACAACTCCAGTGGTGGTGGGAAATCTGCAGCTTGTTTTTGTCTGAAAAGAACCAAACTGAGGCAATACAAAGATGTGGGATTGGGAAGCACAGAACGTGGTAATAGGAATATCATACAGTGGTTTTACTGACAACTCAGGGAATGGGAAGCAATCAGGAGTCTGGTTGTGCATTCAGAATTGTTATGGGAATGATCCACCTGAAGATCACAGGTAATTTCCAGCAAATGAATCAGCCTTTTGAACATCTTGCATTTAGAAAGCTTTGGGGAAATGTGGTGAAGGCCCACAGTGGTGCCCATTTCAGATGGATTCCATTTCCAGCCTGTGCTGTCACTGACAATACAGGGAGGAACTTACACTGGACTTGTACAGCTTCTTTAAATAGTAGGGAATGTTATGCACAAAACTGTTCCCCCTCTAATACATCAAAGGGTGTGCACGATGGAGAGCAACAAATTACTTTTAACCTGAAGAAAGCAGGGAATCAAGAAGTGAGAGTCAGCATGATTTACTGCTCAGTCCAAGGGTGTTACAATTTTGCAAACAGCTATTTCAGGATGATTGATAAAACACAATTGATCCAACTGTGTGGGATGGGGAAAGTAAAACAACATCAAACACATCAAAGACCAGTGCACCAGCTCTTCTCCCTGTGGCCACAGACCACAAGATGGCCATGAGACCTTCTTTCTTTGCATCCCACAGATGTGCAAACTCAGCCTGATAAAAAGAAAGGTCACATACCCTCTCCCCCCTCTCATTTCCAGAAAAGGACACAACACACTTGGTCTACATTTGTGGAATTAAATAAAAATAGTGTGACAGTAAGAGTTGGTGAGCATGTCAGACATCACCTAAATTAAGAACACTATCACATTTTTTTTTTCTATATTCTCACAAGTTTTAGGATCTTTTCCATTTAAACATCTGGAGAAGCACATTTTCCCCTGATTTATACAAAACCTCATTACAGAGAAAGTGATATTACAAAGACACACAAAAAAATCCAATCTTACACCAAAAGATGAACATGGAATTATTCCTACTTGAAGAAGCAGAAGTCAACCCCAATAATTCTTAGTGCAAAACTGAAGAGTATTTAGTTACTTTTGAGACAAATAGAAAGAGAAAACTATTTAGTAGTGTTATTAGTTTGTGCTTATATTGGCATATTTTACCATCTCAGTCAACCAAACAGAACCAACCCATTTTCAACAGCCATTGGCTTTTCACAACCTGTGCTGAGTCAGAGCTATTCAGGAGCTAAAACCAGATTGTAAAATACAAGATATTTATAGATTTCTTCTGTCTGACAAGATCTATTAGAAATACCAAATGAATGCACAAAAACGTAAATGTCTCTATTAAAATATTTTTTTAAAATGCTTAGTAGAAGTATTTTAATGAAATAAGGCATTGTTCTATACACTTGGGAATTTATGGTAGAAAAACACGAGTCTGATAAGATCTGATTCTTAAAAAGAGGATCAGGAATGTGGCTTTCTACACTTTTTAAATTTGCAAAATAAGCCACATTTCAGGAAATCTCATTTTTAAAAAAAAATTACGGCATTCCAGTAAATGCCAAGATAAAATTGGCTCATGTTCAGCCCTAAGATAAAAATACACTTTAAAGCATATAAACCAAAAGCAAAATATCATCAGCTTAAATGAAAGCAAACCTACACTCTAAGTGAAGAAGTACCTACTCACATTTGGTAATGTCTACAAATAATTTGTGACTAGTAAAAGCACATACAGAATCTTGTGAAACTGTTTAGTGGACAGAGTACATTGGGTGGTTTCCACCCTTTCTGCTCTTGCTCCTGCTGAACTGGTCCCTACACTCCCTATTTTCCTATTTTCTTGTCTGCTAGATACAGCAGTGGAAGAACTGTGTATTTTTGGAACTTGCCATGTTGTGTGGCATAAATGAGTGCAGAAGGAGGTAACTGAACTGTTGGAATAGGAAATCCCAGTGGTGACAGGTGCTGAGTGAAAAGGGGACACCTCCAGCCCCAGGTGAGTTGGCTGGTTGATGTAAAATACACTCCATAACTAAGAACATGATCAATAAATATTCTATGTTTCTGCTACTCCCAGTATCTCCTGGTGTTGTGATCTAACCACCCATCAGTCAAGCAAAATGTGAGCCAATTCACAGCTGTGCCCTGAAATGGGATGAGACTCACAAACAGCTTTTTCTCAAAGAAACTTAAAAATTAGTCAGTGTTATTTACTACTGATTTTGAAATTTTTGCATTCTCTTGAATCGGTTTCCAAAAAAAAACCTCTTAAAAATACTTAGTAGCTGTTAAAATTTTCTGTTTACACAGACTAGTTCAGTTACTACTAAATGCAATAAACTATACATTCAATGCTTTCTAGGTCAACACAAAATATCTGTTATTGTTTATGAGAGCAAAATGTGTGGCAATACTTACAGTGTAATTTTTATGTATAGACAGTGAAGACTGTTTCTCATTTCTATTTATTCTTTTACTTAAATTTTGTCAATATTTAACAAGTCAAATTGGCTAATGTGTGGTTTCTATGACCAAAGTAGATCTAAATAAAATAGTTCCCTGATCAGTTAAAACTGATCAAGTCTGGACCTCTTTTGGTGACATCAAGTTTGTAACTCACACACTTCCCTTTCCTGCAGCAGGAGCAGTTTTTTTCCCATTCTGGCTGACTCTTTACACAAAGCCTGTAAAACAAGGTGGTCTCTGCTTTTCTTCCTGCATTTAGCTGGAACTGCACAAAGCTCAGTCACTGAGTGGGAAGTGATATACAGCCAATCTATTTGCAAACCTGGATTAAACCACATGCAAGGTTATTAAACACAGAACGGAATGATTCTTATTCAGTAGTAAGTGTTAGCATGAACAACTGTTGTTCTTACCATTAATTTCCCTAAAGCCATCACATCTTGCCTCTTTTTATTGTGACATAAATATTTAATCAACTCCAAAATTGCAGTGGATAATATAAGCTACATGTAAGAAGGTCAGCAAGGAGATGTTCTGTCTTTAAGGTTCATTCAATACTATTTCTTTCCCAAATCTTCCTTCCTTCTCTTGTCTTCATTCTCTGTAATTTATCTGCACTTTTCTTCCAATTAGTCACTAGTTAAGGACTTTGCAAGTACTCTGCTCCAGAAATCTAGAATATCTAGCATTTAGAGGATTAGGGAATTCCATTAACTTTGACTTGATTTTAATTTAAGGCATTAATCTAGTATTGCATTATTCTACTCTGTATGACTTTGTGGCATCCAAAATATGTGCTAATTTTGGGGAAAGATACCTTCTTTAAAATTAATTTAACCTTTTAAAATAACAGTTTTTAAAAGAATGCATATATATGAGGCACATTTGAAAATGATTATAAGGTCAAATAAAATCAAACCAGTAGTGAATGGAAGCTGATATGGATTTGAAGTGCCCCATGGCAATCAATGACTTAACAGACCTTCACAACTGGTAGCCAAATGATTTGTATGAATTGAGCATAAAGCATAACCCACAGAAAAAGAACTGTATTTTGGCTTTAAGATATTCAAATCATGAGGAAAAAAGTTTGTGTTGACTACGGTTCAGCAAATTTCTTACCATCAACAAGCAGCCTTATCTACTTCATATGCACTTTCTAGAGGCTTGGGAGCATCTACACAAAAAAAACCCAAAAAGCCAAACCAAACCAAACAAAGAAACAAAACCAAAACCAAACCAAACCAAACAAAAAAAACCAAAACAAAACAAAACAAAACAAACAAAACAAAACAAAACAAAAACCAGCAGATTCTTGTTTTGGTCACTTATTTGACTTGAAAATTAAAAGAGAGTGGGGTGGAATATGACTCAGCAGTACATTTATGTGGTCAGATCTGGCTCTGCAGTGCAACTGCTGAGCACCTCTCCGGCCTATTTCTGAAGGCCAGTGAAGTCAAAGGTGCTCTGTCAGCTTCAGTAGGATTTTGGTCAATTATTTCCTATGGGTTCAGTTATTTGGGGTATTTCCTATTGCCCTTGAAAACTGTTCCACCCAGACCCCAGCACAGTCCTTTGACACTCAGCTGATTTGCAAGAATGTGCTGTAACAAGGGCGATGCCAGAGAACCCCACAGGGGTGGCTCCCTGGGGTTTTCCAGGCACACACATGCTGGCTCTGCCCACGCTGAAATCCAGCTGGATGACAGCCAGCTGCAGCCAGAAGTTTGCAGAGAACTCGGTGGAGGTGCCTCCTGTGGAAGTGTGAGCTCATACAGAGCACAGAAACCCCCCCAGTTGCCTGCAGAGCCCATTCCATTGTAATAAACCACTGGGCTAATTTTCTAAGTGCAAACAACTGTAAAGAAAAGAGTGGGTGGTGGAAAGCATCATCTATCAGCTGACAGAACAGCAGGAGACACTAGGGGAAAAATGGAGAAAAGGAATTGCTCATGGGATTGATGCCTATAAAAACATGATGGATGAATTTCTTCACTGAGGCTGAGCAACTACAGTCCAAGATGAGCTAAGGTAACAATATCAAAATATTATCAAGAGAGTTAAGGTGAAACTGTGCAGAGAATTCCTAACTAGATGAATTCTGTTTAGAAGAGAGCATGATCATTTTAAGGAAAAATTTATATGTTGTGATACTCAAATTTTGAAGGACTGTTCTATGCCTAGATGATCCAGTGCTGTGGTTCTGGGTGCTGAAGAAAAAATCAAGGTTAAGATTTTAGGCTTAGAATCTCTACATTAGATTAGTTTATTTTTCTTCTATCAATATCCAAAGTGACCCTTTCAAAACTGACCTAATAAAGGCATTTGCTGAGAAAGACACAAATCTTCCTTATTTTCCCCCATGAGTTTAAAAGAGCCCGGCTTTCCTGTACTCAGATAAGTTAGTATGCCTTAAAAATTGTTTGATTAATTAGCTGGGAATGTTACACGAGCTCTCCATTGCAACACCACAGAGCTGGACTTCAGAAATTGAGCTTTGATGCAGCCAGTTGGTGACTGCATTTGCACTCTGTTACTGACATCAGTGTAGGACAGGTTTAGGTATATGAGTGTGTGTGCTCGATAATTCAAAAGGAAAGGCAAGCTTTTATTGGAGTTTTTGATTTTTGCTTTGCCTCTGAAAAGTTAGTAAAAGTGACTCCCAGCAGCAACTATTTTTATAGGTAGCGAGTCCTGTAACTTTGAACCCTGACGTGGTTGTGTATAACCTGACAGTGTTCAGGAAAATTACCCTGAAAATCCATTTTCCGAGATGTGGAGAAAAAATTCACTGAGCTTGAATAAAAAATACCAATAAGCATCTAAAATATTCTAAAACATGCCTTAAGCAATACTGCCTTTCCTTTCTGTGATTAGTGATAACAGTACCTTTCCACATACTCCTCTAGGTTGTCCTACCCACTTCATGACTGAGAAGTCTGACAATCAGATATACTCCATCTGAGAGTTGTGGGTTTAGAGGAGTTTCTTCTGGATGCAGGTGTTTCCTGAGGTTCTAAAAGCAAGCAAAGAACTCACAGCCTTTGCTTGCAGGGTGTCCAAGAAGACAAGCCATTTAAAGGAAAAGCTGTTTCTTTCCTCGTTGACTTCTTTTGCTGATTTCCAGAGAAATACACCAGCCAGGACAACAGAACGTTGCCAGAACATGTCATTTTAGGTCCCTCCTCTGCCATAACGTGTTTTTGTGTGAACTCCAGCTAATCAGCTTCTTGTGCTTCAGTTACCTATAGAAATAACAGCATTACATTGTCTTAAAGGCCTATTTTTAAGAAAAAACCCCCCACCAAGAATATAAAAGTGACAGCTGTCTCTGGCAATGGAAGCTAAATGTGTTTTAAAATAGATAAATTTAGTGTGCCATGTTTGGTTTATTCAGTCTGCATATTAATCAGGGCAAGGAGAATGTCTTGCTCCTTTTGGTAAAGTGCAATGCAAACACAGTTTACATACGTGTTTGCTATTAATAATGAGAGATAGTTTTAGATTCAGGAGTGAAATCTGATTTTCCTGTCAGAGAAGTGCAATTTTAAGGATATTCCATTCTTCTACTGCATTTCCAGAGTTAGCACACTAGGAAAGGAGATATCCCTTTGGGGAGGGGCAAGTCACAATGGGTTTGGCTCTTGGGCCGTTTAAATGGCAACGTTAGCAAAATGCTGCAAATAAATGAGCTTGCTAAAAGCAGAAGATGGCTTGGACAGCCAGGTTTCTGCAGGCCTGTTGGTTCCTCAGTCGAGGAAGGTAATTACACAGCCCATTCCACAGTGTGAAATGGATAATGATATGCCCCAGTGGCCCTGACTTCTACATTCAGCACTTTAGGGCATTCCTCATCCCCAAAATAGATCCTGCTGACCAGTCCTGGGCTGGAATAAAGCCAAAATCACTTCATTGATTCCAAAAGACTTACTTCAACTTCGGTAAACTGAGTTTGGGTTTTATGCTGCCTCAGAAACTTCACTGCATGTTCACTAGTCCCACTTTTTACATAGCCAAGCACTGCTTGTGCTTGCATTTTTATTTGTATATATTCTGGAGGTTTAGATTTCTTTTTTACACTGATCATGTTACATGTATTAGGTCTAACACATTATTTTGTTTAAGCTCAATATAAGCTATGTAAGACTGACTGACTCCAATAAACTTCCCCTCTCTTTTTTTTTTCCTTTTGTAAAGGACACACACTCTTCTTCAAAGAAAAGACTGAAAAAAACACATTATATTATAAATTGAATGGGATCTAACATTCCCCACAGTACACAGCCTTGATATTGGGGGAAATATAGAGCCATCCTGGAAAACACTGAGTTTGTAATTTTTTGGAAAACGTAAGCTAATGGAATAAATAAATATTCTGTATCACCTTCCCATATGGCCCTACCATTCTACTGAGGGGTACCACAAAAAAATCAGGTATCTAGAAATTGGCTTCTAAAGCCTGTTGGCTGCACCACAAATTAGCCAGTTTCTGAGCCTTCTGTTTGAACATGGCTTGTACACATGTGAAGAATAACAGAATGAAACAAAGGCAAATTAAAACCACAACCAGAGAAGCATCACGTCATCTTCTGCTGCCACTGTGTACAGTGGCAAAGCAAGAAAGTTGCTTTTATGATTATGCATCTCTTTATCAAAGAGAAAGTGCAGATATGTTTAATTGCACCATCCTGTGAATCATGCTTTCCTTCCCAGCAGCCTCAGTCGTGTCTGTCTTCAGTGCAATCTGAGTGACAGACCAGACAATTTCATGATTTTTTTCTCACCAGCAGAAAGTTGGCCTAATGATTAATCATAAAACCAGAACTTAATTAATCTTTCTTTCCTTCCTTCTCATACCTGCTTCCTACAAATCAAATATGTCAGGCCACATTGGGAAGACCTTTAACATATCCTAATTCTGAACACTGAATATTGGTTCACAGTGGCAACTTGCTCACAATCAATCCATTAAAATGAAAGAAAAATCTCAACAAGATCTTCTTTCAGAAAAATCAAAAAGATTGCAAACTGTTTGCAGTTTCTATCAACAGAGAGGCTGGCTTTGGCTGGAATATTATCACTAGAAAATATTTCCTCAAGTCTCATAATATGAATTCAGAGAGTTTTCTCTACTACTATAGAGGTTGACCTATAAAATAGAGCAGCACCAAAGCCAGGTCACATAAAATACAGTAACTGCTGGGAATTTGTGAGCAAATGGAGAAGGGGAGACTGGTTGTTGACACCACCAAACAGGGATCTGCCCCATCTTTCCCAGGAGCCTAAAGAGGGATCTGGAATGAACAACAGTGTCCTGCATCCTGTAATTGCTTGTAAGAAAGCACCTCCCAGCTCTTGGCTGACTAAAGCATGAAGCCCCAAGCATTCACCTGTACTGGTCTAGAATTTAACCACTGCCTGGTAACTCAGTGCACAAACACACTTCAAAACTTTCTTTCTTTACACATTCCTGACTGAAGGAAAAAAAAAAAAAAAGGAAAAGAAAAAGGACACTGCAATTAGTAGGTGATATTAAAAAAAAATTAATGTAAAAATTAACTTCTCTCCCTTGGAATCTTGAACATTGCTAAAACAAGAATGAGAGGTTTTGGCACAGTCTCCAACTCTCAGCCGTGTAATTCCACCAAAATCTTTACATATCACTCACAAGGAATATTAGTTTCTAAGGTGTACTGTGGGGAATATGACCTTTCACATTTCTTATTATTAGTAGAATTGTTCTGAATGATAGTATTAAAACTGGCAGTGATTCTAAGATGAGTAGAGATCACCAAAACCTGTATTTGCCACCTTCACTCAAAATGTATATTTAAAGTACATAGGGTACAAAATAACAGCATGGGATCCATCATTCAATTACAGGGCTCCCATTAATTCAGGCAGATAATCTGAGATTTTCAGTTACTGTGGGAATTTTCAAAGTAATTAATGGGTTTTGGACAACATGACATCATTGCAATGACTGACATTTGGTTGAACTTAATATGTCACTTAGCATTCACTGCTAAGCAACCAAGCTTTCGGTATGCTGGATGTCTGAGACATGAGGTCAATGTCTAAAGTGTATATGCAACACAATTACTAGTAACTACCAGTCTCTAGTGAAAGTGCACTCACTTTAGTTATTATTTCAGTAATTCTGTTTCAGAAAACCTAAACCTTTAAAAGGGTCTTGTGTGTCCTCCATAGTTTATAGTTCTGGACTTGTTCTAAACGAAGGCATTTCCCATTTATTATCTGTATTGGTGTTTGCTGCTTAAGTACAGCAGTTGTGGCCTGCAAATAATAAAACAAGATAAATTGCTTTAACTTGGCTTCCAGTTATTTCATATTTACTTTAACTAAGGTTTAAGCTATTGATCAAGATGGATTCCCAGGAGCAAAAGGCAGATCCAGAGCTGAGTCTGATGTCCAAGTTCTACAACAAGGGACTGAGGACAGGGATTTAGTCTCATTTGATGAAGAATAATTTAACAGTCTCCATAATGGAATCTTAATTCTGATCACAACACCAGAAAATCATTGTACTGAGAAGCAATTCAGATGTACTTCAACTTATGTTCCACAGAAGAGCTCACTTTGATGAATTCTCATTAAGACATTTGTTCACTTTCAGTCTCTCTGTTCTCAGGCTTTCCTATATAGTGCTGCCTTATAAAAGATGCATGAAATGTTACAGCTTTTCACCAAATAATTTTTTCCACTCACAGAATGTTGCCTCAGGAACTGGTCCCACCTTTTCCAGGAGTAATTTGGAAAGGCTCCCCACCCTGACCAAATCTGACCTCTGACTGATTGCCTCAAAACCTACACACCCCAAATGAGAATAACTGCCCAGGACAAGACATGTAATAATGATCTCACCTGACAGAAAGGGAATGAAACAACTGAAGCAGTGGCCAGAGTAGTGGAAACACAAAATGGATCACTCTCCTACTTGCAGGGCTCGTTCTCTTTGCCAAACACACTCAAACAGGAAGGATAATGTAACAGTTGATGGCCTCAACTCCAGGAGCTACAGACCAAAGTATGTGATTCATATATACTGCAACTAGTTAAGAAGAGACATATTAAGTAATTCTGGAAGGAAAGCAGCACTTGTCAGTATCATTTTAGTGCTAATACAAGAAACCCATAGCTCTGCTTAAAAACAACTGAGCCATAATTTGTGTGATATACCTTCCAGGCAGTTAGATGCACTTTTTCAGCAACATGACCATAAACTGCTAAATTTTTTTAGCATTTGGTTACAATTAAATTATGTTTCAAGTATCCCAACATATCAGTAAATGTCAACTCAATTCATATTTAGCCAACTGGCTTGGCTGTAGCTGATATAGCATTTATATATTAATCTTGTCAATGAATATTGAAGACCAAATATTATTGACCACTATCAGAGCCCATTAACTCCAGTTTGATCACAGTGCTCTTACCCAAAATTGGGATAAATGCTAACATTCTTACCCAGTTGCAAATGTATGAGCTTTGCACATAAAAATGTAAATATTAGTATCTGTGCATTCCTGTGTTCTTTATCTTTACATGTGATCAAATCTGAGCTACAGCTGAACTACTTTAAGACATTAAGAAAACTTAAAAGCATGTAAAGCAGTGTCATTTTAGAAGACAAGTTTATGGTCCAGTGAACCCCAAGAACTTCAATGAACCTCCAGGTTTTTAAGGATCTTTCATCATAACAAATGTTTATGTTAAGCATATTACCTACTTAGAGCATAATTTTTCATTTTTTGAAAAATTCTGCCCTTGACCTCTGAATTGCAGACAAAATTCTTAAGCCCAACATGGCTCTTCAAACCAATTCAACTGAAATCTATTTCATTGAAATCAAACCCACGAATTTCAAATTTGTGGAAGAAAAGCACGACAAAAGGAAGAAATTCAGGACAGTTGTCTTCCGATTCTGAAGTCAGCATATCTAGACTTAATTTTAAATATTTTAAAGGAAGTTTTCAAAAATTTCAGAATGGTATTTTCCATATTGTCACTATATGAGGATTCCCCATTCCACGCTCTGAACAACTCCCATTAAATTTAGTGTAAGACTAATACTAATTTAAGTAAGAGTTGCACCATCCAAAGGATCAAATCTAATCCTTGAGTACCTATTTCTCTTTTTTGTTTTTCACAGATAAATGCTTGTTTTGAAACCACTTTAGGCAGCATATTAGCCCAGATAAAACTTGGAATAGCCATAACACTTAGACAAAGCTAAAAGCAACATCATAGAACAGAATTGGTCTCTTTGTACCTTATTTCCAGACTTCTAAGTTTAGGTTTTCTCATTGTAAAGATCTCCTGAAGCATCTCCTTAAACTGCTGGGACACAACCAAAATTCTTGCTCTAATATAAAACACTGTATTAGCCACTCGGGATGTTTTCAAAAGAATTCTGTATCCTCAAGCAAAAGAGATCCAGATAAAGTAACTTTTTTTCTCTTACTGCTTGTTGCACTTAGAATGCAAGACACTGGAAGGATATGTGGCGAGTAACTATGGATACACAAACAGAACCCATCAATGTTTTGTGGATATTAAGTTTTCAATTTATCAACCTCAGCTCAATCCAAATTTCAGGCTCTTTTCTCCTCCTGCCCCTCCTTGTGAGCTATTTTCACTGAGCTCAGTGGAATTTCCACAGATAGGATACAACCCAAATGAGCATTCAGCTGTGCTCCAAAAAATGGGTAAAGGAAGCCAAAAGTTATCATCCTCTTGCTGAGAACATCTTAGCTCTGAGCTGAAAGAAAAGGAGTCCCATGGCTTCCAAATAGCCTTAGAACCATGGAACAAGGAGGAATTTGAGTCAAGAATGACTGATTAATCTTTGTGCATGTATTTTTTTTTTTAACACTTCCACTTCTCACTGTAAAACTGCTCTTTTAATGGATTGAGAATTTGCTAATATCATCTGCTCCATTTCTGGAGACTTTTTTTTTTTTTTTTTTTAGAACACTAGGGAAACCAGCAGCATTTCACTTTCATAGCTCTGAAAAATTTCATTAATTTTGCTAGTAAACATTTGACACCTCGATTGAAAGCCTGCTCTGCACAGACATGGAAAACTGAGGTTATAAACCAGCTTTAATCATCATGATATGAGCTATTTCCATCACTGCACACTGTGATTAGGGGAGGTGATTAGTCTCTGCTGTGCAGCCAGAGTGTGAAGTGAGCTTGTAAGGCAATACAGGTGTCCTGTATCATCCTCCTGAGGATTGCAGGGTTATAATCCAGGTCTACATGGTTTGCTCCTCAAAAAAAGTCAAATTAGAAAACTGTTGTCAAATTGTAGTTCCAAAGAAGAGATCTGTCATCTCTTCAACGGTTTTTAGAATGTAAATTCTTTTCACCTCCACTCAGAAAATCCAAAGATCTGATCTCAAAGTTCTGACGAACTCTGGATCCTTTTCGGCTGAAAAAATGAAAACTTAAAACTTGTCCTATTTTGCTGGTTTAGTTTTTAACCTACAGTATATGCTAGTATATACATTTTCAAGGTTTTTTTAGTCTTCCAGTTCAGCTCTGTGTGAGACTGGGAGGTTCACCGTTCACTCTCCATGGCTCCATTTCCAAGGTACTTCCCGCCGCCAGATGTTCCCACCTCTTACAGCTGCGTAAGACACCCCGTGCCAGTGACGGGCACGACTGTTCGGGCACAAACGCAGCGCTCTGACCGTCCTTCTCCCAGCGGGAGCTGCTCCGACCCCGCTGTTAAACCGGGTTTAAACTCCATGAGATCGGGTTTAACCCCGCCCGCTCCGTTTATCCCGGACAATGGGTCCCCCCGGCGGGCACGGCGGGAACAGCGGCTCGGGCACGGGGACACGGAGCCGGGACAGGGGAAGGGAAGGTCTGTGCGTTCCCAGCAGGAAAGGACAGGATGCCTCGCTGCAAGAGGCAGATGTGAAGGAGGCGGTCACAGGTCCGTAAACCCCTCCCGGTCCCTCCCACACACGCTCTTGTTGCCCCGTCCGCGCTGGCACGTCCAGCTCTGGTCACCCCCGGAGCCGCACGGACACCGCGGCTCGCCCTGCTAAGGGACCGAGATAACACATTGCACACTCCAGTCTCACACCTTCTGCTGCAAACAGACAATCCCCGAGCAGAATTATAAGCGAAAATTCCCCTTGGCTCACTGAGATGCAATTTGGAAACTCAAAGCAATGCCTCTCAGTTTGTCCTGGCTGGCAAAGCTCGCCTGGGAGCTCAGGAGACTCCTAAAATTATGCTAACCAGAAAGTCAGCCACAGATTTAAAATACCACTGCGAAAATGTATTTGGGTTTGGGATCATCATCCAGTAGCTGTTGAGCATAGTTGTGGATGTGCCTGGCTTTCCATACCAAGCAGAATGAAAAGGAATAAGCACAGGAGGACTGAAAATGTGTTATTTTTGCTGCAATTTATCCGGACCTTTCTCTTTGATCTAATGGCCATTTCAAGAGCTTAGACTGAAGACTACAGGAAAGAATACGACTCTTATCTTTGAATGCAAATGTACCCCGACTTTATCTCTCTCCATTTAAATTACAAACCCATTCTGGTCTTGATTACTTCTAGAATTGCTAGGCAAGTCACTCATTCAAATTAATAATGAAAATAACTGAAAAGGTATCTGAGCTAGCCCACAAATTCACATAACAAACTATGTCCCTGTTGGCATGAGGAGTTGGCCAATGCTGTATCCAGTGAGAAAAATTTAAAACTATCAAGTCTAAGTCTCACAATGTCCAAAGTAAACTCATTAGAAGACAAAGCTTGATCAAAAATGTAACAGTAACAGCAACCAGAGATTCATCATAGACTGTAAAAGGGATAAGACACAAGGGTCAGAAGCAGCTTACATGTTGCACCCATCTTTGAGAAGCTCAACAGCTTTATTCTCAAAGAGCAGTTACAAATACCCTTCATCTTTTCAAGGGGTCTCACTATAGATTTTACTCTTGTTACCAGTAGCAAGAGCAGCCAAAAAAGAACCAAGGCAATATGCACACTTTGTTTGCCTTTTGGATAAGATGGCATGTAACTTTTTACTTGCTGTATTATATCATAATTTTCCTCTTGACTTCAGCTGTCAGCATGTCATGTTCTGATCCCCTTTCAAGCTTTCATGACAAAAGCCCCCAAGAGATTAATTCTTTTCATTCATCGGGTTCTACTTTAAAGTCTTCCGTGCCTTGAGGGAAGGAGAGCAAACACCAGAGGGTCAGTAGGGGGTTAAACATTCTTTAGCCATATGAAACAAATGTGCAAGCCTACTAGTTGTCATAGGCTGGTAGTGGGGAAAATTGATTAGCAAATGAAAGAGACAAAATAGCTCACTAATTCTGCACATTTCTCTGTGGAAGTTAACACTTGGAGCTACAGGCTTTCTCATAAAACACTTGTACGAGCTTTTCTGGCTTTAACTGCTTTCATACGCCTTCCACCAGTGCTTTCATTTTCAGCTAAGTGATTTCCACTTAAGTGAAAAATCTATCCATATGTAGAAGCAGCAGGTGTTTGTTACTATTTTCCATGCCTTGACCTGCTGGATAGTTTTCTTTTGGTTTCCCACTATAAATGTCTTAGAAGTCTAATGCTTCCCGCAGTGATTAGTACATGGAGGTAAGAAAGGAAGCAGGATTCAGGAGTTCTTATGGTTGAAATGTTAACTTTTACTGAAACAGATTACAATATTCCAACAACCTAAGTCCTACCTTAAACTTCTTCAAAGGTTTGACAGTGTGTGTGAAAGATTTCACACAGCTTCTTCGGGGAATGTAAACAAGCTACAGTAGCTCAGAGCAAGAAAAGTCAAGGGAATATCCTTTACTGGCATTGCATTAAGAGCATTTTCCTTTCCAGATGACTGCAAATGATAACGGTCTGTATTTGGTCTGAACTCTTGTACCAACTGAAAGGTGTTTTTTCAACTTAGCAAGATTTAATGCATCTCTAGGAACTGGTACCATTAGAGAGTTCAGCTTCATGTTGGTTTCTGCGTGATTTCCACCGGACTTGGGTTTAGATAAGATCATTGCTGTGATCTAAAGAATACTCGACCCTGCAAACTCTGTCTTGAAACACATGATCTTAGAGATATGTTCAGTGAACATCCATTTGAAAATGAAATTTACTGAAAATGTAGAAAGACTGTACATAAATTAAGTTCAAAGTAAAACAAAAGAGTGAAAGTGAAAAAAACAAGCAAACAAACAAAAGACAGCAAACTGAAAATACAGACAATCCAAGCTGCATGCATCAAACTTTTTCCCCACAGTACCTGCCCAAACATTAACTGACTATAAAAAGTTACATGGTTTTTTGGCTTCTTAATATATTCTGCTATGAACATGCAAAACTGGTTTTGACCCTTTTTATGGTCATCTGGAATTATCTAAGTGATGTTGGAGTGTAAGTTCTTGTGAAAGCCACTATCAGTTTTGCTCCCAGTTCACCTAAAGAGAGATGTTTAAGGAATTTAGGTACCTGAAATTGTAGTTTTGTAGGTAGCAAGATTCTCAAAAGTGCCCAGGTTCCTAAGTTTTGCTATGAATTAGGTATCTGCTCTGCTCCAAGATGCTGTTGGCTGAATTTGTCCCCAGCTAATTTTATAAAAGCATTCATCTGTTACCACCATTTCCCTTTTGATGTATGTTTTAAGTGAGCCATTTCTGTGGTTTGTACGAACTTGCAAAACAAGAAATTCTTGAAGCAAACTGTGTAAATGTTTCACAGGTGCATACCTGGAAAGGCAATGATTACAATAAATGCTGCCTTTGCTATTTGCATGAAAATGGGGACTTTTTTTTTAACAAAAAGAGCTTGTGATAATGCCAATCTCCCAGACACACGAGCCCACTCTGTGCATGGTAACCCACCGTGAATGCCAGGAGAAGGTATTCTAAAAGAACAAAACAAAGTGCCTGGTTTTCATGTGCCAAATCCATAGATCCATACAATTCCTTTTTTTCCTTAAGCATGCAACTGAACTCAGAAATATTAGAATAAGAATTCAAGCATGGATACAAGCATACCTTAGAGGCTAAACTGCAGTGTTCCAGCCCCTCAGAACAATTTGTCTGACCTTAGGCTTCTTGCTGCTGCCTTTCCTGGGAGCACATTTGACATAAGAAGGATGTGGCTTCCAGCCCTCTGACAGTGTCTTACATCTCCTTCCCTCTTTTGTAACCCAGCTGCAGGCAACCTCTATTTTGTAGAGGACAACATTAATTCAAGCCACAGGCATAAGTACAGGCATGAGATCAGACACAATCTGGGATGCACCGGTGCTGTGGAGTCAACCACAGGTCCTGGGTCATCACCCTGGTGTTTCTATGTTGTCTGTGTTGGTACAGTGTGCACTATGTTTTCAAATAAGAAATAGAATTCTGATGACTGACATCAGTAAAATTTGTGTTTTGCTCCTGGAGTCTGCAGCTGAGTCTGGTGCAGGGCAGTGAAGTGCTCCTGGCTTGCCTACTCTAAATACACAGCATGAAAACAGACCATCATTCTATGAAAGCAAAGCTCTTTTGCAAACATATTCTCACAGTTAATATCATGCATCCTTGTTCTGCTTTATATTCCAGTATCTTACTTTCACCTTTTCCTGATCCCAGCTGATCAATAACAAGTACTACCCATGAAGAAGGAAATTTTACCTTGGGATGCTGCTGTAAGTGCCTCACAGTTCATACCAAGAGAGGTGGTGAAATACAGCCTCTCACACCAGGCTGTGGGGCTTAAAGAAAATAAATACCTTTAACCTTACAGTGGTTGTGACATTCCTGCTAATTATCTGAAGATGCCACAAAAATTCTGTTTATTTGTTTCAAGAGTATTCCACTTGAAAATATGGTACTGCACCACCAAGCACAGGGAATTAGAGTTAACCAAGGCTACACACAGCTCAGCCATTGCGTGAATTTATATGTTCTGAACTCATTGCAAACTCCCCACTATATTTCAATGCATAGTTAATTGCAAGCAAATGAGTAGTTTCATGGATACCAAAGCCTAAATGTGTGCTGCACTTTCATTTGTCAGGTGAATGCTGGATTTACTGACAGAGAAGAAGCCAGTATTAAGTACAGTTACTTTGCACAACAGAAGAAATAATCACAACATTTTAACCTGAGTGCACAACAGCAGTGGGATGATTTTCTACTTACTGCCTTACAGAAACTCATCTACCACTAACAGCTAAATATAAACAAGCAAAACACACATGTGGACATGCAACAGGCAAGCAAAGGAAGCTCAGTGGACACCTTTGGCACACTGACTATGAAACTTTGCTTTTTTTGTACTGTGTTGTGGATGGTAATTAAAACTGCAGCCCCACTCCTTGAGATGGCATAGTTTAATGAGGGGGGTTTGGTATCCTGAACTCTCTGGATCTCAAAATACCTTCTTGCAAGCCCTGTGATAGCAAATAAAGCGTATTAAGGTTTTTAGGACAGAAGTATGAAGTTCTTTGTCAATTAGAAGCTCACCAAAAATGGGCCAGAGTAACTTTTACTGTCCTTAGCAAAATTCCACCAAAGTTCAACTTGGCTAAATCTTTATCTGTGAGGAAGTCTGTTCTGCCTGTGTATATCCATGTAAGTCAGAACCTTCTGTGCTTTCATGCACTTCAAACCTGTCTGTCACTTAATTTTGTTATTTATAAGGATTCCTGCACAGGAAAAAAGATGGAGGTTCATTCCTTGGTTTGGAATAAATGATGAGCTAACCATTGTCAAAACCCTCCTGGTTCCTTCTGGGCAAAAAGGTTTGCAAGTGGATGCTTCAGTGTATTTTTAGATTCTGTTTGAACAGCTGACAAAGACAAAATAATTGACCACAGATGCAAAGTTAGAGAGAGGTAGAACTGAAAGAATCAGTGTACGTCTGGAAAATGTCTATGGGGATTGGAGGAGGATGGGCAAAATAGGCTGAGTTTGATTCCTGGGACTGAATTTCACATGTATTTGATTGTTATATGACTCAACCTCCAACTAGCTTTATTTCCACTTAACATCATGTGGAGTGCCGGAACTCTGATATTTGTTTCTGGTTGAATAATCTTGGTTTGTTAAAAGGTTCAAATTCAAAACCTTGAATCAAGGCTTTAAGAAAACCAGAGTCTTTACATATGTGGACACAAGACATGTGAAGACATTTTTTGGAATTTAAGAGTGAGTCAGACTAAGTGACACAATATATATCAAGTGATCTCTCTTGTTGTACAGGGCACATGTAGAAGACACGTTCAAGACAGACGGACTTCATTTACACGAGATGTTCAAATGAAATTACTGTGGTTACTTTTAGTCTTGGGAAATTCCTCTGATGCTGTAATATATTCCTCTTATTCATAGAGGAATATTCATACAGTGATCTTCAGTTTTAATATACTTTCTGGCAGATCATAAATGAAATACATACTGCCTAAACATGTATAGGTTTCTAATAGCAGAAGAGCCTATACAGATTGCCTACAGCTGTCCTAACCACATGAAACAATTGAACAAGCTCCAGTAACCTTATTTTGCTGTAAATTCATTCATCAAATGTTAGATGTTAGGCCACAGATAAATAATGAACAGTTTGACTGCATAACATTGTCTGTTGGTACAATTTTTACCCTCTACAGCAATAAAATCCTTCCCATAGGATGTATACAAGGAAATATCAGACTTGTCTTCTTGTGCTGCTATTGAATTTCACAAACAAAGATCATGTTAGGAACAGATTGTTGAAGAAAATGCCTTTATGTGGATTGATTTTCCAATCTCTGTTTAACCAAATGACAAGATCTGTCAATGCCCATCAGAGCAGATATTAGCAAGTATATTGTCTATGTGTGGAAATTGATATTACCATCCTTAGCTGAGAAGCTTGTTTTGTTTGGGATTGAGTCTATGTAAGTTTAAAAAGAAGAATTTGCAAGAATTTTAACCGTCTTTATATAGAACTCTCTCAATTGTGTCAATTAGAGAAGCGATTACTGCGTCTGAGACTTGAAAACATTTCCAGAAATTCAACATTTTCAGAGTCTTGAGTCAAAACCAAGAACAAATTGAAAGCCAAATTTATTCTGATGTAATTCAAATGGAGGATAAATCTGGTCTCAAGATTCCAGATCACGGTTTGTGCAAGTTTGGAAATGTCCCAACTTCTTCTTACTTATATTTGCTTATAATGTGGAGCAGGATAATAGGTGGCTATGGCTGTCACCTCTTTCACAAAGTCTTGGGAGCCATTCTTAATATCTGCCAAACATGTCACAGTCTTTCAGTGAAAGGTGGAATGAAATTCCATATTATTCTTGATTACTTTTCATACCAACTTTCCCACAGAATACATAAGGCCCAAAATGCACTGGTTTACCCAGAGTCTGATTTACCACTTTTTCACCAGATAAATTCCATGGTTGTCAGGTTTCACACTAATTTAATATTCACACCAGTTAGAAATGGTTATAACAGAATGGGTCTCATCTGTCTTAAATTGTTATAATGGACTGCTGAAGTCACAGAAACACTGATATGGTAATTATGCACAACTTATAACAGCACTTACCTATGAAAACCTTTGTATTTTTATGATTGTTTTACAAGTTTCAAATTAAAGCTCAAGGGGCAATCTTTCCTTATGTGATTTTGAGCCTGCTGTTATGTACATACCTATCTGCTGAATGGTTAAAAACACAAATATCTTTCTGCAAGGCAAAACAAACACCTTATAATGAAGGGATTGGAAGACAGTTTCTTTTACTGATTTTCAGAGTTCATTTAAACAGCTTTTCACTTACACATCTGAGTAATTCAGACAATTGCAGATAGTCTTGAACATTTTTGATTAGACTGATGCAAGTTCTGCTGTTATCAACATAAGTTCTAGGGATTTTTGATCAAAGTGAGGTGGCAAAGAAAAGAGAAACTCTTCAGATATGAATGAGTTAAATTATTAATTAAAGATATATCATGCCAATTAAATATTACTGTGTCCCCAATAGCAAGTCACCTAGGCTGTGCACATCAGTGTCCCACATGAGAACCACAGTGGCTGGGCAGTACCAACCAAATACTGATTTTGAGAAGTAAATAACAAAATCTGACAGGTGCTTTGAAGTCTGGGAATTAAAAACAGAGAAGGAAAGCAAATGTATAGGGGCTTTGTAATGCCTTGGCCCTCAAAGACTTTGAAAATCTGGAATACATCTTAGCATCACATGTCATATCTAGAAAAGGTGTAGGATAGCCAGGGTTTGCATTTGCCTTAGGCAGGAAAATTATTGAAGTGATTATATTCCAAATATTTCATAACAAGCTATCTGGAAATTAAAATTCTTTGTTAGTCAATCAATATTTATGAATGTGAAAACTGGGTAAGATCCTATTCTCAATTTTCATGCATAGCAAACTGAGAAAAGCTCGACCCCTGTGACAGCATATCCTAACCACCAAAGGTCATAATTCAGGGGTTTGGTCTATTTTTTTGTACTTTGAAGATTAGAACTGGGAAAGGTTGGTGGGGGTTTTCTGGTCTTTTTTTTTCTATTTTCTTATCATTTGGTTCCAACTGCAGTGGTGAAAAAAATGCTGTGTTTTAGATATGTCTGTCCCAGCATGTATCTGAGCCTGAAAGACCATTTTCGTGGTGTGCATTGATGATGGCAGGTTCTTGGGATACAACTCTGATCATCAACTGAGCTTCACAAACAGACTATGTCTACTCCTGGCCACCCCCATGGTAAAATACAACTTGATAGATTAAATCAGCCTACAAACTCATTAAATTTTGGTAACTTGATTGATCGTGAACATCCACACACAATTTACGCCTCATTTTCAAATATGTCCTGCAGACAATCTTCATCACTTAGGTCAGGCACTTGGGGGGGCAAGTCCAAGTTTGGTTTTCAAATGCAGGTAAGCAGATTGCATGTGTAACTAAAACTGAGCATAAGCACACTCAAAAAAATCTGTCTCAACGTTACCATGTCTGTAGCTGCCCCTGTATGGACACAGGCTCCTAATCTAAATGAAAACTGTTAGTTCCATCCCGCTGGACAAATACATGGTGAATGTGTCAGGGTAGAGTAAAAGCAGAACTGAGGATCAGCCACACACCAGTGGCATTTTTCAGTGAGAAGCAGTTTCAATGCTGTGCACATAGTAAATGCACTACAGTTGCAGGCACTGTATAGACAATCATAGAGTAGCTTGAGTAGCAACAGAGAATTGAGTTAAAATCCATCTTAGATAAGCTCCTACTTCTTTCATTTGGCAAAGGAAAAATTAATGTACTCTGCCCAGAACTCTCTGCTCAGGTCTGCAAGATGTAAACAGTCCTACTGATTCTCCATTAGCAAACTAAGTTATTTCTTTACCCACTTCCCTGTTTTGGCATTGCCAAACAGGCCCACAGCTCTTGCACCTTTGTCTATATAGGTGAGATTTCTCTGCTCAAAGAGGTCTTACATTCCCCTTCTATTTCAGTTTTTTTTGCCCACCTATGCTGTGCTGACCAATGCCTTTGGTCCAGCACCTTCATTTTCAGTCATACCTTATGCATTAACCTACCCGAAGGCCATAAGAAGGATCTCAAGGAAATCAGAGGTATAAAGGTAATTGTTTCATTCTCCAAAGCTAGAATGAGACTTTCACAAAGGAATAGCAGTGGACTGTATGAGTAGATTCATAGTGGTCAGTTGCTGTAAAGAACCATTGCTTAACAAGAAAATAATCTGGTTCCTCTCCTTTCCTTTTCCTAGTAGAGCCTGAAAGCATGTCCCAGCTGTTTGCACAGACCCACAGAAGGACTGGGGTTGGAAGGGACCTCTGGAGATCATCCAGTTACATCACATAACTAGTGCTCACTGCTCCTTCTCATCACGTCACACAGAGGCAATGCACACCCACAATATAGCAATTTGTTTCAGTAGTTTGTCTTTTTCAAAGCCTATATAGCTTGTTATAGTAAAAAAGTAAATGAAAGATATGTGATTTAGTGGTGGGAGAGTATTTTAGCATTTTAAGGTGTCAGGGGAAAAAAGTGCGTAACTCACAAAATATCACTGATTTTATTTTAAACTTATTCATTCAGAAAATTTCCCCCTTCAAGACTGCTTTGCAGTCAACTGTAGTGAACACAGAAATCGAAGTAGACAGGGAATTATAAAGTCCTGACCCACTGTCCTTTGAGGAAAAGGGGAACTAAGCCCTAAAAGACTAAAGAAATAAAGTCCAAAATGTGTATTACTGGATTCCAGCAAAGAGAAACTCACAATTCCTAAAGCACACTTTGCCTCTCTATTGTACTTCCTAAGAGCAAAGCAAAAAGTCCAGTGCCTCACACACTGCTCCATCGTGTGCTTCCCTCCTGCCCTGCAGAGCACATGGGAAGAGGATGCCAGAGTGCACCACAGGCTCCTCGTGCTTCATCCTTCTTCTGCACAACAGGCTCCCAGAGTATTCCACAGGGAGAGAGCCAGAATGGCAGACACAGACAGAGCAACTGCAGAAGACAATTAAGGAAGAATAATGGAATTGAGTGGTAGATTAGTGTTATTAATTTTTTTAAAAAATCTTATAAAAAATATCCTATTAGTTCTGAATGAGGTCAAACCTGGTTTGGGATGGAATACATATGAGTGGCTTTCCTTTGTTTTCTGAGCGCAATAATTGTTAAAAGAGCTGAAATATTTTTTCATAAAATGACTATGAGTTTTAAGAGGTGACATTTGAAGAAGGATATAAATTATAGAGCAAACATCTAAACGTTTTCATAATGTTGAAATGGTTATTATAAAAAATGTATTTGATATAATAGGAAGCATATGTTTCATTAGGCTGAATCCACAGAAAATGTTCTCTACAGAGCAACTGCATAATCTTTCACATTGAATATACACTATTCACCTCCCAAAACATGTGCACTGGAGTCTTTTTCACAAAACAAACCTCTGCTGTTGTAAGGAAAAGGAACTTGGAGTCAGAATTTTCTTAAAAGTTTTTGACTAAGGGAATCTGCTGCCTACATTTGCAAAGATGCTTCCACAAGCTGTAGTGAAACAAAACTGTCTGCCAATATAGGTTACAACATATACATTTTGCATGCTTGAAGCTCTTTTAAGCCACTGAATTCCTCTCTTGTATTTGGAATTCAGAAATGCCCAACGGCCCCAACTGAAAGCCTCACCATTAAATTCACTGGAGTTTGTGTGAGCAGCAGCTCAAGTCAAGTAATACAGGATTGAACTCACAGCAAAATAAACGTAGGAGGAGTTTTTTTTCCACAGCTCTTGCACCAATCTGTCCCCTTAGCTGGGATGATTTAGAGCCAAGTGTTGCTCAGCCACGTAACACTCTCACTGACGTCACTGGATCAGATAACAGGGCCTGACCTTTAAAGATAATTTAATGAGTACAATGATGAAAGAGATTTTAATGACTTCATGGTATATACTCTTCGAGTTACAAACAAAGTATTTTAATAGCCTTTTGAAATATGCTGCCTTTAAAAATCATCATCCACAGAGACAGACATACACTGCAGCCATCATGGCTTACTGTGCTTTATTAGCAGATAGATTGGATGTGTACCAAAACCTTCCAACAAAACCTATTAATCTTTATTTTTAAAGTGATACATCCCTGCAAACATGAACATTAACACAGGAAATGTATTTTCCCCTTGTGTAAGGGAAAAATAAGCATCTAATATGCCCAATATAACAAAATCACAAAACCTACAGAACTACATACTTGTTTGAACTGTCTAAGTGATCAGTGTAATGCAGCTATGGATGTACCACAGCTGATAAACTGACATCAGGGACAGACACTGTGGTACCTTTCAGGCTTTAGAGAATGAAGAGAAATCAGCACAGAGATGGTAAATGTGTCATCAACATCAATTCATGCCAAAACATGCTGAGAGATGATTCCTCCTTAAAAAACAGTACAGGACAATTTAGCACCCCCTGCCAGGTAAGTGTCAGGAACATACCACAAAGACATACTTTTATGCAAGCAGGTGTGGCTGCTGGCAAGAATGGTGACTAAAAATTCTCGGGAACACAGTAAAAGACACACAGGCAAAAGCTTGGAATTGCCTCACATTTCTGTGTCTAAAAATTAAATACTAAAGTTGGAACCTGCACCCTTTTAAAACCATGGTACTGCAACAGTCCACCCTTTCTCTTGCTGGTGCCTATTTTTAGAGTAATAGAAACATTAAGGCTGGAAAAGACCTCCAAGACCACCTTGGACTCAACACCCACTAAGTCAATACCACCATGCCCACTAAACCATACCGTAAAGAACAGCAGTACAGAAGTTACTGTGTCTAGTTAAGACAGATGATTGCCTTGCAGAAGATTACACAAAGGCATTTGAAGTCAATTCTTCCCCAGTAAACTTTTGGGCATTTCCAGCTGTTGAAATATATTCCATTTAAGGCATTGCATTTCCAAAACCATCGAATTACCTTAAGATCACTATGAAAAAAAAAAGGAAGATAGGTGTTTTACACAAGAGGAAAATTATGCTCTGGCTTTTTTCTACATCTTTAAGTCCTAAACAACCATAAAGAACCAGGATAAAAAGACCTGGCTGAAGTCATATAGACAGTCAGATGTTGAGCTGAAACAAGTGCATAAATCTTGGTATCCCAGCTCAGTGTCCATCTAAGGCCTTCCAACTCATCCCTCATAAAAAAAAAAAAAAAGACCTGAAAAAGGATTACTGAATGTTGTATTGTGTTCTGTTTGTGCTGTCCTTCATAAAATGTATCCCCACTCTACTTCAGGTTGTTCTGTATTCCACAGAATTAAAAAAAAGCCCAAAATAGTTCATTATTATGCATTTGTGTTCATTACTGAGAAAACAGCACTGAAGACCTCCAGAGAAGTAAAACTGTTTGTCAACCTGATTTGTTGCCTCGTGCCTGGGAAAACATTTCTTATGAAATTTGGACTTTTAAAAGTCCAGATAAAGATTTGGGCTCAAAATGAACGCTGATTGTCAAAACTGACAGCAAAAAACAATGGCTGCTTTCCTTCTTTGACAGGTGTTCAAATCTCAGGTTTGCCTTAAAGCACAGTCACTGGAAAACACTGCTTCTGCTCCAGTTCTTTGGGCAATGCATTGCTGAGCCAATATGAGTTGCACAAAAATTACTGACTTTGGAGTCCCTGCAGAGGCTGATGCTGCCAATCAGAAGGGCTGGAGGTCTGCAGCATTGCTGTTTAGAACATCACGCTGCATTATGTGAAACCATAATTTTTATGAAGTGATAGAACCACATTTATCATAAATTATTAAAAAATGAGGAGGTCTCAAACATAAAAATGCCATAAGGTGGAATGCAGAAGATAATGTTTTAAATTAAAAATACATGTATCCCAAGTAAGACAGTTTCAATGAAACAGTCTGAAAAGCAGAAGAGAGTCCAGTTAATCATCCAACCCGTACACATACAACAACACAGCCCAGGATGAAATGGCTCAATGCCAGTCAGCCTGCACAAAAAACTATTTAAATCATCATAGCTCTGCAGTGCTTATAGACTAAGTATGCACAGATAATTCTGCTTCCACTGAAGCCAAGGGAAAGATTTTGCAGGTATGTAGTGCAGGTAGCAAATCTGCAGTGTTCTGCAGTGAATGAGTTAAGTTATTTATAGAAATAAAAGAGGGATAAGACATGAAAGACCTCAAGTTCTGAAGTTCCAACAAAATAAATAAATACCAGATAAACCTAAGTATGTCCTTTGATTTCTTATTCCCTCCTCTCCCACTTTACCCAAATGGTCTAGTCCATTCACAGCTCAAGTCCACATTCATCTTCCCTTCCTTCTCTTGCCAGAGATATTTTCTTGTCCTAATTCCAAACCCAGCTCTTCTCTGCCCCCTTGACACTCTAATCACCCCTCCAAGGAGTGAGTTCAGAATGCACAATGTCCTGGTCACCCATCCTTCCCAGCTCTCTGATCCTGAGCAAAACACAGAATGTGATATTTCACTGTGGTATTTCACTGTGATATAATCTTTCTGACCTTTAGAGAGGCAAATTAAAGACAGCTTTTGTGTCTGCTGGTATGGAGAGAGGAAGCAAAATGCTTATGAATGTCTGAGGCCATGCCCCATATCTTCTAATGACATGAGAAGAGTTCTGCAAATCACCAAGTATCCATATTTTAGCTCCTTTGTTATACTGCAAATACTCTCCTCCAACTGTATTGTTTTCTTGGCACCAGAATAAATAAAAACATACCATTTTTCTTGCATTTACATCATTCAGCGATGTCCATAATATACTAGTTCCCATATGGACAATAATTTAACCTAATTTTTGTCCATCTACCACTTAATAAGGCACATCTACCTGAAGAAGAAGCAAAAAATTGGAGTGTTTCCCACCAAATGACTTTGAACAGAATTTACTTTTTCAGAAAGCTTTCACAAGATGGTTCCTCTAAAGTTGTCCTAATTTTCAAAGCTCTTGTTATTATGTGATGAGTAAGAACTTCAGGATGTAACAGTCATTAGAAATCCACCTTCATTAGACATAATCGTTCAATATATTCAAGTAATTACTGTTGCAGCTCTGTGCAAATTGAATAATACCTGATTTATCAGCTCATAATAAACAAAAATCTGTTCTGCCACCTGGATGGTAATCTTCAAAACACGCTTCTCATTATCATCATAACTAATCTCGGTCAGTTCAAAGTAAAACTATTGGCAGTAACAAAAGATTCCCTGTCAATGCCTTTGTGAAATGAGAGAGTCACACATTCTTGGTGCTCCAAAAAGGTGGCACTTCCAGCAGTGGAAACAGTCAAGTGAAAAACAGAGGGCCTCTGAAGACCTTACCAAGTGCCCAGGCCTGGTGCTGCCTTCCGAAGGTTACGTTCACCCTGAAGACGCTGCCAGCAGGATGAAGGGAGGCTCTAATTTAAAGACTTGGTCCTACGTATTTCTGAGCAGTCTGAACTGCACAAACATGCAGGCAGGGAACTGAAGAGATTCCAGAAACTAATCTGAAGCACTCAGTACCTTTCAGGACTGACCTAGCCCTCTTTGAAGTGGAAACAGTCGAGAGAGTTGGACAGGACTTCTTAGGGACTGCGCGACAAGCTCTGTAACTGCATCTCCTACATCAGCATTTTGGTGGGTTCTAGGAGAATATATTGATCGTGCAGCAGAGATAAGCTCCTTTAAACCCTTTTAGCTCACATTCCTATGCACAAGTCAGCCATGACTGGCATTCTATCATTTACATGTGGTCCTAAAGAACTGTCACTGAGCACTGTGAGTGAGGGTATCCAAAGCCTCCGCCCTGTCTGCCACAAGGAAGCATTAGCCAAAGGTGTCTGCAGTTGAACCTATGAGCTGACCACTTTTAACTAAAAGTTAACTACGAGTTAACGAGAAGTTAAGTGTATAAAATAGTTAAAGTTAACTAAAAGTTTAACTACAAGTTATGGTCACAAATGAGAGCCAAGCAATCACATCAAGTCCTCCAAAAGTCAGCACATACAGAATCTGAAATGGACATTTTCCAACAGGGTGAACAGGCTCTGCTCTAAGTAAAAACAGAGCAACCCTTCAAGGGCAGAAATAAAATGTGATAGGCATGCACAATTTGGTATTACTCTAGCATTACTCTGACATACCATTTTACTGCTCGATATTTTATTGCGAGCCACCTCTTAGCCAAACCGAAACCCACAGTGACTATTTTACATTAGAGAGTCTGCTTCATTAAAAAGCATCAATGTTGGTAATCTGTCATTTTGTTAGGGATATTTTTGTACTGAAAATGAACACTCCTGCAGTGGGAAACACTTTGTGGCAGGAGTTAGGTGAGGGTGCTAAGTGCTACTGAAATACAGTCAGAGTTGAGGAAAACTGCCACATCATATACTGAAACTAGGTCATTCTTTGTATTTGGAATACGATCCACCCCACAGCCAGACACCAGGAACATTTTTTCCCATTAATAACTGTCTGCTGCAAAAATAAGGGGAAAAGATGATCTGATACTCAGAATCAAAAGCAATTAAAACTGGGGGGAAGCAAGATAGGTGGGACATATGTGCTGAGTTTCTGGAAGATAGAAGGCAGAACTTCCAGGATAAATGCTACATGCTGAGATTAGTTTTAATCAGCTAAGATCCAGGTCAATAGCTGTTTCAAGACATGGCTGTAGGCTGCAAAATCTGCCAAGAAAGAAGGCTACATCCCTGGGCAGGTAGCCAGCATTAAGCATATTGCTGCTGCAGCCAAAGCACTACTGGCAGTGAGGTCTGTATCAATTATGCAGTCCAGCATGAACTCCTTCAAGTATGGGCTGCACCCACTCTGATAAACTATTCCCACTTCTAACTCCGTTCAGAAAAACTATCTGAACAAGGTCTTCCTAAGAGAGGCCTCCAGAAACTTCTCAATCTGCCCTGACCAAGTACCTTCTCAAGGCTTTAAGATTCCTGTGCATAAAGCCACCTTCCAAATTTATGTAATGAGGATAAAATAGAGGTCCCATCGTAAAGAACCCAGAGCAGGAAGGAGTTTTGTGCAATGTGATGCATTTCCATACTTACCTGTAAGATCTGAGAGACACCAAGACTATTGTAGCCTGAAGTACTCTCAGAACTCAGCCCTACATGTTCTTTCTGTCAAGTAAGCAATAGGCAGAGTTTCTACAGATGTCATCTGTCCTTAGGGTGAAAAACTCTGGGGTCTTTTCAAGAAAGGCTTTCTGTCACTTTATGTCCTGTATATTTGCCATGTGAGAACACTTCAAAGTCAGACAGGACAGATTAGATCACCAGGCAAGGCACAGTCCTGGCAGCAGGTCTCTACAGTAGAGGACTCACCCAATTATTCCCTCCTGGAATAAAGAGCAGAGTCTTCACAAAGCCAATCTAATAGGAATTTCTGTAGGCAAATAGTGTGGACAGATGAAAAAAACACGGGCAGGAAGGTGTAACAGAGGTATAAGAGAGCAGTTAATTTCCACATGTTGTAGAAACACAACAGCAGCACAATCATCAGTCTAACAGACTGTCTCATGGAATTTCTTGCCACAGGATGTTGTGGATGCTGGAAGATCACAAAAGCTTGCAAGGGATTAAACAAATGCACTGAAGAAATCTAATTAAAGCTTTTAAACACAAAGATGATCCTCTGGCTCAGAAAGTCCCTGAATATAAAATAATCTGGGGAGTTGATTATTCTGGGAATGTATCACTGTGCTTGTTCTGTTCTTCAGTATCTACCAGAAGCGACTATCTTTTGGTTGTTGATGGTTTTCTTTCAGACAATGCATAAAAAACATTTAGAAGTGAAAAATGTGGTTATATCTGTGTTCCTTTCACTATGAGCTGAAGAGGCTTTGTGAGAAGGAAAAAAATCTCAGTTCATTGGGAGACTAAGGAGGCTAAAGGAACAGGACAGCCACTGAGGGCTTGGTCCAGAGCACAGATGACAGGTTTGCTCAACTCAAGGATATTTCTGGGCCTCTAGTTCCTGAGGATGCTGACATCATTTTAAGTACACTGAGGTGGTGTGAAGGCCTGGCAGAGATAGGCTTGGACTTCTGTCTATAAAGGAGTAGAAGAAAGAAATTTAGAGCTACAGAAGCCAAGAGCAAACAAACCCTAATGGACTTGTGGTCTGACCTGATCTGAGACCACCACATCACCACACGGACAAGGAGCTTGCTTATCTTCTTTTTTC
This sequence comes from Pseudopipra pipra, assembly GCF_036250125.1. Classification (NCBI taxonomy): domain Eukaryota; kingdom Metazoa; phylum Chordata; class Aves; order Passeriformes; family Pipridae; genus Pseudopipra; species Pseudopipra pipra. The sequence continues at coordinate 16,551,595 of NC_087562.1, read as the reverse complement.
TTTATTTTATTTAAAACTGATATTTGGAATTACAGGAATATAGGGATAGTCTTAATTTATGCCATTCCTCCTTAATTTATGCCTTCCCCCGGTGCTCAGCAACATTCCTCCAAAAAACCATGAAAAATACATGAAATTAAAATAAAAATTGCAGGGGAAAGCAATACCATGTCTCTGTTAAATAGTACAAGTTTGTGTACTGTTATTATATGGCAGTCAGTACTTAATGATATAAATTAACGGTTGGGAAATATATTTCCAGGACCCAACAAAGGACAATAGTTTGGGTTTGGATTGAGCATTTGGCATGGCAAAGATTGCACCAGTTTCCATTGCTCTGAGGTTTAGTTTGATGTAGGGTTTTTTACTAGAAAATAACTTACACAAATTTACTTTGAATTACACCATCCTTTATATCACATCTCTTTCAAAGACAGCTGATAGTCACTGATACATATAATGCTTATACAGCTGATGTGTCACAGATCTTTTTCTCAATTTAAATACTATTTCAGATCTGCAGTTACTGTTTTCAGACCACTTGGCCCCTCTCATCTACCCCTACAGAATCTTCTAAGAGGTCTCAGAAAGTGCAAAGCAACAACACTTAAAACAGATTGTGGCATGTTACTGGTTTTCCTTATTTGGACAATTTGCAGGAGAAAAATTTTTATTATTTTCCTCATACTTTCAAATTAATACATTCTGTAGTCCATTCTTTACACATCAGGAATAATGTTTTCTCCTATCACTGTGTAAAAGGGCAGCTGTTTTGAAGGGATCCTGAGCAAACTTCTACCCTGTGCCTCTGTCCTATTCAAGCCATACCATTTAATATTTCTGTTCAGTTCATTGAAAAAGTAACATCTGGAAATGTAAGGCAATTAAACCTCATTCAGACTTGAATCTAATTAAAGTGTTGACTTAAATCAAACTCTTTGCATAAATAGATAAGTAAAATGTGCTAGTTACAAGGGAAAAAATCAGTAATAGACAATAGTTACCACACAATGATACACCTAATAGTACATGTTGTCTTATGGTTTCCTGAGACAACCACCAGTTATTAGGAGGTTGACGTGGTTTGGAGATCACAGCCTCAACTCCCTAAATTTTGCTATCATGATGGGAGATTTTAATGTGGCTTCAATCCTGGCCCTGAATACTGTGCTAACAATTGCTTTCATCCAGAGGACTTATTAATAGACTCGAAAAAGCAATGAATTTGAAGAATAACACTGCAGCCTTCTTTTGGAGACTTGCAACTTTTATGAATGAGTTGTGCTCAGCATCTCATCTCCTTTATGTTAGGGGCACTTCATCTAGTTTCACATGATGATGAAGTTAAGCCATAAAATATATTCCTCTACAGACAGGTTTTTTACCTCTCAGCAACAGGCAAAAATTTAGAAACTAAAGGAGAAATGAAGTCTCAAGAAAACATGCATTTGAGTCCAGGCCTGGGTTTATTTATGTCAATTCCCAACTGCAAAAAAAAAATAAATCAGGGGATCATGAACACCTTTGAAGGTTCCCCTTAAATTTCACAGATGTTCTTATCTGACTAAACAGAGAGGGCTGTTGAAAGGATTCAGTTTGCTTCTGAACTTTCCTTTCAAAATTCCTCATTATGGAATCAGCAAAGGCTGAAAGGTTAGAATGGTAATGAGAAATTAGATTCCATTTGAGACACATCTAGTTTACAGCAACATTTCCAAGAGCAGAAATAGCTCACTGCCTCTGATAAATGAAAGGTAACCTCCTCCTCCATAAGTGAAGAGGACACTAAAGGGAGGCAAACGTTGATTTACTGCAAAGGAAATGTCTGTGAAAACACAACTTTCCCTTCTTATTTTCTTGAGTAGTTAAACCTTTCTTTTTGATTTCTCTAATCTAGCTTCTAATACAGTAGATGGAAAATATTCCACATTATTTAAGTCATAAACCACTAGCTCAGGTGGGTTTGATTATCAATTGCAGGAGGTGGCACATTTCCAACATGCTACCAAGTGAACTTATATGCTTGCTATTCATGAATTCTTCATCTTGTGGTATCTTATCATTTGATTTATGGACTGTTTGGGTTTATAGCTTTTAGACTTATGTTCAGTTTTGTTTAGCTTTTGCCTTTTGTACTTTGGCTTCTATTTATAAAATGAGAGCTCTGAGTAGGATTTGGGCTGCATACCTGCACTCTAACAAGGCTGGGGGAAGGTTCTTGACAGGGCACACACTTTTCACTTGCAACTTGGAAATCTATGCTTTTTTTCAGCAAACATCACCAGGAACAGGCAATGGAAAGCCAGATGCTCTGTGAAGATTTTCTCACTAAAACCACAGCTTTGGAACAAAGCAAACCTCAAAGAGTCAAAACACCACCGACAACAAACAGTCTAAAAAATGTTACCCCGAATCCTGCGGTTTCTTGGCAAAATCATCTCTTAAAAAGCCTCACAAAGTGCATGTCAGACATTCAGATACACCAAATAATTAGTGATGGGATAAACTTTAAAAGAACCGCTGTATGATTTAGATCACTCAAACCCTGGAAAGTCTGTGGGCCTGGAGTAAACCAGAGTAGACTTCGCTGAATTCGTTGCATCTTCTCAGATTTACTCCAGCTGAGGTCTAGCTCACTTGTTTAGTTAGACATCTTGATGTTTTCCATGTCCCTCATCTCTGTCTCTCCTCTTTCACGCCAAACCAGAATGGTCTCTGCTCTCCTGACCCTGTCATTCCAGGCCTGTGACTCCCAGCTGGTTCGGAGTGAAACCATTTCAGATTTCATCCAACAAGCATAATGCCTTTTCCCACCACCTCAGAAAGTAAGGCAAGATGTGATTTTGCTGGTTAATGCACAAAAAAAGCTTTTGCACAGGTATTCAGGGTTCAGAATGATTTGTCTCATAGAACTGCTATGACCCACTTATAAACTGAGTTTTAGGCACAAGGACAACCATATGGTGAATGGTGATCTACTGTCATTCACAATTACACCCAAATTTGATGGTGTCAGTGCTAATACAGTAAATATAGAGACCTACTATTGATACTGCTTAAAGCACAAGTGCCTGCTATTGTGATTTGACATTTAAATGGACTGGTGAAGCCTCAATTCCACTGAAATCAAGTCATCTTGCCACTGATTTCAGCAGAACCAGATTTTTATGCATAAAAAATGGCAGTTCCTATTATCCCATCATAGATACTTTATCTGCTGCAGGAAATAAAACCATTTAGTTAAAATGCAATGAACAGGTATTGTTACACTGCAAATGAAAGACCCCTCTCTGTAAAAACCAGTGTTTTTCATTCCTGAAGCCAACGTTGACATTAGAGATTCTCATCCCATTCTAGTGGCTTGGCTGCTCACCATCTGCTACAGAACTATGGTTAAGCACTCAAGAGCTTCTACACTCCAGGGAAGCAAACGCTTCCAATAAAGACATTTTTATCCCATTACTCTTCCTTCAAATGTGACTCAAACATTTTATGCAGACAATACACCGACCTTTGGGGCACAGAGACCAGGAGAAATGCTGCACTACAAGCCCTCTTTGTAGCTAATTTTATTAGAAGAATGATAAAATTGTATTGTTTTACATGAATTACAGCAATGAGTTACTCAGTGGTGGAATCTACAGACTAGACATCTTGTACTGGGGTTTGTCACATAGCCAGCAAAAGCATTATCATCTATTAAACCAGACTCCATTTACATTATTTTTAGGATCACATTTCCCCTGTGCTAATTAACTGCATTCACAGTTATATCATTATAAAATATAGTTTAATATATATTGCTTAGTTTTCTTCTTCTCCATGCATTGCAAACAACACAAAATTAGTATATGCACAAAAGAGCTTCCATATTTTTTCCCGATACTTTGGAAATTAATTTCGTCCTTTGACTTGTACCCAATGCAGTCCTTTCATCATTAGTTTTCATAACATTAGTAAGGCATAACATCACCTTACATTGAGATTATCTGTTCACTAGCCAGACAGTCCCCATCTTAAGAAGTTTACTATCATTCAAGGGGAGAAAAAAAAGGCTTCCTATAAAAAAAAAAGACAAATTTTTCAGAGCAAAAATTCAAAAACTAATCAAAAATACTTCCCTTTGCTTTTGGAATAAGCAAAGAACCTGATCTGCCTTTGGCACCTTTCTAACACAGTGACATTTGTAAGAACAGACACTGAGTCCATACACACATATTGTTACACAGGCACAGTAACTCTTTATTCAATGAGTAGACATGTTAATAAAACTATTGAGTCAGTTACAGCAAGACATGAAAATGTGGCCCAAAGTTATCCCCAGGTCAATCCTTCTATTTCAGTACAGGTTTATCAGACAGGTTTGTCTTCTTCTTGATAGCAGTAAGGAAGTTTATCTAGAGATGTTCAATAAAACACACAAATTACTATTTATGCACCAAACCTGAGAATCAGACATATTACTCAAAAGGGGAAAAAACCCAACATTCTATTACCTTCAAATAAGACTGAAGAAAATCATGGAGAGGGAACAAAAAAATCAATGTCATACAATGTGTGACAAGTTACATGTGGAACCAACAGAAAAACTGATTACCATAGAAATTATTTGTTGGATATTAATTTTAATTCCTGTCCCTTAGATACCAGTTTTGAAATTCTGTTTTGCAGCTATTATTTCACATTTCTCAGAACGTGCTCTGCAGTTTCTTTCACAGGACTGCTTCAGTTTTGAAGTTTGCACTGTTCTGGTAGGTCCTGGGAGCCACAGGAAGCAGATACACAGTGTGGACACTGCAAGAGGTAATAGCTACACCACGTAGCATAACAGGGTCACTGCTCAGCTGTACCAAGCCTGGACTGAGACAGAAATCCTGGGGAATCTCTGCATTGAGATCTCACATCCCACAATACCTACGTGATATCTGCTTTCCATTACCTGACCCATCCCAATTTCCCAATATCCTGAATAATGCACCTGACTGCACACACATGATGGATACCTCCATCACACAAATAAAAAAGGGAAAGTAAGAAATTCCCCTTAAATTCTTCTCAAAGGTTACTGTACAGATGCAGGATGCAAAAGTCCACGTAAAAGATCTGTCAGCATCCGAGTTAGCAGGGAACAATGCATGTAAATGAAAGATTAAGTGGGTCTTTTAAATTTCTTTCTGAAAAATAATAAAAGAAAAAAAATCAGGATAGAAATATAAACGACCCCTCTGAGAATGCTTGGGAGGTATGTAGTTCTAGATACTTGAGAGATATACCTGTTTTCTGTTAACTTTATGATGATGGGCTGCCTGAACATGCCTGGGGTAAGAATAATTGCTCTAGTGCTCTTCCAGCATATTTGGGGACAAGGATCCAAACCAGCTGCCCTGTGCTACATCATGCCATTTATCTACTCACTTCCTCTGAAGATGCATAACTATGGATGCATTGCATGGGAGCAAATTAGATGCTTTTTAACTAACTCACAGCCTCAGTGCTAAACCTGAATGGTTAATGTTATGTGTGAGCTTTTGGAAATTACTATTTCCTCTATGGTTTGAACAGATCTTGTGTGATCTCATAACTCTCTTGCTAGAGTAAATAAAACTTTTTTTTTTTTTGGTTTCCACACTTCGTCTTTTAAACATGCATAGATATTATGTTAAAAACTATGAAAGCTGGGTATTTTTTTGTGTCTTACTTGTGTTTTTCTCTTCTGATTAACTCTAAATATGACTTTTTAGGGCTTCCTTAAAGAGAAAATGCTGCAGTTTGGGTCCCCTGGCCATGGCCAGTCTTACCTGGGGCCAAGGGCCCAGCAGCTCCTTTTGATCTCAGCTCTGGGCTTTCAGTCCTTGTCAGAGCCACGTCCCACGTGCATCTGCCTCCAGCTCAGCTGGATCCATTTTGTTGCTGTGCACTGGCTTGGTGAGCACTGGACCTGATCTGTGGATTGACCTCCCAGCTTGAGCTCGGACCTGCTGCATCACCACAACCCTTCCTGGTGATCTGGACTCCTGGTTGATCCCAGTCCCCTCCCCAGTCCCGTCTTGCTCCCCTTAGCAGGGTACTGAGGGGCTCAGCGCTGCCTGGTGTGTTACCATGCTCAGCTCCTTATCCTTTCGGCACCAGTTGTCCCCTATTGATCCCTGGCAGCCCATTCCTCAACCTTTTCTAGCTTCCAGACAGAAAACACAGCTTGAGATGATGGATTTTTTTTTTTTAATACACTTAAACATAACAACATAGTGTGTGTTTTAACTCACAGAGCCTTTGCTTTTAGCCCATTGACACAGCTGTGGCAGGACTGTTATACCCTCTAGCTGTCCAAAACTTATTTTTCTTTTAAGAGCTCGTCTTGTTTTTCCTGGGTAGACTCACTGTATGCACCACATTATCCATACTTTGCTGTCACAGCCTCTAACTGACAGCTTGGTTTTGGAATTTTTGTTTTGCTCTCAGTGTCTGAGTTTCTGCCTATGACACCAAGATGGGTCTCCCTTCTGTTGCCGTCACACACATCCCCTTAGGAGATGAGGGGCTGCAGAGCTGAAGCTGCAGTAAACTGGTTTTCAGTTCCAGTTTACACTATGCCTGAAATCATTTGATCTTCTTTAGTACCATGAGTGAAGTTAGACTGAAGCCTTAGCACATGCCTGAAGTTAGGAATGGTTTCAGTGATTGCCTTCAGGAAAGATAGTCCTTAATGCAGAGTTCTATGATCTCCTAAATTGGATCCCTACTGATTAAAATGCATTTTTGAAAAGCCAGTCATGGTGGATGATGTTTTAAATGGAAGCTGTTTAAAAAGATAATTGAAAGAATAATTGCTATAATGAAAACTTAACATGTCTAGAAATGACCAAAATTATCACAGCTGTCTTCCATGAGTTTAACTTTCTTCTTTTCTGTTAGCAAAAGCCAAGACATTAAAGATTTTCCAGCTTTACCACACAGTGCTGCATTTTTAGATTTGTGGACAGACTGAGTGATCTTCAGCCAGCATCTGAACCCACAGCCTCACGTTCTGGTTTCCTCTCATTACCACCACATCACATCTTCTACAAAGTCAGATTTTCCCAGTCAGTGCTGTATGGCCCTGTCTGAAATGCAGGTTAACAGCAGCAGTGCACAAAGAAAAGTAAGTTGCCATGTCACACGAGGGCATCGCACAGCGTTACATAAGATGGCTCCCTCTTGGTTATTAGTTTTATGTCAGTTTTGGCAAACACTCAAATCCAATGTGGCAAAGACTAGCTAAGGAGTGAAGAATGAATTGCCTTCATTAATATTCAACCACGGGTTTTAGCTTCATTGTGACACACTCTTGTGAACGGCTGAGCAGAGCAAAAACCAGTCGCTGTGTCCACTGTGCCATAAAAACTTGCGTGGCTCTTATTAACAGGCTTGGAAGATCCTTTTGATGACATACAAGCTCCCTGCTCTGAGCCAAGGTGCCTCAAGGAGAGCTGGAAACAAACCTAACTTGTTCTCATTGAATAACAAACTGGCTGTCATTAGGAGAGTGAATAGGGAATTAATTTCGCTGGGTTTGGGGCACACAAGAGCAGTGCCAGTACGGCAGCATTTCAAACTGGAAAACTGGATAAACACTTTTAGATGAAACAAGGCTGTTTATGAATTAAAAAATTGGATTTTATCAATCACTTCCAAACAAAACAATTTGACATAAAGAAGCACGAGCCTTAACTATTACATTTTAAATATTAATATTACTTGAGGGTTAAAATTTAGATAACATTAATTCCAGTTTTTAAACAGACTGGCACAGGTTAAACTATCAGTGAATACAGATCTTAAAGTAGTGTAGATTAACTAAGTAGAACTGCATTAATTTTCAACAATTCAGATTCTGGTTTTATTAATTCTCTCACAGATCAAAGCCATTATAATGGCATAATGGAACAATGAAACAATGTGTTTATTAAAAATCTTTTATACATCCCACCTATTTCTGTGTAGTCACAAAACTATGTACTCATTTTTCATGTTGTGGTCAGAGCAAAGGTGCCATACAAGTAATTCAAACACTTAGGTCTGAAAACTTGGGGCATAATGACTGGTGAAGAGGAGCTGGATGCCAGTGGAAGGCTGGTGTCTTCAGAAATGCTGAGAGATGTGCTCTAATTTGCTTAAATCTCTTAAAAATCTATCTCATTTCAATGACATGGCTTCTAGCAAATATTCCCTATTTAGACCTCTGTAAAATGTATGGTTCTGCATAGGATAAATCAGTATTTCCCATATGACTGTGTATGACATGAGATTTAAAGTGTAACTTTTTATATATTTTACATAAACAAGACTTGGCCTTACACTAGGTTAAAATTATGACTTTGAAAGGAAAGCAGAGCTGAAGACATTTGTTACAATGAAGGTTGTTTTCTTGCACACTTTTTAAACACTAGCAAAATATTTTTTAAAGGACAAATAAATCAGTTTCAGAAACATCAGTCCTGAGAACTTATCCTTTTTCAGAATTACTGCTTTTTAAAAAAAATTTCCCTAAAGAGGCTTCATGAGAAATCTAAATTATTTTATTAACACTGAAGGATTTATTTGAGAATAATCCAAAACCAAAGAAGATTCCAGCACCTTTCCAGCTTCCTATCCTGTTTCAGCAACAGCTGTCAATTGCCATGAACCAGCCATGTTTAGTTTTTAAGCTAGCAAAATACATGTATTAAATATACATAAAATCTACCAGTCTGGGATACAGGTCATGCAAGACTGAAGAAAAGCAGTTGCCTGAATTTATTTATATGTGCAGGAAGAAAATGTTGTGAACTGCTCTAAATATCTGAAGACTTTTGCTACAGAGGACTCTCACAGAAATGTGCACCGAGGGCATAATCCCTTCATTTCAATAAAGGAAGGACTTTTTATTATCTCTAGTGGGGATAAAAGAGAATTGTGTTGAAAGTAGATCTTGTTTCTTTTTGTGTTACAGCTATAAAAGAAAATGTGAGACAAAATAAAGTATGTTAGAAGAGATTGGCAATTGTCAAGGGGAAGGAGATAATGAAATAAAAAGCAAAACAAGGGCAAGTGTTGAAGAAGGAAGACATTAACCAGGTGAAAAGTTGCCATGAGTACAGAGTTAAGAAATAAGAGCCCTAATATCTCCTATGAAGATAACTCAGTGAATGGAGAGAAATGAGAGGTGATGTGAGCCAGGAGGATAGAAAGCAGGGAGCTGATGGAAAAGTTGTAATACTGCTTGGGAGGTGTAAGAACCAGGTGGAAATGAGTTCAGTGCATATGGTGACAGGGGGAAACCTGCAAGGAGGCAAAGGGATGACATCAGGGTGCTGGAAGTAAAAAATACAGTGTTTTATGCAGTGTGAAAGAACCATATTATACTGGAGAGGGTCCAAAGGAGGGCCACACACATGATCAAAGGGCTGAAGAACTTGTCCTATGAGAACAGACTAAAAGAGTTAAGGTCTTTTCTCCCTGCAGAAGATCAGGCTCAAGGAGGCCCTCATCACAGTATTCCAATACTTAAAGAGTGGCTTCAAAAGAGGAGGGAGGGTCCCTCTTCACAAGGAGCCACATGGAGAAAACAAGGAGCAACAAACAATACAAAATGCATCAGAAGAGATTTCATCTTGATGCAAGAAAGATGTTTTTTACATTGAGAACAATCATTCACCAGAAAAACCTCTCCAGAGATGTGGTCCCATCCCCAGCACTGGAGGTTTTCAAGATGCAACTGCACAGGGTGCCAGACAATCTCCTCGTGGCTCCCTTTCTCATGACAGGTGGGACCAGATGATCTTTCAAGATCCCTTCCAACCTGGGCTTTTCTAGGATTCTATGAACATCTTTACCAGGATTTACTGGCCTGACAACAGTGCAGGGCCCTATGGAATTCAGATGCTTAACTATGTAAACAGATTCCAAAGAGACATCCATGCCATCAGATTCAAGAGGCAATAACTGGAATACTTTCATGGAGATCTGACAAACGAATTGAAAACAAGAATCAGTGACAGAACCTTTCTCTTTTTTCCCCTCCACTGTCTTAGGGAACTGTACTGACCAGCACTGAATTTCCTTCTCACATGGTGGGCAAGCCTGCCAGCTGCCAGCCACTGGAATAACCTGCAACGAAACGTAAGTAGCTGCAGTAAAATCTTGCTAAGCCAGCTCCTTCAAAAGTGTCATCTTCAATACTGAACATCTCAACAAAAGGCATTGGCAACACTGAAACAGGCAGTTCTATAAAACTGAGATTTAAAGAGGAGCTATCTTCATTTGAATGCAGTAATTGCATAGTATTTTAAAAGAGCTTTTTGTTTTTATTTTACCAAAATGCACGATCCACATTTTTCTTACATGCTGTTATATGGGAAGATGGCACTTAGTTTTTCTAGGAGTCAAACAGGACTTTGCAGAGCAGAACATTTTTAACAATTAAAAATAGTGATTAGAGGGAAGAATTTTAGAATATTTTAAAACATGGACTCTCTGTGGTATGTATTTTTGTACTGTTTTAAAGTCTCAAGTAATAGAAAAATCATACAAAGGTAATACAAGCAATCTGAAATCCACTGCAAGCAGTTCTATTTTAACTCAGCAATTCACACCAAATTCTTTCACCGCACTAAGAATGAATTCAGGAAAATAAATATCCAAGGAGAAATATGGATTTAATTGTTATTGCTGTTACGTTGCTAAAATAAAACAGCTGTGATCACACACTCAGATAAAGCCATTGTTTAACAAATATTTTTATTAAACATCTCTGTAGTGGAGATGAGTCCAGCTCCCCAAGAGCAGAGCAGGCTGCTTCCCAGACCACCCATTGCTCCCGAGGTTAAACAACCCATCCAGCTGTTGGGGGGTGGGGGACCTGGATCAGACACACTGCACACCATGGCAGGCATGGAGTTTGCTCATGGACACATGAAACATGGACACATTAAACTGTAACAACTGGATTTTCACATTCAAGTCAATAGATCAAGATCTTTTTTCAAATCATTCATTTGACCCCTAGTTAGTGACAGCAATGGGGTTTCTTAGAGGGCACCTTCCCAAAACTAACAACGACCCGTGCAGCCCAGAGCGCAGGAGTCTTGGAATACTAAGGTCAGCTGATTATAAGAGGCAATGGGGAAAAGCAGGGCACAGGGAGGTCAGAGGTACAACAGGAGCAGTCAGGAAAGTAAATTGACCACCGTCATACAGCAAATAAACTGTGTGTCTGAGCTGTGAATAAAATCCAGAAGTCCTGATTCCTTGTCTCTCTGCTCTGTTGCTCCAGTCCTAATCAGATCCTCTCTCAAAACAACTTTCTAATATAGACAGTCCAGGAGACTGAAACATTTCTCCTATCTACAAACCAAGGATAGTAAAAAGTTTCCTCCACACAGTCACTCTAATATTTCTGTTATGACCTCAAAGACTCTTGTTAATATATATTGCACTTTTCTTCCAGGTCAGCAATCAGAATTTCTGAGCCTGAGAATTCATCATTCTGCTCTGAAGGTATTTTCAAGAACTATTCAAACTAAAAATCTGAGCAATTTTTTACAGGGTGTTTCCTTCAAGTTCTGGCATCAATCAGTCTGTGTTTGCTAGGGTTATTGATGGTTTGTTGGGGTTATCACAGGAGTTTTAAAAGCAGAAGACATTTTCATGCACAACATTTATAAATATCCAATATTGGCCAAGACTTATATCACTTTTCTGTTTTAGTAAAATAATAAACATCTCATATTCAGATCAGACAGAAAATAGACAAAGTATGAGGATTCATACTCATAAACTTTTCTATGTAAAACAAGCTACATAATTCACAGCAGTACATAAGGAGACTTAAATTTGTGCAATTGTTTCTAATCTTTAATTGTAAACGTGCATGGGATGTTCACCATGGGATGTGCAGTGCTGTTTTTCCAAACAGATTTTTAGGAAACCAATTAAGCAGCTGGTCTTATCTAAGACTTAAAAGTGCCAAGTAAAAAAAAAAAAAAAAAAAAAAAGAAAAAAACCACACCAGATTTAGGATGGGCTGGGGATTACTGAAGTCGAGCCATTGCAAAGTCTATTATCAGTTTTCCTAATAACACATCAGTCACTGAATACAAGTGTTCAGTTTTAATTTAAGGTTTTATCAGCCACTTGGAACCTGGAACCCATGGGTCAGGTCTTCAATAGTGCAAATCAGAGCAGTTTTCCTGTAATATACAATTACACAAGTTTGGAACTGATCTAAATATTTCACAGAATCACTGAATATTCTGAGCTGGAAGGGATCACAGAGTAACTGAATGATTTGTGTTGGAAGGGACCTTAAAGCTCATCCAATCCCACCCCCTGCCATGGGCAGGGACACCTTCCACCAGCCCAGGTTGCTCCAAGTCCTGTCCAACCTGGCCTTGGACACTTCCAGGGATGGGGCAGCCACAGCTTCTCTGGGCAACCTGTGCCAGGGCCTCCCCACCCTCTCAGGGGAGAATTTCTTCCTAATATCCAATCTAACCCTACTCTCTTTCAGTTTGAATCCATTTCCCCTTGTGCTGTCACCACATGCTGTTATAAAACATCCCTTCCCATCCTTCTCTGTCGGATCATCCGAGCCCAACTTCCGACCCTGCACAGACACCCCAACAATCCCACCCTGGCCCTCAGAGCGTTGTCCAAACGCTCCTGGAGCTCTGGCAGCCTTGGGGCCGTGCCCACTGCCCTGGGGAGCCTGGGCAGTGCCAACCAGCCTGTGGAGGAAGAACCTTTTGCCAGCACCAGCCCAGCCCTGCCCTGCACAGCTCCGGCGCTCCCTTGGCCGGCGCTGCCCTCTCGTGGGCACTGCCCGACTTTGGTTTGCAAGGTTTGGTAACCGAAGGAACAGTCGTACAGCACATCCTACAGCAGGTATTTGCTTTCTGGTTGAAAACAGTGAAAAGGAGATGCCTGTCAGCACTTTATTAGTGTCTATGCAACCTTTCTGGAGGACCTTTAAAATGTGTTCAGCAGTCTCAAGACCAGTCACTCCAAAGTGTAACAGAATGTAAACCTGTTTAACAAACTCAGGTATGCAAACAGTAAAATCATGTCCTGAAAAATTTAATTACTGATTCAGCAGTTCAGGGAATGGATACAAGGACAAGAGCACTGCTGTTCTGTATTGACTGGCTGCTGTTTCACCAAGTCATCAGTGCTGATCTAATAAATTTCCAGTCTGTTTGTGTGGGCTACACTTACTGGCTCTTTCCTAACTTTCTGCTGTTATCTAGAACAGGGCAATAGATCATAACTCAACTGCTTGGTGCACTGTTTTCCTCAAAACATTTAATTTTACAAAGATGCACTTGCAGCTCCTATATGGAACAAATGCATATATGCTTAAACTCTTTTGTTCTTTCCTGTGGGAGTATGCTCACATAATTTACAACAGAAAAGCCATCCAAGGATGCCAGCTAGCTACATTCTATTTTCATTTCTCAGCAATGACAAAGGTCTGTCTTAGCATGAATGCTTCACCTGCGAATTCTATTTTCTTCAGAATGTGACAATGAAAACATTCACTCTAGCAGTAACATTCATAATGCAAACCACAGTCCACTAACTGAGACCACCAACACATTTATCGGAGTTTCAAGTACTTGCCAGGTGATAGGGGTATGTGGGAACCATATCGTGGTTCTATGGAATTGACTGAGAATCCTGAATTTATTCTAACAAATATGATCTGGGAAGTAGTTTTCAAATAGAGCAGGCAGAGATTTCTTGAACCAGTGTAAAGTTTAATGAAATAGTAAACATGGGCTCTAATCAATAAAGTCATTGCTCATTTGTCACTCAGCTAATACTCCCCATGCAGCCAAAATGCCAAGTCAGTGAGAGGGATTTTCTGCAATCCTTTCCTGAAACAGAATTAAACAGAACTTCAGGCCCAGGCCCAGTTCAGATCAGATCTAACTGCACAGTGCCTAAAAGAGACACAAAGGTTTGCAAGGTCCAGCGTACAATTTATAAAAATGTGAGTAGTGTGGAATCAAAATCACCTCAAGTAGACTTAAGGGGTCTATAAAATTTATATAACAGAGGTGGTCTTCCAATATCCAGAACCAAAGCAAATATATTACACATGAGAACATTTTCAAGTGGCCTGTTCAGAGAGCAGGCTGCCGAGCATGGGGGATCTGCCACCAAGGTTTCCCTGTACAAAGATTAAACATGCAAAAAATTATATAACAAAGAGAAGAGAATAGCAGAGCATTTAAAAACAGGGCACAGCTAAGATGGGAGATACAGATCATATCAGATATGCAAACAACACTTATTTCTTCACTGTAATTTCAGTGACTGTGCTCAGTTAGACTGCTGGAAATGGTAAACAGAGAATAGTGCCGATAATTAGTGCCTTAATTAGAAAGAAGCTTCAAACAAGTAGTCTCAGCCACATTGTTGATTTTAGCAAAATTAGTCTAAATTCTGTTTAAATGTGGAAAACTACACAAGAATCAACCAACAATTGTGAAATCAATATGTCAGCTAGAAGGGGCTGCCTGACACTAAGAATTAGAAAAGCAAGGCTTTTCTCAGAGTATGGAGCTCACATATATAAGGTAGGAAAAATGACAAGGAATTCATAGAAGGAAGGTACTGCCAGCTACATCAAATAGGGGTCAGGTACCCTCAAGGCATTAATAGTTCCCAAATAGTATTACTATTTAACATATCACTGGAAGTTGTGGATATGCCCATTAATCCACTGGAATGACATTATCTCAAGTATTACCAGCCACAATCTGAAGAGCAACTGTAAGACTACAAAGAAATGGGAAAAGTATAATTTCATTAATTACCGTGCCCTCTCCCCAAGACAACGCTAAAATCATTGAATTAATAAAATGTACCCAATCTGCTAAGAACATTCTATAATACGTTATATGCAAGCTGGCTTTAGCTCATTTTGTTAGTAGGATTAATTAATTTTTAGAAATTTAAGACTTCGCGTTAATCCCAGATAATAGAGCAGTTTGGTAAACTAATCAGATTACAGTGAATGTCAGTGCCATTTGATTTTAAATGATGTGAAGCATATTACTGGAACTATCACCCTCTCATTTTATGAAAGGATGATCTGGAAGAATGTCAGGCAGGGTTCACAGAGTCTCAACAGCTGCAGAGCTCTGCTTCAAGTCCTTTTTAAAATTATGGCTTTGTTTATTCTGCTTTATCTCTGACTGACATTTTCTGACAGCAAGTTAGGACAATAATTTTAAAAAGACGTGGACTTTGTCACAACAATGGATGTTCAAATATTGTGTAAGAAACTGGTATACAAACTTACCTTCTACATATACACCACTAAATTACCACCTCCTACAGCCAGATATCTGATGTGCATTTTCAATTAAAAATTGACTGCTCTAACTAGTCCTTCCCACTCATCTGATTCATGAGCTTCATTTTGCATCTCCCTCGTTCCCCATACCTTTACTCCAATTGGTTCCAGCAGGGCTCAAGCCTATTTTATTTCTGGTTAATCAGATTAGGTAAGAAGCTGGGATTGTGATGTCAGTGCGTTAATAGAAGGAAGTAATGCTTCCTGCAGGAAAGATGGCAAATTTGACCTTTTAGAAGCAGGTCTTGATCTGCCTGCAAGATGAAAACAGAGCAAGCCAAACCGCAGTAAGAACGCCAACTCATTCCACGAGAGCAGCGTTCAAAGTGAGGTTATGGCTCATGGACTGCAGGTAAGAAAGAGTAATACCCTCATGTTTGCTGTTTTGCTTGAAGGGAGCTTTGGGTGGGGGGGAGGAGGTCAGCTTCAGCAAAAATAGCAGAACATTAGAAATAGTAACTCGTGAAAGGCCTCAGTTCTTACAGGAGAAAAACTGGATTTCAGAACAGAAGTATCTTAATAGACTCACTTTTTTACAAACTTGTGACATTATTTGTTTGACTTTAATATACCTGTATTCATACTCTTTCATTCTGTGCTGATGAAACAATACTTACTTATAAAATCTCTTTACTGTACAAAATTGCTGTAGTTCATTTTGTTGGGTTTTTCCCCCTTAAACTCAGAAACCCACAGTAATTGAACAACAGATGACACTGAAACTAAATTAAACAACTAATTTCTCAAGTTATAAACTCATGATTTAAAAATTTAATTACTTTGTATGATAGTTTAGCCGACTGCTTTATTATTATGGGCTGCCGCTGTATTATTTAGCATGTGCCACCATACAAATGGTTTTATGAGCCTATTGGGTGTATGCAGCAGGTTGCTATGGTGATGTGGTGCTCAAACTGATGCAATCCTTAAGGTTCTGTTCTTGAACCTTCCATCAGACCTTTAAAAAGCCTTCACACACAGCAGCAAAGTATTAATGTAACAGATATTGTTTGCACAAAATACCCTCAAGAAGCACAGCTGTTAACCAAATAAAAGGTACGAAGGTGCACTGCTGGAGGAGCTCTAAACAGTGATGACTGTGCACACCTGTAAGCCTTAAGATTAGCTTTATTCCATAGGTACATTAACATGGACAAAGCCCCTCCCTCACTTGAGCTGAGCCAGTTGTGATGCCTCTCATCAAGTGCAGCAGGAAGCTGAACTTACTGTCAAGGAGGCTGATCTTTAACTTGCTGTGCAGATGAAAGCCCAATTTATAAATGCAAAAGCAAATGGTAAAGCTGAAGTCCATTAAACACTGCAGTCAGTATCATGATTGGGCAAAAGAAACTGTTCCAATCACAGGTAGCATTGTCATTGCATTTTAGCTGCAGTTATGCAGAATGCAAGAGAGATGGGGATATTGGGAAAAAATTAGAACAAACCAAAATCCAGCAATAAAACAAACAGAACTTTTTAAACTGTTCATCATGTCAGTGACTACCCTTAAAGGTGCTTTTTTGGAACTCCAAATGAAAATCATGCTTCGGTGTTCCTGTCATCTCAAATAAACACTGTTATTGTACCAATGCTTCTAATGAATTCCTGTTGTCATTGACTCTTGTTGACAGAACCCCATACCCTGCCTGTGTATTCACCACTGGCAACCTCACACAGGCAGAAATTACCCCTTTTCAAGCTGTCCAGCTGGGCTAATCCAACACTCAAACAATGAGCAGCTCTGCACTGCACTGAAGCTGCTGTGCATGCCATTGTCTAGGCTGACCCACATTCATACCAGTGTCACTGCCAGAGCCTCTCCCAAGATCAATAAGGCACGAATAAACCTAATTTAAAAACAGTCCTTCACCTAAGCTTTTACTTTGCTGACTTTAGCCACGAAGAAAATAGTGGCTAAACCAGGCAAAATAGTACTGCTGCCACTCAACCAGGGCTCAGCTGTGAGGTTATTCTGTGTGTGTATCTTGGACCACTAGGGCCTATCAATCCTGAGTATTTGCAGAATACAGTTAGTCCAGCCAGGGTGAGATTCTTTATGCATTGCCTTGTAATACAATAATCTGTTCTCTGAAATCTTTAACACCTGTCTCAAGCTTTATCTTTAAACGCAGTAAGCTATTCATGGCCAACTTAAAATAAATGGCAGTAATTGCTTATCTCATTTTTGGCTGCTGTGAGTTTTGCAAGTAATAACCTCCTACTGTTCCCTACAGTCCATTTTTCTTTTCTTCCTAAGTACTCATCTCTGCTATGCCAAAAAAAGGAGAATTAAAAACAATTCATCTTTCTAAAGAGTTTGCAGGTGTTAACTTGTTATCAATACTTTATGCTATCACTGCCTAGTCCACAGCTCTGTGCTATTAGCAAAGCACTGTACTGAGTTCTGTGGAATGTGATTGGTGTGTACATAACCTATTTTGCACTAGTGAAACTTTGAGCCAGCTTTGAATGTTTCTTTCAGTCAGTTCTGTATTTTTAACAATAGCAGGGCAATATTAGATGTGACAAAATCTCACTAATTTGATTTTTTCTGGACTTATTTCTCAAACATATTAGCCCTCATTTTCACAATTCCTTCTACCTCATTATATATTTTTTTCTTGCCTGCTTTTGTACCACCACGTTATAAATGAACAAAGCATCCACTAAGGTCTTGAATCCACAGACAGATCTGTTTGGGGCCAGAAAAGAAGCCCAAAACGGAGAATGTGTAGCCTCTAGAAGGACACCTCTGGGTGTGACAGCCTGGTGGAATGAGTATATTGAATAAAGAACTGTAATTCTAAATCTTGGTGTCAAAAGGGTTAAAGCTCTAACGGGTGGGAAGCAGCCATGGCCTGTCCCCAGCCATGCTGGGGATCTCTGCTCACAGGGCAAACAGCACAAACAGGTCCCTGCTTCCCACCTATGGGCTCCCTCTGCAGCTTCTCCTCTTCCCACTGCCATCTCAAACCTTCTCCTTTGGGGTGAGTCATCTCCCCTGTCCTCTGGTGGTTGGTATGTCAAACGTTCAGCTGTGAATTCACTCTTAGGAGGCAGAATTTTCTCTTTTACACAATGGAAAATGATAGTCGAGGTAGTGCATCACCCCAAAGTAACCTGCTGGCCTATAATCCCAATCTACTTGCCTTAAATTTTAATTTTTGCTTGTCTACCACACGATCAAGCTACTGTGCTCTGCAGAAGGGGAAATGGAATACAAGGGGGGGTTGTTATTGTTTTGGCTGGGTTTTTTTAATGGGTTGATGATGGCCGAGAATTTCTCTTACAATAACTGGGGCAAAGTAGTTGTCTATCCAGTCACAACTCAGACAAGCACACTAGCTCCTAAGTTATCAGACTGTGAATTGTTCTATCAGAAAGATCAAAAACTCTCAGAAATATTTCTATTTTGACACATTATTGGGTGGGGGGAATTCTTTCTTTACATTATCAGACTGGAAAGCTTTTTCCTATATTACTCTGTTGCTACTCAGAGCTATTTACCTTTCACTTGCAGATAAGAGACGAACAAAGTGGCTACAACAAAAATCTATTTTGCATTCCTAAGCATTATGAAGAAGATTTAGAAAGAGTCTTCATTCCTCATGGACTCATCCTGGACAGGTATGAGAGGAAAGAGCAAAGTGAAGTCAATGATAATTTCCCTGTGCAGCCCATGAGAAACATGGAAACTCTGCAGCTCTAACACTCCTGTTCTAGAGTTTAATACAGGAGAGGGTTATGGAAAAGATTCCTCTACAGCACCAGTTAAATTTCCATAGTACCTCAAATATCTCCAAACCCATCTATCCTTTAATGTTTAGATTTATGGATGAAACCAACAATATGTCAAGTGGATTAGGCATCATCTTGTGCACTGCAAGTACATAAGTTTCCTATTTCTTCCTGTGGTCACAACTTGCTAGTTATAAAAACCTAACAGCAAGATCAGAATTTTAACTTGGACACTGCTTAATATATGGACAAACAAGTGTGATATACAGAACACTTTACAGAGTGTGTTTTCTTTTTTTTTTTTTATCTCCCAGGACAGAACGCTTGGCTAGAGATATCATGCAAGACATGGGAAGTCATGACATTGTTGCACTCTGTGTCCTTAAAGGAGGCTATAAATTCTTTGCTGATTTGCTGGACCATATAAAAGCACTAAATCAAAATGGTGACAAATCTGTGCCTATTACTGTGGATTTTGTTAGAATAAAAAGCTACTGTGTAAGCAATTTTCTTTTCTTTGGAAAATTGACTCTCTGCATAGATTGACATTCTAAATGCTGGTAGTTTACATGAAAACTCCACAAAAATTGAGTTTATGCATATATTCTGTTCAAAGCAATTCAACTGATTACACACTGAAAAGGAACTGATTTACTGAACTGCCCCAATGAACAGATGGATGTTATACATTCACTTCAACAAACATACAGCAGAATGAATCAACATGACAAAGCCACAGCAGGGATCCAACATCCTCCTCTTGCAAAAAGCAAGAGCAGCACACCATTCATACATACATACAGGATAACACTGTTTAGCATGTTTTATGTGACTTCCCTCTCTTCTTTCTCTTTCTAGAATGATTCACCCACAGGAAAAATCAGTTTTGTTGGTGAGGAACTGTCTACACTAAATGGGAAGGTATGAACTAGCATCTTTACCTTTTAAAGGGAAAGAACTGTTCTTGTTTATCTTTCAGGAAGTTCATCTTTATTAAGATTTTGGTACTGCATACTTACAGCCACTTGACACTGATTTAAAATGCTGGACTTTGAAATAGTGAGTAATTCCCACTGACCTCAGTGGATCCACAATTTATCCCACAGCCCCTAGAAATGAACAATACCAAACTGACTCATCAGGATGGCTCTAGAATACTAGTGCTATACATAGAATAATAGATACAACTTGACTCATCGTGTTTTAAGTTTCCATAAATACTTACAGAAAGACTCTTCAGAAAGTACTAAAGTAATGTCAGTAGTTAAGCAACAAGCTCCTTTGAAAATCAATTGCAACTTCCTAATAACTAAAGTAAGCTCCTTTGAAAATCAATTGCAACTTCCTAATAACTAAAGTTTGTAGTGTGCTTTTCCTGGACATATAATTTACTGAATGTTGCCATGTAAATATTTTCTTTTCTCTCTTTTCTCTCCCTACCTGATCTCTACCAGAATGTGTTAGTAGTAGAGGTAAGTAAAGGTTGGAGGGGGTGGGGAATGACATGGATATTTTTCTCCCCTTTCTGCAACTTAGTACATATTGCATATAAAACAATATCACTGGGCTGCCAGGGTTTTATGCTCTAAATTAATCCACTGACAGTCTGGTTTTCCTTTCAGATTCAAAGGACAGTTTATTTCTTTAATCTCTTTCAGGACATTATTGAGACGGGTAGAACAATGAAAGCACTACTTTCAAAAATAAAAGACAAGAAACCAAGGATGGTTAAAGTTGTAAGGTATAATAACATGGCCACTGTATGTATTGTTATTGTATTGATATAGCAAAATCATCTGGGTGAATAGGCAATGCATGCTGGTGGGTGTTGGTTTGGTTTGAAGTTTGGGGGGAGAAGAAGTAAATGCAGGATGCAATCCTTATCCAGCTACTGAAAAACTAGGTGTTTATTAAACTGGGAAACTTACCCATGCACTACCACCTTCATTGTTAAAATTTTTAAAAAGGTTTTCTGGCTCTTTCTCTGTAGTCCATAAAATCTGATGGATTCTCTCTTGCCTACTTCCTCCTGTTTGAATTATTCTGTTCCATCCGTTTTCTATAACCACATCAGTTGCCTCAATACATGAATGACAACATTTTAAAATTGTCAGTAATACAAGTTTCCAGAATCTTGCAAGATTACTTTAAGTAGCATTATACATCATATTTTAGTAGATCTCTGAAATGAATTTTTGGGGAATGTTCCTGTGTCTATCAAGTGATCACTATACTTCTTGTTTTATGTGCTGGTTATTCTCCTTCTAGTGACTGTCCTGGAGGTTCTCAGTTTCTTCCAAAGGGCACAGGAAAACCAAGAATCGATATGACTTTGTGGAAGAAACTGGAGTGACATTGCACAGCTTGTCCCCTTCTCCCTCCCTCCCCACTAAAATCTTTACCTTCCACTTGAATGTGCTTCCCTCTCTGTGCTATTATAGTTTGCTGAGGCACTGATACATGGAAGGATAACGATCTGGGATGTGGAACTGAAAGGACCTGAATTTAAAACCACAGAGCCATTTGGACCTCCAGAACAAACCTAGATCAGAACCTTTCCTTCTCCCTCCATTATAAAGCTGAAAAGTACCTTTTTCTATTACAGTAATCTCCCTGTTTTAATTTAACTCCATGATTGTAGAAGCCTAAGGGGAGGGGTGGGAGAAGTGAAGTTTACAGCTTCTACCTTCTCTGCTCTGCCTTACAGCCTGCTTGTTAAAAGGACATGTCAAAGCCCAGGTTACAGGCCAGACTGTAAGTATTGTGTTTTTCTGGTTACCCAAAATACAGTCTCATAATTTCACTTCATGTGGTCTGTCTGACAACTGGCATATAAATTTCAGGAAGGCCAAGAGAAACAGGTGGAAAATACATGAAACCCAGTGAACTGATGAACAGTTACTTCACCCTGAGACCTCATGACCACTTCATTGTATCCCCCTGGCTGGCCTGAGCACAGGATAAGCTATTTGATAAAAAAATTAATTTTAAAAATCAATAAATAAAATAATTAAATATAAATTTAACTATTTAGATACCAGAAACAGAATCCAACCTTAGCTGTGTATGGTTTGACTTTGACCCCAGAGGGCAATTGTTTTGACTCTGTATTTAACTTGCCTTTTTTTCAAACTGAAAAGTCCTATTGAGTCGCAGTGCAACTACTTTCACACAAGTAAAATCTCACTCCTTGTCTCCTCTTTCAGGACTACTTCATAACTAGGTTTTAAACAATTATTTTGTTCATAAAATGCATTCTGTTAGCACTTTAACTGTATTACTAACTGATGGGAATGGTTTATATTCTAACCTCTGTTATCAATTTACAGCTGATTCTTAAGGAATTGTGCTCAGTACCCCGAAAGCTTGACATTTGTCAGCAATTGTGCTTAGTTCAAGCATGAGTTGAATACAAACTGTGTACTTAAAAACTATTTACACCACCCGAGTATAAAAAGAATTGTACTTTCTTACAGATATAGGCTTTGAAATTCCAGATAAATTTGTGGTTGGATATGCCCTTGACTATAACGAATACTTCAGAGATCTAAATGTAAGTATATGCATGTGCCTCCGCTGCTAGGTATGAAAGCTACCACAGGTAACCAGCAAGAATATCCACTTAGAGCTTCTCAACAACTACAAAACCCTCAAATCTGACTAGAAACTTCTGTTAAAAGCACAAATAATTTTTAAGGTGCCAAGCTGGTAATTCAATGTAAATGCATAAGAACTTCTTCATGCCTTATCTTTTAATGACTCTACTCCACAAGTCCTGTGGCCCATCTGTGGTGTACCACATTTTAAATCCCCCAGGATGGTGAGCAGCACACAGTCTACTGACCACATCTGAAAAGGAAATAACTTGTAATTTGACATTCATTTGATTGTCTCTCTTAGTGCAATCCTATGTTACTCTTTTCTAGCCAAGTCTTTAAGACGACTGTGTGTGGACTGTAAGTGAAGGTTTTCCCTACACTGTGTAATGTGTTCATCAAGATATTTCTTCCTTTGTTCCATTACAACCTCCTTGGGCTGCTCTGAGTGAGCATTAGCTGATAAAAAGAACTGATCTTTTTTTCCTGCTTTTGTTTTCAAAAGTACTTTCTTAAATCTAGTTAAGTGGAAAAGTTTTTCACTTGAAAGTCTGATTAATGAGACAAAGAAGTTCTGTTAAAGACATAAACAATTTGTGCTATTGCACGGCAGCCTGAAGGAGGATAAAAGAATTGAACAAACCTGACTTCTACAAAATATATAAATTTATATGCTACAGGTGAGCTTGGAAAGAATATTAACATCACAACTTTACCGCAAGTAGGAAACTTGCGACAAAAATGGCTCTGGGGTGTTTTCCTCACAATTCTAGTAATGTGACTGAAAATCTTTCTTGAATTTCCTTTGAAAGTAAAGATTGACTAAAGCTGTACTTTTTTTTTCCTTTAGCATATCTGTATTCTGAAAGAGAATGCCAAAGAGAAATATAGGATGTGATAACATCAGTCTTCTGGAACAACAGTTCAGAGACGTGTACAACTGTGTGGGCAAGCAAGAAGTGACCTACTAATTGTACTTTTTTTTCACTGAAGAACTACAACATTTTCTAAACATACTAGTCAATGTATTATTTCCTAGAGTGATTATGTAAAACAGATAAAGGTGAATGACGTTTGTTCAAATTTCAGTGAAACCTGAACAGAACACTGGCCGTAAACCAGATATTCAGGTATTCTGCTGGAACCAGGCGGGAACCTGGAACCTGTTTAGCCATGGCATGTACAAGTGCATATCAAGAGGTTTGGGTTTTAATTTAGTATAGTAAATAGCACATTATTTCTGTTGCATATAAACTGCACGACCTCCACACAGCCCCTCACGGCTCCCTTCCAGCTTCCATCCGTTGCCTGGCAACTGCAACACTGTGACAGCGACTGTTGCGTTGGTGCTGGCGCCGCGACACCCTCAGTTCCCTGTTCCCTCTCATCCTACCCTGTTCCCTGCGGCCTGAGCTCTGTCAGGCAGCGACATTCAACGCTTCGCCAAGCGAATTTTTGGAGAGATTGACTCTCCAAAAAGTCAGTCTTTTAGTCTGCCGAAAGGCAAAGACTGACCGGGCTCTTCACCAACTGAGCCCTTGCGGGGAATTGTCTTTGAAGATCACTCGTGTCCTTTATTGGAAGGTAAAGATGATGATGTTAAGGTTGACACCCTGCTGTGATAGACCCGGGTTTCCTGAGACACGTCACGAATTGTTCCCCAGCCCTGGCCATATTTATTCATTGCTTCCCTAGGTGGCCTCAGCTGCTGTGTCCTGGCACAGCTGGTTCCTCTGCCCAAGCTCAGGCCATTTGTGCTCTGAACACAAAGCTGAGCTTTCTGTGACCAAAAAAAGACCAGTTCTAAGTTCAGGCTGTGAGAAAAATCTCATTTTATTAAATTTAGAAAAACGGCAAAAGCTTGCAAAACAAAAGGAATAAAACAAAAAGGAAAAATTACAACACGTATTGGGTGTCCTAGGCATACAGGATTCCCAAGAACACCCCTTCCAATTCAAAAGTCCCGCTTATTAAACAGTCTTAAGGTTCAACCCTGTTTACATCATAGAAGAGGCGTTTTCCTCTGTGTCGTAATAGGAGGTGGAGTGTCCAGCAGTATGGGGTCTCTCAGGATCAGCCATGTGGCATAAGGGGTTTCTTTACTAATACTCATTTTACAGTTCCTTATTCCCGTCCGCATGTTTCCTTGACACCGGTTCCAGGCTGAATCCGGCGTCTTACAACTCCGCGATACGCCTTATATTTGCTTGTAATAAAACCGATTCTTTATTTCTCACAAGGCTGCAAAGGAAAAGGAAAAAAAAATCAAGGAAGGGGGTTTTTGCTGCTTTGACTACTGTTGAAGTCGGCAGCTTTGTGTCCGCCCCACTCCGTTTGTCTCTGGGGTCCCTGTTCCCGGGTTTCTCTCGTGCTGTTGCCGCTGGGCTTCCGCTCGCTCCCTCCTTCGCCGCTGGTCCCGCTCGGGCTCTTTCCTCCCTCGGACCTTTCCCGGAGCCCCCCCGGGGATTCTGTGGGATCCTCTCCGCCGCCCACGCTCCATAGCCCTGGTTTTTGCATACCTCCTGCTCTGCTTGTGTTTGTTTTTCCCGGTGCCTCCTTCGTTTCCGAGTTCCGGGTCCTTCCTGCCTTCTGAGCGGTCCCCGCTCGGGTCCCGCTGCTGCTTCCTCCGGCGCGGGTCTCTCGATCTCGTAGTTTGCTGGGGCGCCGGAGGTGGTGTCCCCCCCTCAGGGGGGGTGTTGAACCCGTGCTCCGGCGTGTTGAACCCGTGCCCCTGGCCGCTGCTTGGCTGCTGCTGCTGAGCGCGGTAGCGGGCGGCGATACAGGAACTCGCCGAGGCAGCGCGGCAGTTCGCTGGCGCTGGCTCCCCCCCGACCCTGCCCGGGGTGGCTGCAGCGGCGGTGGCCATGGTTCTGTCTCACACGGCTCTGTCCGGGCAGCGTGTGTCGGGCTGCAGTGTGCTTGTGCGCTCCGCTCAGCGGCTGGGGCCCGTCCCGGGCAGCAGCTGCTGGGGCTTTTTCGGGCGGCTGCCGAGTCCCCCACGCACATATCAAGAAGGTCGGTAATGTTCAGTTCTGACATGTGACGCTGGGCCCACAGCAACAGGTTCTGCAAGGGCTGTTCGTCAGTTTTCGCGCTATGCTGCTTAAGCTCGCGTTTTAAAATTAAATAAATGTGGGGTTTTTTCAGAAGATATTTGAGTCCCCATTGTACCCTACTTATCGTTACAAAGTCTTTAAAATAATTACCCAATCTGGAGTTCGTAGTCAGCTCACTCAGCAGTTCCCGCCTGCTGAGGACAAGTTTCCGTGCACATCTTCCGCCTTCTTTCAGTTCTGACTACGCACACACCACCGAAACACAAGGAGTGCTGCTTCCCTTGGTCCAGCCAGCCGATGGCTGACGAATCTTCTAAATGTTAGAAGGTTCTCAGCCCCACAGTTGTGGCGACGTTAGTGGCAGTCTGAAAAATAAAAGCTAGACACGATCCCAGTATGGGGGAACTGGAATAGTTTATTGAACACGAGAACATTGTTTTAAAGGCATCTGCGTTTGGACATGTTAATGAAGGGGACAACCTATGTTAATTAGGGAATTACACAAGTTTTTACTGCAGTTTCCAAATAGTTAATTTTTCTTCTAGTAGGATTACATGGGGGATAGAGGGATTACAGGGGTTTAGACATAGTTTTAACAATCATCCCAAAAAGTCCTTTCTTAATTCTTCTTGGAGCCAGGTTTATATCTCCGGTTTGCACATCAACAGGTCTCTGGACAAGGGTCCAAACTTCTTGAATCACGAGATGTTTGTCAGCCTTGTTTTCCTTTGCTGAAAGCTGGGTTTGGGCTCCCACAACCCAGTTATTCTCAAGACCAAGTAATAAATCACTGAAATCCAGATTAATGTTCCATTCCCCATTAGATGGTAATTTCCAGCTTTAAATCCTAGCTCTTGCTGCAGCATCTCCTGGTGTCCATAAGACAGTGTCGTGTTCTTGTGTTTCTAGTGCTTGAGACCCACTTTCTGGAGTTGTCTTCTCTTCTTGCCCTTTCTTGCACACCGACTTTGTACGACACAAACAGAGAGAGGTGGTTGTCAGGCTGGTGATTGTTTACCCTTAGCTTCTTGTAGGATAAGGATGCTGGAGAAGAACTGCCACTCGGATAAAGTCTGACGTGGTCCTGCTCCCCCATATGTTGTGTTTCTAAGGGCTCACGTTCCTTTAATGGTGTCTCCTCAGTGACCTAGCAAAGTTTGATGGCAAGGTTCACTCTGAACTGGTTGCTTACTACATAGACCATGATCAATTCACACACATGCAGGCACAGAGATGGGAACATCTATATTTATGTGTACAAAGGTAGCTATCAAAAGTTGCCCTTGAGTTCAGTGAAATAATCACATCAAATCCATTTGCGTTTCTCAACAGGCAAAAGTACTGTATCTGGTTCGGAGACCTTCACTGCAGTAAAGATTCTCCCTCCCTGGACTTGGTCCAGGGAGGGGGAACACAGTTGATGCAGAGTCTAGAGGTAAGTCCTGTGAGGAGTGGCTGAGGAAGTTGGGCTTGGTTGGCCTGCAGAAGAGGAGGTTGTTACAGTTCCTATACCACCAGCTATGGGCTGTCCACTCTAGCTAAGAATTTTCAAGTAATATTTAAGCTACAGCTTTGTCTCTTGTAACTATTATTAATGTTCAGAATGTTAGCTCCAGATTTCACTCTGATCCATCTTTGAATTACACAACGTAGCCATATAGTTCAAATAAAGTCTAACTTCCAGCCTAACAATTCTGGCTTACTTATATCAAACAAGCACTTAGCTACTTTCAAATAATATAAAATTCGCAGCACCACTGTATCTTTTGGGTCTGCCAGGAATGGGATTCTGGATTTTCAGCATTCCATTGTTGCTCCTTCCAGGTGAGCTGAGACACTGCCACAACTTATCCACCCACAACATCCTTCAGAATGGATCCCAGATTCCTGAAGAGAGAGGCGCTGGCTCGTCCTCTAAGGCCGAAAGAGCCTGAGAAGCCCAAGAATGTAAGTACCTGCTGTGGCCAGGAGCTGTGTTAAGGCTGGAAACTCCTCCCGTGTCCCTCTTCTCCCAGCCCCTCCTGCTGTCCAGCAGCACCGTGAAGCTACAGACCCCCTCCCCAGGTCTTAGGGCCGTGCTTCTGTTGGCAGGGGCTGTCATGGTGTGTCAGGGACAGTCCAGAGTCTTGCCTGGCTGTGCCGCTGGAGCCAAGTTAAACAAATGTAAAGCACAGGAATTCCTTCTGTCAGGTTGGCACAGTCACTGTGCTTCTCTGACCACACCTGCCCTCCAGGCACCTGGGCACGTGGTGGGCAGCTCAAACGCTGCCTGAAGCCTTGAGAGAGGTGGCTGGTCCCCCCTGGAACAGGTTCCTAACCAGTTGTTCTGTCTCATCTCCTGTGTGGAGCACAGATCCAGCCCTGCAGGCAGCAGTGGAATTGGGGCAAGTCCTCCTTCCCACCCACAAACGTCCCCTTTGCTGCCTGGAGCTCACTTGGCTGGAGGTGACCCAGTGCTGAGGCTCTGTCAAGGACATCTCTCTGTATTCTTCTGTGGATAGGACTGTGAGGACAGAGACAAAACCTGTGCTAATTACAAAGAGAGAACTATGGACCTCTTGCTCTGCACCTCTTGTCTTGGCACAACGCTGCTTTTCTGCTTCTCTCACACTCAGCCAGCAGTGACATCTTCACACGCTGGGGGTTGTGAGCCTTGGGCAGGGATGGAGTTAGGGCAGTTTGCCACTCTCTGCAAAGGTCACTGGCTCAATCCAGTGAAAGTAAAGAGGACGCAAATGCCCCAAGAGCAGAAATCCCCACACGTGTCACATCAAATCATGGAGAAGCTAACGAGGCAGAGCCGCCTGGTTAGAGCAAGTGTGTTCTGCTCGATACCATTAGTTTTCTGATGTTAAATATTTCAGCAGGTAACTTCCAGGACTGTCCTGGTGGCTGTGATCACAAATGATTCATCAGAGCCACTTGAACAAGAAAAGCCTTTCTGAACAAGGGCATTTCTGAGGCTCTTGCTGGTTTTTTTGCCTTTCAGTTTACCATTTTTGACATCAGGAACATGGGTCTCAGGCTCAGGAAGAAGCCAGAGAGCCCTCAGGAGACAAAGTTGCCCAAGATTGTCCAGCACCCAGGCACAAGTGAGAACTCCAAACGCAAGGTAGCCTTTTCCTGCCCTTTTCCTTGCTGTTTGATGTGACATTTGAAGAGGCTGTGTGCCTTGCCTCCAGCTTATTGAAACACCTCGGTGTCCGGGTCCTGTTGTTATTCCAAACTGCTGGTGGTGGTTGAGTTCCTTCTGCTGGGGTAAAGGCAAAACGTTTTCTCCTAGTGAGATGCTGGAGTCCTGATCTGTGCTAAGCCAACACAAATAATTTCTACTGAATCTGGTGGGGTTTGCTGGAGTTTAGCTACCATGGTGAAGGCACGATACCGGGGGAAGGCTGGGGCAGGACAAAAGGGCACCAGCTTGCCATTTTCTATTGTTCCTCTGAAAGAGCCACCTCTTGCTTTGGTGTTGTCACTGACAAATGCTGGGGGTCATAGGATTCCCTGCACAGTGGCAGCGCTGGCCTTTGAAGGCTGAGGGCCTGAGGTAATTACTCCCAATTTAACACAACTCCAGTCTTACTCAAGTTGTCCAGCACTGCTGAGAAGAGAGCTGAACCTTATCCCCATCCAGCATTCACCTTATTTGTCCTATTCCTATCTACTGTGGTACTTTCTTTTTGCCTTAACCTTCTCTGGTGCTGTTCTCTTCTTACTGGTGTCTAAGCTCTAGAGTCTGGAGTTGTGTGGGCCTCAGTCTCCCTGCCTCAGAGTAAAGGTCATCCAAAAATTGTTTCCTATGGAGTCTGATGTAAATTCTTGGGTTTCACTTACTGCTTGAGTGCTCAGTGAGTGCCCAGAGCTCTGGGACTCCATTAGCACAGGGCTGTGCTGGAGGCAAGTGCTGCCTGGCATTTTGGAGAAGGAAAGCTGGAGAAACTCCTGCCAAAAGAGCTGCTCAGCTTGAGCCTTCTCAGTGTGGTCCAGCAGCTTTTGATCAGCTCAGAGCAGAGGTGGGTGAGGTACTGTTCCCCCAGTGGCAGCTGGGCAGACCAAGTCACCAAGAGCCTGTCCTTCACCGGGAATCAACAGAGGAGTGTCATTCACAAACCTTCCTCTCAGCAGCTGAACCTCTTCCTGCTCTCTCTTGTCTCTCCAGTTCTCATTACCTGACCAGAAAAAGACCTTGCTTGAGCCTTTCCCATCTGAGCTTGTGTTTCAAAACTATCCCCTTGGCAAGATCTGTGAAATGCGCCTGCTTCTGAGGAATAGAGGCAAGGTAAGTGCTGGGATGTGGAGCTGTGCTAGAAGAGGAGAGTGTGCTAGAAAATGCCTGTTTGCTGTCCCTGTGCCTGTCTTCCCCTGAGGGCAGAAAATGGCAGCAGGGTGTCTGCAGGAATGCACAGCACTCTGGCTTGCCTGCACTGGCAGCTGCCTGGCCATAATCACCAGGCAGCAAGAGCCCCTGGAGAGCTGAGATTGGCTTTTAATAATGAAACCACACTGTCAGTGCTGGTCATGTTTCTCCAGGCAGAAAATACCTTGGAAGCCTAGAGTTGATAGACACAGCCTGCAGGGCCGTCTGGCTTTCCATCACTCTGGCAAGCTGACTGCTTTCATCTTCTGCACCAGCCTTTCCTGGCAGTGTCTTGTGCTTCTCCCTTGCTTCTTTACAGCCTATTTAAATTCTCTTTGCCATCTCATTGTGTTGGGGCTTGTCTCTTTGTCGTGCTGTGTTCCTCCTTTTCTCTTCAGTTTCCCAGTAAGGCCAAGTGTCTGGTCTCCTCTTGCTGGTGTGCCCATATGACTATCTCCCCACAGCTGGACTTCCCCACTCTAACTCAGTCTGTTCGAAGGGAATTTCTTCCTTTCCCCAGGATAATGTGCTGGTTGGCCTTCAAGTAGCACATTCTCCCTCTGGAACAGGGCTGCGTGGCTGTGTGCAGGCAGAAGCAAGCAGATTCTCTGGGCTTGTTGAAAATGAGGATGACTTGATTCAGGTGTTCTATCTCCATACTGCTGGTGCCTGACCTTCCTTCCCAGCAGGCACTGCCCTACTGCCTCTGGCCGAGCTGCTTTGCCCAGGCAGAAGGGATTCAAGGGATTTCCCTTGTGTATCCTCTGCTTGTACCTCCAGAGCTAAAAGTCCTTTGGGAAAATGGTCAAGGAAGGCTGTCACCAGGGCACACCCAGGTCTCCTCAGGTTTCCACAAGTGGCAAAATCACCATTTTGTGTCTTTCCTGCAGGTTAATCGGCTGGTGAAGGTCAGCATGGACAGCTCACCTTATTTCAAGTTGGTCGGCCCCAATGGTGTGTGCCATCAGATACCAGCAGGCTCATTTTGCACTATAAACATCCTTTTCATCCCTAAGGGGAGCAAGGTGAGTTTGGAGGAACATTCTCTCTAAAGCTACAGTGTTTGTTGCACACTGGTTATAGCCCAGCCCGTGCTGTGAGGTCAGCTCTGGGCTGGGGGCAGGCAGCCTGGAGCTGGTCACACCTTGGCACAGCATGGTGCTGCCCAGTCCTTGCAGTGGTTAAACACCTTGGCACAGCATGGTGCTGCCAGTCCCTGCAGTGGTTAAACACCTTGGCACAGCATGGTGCTGCCAGTCCCTGCAGCCGGGCCTAGAGGGCTTTGCTTTCCCTCCATGCCTATTCTTGAACGTTCACAAGGGAAGAGGCAGATGGAACAGCAGGGAAATGACAGGGAGGGCTGTTGATGTTTAGCCATCTCTAGGCTCACTGGAAGGGGTTTAATTATGGAAAATACCAGAGGAACAAAAAGATCCAGAGAGCTTTATTCTTTCCCATTGGAATGGAGCAAAAATGATGCTTTTTCACGTGCTCTGTTCTCCAGCCTTTATTAGTATGAATTAGTGGTCATTTTTGGGGTGGAAGAGGTAAATTCATGCCCACAAAGGCTCATAGAAAACAGCACTTTTTCTTCTGCCATGAGGATGGCACTCAATGCCTTGTGCTTTGCCAGTCTCTTTTCCTGCAAGACCATTTCCACGAGCTTGTCTGCATCTGCGAAAGGGAAAAGTTCACTGTGCCAATCCGGGCTGTTGGTGCCCGCCCAATCTTGGACTTCCCTGACGAGCTGGACTTCTCATCGTGTCCCGTCAACCACAGCACCCAGAAGACTCTGCTGGTTCGCAACACCGGGAACCTGGAAGCCTATTACAACCTCAGCACTGAGAGGTAAAGCAGCTCATCTGTCTTAGTGCAAAACACCTTTGGGTGATGGCAGAGTTGGGAAAGAGTATCCCAAAGGAACCAGAGCATCCGAGCTGCTGCACTGCAGCCACAGCTGGAAGCAGGCAGGACATGTGGGGCCTGCTGTTGCTTCTAGTGTTTTAAGCAGGATGCAAGCCCTGAGCTTTGTCTCTCCCAGATTTCCTGGGGACTGCTGGAACACGTTAGTAGTTGGTCTGCACTCTCCTGAGCACCAACACCTTCTGAAATGGCTGCCTCCCAGTGTCAGCCAAATAAACCCATTCTCCAGGAGGCCTCGAGCGTGTGGCACATCAGGGGGCCCCTCATCAGATGCCCAACGTGAGCTGTGTTGTGAACAGCCTGTGCCGTTCCTGTTAGTCAAAGCCGATCTGATTTCCCTTGTCAGCTGAGGGCATCAGTTATCTCTCCTGTTTCACGAAGAACCTTTGAAAGCCAGTATAAATTTTCAAGCAGATCATTTAATATTTGAATGGAAGCATTTTATTCTAATTAAGTGTCCCCCACCTTTCATTCAGATTTCTTTTAAAATACTCTGAAGTTCCCGTGTTTCTGCTTTTTTTTCAATTTATTTTGTTCTTGGTTAAATTTTTGTCAAACTGTCATTCATTCTTCCTTGGGAACTTTCTTCAAGGTCCTCTCATACCTGTTGATCTACCATCTGCCCATAGGCATATGCACAGGTGTATAAGAAACAGGAGCAATTTGGGGAATATGTGAAAATGTCGGAGATGCAGGGACTGATTTGCACTTGAGTTCTTAGTCCTGAACTTGGCTGGATCCTCTTCTGAGAATTTGAAAATAGGAAAACACCTTCTTTCTCAGGCATCCCCTGAAGTCAGCGCCAGGAGTCTCATTCCCCATCCAGCCATCTGAGGGCAGGAGTATATGGACATGGGGCAGGAGTAGGAAGGGAATGGGAGGGAAGGTAGTGCTGAAGAGTTGCCAGGGATTCCCCTTAAGTAGTAGCTTCTCTGTTCTGGAAAAATTTCTGGCAAAAGAACAGGAAAAAAATTCCATGCCTTTCCCAGGCCAGGCAACAAACCCCTGAGCCCCAGCAGAGCCCTGCAGCAGTCCTGGCACCCCCATCGGGGCAGATGCAGGGGCACGGAGAGTAATCCAGCTCTGGGGCTGGTGGGACCTTGTCTTTCCTCCTCTCTCTCCAAAGTCTCAGGCCCAGCACAAAAACACTGCTGGCCCAAGGCTTCTCCATTAGCCAGTAGTGATGTTCTCACTGGTGGTAATGGGCCCGGGTCAGGCCCCTAATTGCAGCAATAGCTCCTTAAGGAGCAGAAAGAGCAGCAATTCCATCAGCTGTCACCACTGAGAGGAACAAAGTTCAGCTTGCACACGGCTCCAGTTGTTCTTCTTATTTATTTTTTTTTGTGTTGCATTCTCTAATAATCATCAGATTCCCCAGGAAATGTTTTTAAGGTGACAAATTAACCATCAGCAAAGCACTAAACTTTTGTTTTCTCAGTGGGGCTGTACAAAGAGCACAAAGCCCAGCAGCCACTGGGCAGAAGCACCTTTCACCTGAGCTATCCCGAAGCATTAAAGCACTGATTTTTGTGTCAGGCAAGAGCTGTTTACCTGGTGACAAAGCCAAATTGCTCCTGTTAAATCCAAACTGCACACACATTTGCCTAATTATTTCCCTTGTTTCTCTGGTGGGCCGAGCAAAGAGTTACCAGGCTGATGACACTCCAGAATCCCAGACTGCATGGCTGGTGAATACACAGAAACCTCCTGTTCAGCTCCCTTGCTGTGCTGCTCTTAATGGCACTTCATTTAGCTGGGATTGAATCCTTCAGGCTGTAAACGGGACCCTCCTTTTGGGTATTGTTTCCATGTCACTGTATTGCTCTAATTTGCAGTTGCACTCATTCAGTTTTCATTGCTCCTTTTCTTCGAGCAGCTTTCATTGAAATGCTGATAAAACGTGCCCTTTCTTGGGCTAAACCAGGATGTTTACAAGGGGAAAAACAACCCCACACAACCACACTGCAAATTAAACTCATTATTCTCTGGTCTTCAAGGAAGACTTTAATCTCCCTGTTGATTCCTAGGCTGTAATCTCACAGGACAGGTAGTGCCCTGCCGTTTGCATTTCTTGAATAGGGGATTGAAAAAGAGAAATTTCTGAGGCAGTCAATGTCAAGTTGTGTATGCAAATAGCTCTTAACCCTCTCTGTGCTCTTCCCAAACCACTCTCTGATGGGATTGTTGGCAGTCAGACCCTTGAGCCTCCATGCAGAGTACGGGGGAGATGAGTTCATTTTATCCAACAGGATTTTCTGCGGGCTGCATCTCCTCAGAAGAGAGTCAGTAGCTGTTTCTGATGCTGTGTGTTCTGTCTGTCTTCTGCTGACTGTGGTTGCTTTGCTCCTTGCTTGCACAAGTCAGCTGAAGTGAACTAGACTGCAAATATCCCCAAACCTCCCCCAAGAGTCCTGATCTCTCTCTTGGTCTTGCAGCCCTTTCACTGTCAGTCCAGCCACGGGAATCCTCGACATTGGTGAAGCCATGCAAGTGACAGTGGAATATCACCCAAGGGAGATTGGGCATCATTCCACATCCCTGGCAGTGCACTACGACGTAGTTGGTGAGTGCTGGGCACTGCAGGTGCACTCACCCTGCATCCTTCAAAATAGCAGAGCCCTTTCTAAGCAGAATAACGTTAGACTTGCTCTGCAAACTACTTGTAGAACTGTTCATTTCAAGCCTCCGTGTGTTTCAGTGCTCAGAAGTGAGCAAAGAAGGGGCCAAGGCTGAGTCTGTCCCTGTTCTGGATGTGGTGTGTTGCTGTGTGCTGGTCCATCCCTGGGGGGACCCTGGTGTCAGCATGGTGTTCTCCATCCTGCACCCCCACCCCAGTCCTCTACCAACTCCCCACTGTCCCAGCCACCTGAATTCCCCCTCCAGCAGCACTGCCCCATCCCAGCTTTACCACAAAGAAAAGTGAAAACTAGTTAGTGTTTAGGGGGTTGATAAAGTGGATGCCCTCAAACAGGGATGAGATTTACCTGTGGTTTGCTCTGGTCCTTGTAATTAATTCCATCAGCGAGTGAGCTGAGCACAGACTCCTCTTTGCTTTGTTCCAGATGAAGATACCCACACCAGGCTTTTTGGAAAAGCTAAGGACTTCAACATCGGGCTGGAGAAATACTCTTTGGAATTTGACAAGACTTATCTCACACTGTCAAGCCAAAGAACCATGGTCATCCACAACAGAACTAACGTCACAGCCCGGTTCCAGTGGAAGGCTTTTGCTACCGAGGCAGAGGAGCATCCACAGAAGATCAGGTTGGTCTGAAAGATGCGGTGACATGCACTGCCCAAGGGTAAAACTAACATATGGGCTCAGGGGCTGCTTGTGCTCTTGAGTGCTTTAGGGTATTAGGAACAAGTAGGTGTTCCTGCAAAGTTTGCAGGGCAGTCACAGCTCGCAGTAAAGAGCCAACAAAGTTGCTGGTTGTTCAGTTGTCAGTTCGGGAGAGGTGCAGTTTGCCCAGAGACAGGGGGACCAACCAGCAGCTTTGGAGGATCATGTGGCCCTGTCCTCCCTTTTGAAGTGCTGTGGCCTCACCTTGAACAATGTCAGTGACCTCCAGAGCCACCTAATCAGCACATAATGGGGGACACACAGTAGGCCTGCTGGGAAGCCTGTAACTCCAGAGTATCACAGCCAATGGAGAAACAGGGAGGGACGTGTGCTCCAGGAAAAGGGGATAAAAGAAGCTGCAGCCTCCACTGAGTTGAGAGACCTCACTGAGGTTTGTTGAGTGAACTCTCCCTTTTATTAGAATAAAGGTTTATTTTTTTAGTTAGCTCCTCTGTCTCCTGGCCATTTATGTGAGTTACTTCTATACAGTCCTTCATTAGCATGAGAGGCGAGAGTGGGAGTAGTTTTGCCATTCCACATGCTCAGGTCTTAGTTCAGTGGTTGTCAGGGGTCCACTCTGGGGGTCCTCCAAGGCGAGTGGCCCCTAAATCAATCGTCCTATTTGTGACTCCGCTTCTTGCACTCGGGCAGGTATTCACTTGTTATATAAACACAAGGCAGTGGAAGGTGGGGGTGCAGAGTATCAGGGCCTTCTGGCACATCATGGTGAAATCACTGTCTGTTGATGGAGGTTGAGCAGAGGGTTGCCATCTAAGTGGCTGAGAGCCCTCCTCATGCCCAGCGCTGCAGGTCAGCCATGGAGAAACATTTCCGAATGCGCTGCCCCGTGGCTTGGGCTCAGCCCCTTGCTGGGGAGCTGCTGCTGCTCCTCCCTGAGCGCTTTGCTGCTTCTGCACTTACACTCAGCTCTGCAAATAAGTGGCTTATTAAATGACCTGCTGCCTTTGTTTCTCCCTGTGGCTGCAGGCTGTCTCTCAATCTGTCTCGGCCGCCCCTGGAGACAGCGAGGCTCTCCGTAGAGAAGCACTACGAGGAGCTTAGGCTTTACGACCGCAAGTTGGAGAAGGCGACAGCAGAGATTGAAGCAGACCCCATGCTGTTCTCAGACGATGTTTTCACCATTGAGCCCTTGGTAAGTGATAGCTGAGAACCTCCTCCCCCTCCCTGAATGAGCTCACTCGGCAGATCCCCACCTCAGCTGGCTTGATGTGCCCAGAGAGAAGACATCAGGTTCTTGGTGAGGCTGGAGAGCTTCTTGCAAAAAGCATTGCTACCCTGTGGGCTCCTGGAAGGCAGCAGGAACCTGCCTAAAGCTGAGCTCTGCTGCAAGGGCTCGACGTCAAGGGAGCTTGGTGCACGTCCTTGCAGTGTCCAGAGGGATCAGTTACCGCAGGAAGGGGCACAGCTTACACGTGATGTGTGGGGCTTAGCAGAGGGTGTTGGAGCACTGTCAGTTCACAGATTGACCTGAAGCGAAAAGGAGGCCAAATTCAGCCCAAGGTCATGGAAATGCCAGTCCCTCCCTGGAACCAGGACTTACAGCATGTCTGAGTCTCCCTTCCAGTGTCATCTGGGAGCCTGGACACAAGACTTTGAAATGAACTTTTTGAGTTCTGTTGCACGCAGGGACAGAAAATCTTTTTCTGTTTATGCAAGCAGACCTCCATGTCCTTCCATCAACCAGAGCCCTGATTATGAGTATTGGCACAGCGTGAGATGAAGAATCCCCGCTGTCTGTGCAGTGCAAAATCCCTCCTCATCTTGGAGTAAACCCTACAATAATCCCAGCCTCTGCTTTCTTTTAAAATAAGTTGAACTAAGTTTTTTCTTTCCAAGGAAGGGGATCGTGTTCTCTTCTTGATTACTCCTATAGCCCATCTAAGGCCAAGAGCCACCAGTGTCAACACAACAGCAGTTTCACACCACTGTAGCTGACAGCAGCACGATGTGACCAAGAGCTTGTGTCAGAGCAGTAGGAATATTGTAGAGTGGGAGCTGATCAGCTGAGCATTAAGAGCATCCTGCGGTTGTGTTGAGCTGGTTTTGGAGTGTTTCCTCGGGCTCTTTGTGTTGTTCACTCCTTGCTCTTAAGTAAAGGCTTACAGGTTGAAAAGAAGAAATGTGATATTGGAAGGTAAATTGTTTGCTGTTTCTTTCTGTTTTAGGAGGGAGAGGTTGGACCACACTGCTCAGCTGAGATCAAGGTGTTCTTTAAACCCCAAGATGCCCAAGTCTATAGAAAAATGGCCTACTGTTTGATCTCAGGTATGGCTCCTTCTCCTCTTTCTCTCACCCACAGTGAGGGGGAGGTGCAAATACTCTTCCAGCCCACTGGGCTCCCATGGAAGTGCTGGGAAGGGTCCATGGTCAGCAGAGCAGTGCTGGCTCATGTGCACTGTCCCTGCGGCTTCTTGGTGGTCTCCCATGCAAGGCCAGGGCTCAGGACACTGATCCCAGAACAATCCAAGCAGTGCATGGTTAAGCTTTCATGACATGGGTTTGCCAGTATTTCCTCAAAGGCCAAAGAGCTACAGAGCAGAACAGCTTTAAGGAATGGGCACTAAGCCCCTCTAGAGCACTGACCTCCAGGATGGCTCCTCATGGATCCATCATCGGGCGGTAGGAGCTGAGGTAGAAATGTGCTCCCTGAGCCTGGATCACCTCCCACTGCCCAGACAACAGCAGACCAGAGGTGGCTGAGCCCTGCTGAGCCCAGGCTGTCTGCAGAAGGACCACCCCTAGCCAGCACCTACTTCTCTCCCTGCATGGGAATTGTCACCTTCTGGCTCTCAGGCTGAGGTGTGTCCAGGTGGTGGCCACTGGGCTTGCTGTGCTCAGCTTCCAGGAGTGCTGTCAAGTCCTTTTCTGGGAGCAGTTATCATTGCTCCCCCACCCCAAGTCACCCCCTCACAGAGGTGGTGGCTTTGCTGTGCCCACACAGGGCAGGGAACACTCACAGAGCAGTGTGGTTCAGGTTCCCCTGTCCTTCCTCTCTGTCTCTGCATGGTGCTGCTTAGTGTTTTTCACCTTAAAGTGGGAGATGGCTGTCAGGTTTCCATCCAGGGAATACTCTGGGTTTGCCCATCTACCAGAAAGAGGTGGGAGGCCCATGGTCCTCCAGCAGCCAGGCTCCCGTTCTGGAGGGCACTGCAATCCCTAACCCAGCTACTCTGTTGCCTTCCTTCCTGCTCCAAGCTGATGGATACAAGTGTCATGAAACAGCTTTTTATTTAGACAGTAATTGTGCAGGGATAACTCAACAAATACCATCTACAGTAATTACTCAGGGCTCATGCTAACAAACTCTCTTCCTGTCCACCAACTGCCATTGTTAGAGCTGTGGAAGGAAAGCAGGGATTTAAAAAGTTGCTCCCAAGGCATTCCTTGTGATGTCCTGTATCGTGTGAAACTGTGCATCTCTGTTTGTTGACATGGTCAGATGAGAATCATGTTCCAAGCCAGTCACCAAACACGGGGACATTCTGTGAACAAGATGCTGAGTGTCAGAAAGCAGCAGAAGCTGAAGACTTTGGCAACAAAGTCCTGTGCTGTAGGGCCACTGCCCCCCAATTTAGTTAGAAGCCAGGCAGCAATGCCCAACTCTTTGCAAGCTTTGTCCCTTCACTGAATGGATTTCAAAGCTCCTCCAAGTGCGTGGGAAGGAAATCAGAATCATAGAATGATAAGGGGTTGGAATGGCCTTTAAAGATCATCTAGTCCCAAACCCCCTTGCCATGGGCAGAGACACCTTCCACTAGCCCAGGTTGCTCCAAGCCCCGTCCAGCCTGGCCTTGAACACTGCCAGGGACGGGGCAGCCACAACTTCCCTGGGCAACCTGTGCCAGGGTCTCACCACCCCCACAGGGAAGAATTTCTTTTGTATATCTAACCTAAATTTCCCCTCTTTCAGTTTGTCCGCATTACTCCTTGTCCTATCACTACGGAAATCATGTTTTAAACTCAGCATTGCTTTTTCAGGGTGCAAAGTGGTGGCTAAATGGGAAACAAGCCCAAGGGGTGGGTTGGAAATTGGAAGCCAGCCCCAAGGCATATCACCTGAGGGAAGAGAAGGGTCCATCTCTTCCCCCAGAGCATCAGGAGCTGGTCTCACCCATCTCGGAGTCAGGGACTAGCATTGAAGCAGCCTGGAAAAAGCAGGATAAGAGAGTAAGAATTACTCTACTGAAATGGAAATCTCTCCCCAGGCCGTGAGAGCAGGCTGCCCCTGTGCCTCACAGGGGAAGGCCTCGGGCCCTGCCTCCGTTTCAAGTTTGCGGAACTGGACATGGGGAAAGTTTTGGCTGGAGAAGCCTACAGCTACGAGGTGAGCAGCAGGGGCTGGGGTAGATCCTGATGGCTCCTCGGGCAGAGGGGAGCCTGGTGGACCTGTGGAATTTCTGGCAAGTTGGGCAGTTGTGAGCAGGGAATATTTGACCTACTAGTCAAATCTGGGGAATTTCACAGAATCTGGATCCTTTTCCAGGATCTGAAAGGTGTTGTCTGTTGTTCATGAAACCCCAATTCCTGCTTTTTGGCAACCTCCCTTGGAGATCAGCTGGGATGCTTTCTGCAAAACAACCCCTCAACACATGAAAGCAACACTGGGTCAAAAAGCTGAAGTGTTCAGAGCCTTCTGTTCCAGCCTCAGACTCAAGGCACCTGTTGTACTGTTTTGGCTTCTGCCACGTAGCAGCACACAGCATCTTCTGCCTTTCCAGGGGTTAATAATTTATTAGAAAGCAACTCAGCCTTCTGTAAGAAAGGAAGGTTGCTCATGTATTTCCATTTTGCTTTCTTGCTGCTGCAGGCAATCCTGATTAACACAGGAGCTATCAATGCTCCCTTCCGGCTCATCCCTCCAACCACAGTCCACGGCTCCTGCTTCACCTTTCAGCCCCAGCAGGGCATTATTCCACGCAATGGGATCCTGCCCATCCAGATCTTCTTCAGTTCCAGCACCCTGGGGGAGTTCGAGGAAGAGTTCCATTTCAATGTGGCTGAATGCCCTAAGCCTGTGACCTTGAGTATCAGGTGAGGAAGGCTCTGGGAGCTTGGTGGGCACATCTGTAGCTGTCTCTGAGTAATCATCTCCCACCTGCCTCATTTGGTGGTGGAGCAGAGAAAAAAGGTGTTGCTTGAGGTCTTAGTCTTGGCTCTGATGTTGGCATCCCCTTAGTGTGGGGGTGCCTTCTGCCCAGTGCAGGTACCCAGGAGCTGGAGTGACTCCTTCCTGCAGGGACTTCCTTCCGTTTTGGCCGTGCCAGGCAGTGGGAAGGCATCAGCTCTGGGCAGTTGCTGGTCTGGGATGTCCCCTATGAACACCCAGGGCTTTGGAGATGGGCCAGCCTGGGTGACTCTGCAGCCAGAAGTGGTTCTAAAATCCTCTGTTAATGATCTGTGCCAAAGGGGCAGCAGCAGCCTCACATCATCCCTCGTGCCCGTGCACAGGCACAGGCTGTGCTCCTTAGTCCTGTGCAGGGAGTGCTCTGGGACCTCCTTTCCACAGCAGGAAGGGACTGGGGTGGGAGATGGGGAGCTCTGCAGCAGCAGGGACTGTCACAAAGACTTGGGCATCATCCCATGGGCTGGTGCCATTGCAAAAGATAATCCTCGCCCAGCAAAGGGGAGAAGGGGTGATGACAGGAGAGGCAAAGCTCCCTTTTCAGCACCACAGCAGCACGACGGCTTGTCCCAGCTAGTCTGAACCATGGGCTGGTGGGCTAATGTGGTGGAGGCAGGAAAGCTGATGCTAGGAGCTCTGGAGCTTTGGAGGTGACTGTGTCTGGGCCACTGTTGGGAGGCACTGAATCAAGGTAGTAAAGAAACAAAAGGAATCTGCAGTCCATTCTACTAATAATATAAGGGAAATGGATAAAACATAACTAAAAGGTTATTACTTTGCAAGAGAAAAGTAGTGAGTCGGTCTTTCTCCTAAGGCAAGGGCACAGACCATCTCTGGGTGTGTGTACAGGGTCCTCCATGGGGCCAGCAGCACCTCGGGGGCATGCCCTGCCTGCTGTGGTGCCCTGAGCCCCATCAGCAGCTGTTGGCTGCCTCCTGTGCCCACGGACGCCGTGCTCAGCACAGGGTGCGGAGCTGGTTCGACACCCACGGGGCTCTGACACCAGCTTTGACCCACCTGAGCTGGAAGGACGGCCAAAGGCTTTGCAGTTCCCTTTAACCAAGCCGTTGCCTCCTCTGTCCTCGTCCTCGCAGGGGCCACGTCACCGGACTGAGCCTGCATTTCAGCACAACTGGCCTTGACTTCAATGACGTGTCCTTTGGTGAGTCTTCCCTGGGCTTGGACACAGCAGGGGGGATCTGTGCCCTGCCAAAATGGAGCACTTGAACAGAAGAGCATCTGTCACTCGTGCTCTTCC
The DNA here is from genome assembly GCF_036250125.1 of Pseudopipra pipra. Taxonomy (NCBI): domain Eukaryota; kingdom Metazoa; phylum Chordata; class Aves; order Passeriformes; family Pipridae; genus Pseudopipra; species Pseudopipra pipra. Next base: position 16,509,802 of record NC_087562.1, on the reverse strand, counting down.
ATGGCAGCCCGCAAGGTGTTAACTCCAGGGCTGCTGATGGCATTTCACCATCATGAGATCCAAAAGGACCAAAGGAATAGAAAGTCAGTATTTTCTGGTGTCCCTCGTAGTCTCTTCTGCTCCAATCTCCCAGTCCTTGCCAGCAGAACGACCATAAAAGTCCTCGTCCCAGGAGGGCCCAGGGGATAGGACTGCAGGAGAAGGGAGCTTAAGCCATGTACCTTTAGTGTGGGATGTTAATTAGTGGTGTGAGGGCACCTCATTATCCCTGACCAGGTCAGATGCCCCAGCAATAGCTCTGCCTCAGGCACCTGTGTCCTCAGAGCTGTGGGCTTCTTCTTCTTCCCCAGAAGCCCAGCTCTGCTGACAGAGCTTTTGGCTGAACATCCAGAGCGTTGCCATTGAAATGCTGGTTCTAGTTCTCCATCTCAGGCTCACAAAAGGCTTTGTACTGAGATGATCTACAGTTTAAATGTGAAATCAGTCATGGATTGACTGAAGGGCCGTTATCATTCTGCACCCAGGATGCCTCTGTGTTTTCATGCAGTTCATGGACTTTTTAAGAAAAACTCATTACCTTTCCTGAGCTGCTTCCTCCCCTCCATCACTGCTGAGCCCCTTCTTAGTTTCCTTTTGAATAAATGAAACAACACGAAAGGCAGCAGGCACAAATATTGTTCTGTTAGAGGAGATTCATCCTGTTTACTCTGATTTCATTCCTAAGACCTCCTCAGCTGAAGGCAGCTGTTGTATCTTTGCTTCTTTTAACTGTGCTGCTGGCTGTTGTCTGCATCTGGTGACCTTGGTCTCATTCCGGACTGGGACACCTGTGTTTGTCCTTTTTGTGCCCCTCCTGCCTCCCTGCTGGAGTCACTGCTGGAGCTGGGCAGTGTCACTGTTGATGGGCACGGAGAAGCTCCCTGCTGTGCCTGCAGTTGGTTTTCCTCCCCATCTGGGTTCAAATGATGCTTGGTAAGCAGGCCCTGGGAGATGTCTCCTCCCCACAGAGCTGGCCAGCCAAGCCACATGTCCACTGCAGAGCAGGCTGTGGGCTGGTGTCCTGGCTCTGCAGGACATCCCCACCAGGTGTGGCTGTATCCCGGCTTTCCGTTACGGGAAGCAAGTCTCAGAGCTAAGGTGGTGTCAGCTCTTGTGGGCAGCAATCACAGCCAGTGTGCAGTGTGGCTGAGATGTCCTCATTTGTCAGATAAGACGAGACATGGTTTCTAATCACTGATCTCAGAGCAAGCCTCAGGTTTGCCTCTAGTGAAGTGGGCTGTGAGTTGTACGTGGTTACCCCAAGCCAAGAGATACCTTAAGGATCCTGCCTAAAGAAACTGCATTGGGGTGCTTTGCATCATGTTCCATCCTCCCCTTCTTTTGCTGTAGCTTCTCCCCAATGACAACTCAGTGCTTTTATATCTTGAAAATGGTGGGAGTGTTGGCAGCGTTAACAGGGAATTTTATAGATTGAGTTTTCAGGGTAAATGGTCGATCTGGATGCACACTCATCAGTGTGCAGAAATAATTGATGGTGCTGGTTTGGGGCAGTTACAGAGGGAGAAACTTGTGGTGTTCAGCAGAGCTAAGAGTGGGCATTTCCAAGGCAGCAACCTGAGACCAGTGTCCAAGTTACGATTCATTGCTCGCTGAGCTGCTCAATGAGCTGTCATTCAGATAACAAAGAGCTAAACTCCAAGCGCAGTTTCATCCTACCAGGATATTCACACCAGAAATCACGAGATGCTTGGTGCCTACTTAGCCATTTGTGTCATTTCCTAGGCTTTCCTCAGACCTTGTCGTGCCACCTGATCAACACCTCTGTGGTGCCCATCACCTTCCATCTTCGCATTCCTGAGGACGGCCAGGGACAGCCCAGCCTTACCAGCTTTGACCAAGTGAAATACAACACTCACCCCTCCTGGGAAAAAGGCACACTGGCTCCATGTCAGGAGAAGCCAATGGAGTTCACTATAACACCCAGCAAAGGGACTATCCCTGCCCAGGGATTCCAGGAGATCAGGGTATGGGAGGAGTCTGGCCACACGTGGGTCAGTAGGTGTGGCTGAAACCTCACTGGGGTGTGGGAGGGCTTTAGTGCTGCCGGTTCTCAGTGTGTGGTGTGGGAGCTGGGTTACTTGGAATGTTCCTGAAGGAGCACCATTTAGTCTCCAAAATCATAAGCTGAGATCACATGGTCAACAGAAGCCATTCGTGTGTTGTTTTTGAGTGTGACTTCTTTGACTGAGAACAGGCAGAGGAAGGATGAGGACAGAAGGTGGCTGTTAGAGAGATGCCACTGTATAAAGTAGTTTGCTTTTCTTCCTGGTCTCATTTCTCCTCTCCCGGGGAGCAGAATGAGTTGTGGTCACTGCAGGGATCCCTAGTGAGGAAAGAAAGAACTTGGCAGCCATGAACTGCCCAGCATCTGCAGGAGCACACTTTGCTCTCAGCTTCCTGCTGAAAAGCTGAACTCGTTCTGTCCAAGTCAACACATTTCCTTTGCATTTATGTTATTGTAGTCAAATGAAAAATGGGCCCCTAATTTGAAGACAGTGGTGAGTAGAGCTTTAGTCTCATTATACGTGATTATGAATAATGCTTTAATTTAGCCACCTATGCCCTGACAGCTGCAAGGTGTGTTTAACAAATTCAATATTGCCAGAAGGCTTGTGTTACTCCCAGAGACTTGTGCTCTACGCACGGGCCAGCAGAAGAATTAAGGCAAAATCCTCCCTTTCCTTACTGCAAAACAGGAACTGGAAAAGACCACACATGGGTAATGAGCTTCTGGGAGAAGGGAAGTATTTACTGCTCTTCTCTTCCACCAGGTCACGCTGTGTTCCAATGACGTGGGACAATATGACTGTGATATGGTGGTGGACGTGGATGGTTTTGGCAAGGAGGTGTTGGCTCTGCGCCTCAAAGCCAGGTACCAGCGCTTTCCTTGCAGCTGCTCGTCCTTCCCCGTGCACCCACCACCAGAACAGTGCCTTGCTCGGGGTTTGCTGGCTGCAGCTCCAGGAGAAGGCTTGCTTAATAAGCTGGTTCTGCCCAGCTAGGTAGGAGAACAGCAGTGCTTGGAAAGCAGCCCGTGGTGAGAAGCACCCCTGCTCACAGCCAGACATGGCTCTGGGCCTTTTTCTATGGGGAACAGGAATGACATTATTTATTGGCCTGGCTTTTGCTGCTTGAGGTGTAAAAATTCCCCAGGTCCTCCTGTCCTTCTTCCTGCAAGAGGTGGGCTTGTGCTGGGTTCCAGCCACACTGCGACATTGGTTTGGGACACAGTGAGCAGCCTGCTGAGAGCTGGGGTCTGGCTCAGTTAACGAGGGCACGTGGCAATGGGAAAGGGGCTCATGGCAGGAGTGGGGAGGGCAAAAGAAAGGCAAGATCTTATGAGGGGAAAGTAGTCCTGGATGTGGCAGGTGGGATCAGGTTTCCCTGCTTCCCTCTGGCTCTTTTGAGCATTAACGTTCTCAGACTTAACACAGATGTTGCTGTCACTGCAGCCAAATTCCCTCCTGTGGTGCTGCCCTGGGTGTTAGTTGGATGACAAGAGGGATGCAGTTCCCTGGTGCCACTCCCTCTCCCAGGCAGAGCCGTCCAGTCAGTGCCTGGGCTGCAGTTTTGTAAAGCAAGTGCCAACGGGGACAGACCTGGGGTGCAGCAGCAAGGGAGCTGTAGGAACTGGGAGGATGATCACCCACTCCCTAGGGCAGGTGGTGGCTCGTGCCCTCAACACTGGGCAAACGGCTGAGTTTTCTGGCAGGGCAACAGCACCCTGGGAGAGAAGGGAGTTGTTTTTCCTTAGACACTGGAGTCTTGTGTTCCTTGAGCCTTGGTGAGCACTGACCCTCAATGGGAAGGCTCCCCCCAGCTCGCTGGGCCTGTTGAGGGAGTCCCTGCAAGCCTCCTTGGGCAAAGGAGGGGCTGAGGCTGCTGTGGGACAAGGCCCGTGCTCTGCCTGGGCACTTGGCAGCCTCTGCAGAGCTGAGTCTCAGGGTTTACCCCTCCTTGACAAGACGTGTTTGAGTGGAAAGACATGAAAGGTGATTTATCTCTGTAGGGGTATTAAATGTCTGTTGGATAGTGAAAAATGTCTTATGCTCCATTCCGTGCTCTGCGAGGTAAATGCTCTCCATTCTCTCAGTATCTCTCATTCCCTCGGGGTCATCTCTTTGCCCAGATGTGTCGTTCCTGAGCTGCATTTGCTCTCCTCCATCCTCGACTGTGGACCGTGCTCTGCAAAGGTCCCTTGCCAGAAGACGCTGACCCTTGTGAACCCGAGCCCCCTTCCAGGATGCTACAGAATTCTCCCTCAGGTTTGACATCTCATCCACCTCCTCCTCTCAAATACTACTGAGGGGTTTATTAGGGACAAATGGGGTTTGGATAAGACCTTGCTGGCTTCTGTTCAGACTTAAAGATGAGCTGAGAATAGGATTCTACCTGAATGTAAACTTTAGGAAGCAGTTAAATTGGAACCTACCTGAATATCAACTTCAGGAAGCATTTTAACCTCTTCAGGAAGCAGTTTATATTCTAGTGTTTGGGATATTTTCTTGTGAGAGATCTTAGAAGGTTGTGAAAAGCTGCTGCAAGGAGGCTGCCAGCACAGGAGTGGGTGTCTGTGGATGCAGCAGCTGTTGGACCCTCTGAGGATGCTAAGCCCCAACAATTCTTGCATCTTTTTTTGTGCCTTTCAGCTTTTTCCTGGGGATTTTTAAAAAACGTGTGTGAGTTGCCATTGTGGTAGATGTTAAGGAGTTTAAAGTTTCCTCAAAGGTCCCTCTGAAGTTGCACTTGATTCTGTCCCTCTAGAGAAACCAAGAGGCCGCTGCTCTGTGGTACTCCAGCCCCAAACCATGTGGGATTATCCAAGGTCACGACGAGGTGGAGATCCCAATTACAGCTGAAGTCCAGGCGGTGGGTGCTCATTCCATCCCGGTGGATATCGCCGTGTTCGGGAAGGAGAGATCCCCACTGGTGAGTGCGAGGGGAGACGTGTGCCTTTGTGCAGCTCGTCCTGGGAGGTGGGGTGAAGTGTAGAGGGATTCTTCCAGGGAAAGCAGGGACTTGTATATGGCTGGTGTGGACAAGGAGAGACGGCATTGGTGGCAGAAGCAGTTTATGCTGGAAAAGAGGAAGAGTGGAGTCCTCCTAGGGAGTGATCTCAGCATATAGTTCATCTAAGCTGAAATTGAAGATCATTTTATTTAATTAATCTTCCATTTAAAATGCTGGTAACTGTGGAAACATCTCTTTTAAAATGTCATCTCTCTGAACACAAAAGGAGGATTTCTGGGAACCTTCAGCTTTCTGTGTCAGAAAGGAAGGCTGATGTTTGAAAAGTGGTTGCAGGGAATTAAACTTATATTCAAGCAAATGGAAATGATGATGATGCCAAATCCCCTGGATGGCACCAAACATCTCAAGCCGGGCCATTGCCGTTGTGCACATAAACCAGTCAGCAGGAAGGCCGGGCAGTGCAGGCTGTGCAGGGGAGCCTGACTTTTAACAAAACACTTGCTCGTAACTATCAGGTTGCTTCCCTTAAAGAGCAGGGTTTCTCCCCACCAGAATAACCAGTTGTTTAACTGTCAGACTGTTTTTAACTACAGATTTCTTGCAAAGCTTTTACCTTTGGGCCAACAGTTTACAGTTTGAAAGTTTCCCAGACTTTAATCTTTTTTTAAGTTGGAGGGAAATATGTCAAATTTTTGCCTAAAAGGCCAGCATTTTAGCTGGAGTGTCATATCTGTCCCTAGAGAAATGACTTGAGTGCGATTGAGCTGTTTAAGCTTTCTTAACTTTCCCCGTTGTGTTTGTTTTTTTAAAATCTCTCTTACCTGCTCCCTGGAACAGCAAATGAGTTTAATGTGCACTGGAAAGATACCGCTTGTCTATCCAAGTGTGAATAAGATAAACTTCGGCAAGATCCAAGTGATAAAAAACACTTCCCAAACTCTCCAGCTGTGCAATCAGGATCTCATCCCCGCAGCCTTCAGAGCAGAGATCGTAAGTGTCTGTGGGGCTGTTTTCCAGTGAAACTCCCTGGTCAGCAGCCTTTATGATTTTTATCCTCCTCTCTGTAGCTGTTCCTTTTCTCACACCCCACAAGTCACCAGGGTCCATGATTTCCACCCTAAATGCATGTTTGGCTTGTCCTACAGGGTGACAGATGCTTGAGTATTGAACCCAGGGAAGGAGTGGTCCCTGCCCAGGCTGAGGTTCCTGTGGTTGTCACGGCAAACCTGGATGAAACAGGAAGATTTGAAGGCAGTATGAAGCTGTTCATTGAGAACAGCCTTACCAGTGTCATCCCCATCCAGGCTGTGGGCATTGGCACCACAATTACCATTGACAAACCGTTTGCACCGAAGCTGAATTTGGAACCCCAGTTCAAGTAAGAGATCTCTTTAACTCCTGCCTCTCCTCTTGGCTCAGCAAGGAGCAGTTATGCTGTAGACTTTCAGGCTAAATCTTGTTCAGTGCTCCTGGCTCTGTTTTCCCTGAATCCAGAGATTCCTTTAGAAACATGTTGTTATGCTCAGGTTCCTTAAATTATTAGAGAGACGCCTCTGCCCAAATTAAGGGGCAAAGGAGACCATTTGCCAAAGTCAGTAGTATGGATTTTTATTTAACAGTAAATGTGAGGTAGAGAGAGATAGAAAGAAATTGGAAAAAGAGAGAAAGGGGGAGAGAAAGAATGACAAAGAGACAAATTAAGTAGAGAAAATATCACTGCTCCTTGGATTCCAATGGCATCCCATTGATCCTCTTCTCGTGGCCTTCTCGGTGATGAAGTGTTCTCAAAGTGATGGTTTCAGTCTGGATCCATTGAGGGAAGCCCAGGATGGTGAGGGAAAAAGCCCATGGTGATGAAGGAAGTCCCTTGTGGTGAGGGAAGATGTGGTAATACTACATTACCAGTATAAACCTATTCCTCTTTGCAATAACGACATCAGAAGAGCACCAAACATTATCTCTGGTCCACATTAAGAGCAGGAAATGAGGATGGTCTCCAAGCTATTAACACCTCAGATTGCTCACTAAGAGCACTTGACTGCAGGGAAATAGCAGCTCCCATGACCTTTTCCATCTCTGCTTCTCCTCCAGCCTCGTTCCCTGCATTTTACGGTTCAAAGTAACAAACAAGGGGCGTCAGTTCCAGCGGCTGTACTGGGGCACAGAAGGTTTCAGCACCTTTCGACAGCGTCATCCTCTCCCTGCCCTCAGTGTCACCAAGGGCAAAAATGATTCCCAGAGACCCACCACCCCTGTATTTAAGCTGCGGCCACGGAGTATGGATCTGCAGCCAGGCGAGACTATGGAGCTGGTGGTGGAAGGCTTCTCCAGCATTGTCCAGGTGAGGTCCCTGCCAAGGGGTTTCTCCTGGAGCCCCTTGACATTTGCCTGGGAAAATGAGCAAGGGCCTTCAAGACAGTGTTTAAGGCTACAGGTTTCCATGGCAGCACCAGTGGCTTTCCTTGCGGGCCACCATCAGTTGCTAAGGGTTTTTTGTGATTCCATAGTTACCAAACCCCAATGCTGATCCCAAAATACGGGCTGAAGGAAGTATTGCTCCTTCGGGGCAAACAGGTTACCAGTGTCACCTGCTGAGGCACAAAGGAAGGGCAGAGAAAATAGGTTACACTTAAAAGTAGGAGCCCGAGCAGAAAGTAAATTAAACAAGTGCCAAGTGGTTTCTCTGGGGTAAGCAGAGAATAAAGGAGAAGCCCTGTGAAGGGAGGGAGTGTCTCACGAGTGCCTTTTGTGGCTATTGGGGTGCAGTGTTATGGCCATTGGAGCACAGAAGAAATGGGCTGCAGCACAGGAAGAAAAGGGGGCAGTGTCTGTAACTTTGTGGCCCGTGGTGGGTGAGGAGCCAATGCAGGGTGTTTGCTGGACACCCTGCCAGCAGCACTGGTGACAAGTGACTCTTGCATGCAGGACGTGGAGGAGAAACTTGTGTGTGAGGCAATTGTGAAGCCAGAGATAACAGAGAAGGAGATAATCAAGACAAAGATCACCTGCAAGTTCATTTCTCCCTCTGTGCAAATATCATCCAGAGCAATCACTTTCCATGTGGAGAAGGTAAGTCTCTGGATTGCATCCTGGCATTTAACAGCATGGCTCAGTGAGAGAGCTCGTGGGGGGTGTGTGCTTGTGTTAACACCCCTCTTTACCCTTCCTGAGGCACTTTGCAAAGTAAGTGAGGATGTTTTTAGAGATGAGACTGGTTTTTAACTTCCTCAAAGCAGAATTGCGGCTCCAGCTGCACTGCTGAGGGGGACTGTGGCCACCTGGACCGTGGCCACCTGGAGAGAAATGCCAGTTTCTGTGCTCACTGTCAAGGGAGGTTTTTGAGGATCCTCCAACGCACGGTGATGTCTGAACACCAGTGCTGTAGGGAAGCTGGGAAAACCAGAGATTTCTGTCAGTTCCTCAGGCTGATGAGGAAAAACTTGTCATCTCCTGTGTGTCTTTGCCTTCTCTGCTGCTGGTATGGATGCTCTATGGTATAGCTATATGGTATAGCTCTGTGCATTTCCCCAAGCCTCGTCTGCTTCAAAGGACCCACACACGTCCTGCAGCTGCAGTGATGATGACACCGAGGCAAAGCAGGTGCCCTTTAGTCTCTGGATCCCAACTTCTGCATCATCATTCCCACAAGGGGTCTGGAAAAGATGTTGCATTATTTAGTTTCTGTGGTTTTGGGTCTCTCCTCAGGTTCCCAGGCTTCCATAGAAGCACTAAGTCCTGGGAACAGGCAGTTCAGATGTAATGAGAAGCTTTTCAGCTCTCCCCGATGCCTGCCTGTGCTCTGCTTGATGCCACACTGATTTATGGAGTACTCTGGCACTGCAGCTGTTTGATATCAATACATCCAGAACTAGTTTCCCAAACTCTCTCTGGTTTCTCTGCCCCGTGCAAGAAGCCCACCACAATGCACAGACAAGAAGAAGGAGCTTAGGCTGATCATAGCTTGGAGGTTATAGACACCATGTGCCTGTAGCAGAGGCAGCAGGACACATTGCAGAGGGACTGTTGAGGTTTCTGGCTGGCCACATGTTCATGGAATGTTCAAAGTTGACCTTGGGCTGCTGCAGGATCTCCACCATGGGCCAAATCCTGCTTGCTTTTCTCTTCTGACTGGCATCACTGCTTCTAGGAGGCTGCTGGAGCCCATAAGGCTGTGAGAAATGACTGTATGTGAGGGAAGATCATCTTGTGCTGTTCTGCCCAAGAGAGGAGACAAAACTGGAGACAAACTTTCTGGGGTCATTTTCTACCTTTGATTTTTTTCAAGCAGCTGCCTCCTCTCAGGGGCCTATTCCCTCCTCTGTACATGGGAGCGTTTCCTTGTCTCCCAAGGGGAAGCTGTGGTTTCCAAACATGAAAAGAATCAACTATAGAGAAAAATGTCCTGGAAGGTTTAGAAACAAATAAAAAGAGTAAATAGAGATGTATGCACTTCTGAGGTTGAAAAATGTGAAATGCATTGGAAGGGGAAGGAGGTCTGTGGCTCCTTGAGGTTGTTTTTCCTTGTCTCCTGTTTCTGTAGTACCCCGATGATGTCCTGGCTCTTCAATACAAGCCTCTGTCTTTAAAAAACACCTGCTGCCTGCCATTCCACCTTTTGATGGACTTGGAGCAGCCATTCCTAATCTGTGATGCAAACCAGCAGCCCCTCCCTACAGGGGCCCAGGTGAGCAGCCAAGGACTCTCCTGCCAGTGGGCTTTGAAGAGGGAGGGCTGTGGTGGTGCCCTTCTGCTGGGGGGTCCTCGAGTCGAGAAGTTTATTCCGTAGAGTCAGCAGTGGACTAGCCTGAACTGTGAACTGAGTCAGCAGAGCTGCTGAAGGAAGCAAATCTTTTCTATCTGAATTGGAAAGATCCCTCCTGGCTCTAAGATACAAGGAGAAGGGAGCAGGCAGCCTGATGTGGGCAAGCCATGCAGCAGAGATGTCTCCTGGAGAGCATCCCAGCTCTCCAGCAGCCATCCTCTTGTATTGCTGCTGAGCACAGAAACAGGAGCCTGAGAATCCCCCACCGGAGTGTGGTGCTTGTAGTCAGACCCCCCCCTTGTAAAGAACTGAAGGGTGGACTGGGAAGCCTGTGCTGGGGTCACACTTTGAGTGTTTACAGTTTCATGCTGTCAGACCTTGGGACTTCATTGTGTGGGTGACTGACACTCCTTGTCTCCTTGCAGCCTGTGAAGATGGAGGCAGGGCAGGAACTTCATCTCTACGTCAGCTTTAACCCAGCTTATAAAAAGGATCCGATCAGCTGGGCAGCAGAGAAGACTATGAAGATCCGGCTTGTGGAACATCCTTATGAGGAAGAGATCACCGTTCAGGGAGAGGTCTACTTCCCGAGTCTCCATATCCCGACCAAAGCGTTGGACTTTGGTTGCATCGTGGCTGGCACAGAGCAAGTGCGTTACCTGGAGATGACCAACTGCAGCCTCATTCCTGCCCAGTACCACTGGTCATTCCAGGTGGACAGCATGAAGTACCCAACAGGGTATGTGCACCTTTGCCCTCTCCTGGAAGCTCTTTTTCCAGATGTCCTGTTTGTACTTTGCAAAGACCAAAGCTGTTTTCCTTTTGACTTTCCCTTGTGGAAATAACACCGACCATAACAGCTGTGGTCAGGCTGGATGCTCAGGGGATAAGTGTTTTCCACGAGTTTGGTGCTGCTGTAGCCCCCCTACTGGTTTCCTCTAGGAAGGAAAGCTGGTGGGGAAATCTGCTTTCTCAGACTTACGTGGCCTGAGGCAGTGACCACCTTGGTGAAGGGCTCCTAGTCCCAGCTCCACAGTGCTGGTGGAGGCACTTTCACAGCCCTTTGGCCCCTCTGCTATAGGATGGGTCCTCTCTGCAAGCAGAGAAACTGCTCTCTGCTCCTTGCCACCTTCTCTGCATGACCAGCCTTGGCCTGGAAGTGCTGGAGGATGCCCAGAAAGTCCCAATTCACACCACAGAAAGAGCTAGTTAGCACCTGAGCTGATGTTGAACATCTTGTTACCTTCCCCTTCCTTCTCCTTTTCTGAGACACGCCCTTTCTGAGCTCACTGCACCTGCACCCACCCAGGGGCTGCATCCTGACGAGGAATTGCTCGTGCAGGTGTCCCTCCCTCCCACTGCAGGTCTGTGATCACAGTTATGTTATTTTCCAGGTTCATACCTTCCCCGCCTACACTGAAACCCCAACCACAAATGGCCAGGTTCGGCTGTGTTGAGTGTGGGCGTTATTCAAGGAGATACTTCAGGCCTGGAAGTGTGCAGAAGCCAGCCAAAGCCCCGGAAGCAGCGCAGGACTCTTCCCAACAGTCAGCACACTGCCAGGAAACAGAAAAGGGTTGTTCCCAACAGACATCAAAGAACAGCGTGGAAGATTCTTCTGAAGAGTCATCAGATTCAGAGGACTCCTTGGAAACAGAGCGAGATTCTTCACTACAGTCATCAGATTCAGAGAACTGCGTGGAAACAGAAGATGATTCTTCTGAAGAGTCATCAGATTCAGAGGACTCCCTGGAAACAGAAGACTATTCTCCTAAACAGTCATCACCAGAGAAGTCCCTGGAAACAAAGCAGGACTCTTGCCAAAAATCATCACATTCAGAAGACTCCCCGGAAGCAAAGGTGGGTTTTCTTGTGCACCTGCCACTTGTGTTGCCTCCCCCAGCTTGCTCGTGCTGACCTCCCCTTTTGCTGCCCTGCTGTTCTGTGCCCTGAGAGTGGGCTGGGCAGCAGGGCCAGTGGCTGGACATGGGGCATCTGGGGAGGGAGAAATAGGATACTTTTCCTTGGAGAAGCCCACTCAGATCCTACAGACCTATGCTGAGTTTGGGATTTTTTTGGCTTATTTTCCTTACAATGTAAAATGAGGCTTTCCTGCATCATGATGAGAAGGCTTCCAGTTTCCCTCCTGTAGCAAGCCGTGTCAAATCCTGATCTCCATGTACGCCCTTCCCAACCCAGCTAGACCACCCGTTTTCAGGTCTCTGCCTTCACCCAAGTGCCAGCATTGCAGTGACAGCCCCAGAGCTGGCTTTTATAGAGTGAGACTTGGCAAGGTGGCTGTGTCCTGGAATGGAAAGTGCCTTGTCTTCCAGGTGCCACCATCCACTGCTGCAGGGCCTCAGAGCTCAGCAGAGACGGAGGAGTCTGCGCAGTCAGAGGAGGCAAAGCCCCCTGGCTTCAGAACGGAGGAGGTGAGTGGGAATCTCTCTCACTTGCACGTTTTCAGCGTGGCAAGCAGGTCTGTTGCCCCCAGAGCTACAGAACTTCCTGTGCAGCACCCATGGAGGACATTGCTCCCCTGGTACCTCATCAGGTGCTCAACAGGATATTTTTCAGGATCTGTTGGTGAGCAGCCTGTAAGTCAAAGAGAGAGGGAAAAGCCTCAGGAGTCAGATGAGCTGGGCTGGAGTCCTTCCCTCAGCTCCAAGAGCTCTCACCTCCAAGTCTCCTGCTTTTCTGAAGGCAGTAAAAACTGGTTTTAAAGGCGAGTTCTGCAGCAGAGAGAATGTCTTGCTGCCAGGAGACATCCCAGTTTACTTTAATGTCTGGTATTAATTAATGCATTGAGCAGTGAGTATGGCAGAAGATTTTCGCCATGCTCCCTCCACTGGTCAGTGGCATGGAGGCAGGATGAGATTAGGATGCTTCTGGCTGGTGTTTGAGGAATAGGCCCCTCCAGCTACGGTTGTACTTTGCTCCAAGCCACGGCTGCTCTTCTGCACCCATTTCTATGCTCAACAACTCGATCCCTCCTCCCCTCCTGCAGGTTTTCAGTGTCCAGCCGGTGTCTGGTGTGCTGCAGCCGGGCAAGAGCCAGCTGGTGCCCTTCACCTTCTTTGGCCACACCGACATCATCGCCCATGTCACGGCGCTGTGCCAGGTGGAGGGAGGCCCGACCTACAAGGTGGAGCTGAGGGGGGAGACTTCAGTCCTCACCTACCACCTGAGCGTCAAGGAGATCAACTTTGGGCTGCAGGTACCACCCCCTTCTCCTGGCAGAGCTGCTGCCTTGGGACCATCACCAGCAGGTTGCTGTCCAGCCCAGCCCAGGGCTCTCTCCCCTTCCCAGCTCCTTTGTTGGCTCTGGGGCTTGGAAGTACAACCTTGGAGGGATATGTCTAGCCTCCAGACTGCTTTGTAATGGCCATCTCCACCCCCCTCCAAAATCTTGGGAATTCCTTCTCTTCAGGGTATCTAATGCTGCCTCCTGGAGCAAGCAGGATCCTAGTGGGGATGTCCAGAGGGACATGTCCCTGAGACATCCCTCTGCTGACCCACTCCTAAAGCCTGAGCTCCAACGAGATGCTCCTGTTTAATGCTGTTGCTTAATCCACAAAATAACCCGGTTGGGCTTCCCGTCACTGCAGTTGGAGCGAATGTCCCAGAATAATCCCCACTTTACTACTTCTCAGTTTAAAGTCCACAGATCTTTCCAGCTGCTGTCCCTGTCCTGGTGCTCCATCTGTCTCCCTTTTTGCTGGTATGTTGCTTGCCAATACTTGCATGCAGGTGCCTTTTCTTCTGGAATGCCTTGGTGTCGCCTTCTTTGTTTCTCCTGGCTGTTGGTGACCCCTCAGAGTGCAGAGGGCCCATGTCCCCTGGTTCATTAACTACTGGCCCTCCCACGGTTGTTCCTGCCCCTCTGCGTGCTGCCAGAACTCTCTGTTCCTGTGCAGGTCCCTGTGCCTGGGGGTTCCCCACATTCCCAAGTGCCCGTAGCTCGTTCCTAGTCCCTGCTCCTGCGGTGTGTCTGCTTTCAACCCCATGAAAGAGGAAGGAGATTCCCAGCAGCAGGCCTGTGTCTGTAACTTCCCACACCTCTGTCCTCTCTTCAGCTCTTTAATGAAGTCCTTAAAGCAGAGGTCACCCTGCAGAACGACGGGAAGATCGAATTCACCTACGTGGTACAGAGCCCCAGCACTGGCACTGCAGACAAGCCTCTGCCTGGTGTGCTTGCGGTCCTGCCCAACACAGTGAGTGGCACGATTGACTGACGCCAGCCCTGTATCAGGTGGCCAAGGAGAGGGTTAAAGAGAAAAAAGGGGGGAAAACAAAACCAAACCCAGCCTTTAGAGACAGGGCTGTAAGCAATTGCTGCTGGGGGCAGAGAAGGTCAAGCAAGTGCCATCCTGACAGACTCCCTGTGGCCTTGGCTGCCAAGTGGCTCTGCCATCACAGGGCAGCCACTGGCGGGAGGCACGAGCATGTTGGTCACTCCTTGGCCCCTGACTGCTCAGCTCTGTGGCTGTGGTGGCACTGAGGCTCTTCTGAGGGTCACCTTACCCCAGCTGTGGGATCAGACAGGACTTATTCCTTGCCCGTGCCTCCCCCATGCCAGCACTAAGCAGCACTTACATATTCCTTGCTTGGGCTTGAAGCTCCTCTGCCAGAAATTGTCGCAGCCCCTGTGCTGGTTCTTCCCTCCCTCCAGCTGTGCTGCTGTGGAGCAGCTTTGTGGGAGAGTGAGGGGGCCAGGGAGGAGTGGGGCTGGAAGAGCAAAGAGAGGAATTTGGAGCATCCCACCACTGTCCCAGCTTCTCAGTGCTGCCTGGATGTCTTTGAGGTGAAGAAGTGTTCTTTTGTCCCTCTTTGCAATGGGAAGAGGAAGCCAATTGGCTTTCCCATTTCTTCCTGCCTGTCTCCTACAAGGGGTGACAGGAGCTGCTGGCCCTGCTGAGAGCGTGGGCACTTCACTCCTTTTCCAGAGTGGTGAAAAAAGAGCTTTTATCTGTTCAGCCTGGCTCTTGCCAGCAGAGGGCAAACCCCGTTAGCAGCAGAGCCGTGCTCACGCTGAGCACAGGGAAGGCTCTGCTGGGGGTGCAGCCTTAGGAGCCCTCGGAAGGACACACTGCACCCTCTGCACCCTCACCTTGGAGGCTCGAGCTTTTGGGTACGAGGAAGGTAGAAGGTGATGTGGTCTGACGTTTTCTTCCAGATGAGAACCTGTCTTCTCTTCTCAGCCTGTCTGTGGCCTGAGCCTTCCTCCCTCTTCTCCTGTCCCTTGCAGGCTTCCATTGAACCTGGCAAGGAGCAAGTGCTGAAGCTCTATTACCTGCCAGGAGTGCCAGGAGTCTTCTGCAGGACTTTCCAGATTCAAGTGGGTCACCTGAAACCGGCAGAGATCTCCCTGAAAGGACAGGCAGTCTTTACCGGGATCTGTCTGGACCTGCCCTGGAGCATCGAAGGTGAGCACTGCCCATCTGCTCCCCAGCAAAGTCCCCACTGGGGTTTTTCCCTACCGTAATGCCCAGAGGGCAGCTCACACCCATCTCACCAAGCCTGGAGGTTGCAGGGCTGCCAGACCAACACTCACCCCTCTGGTTGCTTCCTGAGTCTTGAGCAGACAAGCACATATAGGCTTTGTCCCAGGAACCGTCCTGCAGCTCTTGCCAGCACATCTGTCAGAGGCCTGGAAAGATGGCTAGACAGAAAAGCTTGGGAAAGCTGTAAGAGACTGGCAGGGGATGAGATACTCCTCTGTGGGGAGGAAGATGGGTGGGAGTGACCATGAGGATTCAGAGACGAGCAGCAGTGTCCACTTTCCAGAGATGGCTTTCCATTGATGGGTTGTGTCTGGGAGAGACCAGCATTCGGGGGAGTGGGACTTCTCAGCTTAAATGGCATTGGCACTGCACCCACACTTCTATTTGTGAATGTTTTCTTCTTTCAGGAAGTGAAAAATACAAGAGGCTATTGAAACACGCAAAAGAAAAGCTGAAAAAAGACAAGCAGGACAAGAAAGCAAGTGTTTGGATGAAGGCTCGAATCAGGAATCAACATGTGAAGGGCCCTGACATTGTGGTAAGAACAACTGCAGTCCCATTTGGCACATGCCACCCTCCCCATGTCACTTGAGGCCCTGGCACCCCACAACACCCCACAACAGCTTCTCAGTGCCCTGCTGGTACTTGGGACCTCCCTGCCCACAGCTGACCACAAACATGCATCAACTCAGCGTGTCGCCACCTCTGGTCATGGTCTCTCCTGGAGATGTACCAAGCTTCCCAGCTACTCCCCTTGCTGGGGAGTTTGTTGCTCCCAAATCAAGCCCTAGCAGATTTACAGACCTTAGTAGCAGCAGCCTGACTGTGCCCTGGGACTGTGCTGGCAGTGCTCAACTCCAAGAGGCACCAGCTTGGTCGGGGTTCCCTTTTCAAGGCAGTTTTTGTCCAAGCTGCTTTGGCACTGGCTGGGGACAGGCAAATACCTGAAGCTCTGGAAGGTTGCTGGCTTGTCTGTCTGACCAGATCAGCTTTTCTAGCAGTAGGTGGGAAGGCACAGATGCTGCAGTTATTTCCTTGGAGAGAAGGTCCTGACTAAGAGAGCAGAATGTGTCATGGACGCTGAGCAGCCAGACAGGAGGACCCCCATTCCCCCTCTCAACAAGAGCAGGGTGGGATCCTCTTTTAGATACAAGCCTGGGCCTTGGGAAGGGTCTTTGCTAACCAGCCACTGCCTTCCCTTCCCTTAGGCAAACACGTGGCTGAGGATGCTGATGGACCAGATGCTGATAAAGAAAGATGCTCTGGAGCTGCAACCAACCCTCATCTCCCACCCCCCAGAGGAGACTGTCTTTGACAAGAGCATTCCTCAGAAGCTTGTCAAGTGAGTAGGGACTCCTGTCCCCTCTCTGCAGGTGCCCTGAGGGCAACAGCCAGCAGTGTCCCCTGCTCCTGAGAGCTCCTTGTACATGCAGAGCTGGGAACAGTGGGCACTTCAGAAAGGGTCTGATCCCAGTAGCTGTGACAGCAATAGCTCGTGAGCAGCTGACTGTCCTCCCTTCCCCAGCGCCGCGCTGAGCTTTGGAGCTGCTTGAACATGTAGCCGCGCTGTTGTTTAAGGACTGTCCTTACTCCTCCTTCCAGAGTTGAGCTGCCTGAGTACATCCTGGACGTGGGCACTGTCGTTCAGGGTTTCAGTAAAATCTGCACCGTGAACATGACCAACACCTGGATCTACCCAGTGACCGTCCGGGCCAATGAACGTGCCCTGCGTGACACAGGTAACCAGTGCTGGAGAGACTTCCCGTGGGCTGCAAGGAGCTGTCTCAGATAGATTAGCTTAACTCACTGCACATGGGGAGGTTTTTTGAGCTTCTTCCTCCCAGTGCCCCTGCTGGGGGCTTCAGGGCCAGAATTCTTCTGGCCAGCTGTGCCCAGGGACCTGGCCTGCCTGAGACTGCCCTGACGCTTCCCTGCAGGGGCCTGATGGGCTGATTACCCTCGTCACCTGCCAGCATCTTCTGCCTTTGGTTCCCATTGGCATCAAGTTTCTTTGGGCACTCCGTGGGTGTGTTGCAAACAGATGGGATCTGTTGTGGTTGGAAAGTGCTTTGTCTGGAGTTCACACTGTCACAGCTCTTGTGTTCAGCCTTTATTGAGGAAACAGCCTGTTTGATCCTCTGGTGGATCAAAGTAGGCTTCCAAAAAAGGCCTGGAGGCAAATCTGCACTTCCATCACAAAGTGGCTCACTGTGTCTGAGGGCTGCTCAGGTGTCTCCTCTAAGTTTCTGTCCCAGGAACAGCACAGCATGGGGTTTTTCCCAAGGCTCCCAGCAGGACACCCATATGGCCTTAACATGCTTATGACACATTTCATATTGCTTGTGTATCTCAGCTGCTTTGTTTTTATCTGTTCAAGGTTTCAGCGTATACCTGGATCCCATGGAGTCCCTGATCAACGGTGACACCAAACCATTTCAAGTGAACTTTTCAAGTGCCAACCTGCCCGTGGGAAAGGTGGATGTGCTCCTGCCCATCAAGGTACCGCAGCTTTTGGGGCAGGCAGCAGGTTGGGCACAGCAGCACATGTCAGCTGGACTCTCAGCTGAACTCTCTGTCCTTCTCCAGGTAGAGAAAGGCCCCACGCTGCACATCCGCCTCCGTGCCACTGTGATTCAGCTGCTGCTCAGCCTCTCCAAGGACAGACTCCAGTTCCCCGATGTCCAGGTTGGGCAGTGCTGGTATGAAACAGTCCGGCTCTACAACCCGTTCAACGCGCCCTGTGAATGGTTCCTCACAGTCAACAAACCTGCCAAGAAGGTAAAGCCCAGGCGAATGTAACATGGAACGTTGCAGTCGGGTTTTCTTTGCACCTCCTGCCTTTTCTGTGCCTGTGGCTGCCTGAGTGCTTGCTGCAACGTGTTTGAGGAAGCTTTTGAGGGTCCAGATCAAGGTTGCTTTGCCTGGACCTGTTCCATTGTCTGATGCTTTGCTTCTCTGCCATCCTCACCCATTCCCCCTCCTCCTCCGAAGACAGGATGGTTGGCTCCCCATCTGCTTGCCCTGCCTGCAGGTTGTCCCTCCAGTTCTAGACTGTGGGGGCCACGCTGTGGGTGCTCACCCACGCTGTGGGTGCTCTCAGCACTGGGACAGGATCTCAGAGCACTCCAGGAACCAAGGCTCTGTCCTCACAGACCAAGGAGACCTCACACGACTGGTTTCTGTGCTCAGGTGAACAAATGTTTGAAACCGGCTGTGCATCAGAAGGAGCTCCAGGCTGTGAAGGACGATTCCCATGTCTTTCAGTGGAAGGCCCAGGAGGGAACCCTTTATGGTAGAGAGTGGTGTGACTTGGAGATCCAATTTTCCCCCCTGGAAGAGGTGAGATTGGCAGGTGTCGCCCCAGGAGCTCTCTCAGGGCAGGGTGGTAAGGAGAGCCTGATGCAGGGAGTGGCAGATGAGCTTTTCCTCCACAGGCAGCTTTCTGGAAGCCCTGCACTCACTGGGCCTCAGTTTCCCCTGCAGCACACCCTTCTGAGAGGTGCCTCACAGAGAACATCAGGGCACTGTGCTGTGGCTGCCTCTCTGCCCATGGGGGAGATCTGCCTGACTCCCCTCATCCTCCCCCTTGCCTGGTTGTATTTGCAGCCTGCGACGCTGGGTGCAGAGCAGCTGGCACAGTCACAGGGCATCAACCTGGAAGGGCCAATGCTGGCTCATCCTGCTGCTGGCACCAACAGACAAAACAGCCACCAGACACCTTCCTGGGCACGGCAGGACAGTCACCTGTAGTGGTGTGCTGCCAGCAGTCCCTGGGGCTCTGGCCCAGCCTGCCTGCATGTTGCCATGCAGCTGGGGAGTCGACTTCAAGGATGGAACATTCCCAAAAGCCCTTTGCATGTGGCCACTGGGACTTGGAAACTGACAGGGTGTAACAGGATGGACATAAGTGCTTCCATGCCCAAGAACAGTCCCAGGGATCTTTTCATTGCTAGAGAGATGTAACCAACCATCTTGTGTCAGGCTTTGACCAGAACCAAACACTGAGCAGAGAAGACGACCTTTATTTTTAGCCAGCAAGAGCTCATCTGCCTCTCTCATGGAGGTGGTGTTTGCCTGATGCAGCAGTGCCAGGCAAACATGAGGGCCTTTCTCATGTGCTCCTCCATGACTAGGGAGAGAACATCTGATAATCCATTTTACATCCATCTCATACCCAAATACCCAGTTACACTGCACACCAGGATTCATCCCAGTTACTCAGAGCCAAGGACACAGATGCTGTAGCCCCTACCATAAGTAAATATCTGGGTTTCCATTCCCCCTGGAGGGACTGATAACACCCCTGACCTTTGGGCAAGGCTTGTATTTGGGGTCCTGTCACCTAGGACTTCATGGACAAGTTTTCTCTTTTCAGAAGTCCTACAAAACGGAGCTGAAGATCAACGTTCGTGGGAGCAGCCAGCTCCTCGTGCTGCACATCTCAGGACAGGGTCTGGAGCCACGACTGGAGTTCAGCCCCACAGAGATCAAGCTGGGGGCAGTGTTACCGTGCAGCCCTGAGCTGGAAAGGACAGTGGTGGTGAAGAACCCCTGCGAGTTCCCCATTGAATTTTACTCGCTGGAGTTTGACGAGGAGTACCGTGAGGAGGAGAAGGTGAGAGGGAAGGTCTGGTCCCCATGTGCATGCTCCCCAAGCTCTGCAGCACTCCAGCCTTCCCAGGCTTGTGCCGGGGAGATGGAGGCAATCCCTGTGGCAAAGCCTGGTGGCACTTTGAGGTGAGCCATCCCTGCTGGCAGTCTGTGGAGGGGCTTGGATAGGCTGTGTTGTTGGGAGGAAGGAAGGAGGGAGAAGATGGGCTGAGTCTGTTGGTATGATGGAGGTTGATAGAGGAATCTTATGGATGGTTTCTCTTCCCCACACACACAGATCCTGCGGACGCTGGAGGAGTTTGGAGACCAGGCAGCCGTGGTGATGCCTCCACGTGCTGTGGGTGAGAAGCTGCCTCCAGAGGTCCTGGAATATTATGAAAAATGGAAGAAGATGGAAGCTCTGGGTCAAGAAATTACGTCCAAGCGCAAGGAAGAATCAGGCGAGGACAATGGTAAGGGTTTGGCATTGGCTGTTCTGACTGTGGACATAGCAGGGAGCCCCGCCCACACACCCTGAGCTCTCTGTCACCTTGTTCTCCATGCAAAGCCCATGCTTTTAGCAGCCATCTGATCTCCTGCCTGGTGGAGGAATTCCTGGGTGAAGGGCTGTGGCATCCTCTGCCAACCTGGACTGTAGCCAAAGCCAGCTCCTGTCTGCCTGCCATGGACTGGGGAAATATTCAGGATATCCCCTTTCGTCCCTTAGCCACAAAGAGTAGCATCAGATGGATGCTACTTCAGCCAGTAGGACCAGATCTAATATCACTGGCTCTTTTATATTTGCTCCTTCCCAGCAACAAAAGCACAAGCTCACATTGCTTTCAGCTGTCTCCTTTCCTGGGATCTGAGGGGATAGGGAGGATGATCGGGATCCAAGGTAGGCAAGGCTGACTTTTCTACTGGTTCTGCACAGCAGCGCTTCAAGAGAGCATCGGGTTGTTAAAGGACATGGTGGATGAGTCTGACAGGCCCATCCATCAGGCCATCAGGCGCTACACCAATCCTGTTGTAGAAGAGGTCAAAGCCCAAATGCCCAGAGGGATTGTCATCATCGTCTATGGGACACCCCGGACAGGTACGGGAGCCAGGGAGCCACAGCCCTGGGCTGCAAGGAGAGGGGGAAGCAGGAGAAATGCATCCTGGTGGACCGTGGTGCCTGAGACAAAGTCCTCAGCTGAATATGAGGTGGAGATGATCCACCTGGGGCTGGAGTTCAGTGCTCATAACCGTGCTAAAGCTGCCTCCCTTGGGGTCTCCCCTAGAAGGGCACTTGCTCTCCCACCATCCTCGAAACTTGTTTGTGAGTTTTCCAGAGCTTGTCCCTGAAAATGCCTCACGTGGAAGTGTCACCAAGCAGTCTTCCTCTCTCTCTCAGGAAAGACAAGGGTGGCAGCCACACTGTCCAAGTATTACGGTGTCACCCGCTTGTCCCTGGACCGGGTAGTGATAAAAGCCATGTCGGACGAGCGCAGCTCGGCGGGGCGCCGTGCCCGGGAGCTGTGCATCGAGGCTGCCCGTCAGCGAAGAGCCATGAGGGAACAGATGCCAGGTAAGGAGAAACGCTGCACCCAGAGCATGCTTAGGAAACCACCACGACCGTCCACTTCTCCTTGCTCAGAGAAATGGTTTGACAGCCCTCGGGTCTCTTAGGGGACATGCGTGCTGTGCTTCTCTGGCTAGTTTTAAAACAAAAAGCTCGATTTTAAGGGCTCCTGACAGGGGCACTTTTACTGCCATTTTTGGCACATATTCCTTTTTCTAGGTGTGGTGAAGCACACCTGTCTCTTTCTCTGAATTTTTATATTTCCTCAAAGCTGAATCCAGCTTGCTCCTCATGGGCAGGCAGAACCATTGCCCACCTTCACAAGGAAAAAGCACTCTGAAGTGGCTCATTAAGCACAAAACAACTATGAGTGTGGCTTTGCAAACATGAGAGGAAGGGAAGAATAACCTCCCACAGAAGTTTCCAATGAGAGACATGCTGTAGATGAGCTCTTTTCTCCAGAGATTTTCCTATGCCCACTGTCGGGTCACGCAGCTTGTGCACGCTGTGCTGTTCTCCAGATCAGACTGCAGACTTTCAGGAAACTTTACTGGGCAGTTG
Source organism: Pseudopipra pipra (assembly GCF_036250125.1). Lineage (NCBI taxonomy): Eukaryota > Metazoa > Chordata > Aves > Passeriformes > Pipridae > Pseudopipra > Pseudopipra pipra. The sequence goes on along the minus strand of NC_087562.1, from coordinate 16,487,790 downwards.
GCACCCTGAGCTCTGCAGGGTGAGGGCAGACCTGCTCAGTGTGGGGAGAAGTTTTGCATTGCTCCGCTTTGAACCTGGTTGGGTTCAGAGCTGGTGGAAGGAAGAAGGGTGTGGATCCCAGCTGGGGTTTTCCCACATGGAGGATTTAGCTCCAGCAGAGATGGGTGATGCAGTTGGGGCAGGGCTGCATGTTACAGTCTCCATGTGAAAATGCAGGATGGGTGCAAGGTGTGGAAACAATGGTCCTGGAGGATGAATCTTTGGTTTGATCCATAGGGGAACTGCTGTGCTAGCAGTGTCACCTGCATGCACGTTTGTTAGGAGGGACCTAGAGCTGGCTTTAAAATCCAGTATGGGCTGGTGTGCTTTATCCTGCTGATAAGCAGGGAAGGAGCTGCTTCTGGGAAGCAGTGCTGCTAGTGCCCAGCAGGCTGGGGGACAAGTGCCATGTCCCTTCCAGGGGGCAAGGCTGTACCCATTGGGTTGGAAGGTGCCTGCTTGCTCCTCACAGCCCTGCTGAGCCATCTGTCCCCTCTGCAGGTAAAAAGGGTGCTGAGGCCAAGAAAACCCAGCCCAGCCCTGGGGACAAAACCAGCAAGAAGACCCTCAGTGTCGGACACCAGGGCCCTTCAGCAACCAAGGATAAGGCATCTGACAAACCCCAGGCAAGATTTTCAGTGACCTCCAAGGTGAAACCTGATCTGCACTGGTTAATGCCTGGGACCTTCCTGTTGCTGTTGAGATGAGAAGGGGTTGCTTACAGTGGAGGCTCCGTGTCACCAAGGGCCTGGTGCAGGGTCTATAGTGCCAAGAGCCAGCTGGGCATGGCTTGGGGTGGGAATGTGCTCTGGGAGAAAAGCACTATTGGTTCTTAATGGTTTGTTGGCAAAGTGCCTTCCTGGCTAACTTGGCTGCAGGTGGCAAGCAAAGCTGTGGGAGGCTGTGCCGGGGGCTTGCAAGCTTGGGTCTCTGCTGGCCAAGGGATGGGCCCTCCAGGGCTGTCTCCTGCAGCTGCCAGCCTGCACTGCAGGGTTGTCCTTGTCTCCGCTAGAGAGGAAGCCCAGATTCGAGCCCAGCAGTGGGAACTGTCCAGGGCTTTCTGCAGGGGTTTATTTTCCTTACCCTGTTCCACATTGCAGATGGCAGCCATTTCCTGTGCCACTGCTCCTGCACCACAGCGACTGAACATCTTCACCAGGACCGGGAGAAAGGAGAAAAAGTGGAAGTGTTGGAGCTGTGTGCTGCCCAAGGAATTGCTAGTGGAAATCATCTCTGAACGGCTGCAGGTATGTGGCTTGGAGGAAACAGAGACGTTCCTGCTCCAGAGAGACAGGCAGTGAGGTACAACTCAGAGAGGAGTATGTATGCCTGCTGCTGGAGGAAGCTGTGCTGCATGCAGAGATCCTTGGGGGAAGCTGGAGATGCCCTAAGTTGGCAGAGTGTAGTGCAAGACCCAAGCTGGTCCTAGCTAATGCACTTGGAATGACAGCAGCTGGTGTCCTGAGACATCTGCATTTACTGACCCGCTGCGATGGCTCACTCTTTCTGTTTGTCTGTCCTGGCAGCTGAATGACTGCTACAAGGGAGTGGTGTTTGATGGCCTGGAGACTCTCTTTGCGAGCAGCCTGGCATCTTCTCTCCTGTGCGTGCTCAAAGCTGTCAGCAATCGCCCGCATATCCATGTTGTGAACATCTTCCAGGATGCTGAGTTTTGGAAAAGCAGGCGGATGGCTGCAATAGAGAAGAAGGCAGCTAAAAAACAGCAGAAAGGTGAGATATCTCCATCCCTCTCAAATCTCTCTCAAGCCCTCACCCTTAGCTGTGTGTATCTGGGTTTGCAGCAGAGCTTGTAAGAAATCTTTTTATTGATCTTTCAACCTTCTGCCTCAGTGTAGCCAGCACTCAGCTCACAGCTTCTTTAAATACAGCAGAGCTGAGGCTGTAAGACTCACCTTAATCTCAATCATTAAAGCTTCGGTGCAAGTGCAAGCTGGTGTGGCTCAGTGACTAACCCCCAGCCAGCTGTCCACAGCCATGGTGCACCTGAGCCAGGCCACAGTTTGGGGGGCTGTCTGAATTTTGGAGCAGGGATGTGAGCTCCGCAGTGTCTCCTGGCAGGGTGAGAGGCTGGGTCAGGAAAGAGCTGTGAATCCTCATAGCTGACCCAGAGCCCCAAGCTCTGCTTGCAGTCACTGATGGCTTCTCTTGTGGTCTGTGCTGAAGCACGGGAGAAGGAAGAAGCTGCCCGGAGAAAGGAGAAACGTATCTGGGATGTGGATGTGGACGAGTATGAAGCCCTCACTGAGAAGCAGAAAGCTCTGCTTGATTACAAAATAGAACAAATCAAGCGTGAGCGGAGAGAGAGGTAAGTAAGCAAGCCTCCCCTGCAATACTCCTCAGGGTAGTGTCCCTGGAGGGTTTCTCTGCTCCAGGGACCTTGGTTGATCTCAGAGGGGTTCAGCAGCAAAGGCCAGAAGCAGCACAAGGATGGCCAGGTCCAGGTCCCCAGTTCCCAAGAGAGGAAGGACCTTCCTCTGTTGAGATGAGAATGTCTTCTCTCCATTTTAGCCATGAGCCCTCTGGCTTAGACATGGCCTGTGGGGAGCTGGGCTCTGGGCTTGCCTTGCCACTGCCCACAGAAGTGTCTCAAAGTGTGTGATGTTGATTCTCATCTTCTTCATCATCCCCCTCCTTCACCAAACCCACAGGATTGTGGTGTGGGCTGGTGTGGGACACAGCTGTGCTGGCTTGATTTAGACCCTGGTCCTGCTATAGATGAAGTCCTTGAAATGCTGATGTGCCAGGGCTTTCCTTAGGGTGGAGCACCATCCATAAAAGCTTAGGCTGCCCTTCAGCTGCAGCAGCAGGTGAACCCAGGAGAAGCTCTGGCCCAGCAAGGCAGCCCAGCTCAGGAGGACGCACAGGAAGAGTGTGGAGCTGGGAGGGGAAGCTGCTTAAAGCGAGCATGTGTTTCAGCACTTCTCTCAGCCCAGACTGATGTTTGTTGCATTGGGAGGAGATGGCCAGTGCTGCTTCAAATCAGTTCCCAGGACAGACAGCACAAGTGTGCCCTGGTCACAGCTGTGTTCCAGCAGGAAACCTGGTGGTTCAGAGCTTGATTTGCAGGAGGGGAGTTCCTGCAGCCTTTGCTTTCTGATTGCTATGATTATTCTCATTAATGAGCAGGCTCTGCCCAGGCAGAAGGGGGAAGAAGGAGCCAAGTAAACATTGGAGGAGGGATAAGTAGGTGTTAAGCAATTTACAGGCAGGTTTAAACTGGGAAACCAAGAGAGAGAGGGCTTCAGTCATCACTGCAGAGAGATGGTGGATGAGCCTTTGGCAGCGTGCTGGAGGTGTCCAGGTGGACCTCAGGGGAGAAGTTGCACAGTTCATACCTTATGACGGCAAGGCTTAGGTTTGGCTGGCCCAGCACGTCGCCTCCCACCCTTCCTCACTTGGGATGTTCCCAAGCTCTCTGGGTTGAGGAAGGTCCACGGAGATGGTCTAACAGTTCTGCCTGGCCTCAGGGTCAAGGAGTGAAGGGCAGAGGCAGCTGGGATTATGTTTCTGATAGTGACTCTCGGGGGTGTTTTCTCTTTGACTTGCAGAAGAGAGCAGGAGCGACGGGCTCGAGAGGAGGAGGAGGAAAGGAAAAAGGCATTGTCAAAAGCCTCAAAGAAGCAGAAAAAAACCAAAAGCCCAGAGGTCCAGCAGAAGAACAAAAAACCAGCTGCAAAACAACAGCAGCAAAAAAGCAAAAGCCCAGACGTCCGTAAGGGGAAAACAACAGCTGCAAAACAACAGCAGCAAGAAACGAAAAGCCCAGACGTCCGTAAGGGGAAAACAACAGCTGCAAAACAACAGCAGCAAAAAAGCAAAACCCCAGACGTCCGTAAGGGGAAAACAGCAGCTGCAAAACAACAGCAGCAGGAAACTAAAATCCCAGAGGTCCCAAGTAAGCGGGACAGGATCTTGGACCTGAGATTTAACATCTATGAGTCTGCACAGAAGGAAATCAGACATATTCTGTCATCCTGGGACAGGGTTCAGGGTATCATGAACAAGTCCCAGTCTTCCCCTAAACACAAAGGTGAGAAGAAGTCTGTGGAAGAACATGGCAGCCACAAGAGTATTCAGCAGGAAGGCTCAGTCAGAAGCCAGGGTACCGGAGTGCCCTGCTTGGACTTCCACATCACGCGTCGTGAAAACGTGATTGAGAAGATCATGAAGAGCAAGAAGCTGCCACCAGCAAAGCAGGTAAAAGCCTGCAAGGCTCAAATGCTGAGCTTGACGTGGTCTGGGGCCCTGGAACAGTGTGTCCCCCAGGTGATAACAACACAGAGCCTTGTCGAGGCACTGATGATGTTCCACAATAGCTCCACAGTATTTATGTGGATGTTCTCAGCCTCCCTCAGATGTGTGGAAAGTGGGAGTGCTCTGTGTCCAAGCATCCCATCTGTTTAGAGAGTTTCTCAGTCTGGAAATCATAAAAAATGGTCCCAGGGCAGAGCAGCTCACAGGCATTGTTCTCTTCACCTGAGTCACTTGGGAGAGGTTTCTCTCTTGGTCCCACTGTAGGTCCTGCCTCTGCTCTGGAGCCTGCTAACCCACTGGGCTTAAAAAAGCACTTGTACTCCATATAAATCAAAAAAACTCCACTGCCAAAAGCTCAGGGCCTTTAGAGAAGGAGGGTGAGGATAAAGGTGACAGGAGTATAAACAGGCTTTTCTCTTCTGTTTTAGATTCTGTACTCTCTGGGACTGGGTCCCTTAGGGCCTCCCATTCTCCCAGGCTTTCTTTTCTCTGTGGTCCCCTACCCAGAGGAGGACAGGGTCCCCGCAGCAGCAGAAGACCTCAGTCACTTCATCCTTGTTGAACCTGAAGGTGCTGCTGCAGAAGATGATGTGGTGGGTACTCCTTTTGTGCCTTCAGTGAGGGTGCCAGGGCAGGAAACAGGTTGGATGGAAAAGGGTCACCATGGAGGGGCAGTGAAGACGTGATGGGGCCCCATGTCTGCAGGCATCCTTTCCACCAGGGATGAGGGAAAAGAGATGGCTCTGCTGGAGACATAGAGCAGTTCTGTAAGACAGCAGGAAAAAAAATCACTTAAACCCATCAACTTGCCTTGATGAGAGGGTCCTCAGTGGGGAGAGGGTCCTGGGTAAGGAGGGGTGTCTGAGGCAAGACAAAGACCAATAAGGAAGACCAAGTTCATGGGCAGGTGGTGATTATTTATTCTCTCTCCTGTTGGCTAACAAACCCCATTCTGCTTTCCAGGATGGGGGTGTCTCAGGGCAGGTCTCACCTCTCTCTCCCTTTTCTCTCTCCCCTTATGCCAAGGCCCCAGAGGCAGAGGACCACTTGAAGGAGGGGGAAGACACAAGCAGACACAACTCTACCCAGGAAAAGCGGAACTCTCCCCAGAGCCCGAAAAGTCTCCAGGATCACTCCCCAGAAACACCCAGAGGTTCGCCTGAGTCAAGGAAAAGCGAACTGCAGAGTGACTCAACCCTCAAGAGACCTAGCAGGTGAGCTGCAAGGGAGGAGGTGATCCCTGTGCTTCACACTTATCTTGCCAAGCAAGGTCCATCGTCCTCAGCTCCGCAGTGACCCTCTGCCAGTGCCTCCGTGGGATGGCGAGTGCACAGCCCTCCTCCTTGTCTCGTTTGCCCCTTAGCAATATCTGAAGCTTCCTTTTTAACTGCCAGGCTAAGAAGGTTCCGGTGGATCGTTCCTGCCCACGGCAAGGTGGAACTGAAGATCCGCTTCAGCACCACAGTGCCAGGGCAGTTTGATCAGATGATGAATTTTGAGATCCTGGGGTCAAAGCGCCTGTACCAGTTGCCCTGCAGTGCCACTGCCCTGTACCCCAGCATCAGCCAGAACCCACGGTAAGGCTGGGCCACGGGAGCATCCCACATTGCTCCTCCTGACCTGGGAGCCAGGACTGCCCCTTGTGACCTTCTGGCTGGGGCAGATGGTGCTGCCTGAGGCACCCAGCATCTCTTCCTCTGCTGGGAGCTGGGAGGCTGAACCTCAGCCACCAGGAAGGGTGATGGCTTTCTGACTAGATTTCCTACTTGGAGCATGTCAGAGCTCCTCATTCCCCATTTTGTCTGCCCAGACTGGTGTTTCCTCACTGGAGGAAGAGCAAGGAGAAGGAGGACATCATCTCCAAGGAGTACGTCTTGAGCACAAAGCAGTTCTACTTTGGACCGCTGCTTTGTGGGAAGTCAAGAGAGTGGTATGTGCTCCCTGCTCCCAAGTGAGCATCCCTGTGTGCTGCCTGTACAGACTGAGATGTTGGGAGGGGATCTCCAGGGCCTTGTGCTCTCCTGGACATACTTGGAGAAACACTGTCCCAGTGGCACAATCCAGGGCAGTCCCGGGCAGAGACCGGGCAGACACATGGGGTGAGGGACCACAGATGTATGACCGTGAGCAGACAACAGGCAAATGAGCCTTGGAGGAGCTGCTTTGCCAACCTGGTGGGTGCCCTGGTGTCCAGAGCCACATGCTGCTGTCAGCCCGAAGGTGACTTGGGGCAACTTGTGTCCCCCTCCACATCTCAGCTCCACCCCTTAGGAAACGAACTTTATGGTGCTTTTTCAAGTGCTTTGAGCTCTACAGGTAGACTAAACGAGCAAGTATTCTCTAGATGGTTTTGTAAACCTTGCATTAATCTCTAATAGTAGTGAGATTTTGTGATTTGACCTGCCAATATGTGTGTGTCAGAGGGGAACCTACAGCAGGAATTACATTTTCCTGAGATTCCATTGCATCCGCAGTGCTGGAAAAAGTCTGCCTAAAAATGTTGTCATTGTAGCTGCTGGCATATTTCTGGTTTTAATGTCACTCTTGTTTTTATTTTTTTAATAATATTTGAAGTTAAGGTCTTGTCTCCATGGGAGCTCTGGAAGGCCAGGCTGATGGATGGTCTGAGATTTCTGTTTGCCTCTTTAACCCTTTCACTCCAAATTCAGTTGCACACCTCAGGGAAGGGTCATTTGTTATCTTTCACATTCCCCTTGGGAATTGATGCTTTTGATTTCTTTCCCTCACACTTTTGAGCTAACCCACAGTAGTCTGACGACTTTCTAAAACAGATAAGCAGAACTATTTTGAAAACATCTTTTCCAAAGCCTTTCTCTATCCTCTGCAGGGAAGGCACCCCAAGAAAGAAGGGGAAAGAACCCTTGTGCCTGGTGTGTTGTTGTTTTTCCAGGCCCTTTGAATTTATATTGTGTGAAACACTCTTGAAATGGCCTGTGCATCGTCACACTTCTGGGGTGCAGGCACCAGGTACAGGGGCAGGCATCAAAGCCAGGCAAGGATGAGCACACAGACCTTGCCTCGTGCCCCTGACAGGGATCCTTTTTCTTCCCCTGCTTGTTAGACCATGGTCTTCCAGTGCCACCTCCTGCTGCCAGCACATGGTGCTTTCCTCGGTGTGTGGTGAGGGCAACAGTCTCCTCTGCAGCCTTTTCCCTTTCTCTGGACAGGTACAAGGCACAGAACTGCCCCGACAACAGTGAAAAATTAACGATCCTCAACGACTCCCCCATGGAGGCAGAGGTCCATTTCTCCTTTGAGAATGACAGCAAAGGAGAGACATTCCTTTTGGACCCTCCCAGCATGAGGCTGCAGCCTAAAGAGAAGAAGGTAGGAGGTGAGTGGGTAGGGCAGGCACCACAGAAGTGCCGTTCCTCCTGCTCACGGAGGGCTCTTTGTATTTCTTTTTGTGGGGACGGATTCAGAAGCTGAGTATTTGGGCATACCCGACTTCCACTGGCCTCATGCAAGACAGTCTCATCTGCCGCGTCAAGGACAACGCGGAGCCAGTGGTGTTCCGACTGTGCTGCGAAGGGGTGCATGTGAAGTTGGGGGTCAGCCCCCAGGAGCTCCATTTCAACAAGCTTCTTCTGCACAGGTCAGTCATCCCACGGCTGAGGGCACTCCAAGGCTTGTGACAAAGAGATTAGACTCTGTTTCCAGAGGCTCAGATAGAGCTGCTTCGAGCTGCATTCAGTGGCGAGACTGGTGTGAACACCAAGCAGCTGACACTGAGTGTTTTCCTGTCTCTGCAGGACTGACACCCAGACCCTGGTCCTCAGAAATGACAGCCCACTGCCCATGGCATGGCATCTGAGTGGGTTGGAGGACCTTGGAGAAGATTTTTCTGTGTCACAAGGCAGGGGCATTGTTGGGCCCCGGACAGACTTCGAAGTTAAACTGAATTTTAAGGCTGAGAAGACTGGCATCATAAATAAGATGATCCGAGTGGAGGTGAGAGAGACTTGGGCCTTCCTGGCAGAGCAGGGCAGAGCAAGCAGCCGTGTGCTGTTAGGGACAGAGAGAGCTGCACCTGACAGACACAGGGGTGCTGTGGCCCCGACTTCTGCCTCTGCGCTGGGTTGGCCGGGTGCCCAGGCTCTGCATCCGCAGCCTGTACCACAGCCACCTTGCTGCTGTGCACACTTGAAGGCTGTTGTTTGGTTGTACAGACCAGCATTCTCTCTGGACCCTTTCTGGGATTTTCTTCCCTGTGGTTTAGAGGCTGCATTTCAGTAAGCATTCGAGGTGATTGAAGAGGAGGGCATTAATTGTCAATGCCACCTGCTCTGGGACACCTCACATTTCTTGTGGTTGTGTTTACAGCCCTGGCCCTCTCAAGGGTGCTTTAGCAGCACCATTCCCTGCTGTGGGAGTGCGGAATTGGGCTGATAAGGTTTCTTACTGCAGCAGAATCCCAGTGGGGCAGCCTGTGAAATGGACAGGTTAGGAAAGCTTGGGAGTCCACAAACACTTGTCAAGCCAGGGAGGCCATGGGGGAAGCAGCTGGCAGAGACAAGGACTTAGAGGCTGTCTTCCAAAAGAATGGTCTAAGCAGTGTTTGTTTCTTGCTGCCTCAGGTTTCAGATACAGAAAACATCCTGGGCATTGTTCATGCGGAAACCATCAAAGTCTCTGTGGAGGTCTATGATGTTAATCTGAGCATCAACATGCCTGAAGGTCAGTGGATGCCTCCCAGACAACACAGTCCAGATGCATTTTACTACCTTGGCAGGTGGGCAGCCAAAGCCCTTGGGAGGGGATGGCATAGCAGACAAGGGTGGCACAGATCCATAAAGCTCATACCTTGCAAGCTGCATGAAGTAAAGCACTGTCAGGGCACCAACAGCCTTGAGTCTCTCCCTTCTGAACTCGGAAATGTGCAGCTTCATGTGCAGATTGCATTTGGTGCTTTGAAACAACAGTCACCTGAACAGGCAGTTGGCAATGCCCAAAGGCTCAGCACAGCACATAAAGCAGTTGGATTTGTGCTTGGAAGCAAGGAAATGGAAACCAAGCTCCTTGGCTTCTACCCTGCAGATACTTGGGAGTAAGAAGAGAAAGGGCAGCCAAGTAGCTAGAGAAGTCACTTCTGAGAAGGGACACTTGCTGAAGAGGGTTTTGTGCCATACAAGAACTCCAACTATGTAGCTTGTGACCGGGAGTGCTCTGCAGCAGCTCACAAATATTCACCACTTCTTACCTCACTCTACGGGTTTTCTACAGGTCCAGATGGCAGTGTGGATTTTGGAACCATTAATGTCTTCGATAATAAGAAGGAAGTCCTCAGTCTTAAGAACAAAGGCTTATATGACATTGAGTACAAGTGAGTCCAGCTGCCTGGTGCTGAGCTTTTCCTCAGGCTCCCAGGCCTGCGTTCTCCCTCTGTCCATGGCTAGAACCTGTTCCCATGCTGCTCCCTTTTCTTTTTTTTCTGGTCCTATGCAAAGTCCTGGCTGTGCTGGTGGCACCTGTACTTTCAACTGCAGAGGTCTTCATTCTCTCCCTTTCTCCACAGTTTCAAGCTGACAACTGGAAGTTCCAAAAAGGGCAACTTGAAATCTCATTTCACTGTCCAGCCACAGAAGGGTGTGCTGAAAGCCTCCAAGCCACCTGTGAAAGTTGAGATCCTCTTCCACCCGATGACTGAAATGCTTCTCAAGACCAAACCCATCCTGCTCTGCCAGGTGAGCTGCCTGGGCCTGGCTATATTAGCACAGTGTGTCTTGGGAGCATAAGCAGGAGAGGTGTCTTTGGCAAAGAAGTTTTTAGCTGGGGCATCCTCTCTCCTACATACACAAACAAAAACTTCCAGAACCATTTGGGAGGCTTCATAAGAGAGCTGGAAATCTAGCTCTGGAAGAGGCCTTTAAATAGGGAGGGTGAGCTGCTGGAGACCTGGGGTGGGGTCAGGGGACAGGGGTAGAGACTGGCCTCTGCTGTGTTTACCAGCCCCTCCTTTGGTTGCAGGTCTTTGATCCCCAAGTGGGTAAAGGAGGTGAGATCGTTGCCACCATCCCAGTGAGGGTGTCGGCGAGAGCAGTGTACAGCAAGTACAGCATCGAGCCTGCCTCGCCCATCGACTTCGGTACCATGATTAAGGGCACCAAGAAGACCCAGGTCTTAATTGTAGAGAACAAAGGCGCCCTCAACTTCAAATTCTTCATCCACCAAGCACCTCCACTGCAAAGGTAAGAGAAGACCTGCACCAGCCTTTCTTGTCTGAGGAGGCACCACCACACAGCTGGTGTGTGACAGGCAGCCAGACCTGGGTTATTGTCCATTTGGGTCACTGGCTTGGGAAGAGGGAGCAAAAAAACACCTCAGTATCCCCATGTGTGGGACAAAGCTGGTGACAGAGCTGCTCTGTCCATGAGCTGCAGCAATGGGTGCTGCAGGCAGCTCTCCGGGGGCCATCGGGAGCAGGAAGGCTTTCCTCCATGGGGAGGAAGGCCAGCTTTGGCCTCAGACAAAGGCAGGGGAGCTCAGCATGACACATCTCTGCTTTCTCCTCTCAGTTCACAGCAAGAGGAATCTGCCCCCCCGGTCAGGGAAAAAACGCACTCGACACAGGTGGGTGGCTCCTGCTCCTCCCCAGCATGTGGTGCTGCAGGGGATGGGGGAGGATGCAGCTGTGCCCAGGCTGGGGATAGGACATGAGGGATAGGACATGATCTGCAGGATGGAGAGTCCATTATCTGCTCAGTTCCACTGACAGTCCCATGCTCTGGCTCTGACCTGCAGTTGTGGGGTCAAGAGAGGGGAGCAGGTCCTGTGTTTGGTGGCTGCTAGCCAGCACAGATCTGTGAACACCACAGGAGCAAACTGTCCCCATCTGAACTCCCAATCTGTAGAGCACTGACAACTTTGCTTTTTCTTCTTTCCAATCCTCTCCCTCTCTCCCATCATTTCTCTCAGTCATTTCTGCTCTCCTGTACCCCTGGAGGTTGAAGGATCCCAGCTACCACCTTCATTCTTTTCACCAAACTCCTTCCTCTCTGCCACTCAGGACAGACGTGCAGCTCCTTCTGGCTTGTTCATCTCATCCTGGGGCTGCCTTTGGGCCGTGGAGTCATCCTTCCCTGCCCTGATACTGGGTGCTTGGGCCCAGCTGGAGGCCGAGGCGTGGCATCCTCCTTGCTGGGGGTGTTCAGGGTACAGCTGTTAGGCATCAGCCTGTCCTGGTGCTCTTTCTGCAGGCTCAGCTCACTGTAGGCATGTTCACCGTGTCCCCTTGCTCCGGCTCCATCGGTCCTTGGGGCAAGCAAAACATCACAGTGGATTGCAACGCAGGAGCAGAGGGGAAATGCGAGGAGCACCTGTACATTGACATCAGCAACAGAGACCCCAAGGACAATCCCCTCGGCGTTCCCTTTACCCTAACTGCCGAGTCCTGCTTCCCAGGTACGTGCTGTCCACAGGTTGCCATGGGCAGTCCTGCTGCTGATCAGCACCTAAACTTGCTACTTGGATAGAGAGGCACCCTGGTCCTGAAGTCCCACCTTAAAATCCTCAGAGGTTGCAGTCGTTTTCAAGTCCACCAGTGGGGAGAGGCTGGGAGGGATGTGTGGAAGCATAAAAGGAAAGCAATGCCCTTTAAGACTGAGGTTGACTGAGCTCCATCCTCACTGACTGAGCTCTCTTATCCGAGGCTGGGTTTTGCAGTCACCTGGGCAGAAAGGGCTTATCAAGCCTTCTGAGAGGCCAACTGGGTCCAGGTAAATTCAGCAGAGGTTCTCCAGCCTCAGCCCTCCCTCTGGTCTGTCTGCAGCGCTTGTTGAAGATGTCACATCAATCTTTGAGAAGTACCCGATCCACAGCAACGTCAATCTCCACCAGACGTTACAGTCAGTGCAAGGCAACGGTGTGTTCATCCGAGAGGATAACACATTCATCTTCACCAAAGTTCTGGTTGGGCAACGGGCCACAGCTCACTTCAAGATCTCTAATGCCAGCTGTATACCATGTAATGTGGTCCTCTCCATCAAAGCCTTGCCTGGAGAGGTAAGAACAAGAGGCCAAGGTGAGCGCTGCTCTCTAAAGGCCATGTGAGAGCCTGCCTTGTTCTCCAGAGTCATTGCATTCTCTGGCCCAGCTGGACTAGTCCAGCTCAGTGCAGGTCGAACTCCAGGGCAGAGCAGCAATGCCAGGGGGGCACTTGCATTGAATTCCACATCTCAAGCAAATTTTGGCTCACGCTTCTGGGTCTTTGGTGGGAATCCTGAACATCTCTTGAAAGCGCACTCAGAGAGGGGCTGTTACGGACTGATGGGACAGAGCTCAAAGCAGAGCATTTCCTGGCATTTCCTTCTCTTGAAAGGCCAGTCCTGGGTTATTTGCAGGGTTTTCCATGCTGCCCCAACCTCCCACATGTGTTGGGGTGGCTACCCAGCCATCAAAGCAAGCTTTTGTATGCCTGGGCATTAGCACAAGGTCAGCATCCCCTGGGATGGAGGAGCCTGCCCAGGGAAGCATGAAGCAAGACAGGCTGTCTGGGGCTGTTCCCAGGGATGCATCTATGGATGTGCTGGGTCACATTGAAAGATGTTTCCTCCTAACACTGCACTGTGGGTTCCTCCCAAGCCTCACAGCCTCATCAGCAACATCTTCAAGTTGGATCCTGTTGAGATGAAGATTCCTGGCTTGTCTCATGCCTTTGCTACAGTGACCTTCACCCCAGAAGAAAAGGAGGACTACCACTGTACTTTCACAGCTTCCGTTGTTATCCCAAAAGGGTGAGTGACCCTGTGAAGTATTGGGGGGGACCGTTCTGGTAGCTGCCTCTCCTCTTGGTACCTCTAATGCTTCCAGTACTCTTAGGCAGAGTACTTGGCATGAGATGATCTGGGAGGTAGTAACTGTTAGGCAGAGCAGAGCAGAAAAATGGGGAGGATACTTCAGCCTGTGTGAGGGACTCTGAAGAGAGGGCCTTAGGTAGCCAGCTGGAAGTTACTGAGAAGTGCAACAGCTGAGCTGGGGCTTTCTAAGGACAAAAGGCTTAGATGAAGCAGTTTCTGTGCCAGCAAGTCAAGATTTCCTCCTTATTTCTGTAAAAGGAAGTGATCCTGTGTGGTTCTCTGCATGCATTAAGCTATTTTTATATCAGGGGAGTGATTGGAGCTCTTATCAAAGAGAAGCCCAGTTCCTCTCCCTGGGACCTGTGTACTGGGGCTCTGACCTGCCCTTCCCCAAGCCTTTAGTGGCTGAATTGGAACAGGGAAGTCAGCTTTCTGCCCTAACAAGCAGTTCCTTTTGTAGTGTCCTTGGAAATAATCTTTACTGATGGTGCTGTTGGTTTGGTTTTCCCTTCTTGCCTTTGTACTGTTCTCATGGTGTGCTTTTGCTTGTTGCATATGTCTCATATCACTGCAGCCAGAGGATTTGCCACGTCTCATCTGGTGCCTCATTATTTATCTGCTGTACAGCATGATTCAAATCAGGGAAATTATTTAGAACTGTTATTCTGGAAGGCTCTGGCTGAAATGGTTTCTGTGCCTCTCCAGCAGCTCTGTGAATACAAAACCCCAACAGCTGACCTTCACTATCAGTGGAGAGGGGCAGGTGCCTCAGGTGACAGTCGAGTGCCCGGGCCTTCGGAGCAAGAGAGGAAACCCTGTGCTGCGCTTCAGGAGGCTCCTGCTGGGGGATTCACAGACACTGCCCCTGGTCCTTCGTAACGATGGCGTCATACCCACAGAGGTAAGGACCTGCTCAGGGAATGCTCTGGGCTGGGAACAAGTGCTTGTCCCATGGAGAAAAGGTCCCAAAAAATGTGATTTTCTGTCCAGTCTTTCCTCTTTAGTTGAACACAACACAAGAAAGGTGGTGGGGTGTTTTTCCCCCCATCTCCCAGCTCACATTTTGTTCTCATGTGGGCATGTATGATGTCCCAGTTCCGTGAGATTGCATTTGATACTGGTTGACTCCATTTTAATTAAACTTAGTTGTGGTTTAATTACATTTTGCTCATGACTGTCTGTCCTGTTTATCCATATGCTTCTGAACACCCTTTTCCCCCTGTGTGACTTCACTTAACCTTTGTGCTGGGCGCTGTGTTTGAGGTGGGGAGGTGGTCTGGCTTCCCCGTGCTGGACCAGCGGCCGTACGGGCTCAACCCCCGTGCCAGCCTCTACTCACACCAATGTCATTGTGCTCCGTGTTCCTTTTCTCAGTTTGCAGTTCATATCGTGGATGACAAGAGAGTTTTCTTTATGGAAGGCACGCAGTCCGCACTCCGTGCCTTCCACATTGGAGACATGGAAGAGGACTCTACTGGAAAAGGTAAATTCATTAACCGTGCAGCGTGATCATTCACAGAGGGAAAAGGTGTGCCCTGATCTTGGCTTGTCTAAGCAGCAGCCCCATGTTAGACGTAGTTTCTTTCCTTGGTCTCTCTGTCCCCCGAGCTTTTCTTGTGGATTCCTTGCAGGGTTTCCTCCTAGTAAGTTGTAGGAAGTTTTTCTGTTCTTTGAGACACGGTGGGTTGAGCTGTGGGGCACTATCACCACCTCAGTGGACTGGCTGAGGTCTTTGCTGCGTGTGGGAAGGTACCAGCCTGAACGGAGGCAGCCCTTGAGCACACAAGCCAGCCAGCAGAAGCCAAAACCACTCCTTGGCGCAGCCTTCCATATGGCAGGAGCTGGCTGGAAGCAGATGGAATGAGGGCTGGGCGTTAACCTGAGGTTAAGCCGCTTAAGTGGTGATATGTGTGATGGTGGCATAGTCTTGTGAACACAGGAAGAGGGTCTGGAACCACTGGTGGGAGAACCTCTGCTTAGAAGCAACTGATTCCAACCTCTTATTCCTCGTATAACCCCGGGAAATATTTCCTCTGTACAGCTGTATCACTTAAATCTGATTCCCATTGCTGTGCAGCCAAGAAGCATCCCAAGAAGCCTTACATGCTCCTGGAATACGGGCAATCAGCAGAGTTTGATGTGTTTTTCAAACCCACCCTGGCCCAACGTCTGGAAGGGAAGATCCGTGTGCCACTGTCAGGCAACAATGAGATCAACATAGAGCTGGTGGGTGAAGGCTACGACGATGACTTCACCTTTGATAACCTCCCTGGACTAGCAGAAGACAATGCTGAGGGCAGTCTGGAGGAGGACATCATTGAGGGTAAGAGAGGAGAGGCTACCAAGGTAGAGCGAGGAAGAGGAAAATGTCTGATCATGCACGTCCTCTCTCTAGCCAGGGCTGGGCTGTCACCCACTGGACTTGGGGGCCTGTGAGCTTGCCAGCCGTGCACACAGAGGAGTGTTTGCTATGCTGCTTGTCACTGGGCACAGGCACAGCCATGGGCTTGGGGACCCCCCAGAGGGAGGGGGGCTTGGTGCAAGGAAGAGCTGAACATACACGTGTCTCTGCACGTGAGGGGGGTGGATGGACCTCACTGCATGCTGAGATCTCTTGCTCTCCTTCTTCACAGCTATCAGAGCAAATCACATTGAGTTCGGGGACTGTGCAGTCAGGGAGCTCCACGAGAAGACCTTCACAGTCACCAACCGCAGCAAGGAGGTGATGCGGTTTGAGTGGCTGCTGGCAGACGCCCTATTCCAGTTCTCCCCCAAGGTGAGCTGGGACAGCCCTGCCTTTCCCAGTTGCTCAAGCCCTTTCCCGGTGTTCCTGGGAGCTGGCAGGGAGTCACCAGAGTGAGAGCCCATTCCAGTGCCATGCAGGAGATGCAATCCCTGTCTTTGCTGGGGCAGGGCTGTCAGCCCAGCAGAAAAGGCTCCGTGTTATGGGAGGTGGCACCTTCTGTTGATACTTTGCTTTATCAAATCTCACATAAGTCCTCACTGAGGTGCAGATTCCTGACACAGCTGCTCGCCATATCAATCCCTTTTGCTGTCAGTGCTGCCCTTGCCAGTGATTCCAGTTTGGTCTTGACTCTCTGGTTCTCCCTAGGTGGGACACCTCCAGCCTGGCTGTGCCAAGGATATCAGAGTGACCTTGAAATCCAAAGTCCCAGTCACTATCAAAAGGCACTCTGTGAACTGTAAGGTAGACAAGATCAAATACCAGCTGCCACCAGAAGAGGTTTACAACTGGGATGATGGAATGTATACTGAGAAGTGGGAGGACACCACTGAGAAATTACCAGGAGCCCGCTGGCCTATCAAGGAGAAGGTAAGAAGCACAGCAGCAAAAGCTAACCAAGCTTCTGCAAAAGGACCTGCCGACAGCAGCAGAGCACCAGCACTGCTGGCAGAGCAGCTCCTGCTTCCCCTGGGCATTGGCTCCAGCCGGGAGGTTCACCAGCAGTGCCTTTTAGGGAGAGGCGGATGCGCAGTGAGCGGGTGGGCTCACACCAGAGGGGGAAGCCTTTGGGCAAGAGACCTTTATCCACATGCAAACTGCTGGTCTGTGCCACAGGCCAAGTGTTGCAGCCCGTGTTGAATGGGAGGTCACGTTTGATTTTATCCCATTTTACAGTGTTAAAATCTCTTCATCTGATTTGGTGCCTTGTCACCCACAAGGAGTTAATTCCACTGCATTCTGTCTCTTGTTCTGAAGGGGAGAGCAGCACAAGTGCTCTTCTGTGTACACCAGTGAGCTCTGAGCTCTGCCTACACCGATACCAGAGATTTTGGGTGTGGCCTCTGTCTTGTGGGGGATATCTCATTATGGAGCAGCCCAGGCACTGTGCAGGAGTCTGGAGAAGCATCATCTCCAGAAACTCTTGCTTTTTCTATCATTATTGCCAAACACACTTGTCTTGGTGAAAATTCTTTCTGAGAACTTTGTAAGTCCTGTAAACCCAACTTCCCCATCAGAGCATCAGCAGTTGGAGAATTTCCCAGTGAGACCATTCACATCCCAAAATGCCCACAGCCAGCTCCCACCCCCCATGTGCCATCTGGAGAGCACTTTCTCCTAAGACGAGAAGGAAGTTCTTTCTAGGACTAGTCAGTCTTGGGCTTCTCCATCCACAGGGCTCCAGCAGGGGAACTTAATCCTAACTTTGAGACCTACTGGATTTATAGGGCACCAGGGAAAAGGTCAGAGGCTCTACAGGGTTGAAGCACAGGGACTGACAGCTGGCCATAATCCCCATGAGTGTATTAATAGCTGTGGTGGTGTCTGCTTTGATCAGTGGGTAGAAACCAATACTGTAGTACAACAGTCCAATTTCGTCATCTTTCCAGGGAAATAAACCTGAATGTCCTTTCTATGCGGCTGAGTTTGGAGGCCAAAGGATTTCTCAGCTCAGCCTGGCTTTCTGGGCTCTGCTCAGTGATTCTTCCCTCCTCTGCCTGCAGGTGGCGAAGGCAGTCCCGGAACCACCTCACACCGTCCTGGAGAAGAGCAGCCGCGAGGTTGAGCTTTTCCTCAGTGCTCAGGTTGACTATGCCAAGTTCAAACTGGACACGGTCGAGGTTCACCTGAAGCAGACTGAGCCCTTCCAGACAGATATAAGCACGTGAGTGCTGGGCACCATGTTGGCCCTTTCCTCCTAAACTTTCAGACTTTGAAATACTTTGTTTGGGCCACCCAGGGCAGCAATTCTGAACGTGGCAGAGTTGCCTGGAGAAGAAGACGTTCCTCAGCAGAAGGTGGTACCAGGAACCCACCATACAGTGTTACTTTAGTACATGCTTTTTATTCCTCCTCGTTTTTCAGTTTCCAGATGTCCAATACAGGCAAAGTAGCCCTGAAATACTCCTGGGAGGTGGATCTGGAGGAGGAAAGACGACCAAAGAGTTCTGGAAAGCCGTTCTCGGTTACTCTGATGCGTAAGTCATTGGCTCTGGGACATTTCAGTTGGTAGCTGAGGGCCTGGGGAGAAGACCCTGCCACTTCACCCCAAAACATTAATTGCTTTTTCATCCCTGTCCACTTCCCAGCTGCAGCTGGAGAGTTTTCTCCTTTTCTCTCTGCCTTTTAGCCCCTCCTGTTCTTGCTCTGCCACTTGTGCTCTGCACAGAAGCTGAGCCAGGCTCTGAGGAGAGCCACATGCTGGGTCAGGACTGGGAAGGGGGACATCAGGGCACCTCTTTGGGAAGTCTCTGAGACTGGGAAAAACAAGGGTGGAACAACTGAGCTGCCCTGCAGCCGCTGTCTGTATGCAGTTCCCCACTCCAGGGCAAATGCAAAGTCACTGTCTAAAACCAAGCCTCCTGCCCCAGCATGGGAGTGTGTGCTGCAGGTGGAGACCCTGCTCCCAGCTGCTCTGTCTCCTGCTGAAAGTACTTGGCCAGAGGTGCTCCAAGTGCATCCCAGCTCTCTTCTATCCACCTGCAGCAGGAGGCAGAGTTGTTGGGAACAAAGGATTTTGTCTTTGAAAGATGTCCTTTTCCCTCCTGCAGGTTATTTCTTGTCCTCTGATACTGTGGATCACTGGCTTGAGCATCGTCCAAGTCGGGTGCACTGGGCATCGCCGCTCGAGTCAACTCGGCCCCTGTCAAGTCGGCCCCACTCTACTCAGCCCACGCCAAGTCGGCGCCGTTCAAGCCAGATGACCTGCCTTTCAAAGCACGTTAGTTCCTCTATGGAATTGTATCCAGATGACTTAGATGACCCACCACTGTTCTCCATTGAGCCTGACTGTGGTACTATCCCTGCTGGACAAAATCAGATTTTCCACGTGAAATTCTGCCCGACGAGTGTGGGGGAATTTAAGGCCAACATGCTGTGCAGGTAAGAAATGTCCAGGTGCTTTCCAATCCATGCTCCTGGTGGGTATCACAGGATGGGCCATCTGGTGCACCCTCCCTGCTCAAGCAGGGTCATCCCAGAGAACATGGCACAGGATTGTGTCCAGAGGGTTCTGGAATACCTCCAGTGAGGGAGACTCCACACCCTCTCTGGACAACCTGTCACCTGCACAGGAAAGAAGTTCTTCCCCACATTCAGGTGGAACTTGTTTTGCATCAGGTTCTGCCCATTGCCTCTTGTCCTATTGATGGGCAGCACCAATCAGAGCCTGGTCCATCCTCTGACATCCTCCCTTCAGTCCCTCTGACTGGAGTGGTGAGCGTGCAGTCCTGGGGACAGCCAGCCCCAGAGAGGCAGCAGGAACACACAGCATCCAAGAGCACAGAAAGATGATCATCTGGCCAAGGCCAGATGTTTGTGGAGATGTCTATGGATCTGTGTGGAGACAATGGGAAAAGACACTGTATGAAACACTAAGCTCCTGGAGGGCTGCAAAGTCTGGAATGGGAGATCCAGAATGGCTGCCAAGGGGCCAGCCAGTCCCCAGCTATGCTTCCTTATGGGACAAGCCCAGCCTCCTTCTCTACCTGGAACCCCATATGCTGCAGTTGGTCCCCAGGCCCATAACTGGTTGTGTTTCTGCCCTTCCACCTCTGCTGCCTCCATGGCAGGGAGTGCAGTTCTGTTTCATTTGCTGCTCGCTGCTTGCATGGAGAGAGGATGTGTGCTCTGTGAGGAGCCAGGCGAGCAGCTGGCTGGCTGGAAATGTTCATCTGGCTAATACCAGTCCCTTTCTTCCCAGCATTCCTAACCTGAAGCCATCTCAGAAGAGCCCATCGGTGTATGTGACGGGGAAAGGCTATTTGCGGAAGGCTAATCTGAAACGCTCTACATCACTGGAAAAAGGTGAAACCCAGAGCAGCAAACCGAAGAAGAAGGTGCCACGGTCAGCAAAACCAGAGTGACACCATTTGTGTCATAGCTTCTGCTGCTCATGGTTTCCCAGCCTTCACCAGAGGCCTCCCCATCTGCTCTTCAACCCCCAACACCTCATCCACGTACTACCGAATAAACTCTGTCTCAACCCACAAGTTTTCACACTGTTACTCTTCCAGTTCTCTCCCACATCCACAGGAGGGGAGTGAGCAGGTGTCTGTGTGGTGCTTGGTTGGGAGCTGGGGCTCAGCCATCTCCAGGAAAGCAGGTGTGATCAGACATCACCCCTATTCCTCCACAGGCTGCTCTGCTCTCTTAGGAATTCCCATTCCTTGGCCTTTGTGTAATGGGTGGGAATGGGTGGGGTGGTGAAGTGTCCCTTGATCACACTAGGAACTCTGCATGGCTAATGTGGGAGCAGCACTGACTCTAGCGGGAACTTCAGTTGCTTGGCTAAAGGCTGGGGTGAAGGACAAGAGTGGCAATGATCAGTTATCCCCTGACAGCCTTGGAGCATTTGCTACCTGAACCCTAGCCCGAGGGGAGCGCTACCATTGCCTCAGTAATTATTACAATCCAGCTTTCCTTAGGACTGGAAGGTTCAGCCTTCATTGTCCACTGCTCTGTTTCCAAGGTGCTTCCCAACATCAGCCACTGTCCCAGAACTTAGCTGAGTAAGACAACCCATGTCAGTGACAGGTAGAAGAGAAGGTTGTGAGAAGAGACCTCGTAGCACCTTCCAGTACCTGGAGGGGCCTGCAGGGAAGCCAGAGAGGGACTCTGTCAGGAACTGTAGTGACAGGCCAAGGAGTAATGGGTACTAATTGAAAGAGGGGACATGTGGCTTAGATATTAGGAAGAAATTCTTTACTGTGAGGGTGGTGAGACACTGGCACAGGTTGCCCGGGAAGGTTGTGGATGCTCCAGCCCTGCAACTCTCAAAAAGCCAGGCTGGAGGGGGTTCTGAGCAACCAGGTCCATGGCAGGGAGATGGCACAAGATGATCTTTAAGGTCCCTTCCAACCCCTTAACATCTTGTGAGTCCGTGATTCTCCAAGTGTTTGGGCAGAAATGCAGCACTCTGCCCGTCCCTCTCCCGCCGGGAGCCGCTCCAATCCCGCCGTTCAGCCGGGGCTGAACTGGGTCCCTGGAGCCAAACGGTGTCAGCGCCGCATTTCTGGGGCGATGGGGCCCCGTGCTGGGCAAGGAGGGAACGGCCCCGCGGTTCCGGCACAGGGACACGGCCGGGAGCGGGGAAAGGGAAGGGACCCGAGTTGTGCCGTGGGCGGCTCCGGGGCGGGGCGGGGGGCCGGGCACAGCCGCGCCGGCGGGGCCGGGGATGGCGGAGCGGGACGGGCACCGAGCGCTCGGCCCGGGCACGGCCGGGGGGTCCCGGCGCTCCGCTCCGTTCGCCCCTGGGCAGGGGGTCAAGGAGAACGCCCGGCGCCGCTTGAGGGAGTTCGATGTGCGGGACAGGTTCTCCCGCCTGCCGCTGCCCAAAGCCGCCGTGCTGCTGCCGCTGATGGTGCGGGGGGGGCGGCTGCACCTGCTGCTCACTGTGCGCTCCATGCAGGTACGGCCGGGGGCTCCAGGGGCGCGATCCTGCCCGGGGAACACTCGCTGTGCGCTCCCCGGGATCTGCACAGCCCCATCCCGACCCTCCCGCTGCCCCGGGATCTGCACAGCCCCATCCCGACCCTCCCGCTGCCCCGGGATCTGCACAGCCCCATCCCGACCCTCCCGCTGCCCCGGGATCTGCACAGCCCCATCCCGACCCTCCCGCTGCCCCGGGATCTGCACAGCCCCATCCCGACCCTCCTGCTCCCCCGGGATCTGCACAGCCCCATCCCGACCCTCCCGCTCCCCCGGGATCTGCACAGCCCCCCCTCGACTCATGTGCCCAAGGGCACGACCATGTGTTTTTACACTCCCGTGATTCTGGTGTTTTCGTGCCAGAAACATGTCGGATCCCCGGAAACCCGTGACAGGAAAAGATTCCCAGAGCAGGAAAGGAAATGATTGTTTACGGTGACTTCAAGAAGAAAAGTTACAATGCAGTGCAGCTTTTATTAATGAGACTTTTCAGTCTGCAGTAAATACTTTGGGTTTTGCTTAGAAAGATCCAAATAATTACAGTTACGTAGCTGATAAGCTCATTGTAAATGTGATTTTTTTACTGATCTTTGATGCACAAGCCTATTACTGGAACGTACTTAAAAGTACATTATTTAATTATGTCTTTCGGAAGTTCTTGCTCTTACTTGGAGTATTTTAATCTTGCTATTCAAGTTGTCTGTCCGGACTCATCTGTCAGTTTCTTATGCAAACAAGATGAAGCAAAATGTAAACTCTGACATACTAAAGCAGAAGTTACGGTATGAATTACACAACGCTATATGGATACAGTGTATTTCTGAGAGTGAGGGTTTATGGATTAGTTGGGGATAGGCTCAGCTTTTTCTTGTGTAGCTCTTGCTAAGGCATGTTTCTTCTGGTCTGCAGAAACCTTAACCACCATTTCCAGCAGCTTTGACTGAAAAGATAAACATAAAGTGATGCTGCAATACCAGCAAGTATCTGTGTGCATCCAAGAGGAAATATAAAACTTGTTATATTTAACAGTAATGCTCCTTTCCATTCTAGCTGAGAAGATCACCAGGGCAAGTGTGTTTTCCAGGAGGTAAAAGTGAAGCCAGTGATAAAGATGAAATTGATACTGCTCTCCGAGAAGCTAAAGAAGAAGTGGGACTCCAGCCAGAGAAGGTGGAAGTGATCTGTAGGCTGGTGCCTGGAATTGATAAGGTAAGTCAACATAAAATTAGAAAATAGGATGGGTTGTTATATTTTGTGAGGTTGACAGTGACCTTTTCAAACCTCAAGGGAAGAGGTTTTTTTTCTGTGTTTGGTATTTGTCAGACCAGCCTTGAGGCACCAGTTAGTGACACAGTGGAGTACCAGAGTGACAGTGCTGCACTGGTGAGAGTTTAGCAGAGAGCCATGAAGACAGTAAGGGTGTTAGAGCACATGGCTTATGAGGAGACGATGAGAGAGGTGGGTTTGCTCAGTTTGAAAGCCAGCAGGGGATCTATCTGTTCTCTTCTCCTGGGTGGTTGTAGAGAGAATGATACCAGACTCTTCTTGAGACAATGGACACCAGCAGCAACGTGGAAGTTTGGACAAGATGCAAGGAAAATACTCTACCATGAGGTTAGCCCAAAACCGGAGCAGATGTTCCTGACAGGCTGTATAACAGGGCTCCAATGTCCTGCTGAAGCCTCACAAGTTTCTCACTCAGTGTCCTGCTGACACCAGGGCTGTGCAGGCAGAAAGGGCCTGCCAGAGGTGATGTGCACTGGGATTCCATAGGAAACTCCATCAGGGAGACTCCTGGAGTTGTCTTTGGAGTGTTGGTCTCTGTAAATTAACAGGCTGCCAATTTCAATAACAATCTTCAGTGTTGCAGATGGGTTTTCCCATAGCACAGAGGGGCTGTTGTTTCTAAAGACTATTTTTGTTCTCCAGGTAACAGTTTATTACTATGTTTCCTGTTTTTCTACCTGTTAGCAATATCCTCTCCCCATTAAAAACCAGAAGAACCGGTTTTGAAATTTTATTGCGAAATGCTTTAGTTAACTTCTTAAATTATAATTTCTGTGCAGATAACATTAAAGTCATGTAGCTCAGAGGCTCTGTGTAAAAATGATCAAATTTTCAGTGTTTTCCAGTAAATTGTCTCAGTCAGTAGAAAAGATCGTGTTGGTTTTGGACCTCAAAAATTTTACCTGTTGGAAGCTACTTTGTCTTCTCTGTACAGAATTCCAGGTGATTCTGACTCGGATGGAGTCTCTCCAGCTGTGCATGAAAGAGCACAAATGCTGTTTTGGTGTTACTCCTTTCTACTGAACAATGATCTTTGTTAGTGTGAATAAATAAAGCTAGCAAAATATCTTAATGAATTTTGCTGTGGTCTTGATACAAACTACTATTTCAGTAGATTTTGCCTCCCTATGGGAGAAGGGATTACATTTAAAATTAAAATGCCCATAGATAGGTGGTTTCAAAAAGCGTGTGTTCTATAGCTAGATATGCTTTAATCATATTTCTGTATCTATAGGAACATATTTCTATATTCCAGGAAAATTCCTATATCCTAGGAAAATAGATACAGAAATATGATAAAGCATGGGTGATTTGGAAAATTTAGATTAAAATCAGAATTTGACAAAGTAAATAAGGAAGACCCATGAGAAAGCATGCATGCTTTTTATTTCTGTAGCAGAGTGACAAGCCTTTTTAACTGCAATATGATTATACAGAATGAACTGAATAAACTGAATATTTGTAAAATCATGTTTAATAAATACAAAAAGATAATTTTAAATTGTTAAAACCAAATTACATAGCTTGCCATTAGAGGGACTAAATTGCATTACAGTTAAGAATAGTTCATAGGCTTCTTGTACTCATTTTGCAACAGCTGAAATGCTTTTAAAATAAAGAACATTTGTACTTGGTACAAACCTAATGTTTGAGGGTTTTGTTGATAGGGTTTTCTTATTGTTTCTTTTTCTCTCCTTTTAGATGAATCATTTGGTGACACCAGTTGTAGGATTTATAGAGGATGCATTCCAGGCCACTCCTAATCCAGATGAAGTGAGCGAGGTTTTTTTTGTGCCTTTGGAGTACTTCATCAAGCCCTTAAAGTACAAGGCCTTGTCCTATAAAACCTCATCAGGTTCCTTAACTCTGATGCACTGCTTTATATATTATGACCAGGAACATAAAAAGTCATTCAAGATATGGGGACTTACTGCACACTTTGCTGTATTTCTTGCTCTTGTAATTTTTGGAGAGAGACCTACCTTTGAAGTGGATTATGACCTTGACAACTTGATTTCATCCTCCGAGAATTACTTTATTAATTTGTATGCTTCTATATATGAAAGAAAGAAGAGTAATCTATGACAAACTGGTCTGGCAATCAGTTTATACTGAAGGAGGAAAAAGGGTTTTGTTTATTCCCACTGTACCTGTTATTTGTTTGAAAGTTAAAACTTGAATTTTTTTCCGAATCGGGAACTCCTTAAAGCTTATTTCTAACTAATGTTTTTCAGTTGACTAGATTAACATAATTTTTAATCTCTTTTAAAGTTGCCAGAAGCACACAGCATTTTTGATGAAACACAGTTCTGGAAGGTCTGTTTCAGTTCCTGCCTCTGTTTTGTGTGATCGGAGATACTTTCTATGTTTTGCCTTCTGTATAATGAGATGATACTATTGTATCTAATTTGTGTCTCTTTGAGTCGGAATATGAAAGCTTTGGGGGGTCTGCCTGTCTTTATATATGTGGCAAACTACGTACGGACAACACAATGGATACAGTCTGATGTGGTGTCTTTAAGCACTTACAAAATGCACAATAAAAATATTAAAAGTGTTGGGTGCTTTCACAGTCTTGTTTTGTTTTGCTTGGGCTTGTGGAGGGAGGAGGGTGGGATGATATGTTTAATGAATCTTGCTCATTTCATCATTTTCTCGCAAGGAAATTCTGTGGGCTGTGGAAAACTTAGGATAGAGGCAACAGGAATTAACGTTGCTCCTCAGCATCTTGTTAGCATCCCTACTGAGGAGTCATCTCCAGGAAAGACAAGTGGAGGTGAGTATTCACAAGGACAAAAATGCTAATGTATAGTTGGCTCTTCCTTCCCCAGGCACCCTGGCAGTGTCAGACACGTGGTGCTCTTAGTGCTTGTTCCCTCATTGCTGGAGAAGTAGAAGCTTGTTCACAGTGGTCGTGACCTTGCTGGCAAATGGTGAAATTTTTAAAAGTTAAAGTGACTCAGTTTGGATTTGAGATGTTGTTCACAACTCCAAGTGTTACCAGGCCTGGACAGCTGATTTTCCCTGGGTACCAAGGTGAGTTGAAAGCAGGCAGTGTCTCTCAGAATCTCGTGCCCTAGTGCTAGTCTTGAAGTAGAGGAACAAAAACACTCAGTTGTTCCTGTGGGTGTCTGCACTTGTGCTGCCCCTGCACCAGTCACTAATGAATGGAAGTGTGTAAAAAAAAAGCTGATGGCTGTTCCTCTGCACGTGCAGTAACTGATCAGAAGTCAGATTTGTACATTAAGCAGCTTTTTACTGTACTTGAAGTTGGCTGTCACTACAGCAAAATGCATAATTTTTACAAATACGAGTTTCCCAAATGTAGCTTGAATAGCTAATCCTGATTTTCTAGGAAAGCCAATTCTGAGATACTTTTTAAGCTTCTCATAATTGCATCCATAACATTCTTTGGCTGGTAGCATTTAGGCACTGAAATTCCAGCTTGTGTTTGGCTGGTAAATGCAGCATGACCTTTTACTGAAGAAGAGGAAGATGCTGGAGTTGCCCTCAGCTGACAGAAGTGTACCAAAACAAGGCTAAAATCAATGCAAATCTTGCAAGGACTGAGTTTCCCTTTGCCTTTCATCCCTGCTTCAGCTGTGCCATGTGTACTATTTGTCTCTTCCCAGAGGTCATTCAGTGGCAGGTATTCTGCCTGAAACATTCTTTATGCTGTGGCATTATGGAAATACAAGATTGGCAGTCAGAATACTGGTGTGGGAAAGGCCTCAAGGATTAGCCTATTCCCTTGCCACCTAAAGATGGAATCAGATACATGATATTCTGATAAATACCTATTTTTTTAATTAAGCCATTGTGGTCTCTTAGCCACGCTGCACAAAGTTTTTAACCGTAGCCAGGAGCACTTCTTGTCCTGTACACAGCACAGTGGTGAGCAGCTCATTGCCTTAGTTACTTCCTGCTCTCCTGAAAACTACATCACTTTGTCTTCCTGAGGCATCTTCAGACTTAAATAATCAGATTCCCTCAAGGGTTTTTTCAGTCACATTTTCTATACATCTCTTGTAATTTTTTTTTGCTTTCCTGAGTCTTCAGTAGACCTTCCTCCCCCATCAAATATGTGATAATCAAACCTGGGGTTTGATTATCTATTTGGGTTGGCTAGCACAGGATTACTTTCACAGCTCCTTTTTATCTATCCCATTGTGATTGCTGGTGGGAAAGCTGCACAGTAACACTGACTCATATTCCACTTCCACTAAAGTTCCCTCATTCTTTTCTGAAAACACTGCCAGTTGTTCCTATATTTGAACTTGGAGCATTCTGTATTTGAACAGTTGATTATTTACTCCAACCAAGTATAGCACTTTGCATTTGTCCTTATTAAATTACATCCTGATTTTTTCCCAAACAAATTGTAATGATCTGCCCCCGTGTTTTTTAGAGCTCTCCATTTTCCTGTTTCCCTCAAGTTTAATGAGTAGATTTTCTGTTTCATTTACAACTTGGAGTAAGCACACTCAGAACAGGCCTCTGCAGAATCTCAGCTGGCAATGCCACTTTGGCAGTGAACTAATAACTACTGTGTGTGGCTTTCAAATCAGCTGTGTAACATACAGCTACACAGACAAATTAATAAGGTTAAGAGACAAATATTAGTTTTTAATAGACCAGCCCTTCTTAGGTTGCACACATGAACATTAGGCAGGGCTGTATCCCAGACCTGAGGATTTATAGTTTCCCTGCATGCCAAGACCTACCTGCTTAACAGAGGATGTTTTAACCTATGTTAAAAGCAGTTTATAGGAAAATGGCAATGGTTGCTACATATGTCCTTTTTAATTAAAGCACTTACATAAAGGTTACCTGTCCTGGTATCTTCCCAGGAACTGGAATTTGTGTGAGTTCTCCAGTTCTTTCACGGGGCACTGTTTGCTTTTTCCCAGCCTCTGTCAGGGGGGAAGATAAAGTTCTCTAAATTGCAAAGATAACTGCTAATAATGCTGAGATTGGTTCTTAAGAGCATGGCTGTCATGGTGAGATTCAGCCACCTTGAACCCTTTAGCATATCTAAATGCCATCAAACCTTTCATATTCCTACACCAGCTCTTTTAGCTAATGTTATTATTAATGTCCTGTATTAGTTATATTTGATATCAGTTGACTTTCTAAGTTAAAAGAAAAAAAGATTTGGTTTTTTTGGCTAGGATGAAATCCTTGGAGAAGTAGTAGCCACATATATGAAGAACAGCTTAATTTTTCTTTATTAAAAACTTGTGAAATTATTAAAACATTCTTAAAAGCTTGATTTCAAACTCTTCATCATATTACTTGTAGCCTCAGTGGTTTCTCTCAGTGCTAATGTGTGCAGGAAAAGTAAGTAATTAAAATAAGAATGTTTTTAATTAAAATAGAGCAAAGCAATTAGACCTTTGATTAGTAAACAAAACAGGTACCAAGAGACATAATTACTAACTTAGCATCCTCCTCTGCTCCCAGGTGACTTTTTTCTTTTCATCTCTCAACCTGATCTGAACAGAAATTGCACAAATTGTACAAATTCAAACCATTGTTTGGCTTTAGTTCTCTATTTAAACATTATTGTGGGGAACTGTCAACACAGCACCAGCAGTTCCAGCTGTTGCTCCTTTTAGAAAATGTAAATTGTGTTGATTTATAAATAAACCATTTGAACTTGTTGAAAAACAAAACTTACAGAGGTCCAGCCACAAATCCTTGAGTGATTTACAGTTAAACCAGTGGGGTTTCATGCTTCACACTGAGCATCCTATGTAATTTTACTGCCATTAGTTTGGAAATTTGGGAAGTACTTTCTTAACTCAAAAGACTCATTCTTTGTTTAGGTATCCATCTGGGATTTGAGTGCCAAAAAAACTACTTTAAGCACAAAAGTAATAGAAGGAAATTTCAGTGCTTGCTACCAAAACTGTAATTCTGCAAGTCCCACATTTATTAATTGGAAATTGTTACCTTAGGCAATCTTCTGATAAAAATCTTCCACAGTTTTTTGGGGCAGGAACTAGAACACAAATCCCTTCAACCTGGGCAGGGTTCTTTCCTACTGTTCCTGTGTTATATCTGAATATTACTAAAATTTATTTCCACCCACTTTTATTTTGAATGTAGTGATTTTAAAGGGTGCCTGTACTTTGCATTATTGATTGCAAATGCACTGACACCTTAAGTATAATATGTTAATATAGCTTCTAATCTGAAAAGGTGGTCTGTACATATGTATATTTATTCCTTGAGCTTTTCTTACAAACAAATCACCAAGGTCATTACTCAGTTGAGAAAAGGTATGAAAAATAAATTCCAGATAATATTCTCCAGCTATGGTATAAGTGATGTTAACATGACAGTGAAATGGGTACAAAGGCTTGTATCAGAACAAGAAAATTACTGATATAAAATTAACTAAAAATAAGTGGTGTACAGTTGAATGTGAGTTGTTAGTCATTCTTTTAGTTAATGTGCAGTGATTCAACATTTAACATTTCTATATTTTTCAGTTCTCAAATCAGGCTTTTGGTATTTAACATTTATGTGAACATAAAGCACATATATTTGATAAGTAAACTGGTATTTAACAATTATAGCCATATAAAAATAATAAAAATTACTTAAAAGAGTATTTTGCAGCACATTTGCGTGAGGAAAAAACAAAATGTTCCTTTCATCTCCAGCAGTTCAGTGTGTGTTGCTCAGTTAAAATGCAGCTGGAGTTCTTACAGGGTTAAGCCATGTATAGATAGATGAGAATGTAAATATTCAAGAAAGCAGATTACTTCTTTCAACCTGTACCTAAATCATGTAAATAAAATAGAAAATCTGGAGATGCTTCTGTCTTTCAAGAAAAACCTCCTCTCTGTGTTTGCATGTCAATATGAATGTGATGTACCTACAGTGATCCTTTTTTTTAGAAGGTTGCCATAGCAATGCAGCTTTCACAACAGTAAATGTTAAATCATCTCCAGTTTAAAAGAAATAGTTATAGTAAAAAGGGTCATTAGGTAATCCCTCTGTCCCCCTAACCTTACTCTTCCCAAAATGTAATCTAAGAAATAAGGAAGAGAAAAAAAGAATCACACTTTTTCTGATTCATTGCAGAAGCTCATTCTGCAGTCAGAATGCTCACTTAGTGTATGGGATTATGAGTTTTAACATAGATTTCTTTATGCTTTATGATGTTAACTAAATATACTGCATTGAATGGTTGCCTGTTCCTTAGCAGTTCAGATTTAGGGTAGGTTTTTGTTTGTTTTTCAAAATTAAAAGTACATGTGCTAGGAAGGAAAACATCCAAGTCATAATGGAACATTAATGAAGAAGAGTCATCCTGTTTGTCAGAACCTGCTGCAGGGGCAGGATTGTTCTCTGGCTGCAAAGAGAGTCATTACTGTGGGCATATTTACCTCTTCTCATCCTGGGTTCTCTAATCCTTCAGACTGTCCAGTCATGGCTGTTTGTCTGTCTTGATCTCCACTATATTACATTTGGACATATATTGTATTAAAGTTAACAGGCTCACAGGAAGGTTTGCTTTGGAAAGGACCATAAAGCTCACCTTGTTCCACCCCTGCCCTGGGCAGGGACACCTTCCAGTTGGTTGCTCCAAGCCCCGTCCAACCTGGCCTTGGAAGAGACACCCCTGGCATTCATTCTGCAGCTGCTGCAGTGTTTGACCACCAGCACAGCTGCTCTAAAATATTTTTATGCTATGGCTGTTGTGGTGAAGTGCTAGCTTTTCTCTGAACAGGAACTGCTGTTCAGAGAACAGCTTAATTTGTGTAGATTGTAATGCTCCTCCAGAGCCCCCATAAGAGCCACATATCCAATTGTTGACATGAATATGAATAATTCCAGACAAAGGGTTCTGTATAAGCTCAAAAGATTATGGACATAGTGATGTAAATCTCTATTGAGATGGATTTTTACATAGATGGATTTGTACATAGAAACAAACACCTGTAGAAAAGGGGTTGGCAAACAGAACACCTAAATAGTGTTTATTTATTCTCTATTTGGATAAAATTAATGAAACCATTTTATTTTTCTCATCATTTAATTGCTGCAGATCTGTAGTTGCATAAATCACAGCAATTTCATTGACCTTACCATAGCTGTTCCAAAGTACATCCTCTAAGGCCTTAGTTTATACTGCATACCTAATTTAACTGATAACACATATTATCTCAGTTACATTTTATCTTGTATCTTTCAATTATTTCTTAGAATTTGTGTAACAGGTGCTATTAATAGTTCTACTTAATAAATCAGTACTTTTAAAGAAGCCTTTGTTTAGAATATATTGTTAGTTGTTCTTAAAATACTGAGTGTAATTTTAAATCCAAGACCAACATCTTTTTAGATCATCTACAGTACTGATTCACAGATATTTATGGGAAGCAAAATGAATAAAATGGGATTGCTATAGTTCATTGCCAGGTTTCTTTGCTAAAAATGGAGCTCTACAGAATTCATTATTTGTGGATTTCAACTATTAACTGTTAACTACAAAAGCACTGATGAATTAATAACAGATGTAAATGAAGGCCCACTGCTATTTGAAAAACTGGGAATACCGTTGAAAGAAAGGAAGTTGATCTTATACACCTGGCATCAAGTTGTTCCTTACTTTAGGAAAAGGAAAAAGGTGTGTGCAGTGGATGGAGCACATTGTCTACAGCCATCAGGCTGAAAAGGGCTAAAAGGCAGCTGCTCTGATTGAGGCTTCTGGATCTGTGAGAGCCTGTCAGCCTGGGAGGAGCTCTAGAAGGCTGCAAGGAAAAGGTACCACCTGGTTAGAGCTACCTTAGAGTGGGTGTTGTGCTCTGTGGGGCAGGAGAGGGAGGGTTATCCAGACAGAGGATGTACAGCTGTGCAGAACAGGACTGTAGCTGTAGATCTCCTCAGCATCACGTCACTGACCACAAGCAAGGAAAGGAAAAAATATCTTTGGTCTGAGACCTGTCTTCCAGATATATTCCTGTTATTTAAAACTGTAACACTGATTCTAATGCATAGAATTTATTGTGGTATTTACCCAACTTTGACTGAAGATAGCTGATTACCACACTGATCTATGTACTACATAAAGCCTTGCTCTGAATTTAAGAGCATCAGTCAAAATAAATGCACCAGTAAGACTTTATGGAGTAACACTGTTAGATTCTTGCCCAGCTATCACATCTGAGGGGGTTAGTATCTAATCTTGCAAACAGGCCACACTTAGATAAGTGTCTTGGGTCCTGTCTGTGAGTAAGAAAGTTCTTTTGACATCCTCCAAGTTGTCTTGTACATCTGAGCTGGTTATTCAGAGACATCCAAGCTGAAAAGTTTTAGGTGAGCCTTTTCACCATTTTATGTTGTGAGCGTTAACATGAAGAAAAAGAAGTAAATTTAGAATTTAAAGAGACAAGCAGGGAAGGATGGAAGAGGGGGGAAAAAAGTTTAGTTGCTTGAACTATTGATCCCTGCATTTGTTAATTTATTAATACCTGCATTTGTGTCCAGAGGCCCTACTTAATACACAAGCGCCCTTTCTCCCAAAAGAATAGAAAGACTTTCTGCTCTTGAAAGTTGCTCATTAAGAAATACTCATATCAGAAAGTGTCTGGCATCAGAAGAGTTCCTCAGCTCCATCCACAGAGGCAGACATGCAGCTGTGTGTGTTCTGTTGGCCATTTTGCATTTGGCGACTGCGCAACCTGCAGCCTGATTTCTGTAAATGTTAAATATTTAATTTACTTATTAAACATTAAGGCTTATTAAGCAGGAGAGACAGATGGTTCACAGCGTTGTGTGGTGGGCAGTCATATGGTTCCTGCAGACGTATTGTGGAGCTCGGGATATAAAGAAATTTCAGTTTCATTTAGGTGCTGTGAGTCAGATCTGCAGCTGCTGGAAATTAGTTCCAGAGATACTGATGATTCGTCTGCTGCGTGGAGTTATCCATTAGAAAAGCAGGCATGGGGAATTCTGGCTTTATTCTGAACAAAGATGTGTTTTATTCAAAAGCTTGGAGAAGTTCTCGTTGCACGCAGTGAGACTGATGAGATAAACAGGACCAGAGCTCTGCCTGAATCCTGAATTGGTAATCCAGGTGTTCTCCCAGCTCCTGTCAGCACAAGTCCCATTACACTTGCCCAGATTTCAGTGTCTTTTAGCCATCATGGGCTCCTGGGCTACTTTGCAAAGGCAGACCAAGCAGAGGAACACCCAATTCCTTTCCACCAGCCTGGGCAACAAACCCAAAACTTCTCACAATTTCTAGTAACATTTCTGAAATTCTTCAGAATAATCATCAGTCTTTTATTTCCACTCTGTATAATTAAACCTTCTGTGGACTGAATTTCTTCAATTTGCCACTTTCTATTGAATTTCAGGTATATGTGCCTGAGAAGACAGACTGGATCCTTAGGCTTCATGTTTTCACAGTAGTACAATGGGATGATGCACCTCAAAACCAGTTATAACATCTGTCTGTTCTCCTAAATTGAGGATTGTATTTTAAGTCAATGCTGACTTAGTTCATCCATCATTTTCTGCTTAAATCTGACAGCCCAGGAATGTGATAGTGAGATGTTATCCTTTGAGAATACACTATTTAAGCTTTATGTGGGGTTTTGGGGAGGATTGTTGCTGGGGTTTAAATTTACACCCTCTGTATAGAGGGTGTAAATACATAGGGGGTAAAAGATGGAACACAAAAATAGATGCTGCCAAAGATTAAGAAAGGCCATTGATGCTCAGGGATTGCAGGTGGATGTTATCTGGGTTTTATATTGCATTTAGGGCCTCAACCTGCAGTAACCTCAACAGCCAAGGAACCCTTGGGGTTTATCTATTCTGTTCCTTCAGGCTTTGTGTTTTGAGGGAGGTAGAACAGTTACTCCTTTATGGAGAAACGTTACATTCCTTTTGTAGTAAAGGCAATTAAAACTTAGTTGTGACCTAAGCATTGACTCAGATATGTCAGTTACTCCAGAGCTCTCTGGTGGCTGAAGCTATATGAGTAACTTAAGTTGCTATGGTACATATTTCTAAAAGACCATGCATTGCCAAAACCTGCTGATCTAAAGACAACCTCGGGCTGGCTGTGCTATTTGATCGTCCTAGTTCTTTGTGTACAAACGGATTTTATGGGCAAGCAGGTAGTTTACTGTGTATTTACCCCCAAACTGTCCTTTTTTTGCCTTTAATTAGAGCAGAGCTAGAAGACAATTCCTGAAAGGCGAACCTATTCAGCCAACATCAGGGGGAGGCTGGGGAGGAGTGGGAGGAAAAGGAAGATGACAATGAGTTGACCCAGATTTCTGCACTGTCAGAGGCAGCTACACTCCTGTCAGATTCCAGCTGGGAGTGAGCAGTACTGGGTGGTACCTCATTTCCCCTGGTTGGGAGGGGAGGAGGAGAGGCAAAGGGGTGAGGGACAGATTCCCTGGCACATATGGTCTGTGTGGAGGTACAGATGATGCAGAGGACATGAGCTGCTGCTGCAAACAGGTATGTTTATTTACTTAATTGAGTTGTCGTGGCAACTGCTTCATCTGAACTGCTACAGTGTATAGGTTGTCCTTGGCACCTGATGACTCTGCACAAACCATTATACTTTACACTAAAAAAAGTCCAACTCTTGTTTAGTCTACCTAGAACCAGTATTAAAGTATAGTTTTAATGGAGGGGAGGCAAGACTTACCTGTTAATACTGAGTCACCACTGCTAAATTACTGAGTTCTGCTTAAGGCTGGAGGTAGAGAGCATGCAAAAATGGGTGTTTGTGGGGATGCTTCTCTTGTTAAAATCAGAAGCAAAGTGGCACGAGTTAGGGCAGTGATTTTTCACTTTAGACTACCCTTGTCTTTGGGAATGCACCTTACTGAGGCTCCTCCCTGGAGTCTGAAATCCCACTGATTGATGGGAAAGTGTCCAGAAGGGAGAGGAAGAGCTGCAGCAGCATCATCAGGCCCACCCCTGGCTGAACGTACCTTTGTGACTGCAGAGAGCAGGAAGCATTTAACAACAGGAATCCCATATTGAATTATTTGTCCCCAACTTGGCACATAAGGTGACACATTGTATGCAAGAGGGTCCTTGGTACCGCCTGGGAAATGAAAAACTCTGGGAAAGAGATCACTGAGTGAAAAAGTATTGAAAGTGTTCCTGTAAGTTCTTGTTGCATAGATGTTTATTTCCCACAGTTGACACTGGGGTGTTTTAAGCCCTGGCAGTTCCCTGGTGTGTCAGTGTGGCCACATCAGGGGCTGGGCCAGCCCAGCTGAAGAGGCAACACCTTGCAAGGGTCTGTGGGAATGAGCAAGAGGGAAGTGAGAATGCCTGAAACTGCTGGAAACTTTGTCTTGAGTTGCAGCTTGATTTATAGTTAGTTAGTTCCTCTCAGCTAATCTTCCTGTGGAATGATAATGTGCTCTTTGCCTACCCTGCTCTGTGGTCTGGTTGAAAAAGAGATTCACCTCACAGATTAGGTGATCTGTGGATGTGCAAAATCCATTACTGCAGCTCAGATGATAGGAAGTAACTCAGCAAGACATGATATCAATCACAGGCCTAATTCAGTAAGAGGAGAACTGGAAGTTGTGACTCAGGGGTTGTTTTAAGCTCTGTCACCAATCAGCAGCATAGCCATGTTGTGTAGGTTGTGATTCAGGCATCAGGAACACATTGCCTGGGGTATTACAGGATCTACTGCACGAGCACTTCTTGCTTAGTGGCACAATTGAACAGAGAGAGCGATGATAAAGGGGAGTTATTGTCAGGGATGTATCAGAAGCGTATCTTGTAATCCTGTCAAGGAGCACATGTGTTCAGGATAAGGATATGCTGCCAGTAGGCTGCACTAACCCTCTCAGAATGGCTTTTTCCTGATGAAGGAATCTCCTGTTCTCCATTCTGGCAAAGAAACCCAGCTCCTGGCTGAGGTGCTTGAGCACACCTATCAGAGCCTGGTAGGAACCTGTTCTTGCACTGCAGCACTGAAGGATGGGGATAATGTGCTGTCACTGTTTTCGACACTGATGTGTCTTTGTCACAGTTTTCCAGTTAAAGGCCTCCATTTTCTCTTGTTTCAATGGTTAAAATGACCCCCTGCCTTTTAACTCCAGTTGTTCTATTTCTGATGTTGCTCACCAGCATAGTGGGCTGTGATCACTGTAACTGTCCCTCAGAATCTTTGCTAAAATTGTTGGCAGTTTCCTCTAAACTTCAGCAAGACTTGGCTCTGTATTTTTATCTGAGGAGGGCTTTGGTGACAGTTCACAGCTGTCTGGTCATGCAGGAAGTTTGCTGATAGGTTGTGCTGTTCAGTTGTTTCTGCAGAGCTTTTGAAATCTCCTGCAGAGCTCAGTCTCGGTAGCCCTGGAGCTGGGGCATCACTGAAGGAAGTATTGTTCTGTGTCCCTGATGGATCACAGTACCTCAGACCACTGAACACATCCTGCTATTTCAAAGAATTCCTGCCTGTCTTGAAGGAATGTTCTATTTGGATAGGGCATACACTTTCAGAAGTAACCCACAAACCTTTCTGAAGGGCTTCACACAGATTTCTCTTTTGATGTACCTGCTTCCCATGAGCTGATACCAGATTCTTTAGCTTAGGTGTGTCTGTGGGGCACTGCCTTCTCCCTTCATTTCTTCATGTTCCTACCCACACTTCTCTCTCAAAATATAGGAAGCTCAACACCCCTGCCACCACCTTGTTAAAATAAGAGAAATACCCTGCAAGGTTAACTTCCTGGAGCACTGTTCATCTTTTCTGAACCTAGCTAATAATTGCTCCTCTTTTAACTTGATTAACCCAACAATAGCTTTATCTTTTCTAAACTGGAGAAATTAAACCC
The DNA here is from genome assembly GCF_036250125.1 of Pseudopipra pipra. NCBI lineage: Eukaryota > Metazoa > Chordata > Aves > Passeriformes > Pipridae > Pseudopipra > Pseudopipra pipra. The sequence goes on along the minus strand of NC_087562.1, from coordinate 16,451,137 downwards.
TTCAGTTAAAAACTTGAAAGTAGGGCAAGCCTTTTTCCATCTTGCTACAAGAGAGGTGACTTCAAGATGACAAAAGGTCCAGCCTCTTATTACAAAAATTCCTTTTGGACTGCACATGCCTGTCAATCCCTCTGATTTCAAGGTCTCTGAGGAAACTTGGGTGACATTCAGCAGAAATAATTCTGATGCTGCAGCTTAACCAAGATAGTATTGGTATTTGGATCTGATCTGGTAACACAATCCCCCTTCTCCACCTGAGATTCCAGATACTAGTCAGCATCTCCAGATTTAAAGAGAGATGCTGGCTGGTTACCTACCATGAAAGGACATTGCTTAGCTCATGGTTAAAACATCAAGCAGAAAAGTTTCTGTATATTTTTCTTATGTTAAAAAAAAAAAAGGAGCTTTTCTATTTTTATAGTGCAAAATACCCATTTCCCTAGAAACCTCAATTTCCTTTGTCATGACTTCACTTCCCGACTTTTATTTTTGACTGTAGATATAAACTACATTTTGAATTATTTCCTTAAAGAGTAAGGCAAATGCCAGCACTTGTGTAGTCCACCTTGTACTGTGATTTTACAAAGAGACTCTTGGCTGCATTCCAAACTCTTGCCTAAAATGGTTTCAAATTTTACTTTAAATCATCTGATGTATCAACCAGCTAGGCTTTAGATATGAAATTATCTCAAAGTGAGGGGAAATCAAACTGCATGCTCAGGAAGTATTTGTGGCCTTTCCATTTTACCCTGAAAGAAAAAGATTTATCCAGAGTGCCCAAATTTTCTTGCAGGTTTTCTTAGACTGGACAAAAAAAATCGAGAAAATGATGGTTTACATTGATATCTAATTGTGTTAAGTCAGACAGGGAGATAGTGGGTATGGTCTAAAACTTCCACATAGAAGATCATTTCATCAGGACTTTGAAGCCCTTTAACAATGGCCACTGTGGCCAAGTGGCCACTGTGGCCATTCATGTTTTAATACCTTATCTGAATACTTGTTCCTGATAGTTCACAGGCATTCTAATCCATCTGCAGAATTTCTAGAGGGAGAAGAATTGAATTCTTCCCTTATGCAACACGATGTGTTGTCTACCTTGAGTCTACAACCACATCCTACCCTGCTACTAAGATGTCCCTCAAAGCACAAACTTTGCCTCAGTGAAAGAAGTGTGAGAATGCTCTGTGAGCTCTCATCTCCTGACCCTCCCTCCTGCCCCAAATTTCCAAATGCACTTACAAATCATGGAATCTATTGGACCAGATCTGATTTCTCAAAAGACTGGAGCACTGAAGAATCATTTGTCTTGGTTGCACCTAGGAAGGTTTGCTATGTGGTGTTTACCTTGATGTTGGCTCCAGAAATCATCTTTATATGACATTTAGCTGATTATTATTGAAAAGCACTCTGGAAATTACACCAGGACTTCTTCAAAGCCCCTAAGTGATGCCAAGCTGTTAGAAAGATAAACTAGTTGTTGGTAGAACTGCCTTGTTAAGGTTTAGGTCTTGACATGCTTCAACGATCTCAGACCCGGGGGAGGTTAACAAAGCTTGGGAAGAAGGATGTGCTACTGATAATGGGCACAGAGAATGCAGAATTTATGGGCCACAAGGACACTTGGCAGGACTCCCAAGATAAGAAAGAAACTAACAAAGCCAGCTCAGCAACTGTGCTGAAATCAGCCCTGACGGGGCAGAGGGTAATTCCAGTACCTTTAAGGTAGGATATTGCAGGGGGAGAAAGACTGAGCATATGAACTGATTAGCAAGAGAAGCCAGCAAATCAGTTAACCAACAGAAGGTAGAATGCTAATTAATAGGAGAACTAGGTAACTTGTAGCCAATGAATACTGATGCCCTTGTTTGCTAAAATGTATAAATGGTGTAAATTTTTGATGATCGCAGACCCAGCCTTTTGTGGGTTATGGCCCAGATCCCCAGTTTGCACAAACTAGAATGAAAAATAGAAATACCTCACCTTGCTGTGTGAACTGGCACTGTGCACCAGGCAGTGAGCCCACGCTGGGATGGGATAAAAAACAGAATGGCACAGTCAGTCCTCCTGTGTAGTAACACTGCTGTCAGCAAAGGGTTCCATTTCAGACTACAATTATTTTTTTTATGTTATCTTTCAGTACGGTGCAATACACCTACAGATGCAATAAATAAATTACTGAGTCATAGAATCATAGAACTACAAAACTGTTTGGGTTGTAAGGGACTTTAAAGCTCATCTCGTTCCACCCCCTGCCATGGGCAGGGACACCTTCCACTAGCCCAGGTTGCTCCAAGCCCTGTCCAACCTGGCCCTGGGCACTTGCAGGGATGGGGCAGCCACAGCTTCTCTGGGCAACCTGTGCCAGGGCCTCACCACCCTCACAGGAAAGAATTTCTTCCTAATATCCAATCTAAATTTGCCCTCTCTCAGTGTGAAGCCATTCCCCCTTGTCCTGTCACTCCAGGCCCTTGTAAATAGTCCCTCTCCATCTTTCTTGTGGGTTCCCTTCAGGCACTGGAAGGCTGAAATTAGGGCACCCCAAAGCTTCTCTTCTTCAGGCAGAACAATCCCAATTCTCTCAGCCTTTTCATTATAAATATTTGGTACAGTGCCATTATCAATACTAAAAGCTTACCCAAAGTATTCACTAGTATGCTTAACTATAAAATAAGGAATTACTTCTCTAGGTGAAAAAGGCATTAAGATTTTTGAGTCCTGTTTCCTAATTTATCAGTTTCCCTATTAAAATGACTATAAAAAGAAGACAGCTGTCTTTTTGCTTGTGTTGTGGATCACCTCTGACAGGCAGGTAAGCCCCTCACAGTTGCTCCCTCTCTCCCCTGCAGTGGGGTGGGGCAGAGAATTGGAAGGGCAAAACTGAGAAAACTCGTGAGTTCAGATAAAGACAGATTAGTAAGTGAAGCAGAGCTTCACAATATGCAAGCAAAGGAAAATAAGGAATTTATTCCCTGCTTTCCAGGCAGGCAGATGTTCAGTCATTTCCAGGAGAGTGGGGCCACAGCCATAACTCCAAATGTCCCCCTCCCTCCTTCTTTCCCCCAGCCTTTATTGCTCAGCAAGATGCCATATGGTACAGGACACCCCTTCCATCAGCTGGGGTGAGCTGTCCCAGCTGTGTCCCCTCCCAGCTCCCCGTGCACCCCCAGCCATTATCACCCACCCTGGTGGGGTGGTGTGAGAAGCAGAAAAGGCCTTGGCACTGTGTAAGCACTGCTCAGCAATAACAAAAACACTGCTGTGTTATCAGCACTGTTGGGGTCATAAATCCAAAACATGGCATCATATGAGCTGCTATGAAGAGAGATAACTCCATCCCAGCAAAACAGAATACGGGTTCTAAACCTTGCCTGCAAACTCATATGCATTTATTCAGTGAAAATCCCTCTTTCTGCCAGCCAAGTGAGAGCTAACCTAGAAGCTTTATAATGAACAGTTCCATTAGCATTTTAAGACTGCTCAGAGTAAACCAGTCTCCAGAAAGGCTGGTGCTTATGTTTGTTGTTATGGGTAATATTTTTTTCCTCTGGAGGGAGAGTAGAGGAGAATACAGGGAGAGTAGAAGAGAATACAGCAGCATGCTCAGCTGGTTTATTAAAATCAATGAGTTAGAAAGCAGTAAGTAGCTGTGGAACTGAGGGAAAGAGAATGTTAATAGACCGTGATAAAACACTCCATAGAAAACACAATTATGCTAAAGAATATCTGCAAAAGGCCCATCACAGAGGGCACAACCAGAGCAGCACAGAAAGCTGCATCAAGAGCTTGTGAGGGAAGAGGAGAGTGCTTTGTATTGTAAATCCTGTGGAAATTCTGTGCAGTGATAGAGCTCTCATAAGAGCTGTCAATTAGTACAATGCCTTCAAGTTTAAATTCAAGCTAGAAGCATCCCTGCTCCCAGAGCAGCAACCTTTCTGTCACATGCTCTTAGACTGTAACTACAGAAACAGGCAAAGCAGACCTCAGCTTGGTAAACATAAAAGCTCACTTTTGTTTCCTTCCAAGAGCTACCTGTATTACACATGTAAATACTTAACAAGAAAAAAACAAAAACAAGAGCCACAAAAAGGCAAAATAGCTTGGTAATTTGTAGAAAGTAACTTTGATCAAAAATACAATGTGTTATTATATGTGATCGGTCTGGAAGGTGACATTCACAGAGCAATGCTCCTGCTGATATTGTGCATGGTACTGTAACAGTGGATAACAACTGGACATAAACAGTCTGATAACTGGATATGCTTTTCAAACTTATTCTCAGTATTCATTGAATTCTCATTCTTCTGCACACTTCAGCTCTGCTGTAAAGTTCAGAGACATTTTTTCACACGCTTTTAACAAGTTACTCCAGATCCATAATTACTGAGACCAAACTGAGTCAAAATGCCAAGGAGGATTACTCCTTCTCAGTGCTCAAAGTCCCACAGAATGAATAAGCACATAAAACATGTGTATCCCCAGATACGGACCAGTCCACTGATCACAGGACCTACAACAGGAGATTTAACACATGCGGAAATATTTTAGTTTTGCTGTGAATTACCTAAAAGAATAACATATGAATAATGTCTTGAACCTGTTGGAATTCAGGGATGGCATTGCAGTATCCTAAAAAAAGTCTAAGGTTACCTAGCACTTGTGCAGTGCTACAGGAGAACTGTGTGTACTACTAATTATTATTGATATGAGGTAAACATGGTTCAACTAAGCTTTACAACATGGGAAACAAGTCATGGAGAGTTGAAATGATGGAATGGGACAGTGTAGCCAGTCTGCTTGTCGTGAGTGACATTTTTAAGCAATGACAATGTACTTATATCCTGTAACTTTGCTCCTTGTGATTTACTATCCACCTCTGCAATTTTTTTCTGACCTTTTTTTCCCACATTTCCCAGCTGAGCGCCGAAAGGAAACACAGAACTTCAATTTTACTACCAAAATAATATAATAATATTTTTTCAGAGTAAAAAATACTCAGGGCTTTCAGAAAACACAACAGAAGTGCTGGAATGCATAAACAGGAGAAGAAGATACCAAACAGTATTTTTTCATTATACCACATCAGCCAAACAAATGGATACTATAGCTCGAGGAACAAATATAGAACTGAAGCTTTGTTAAAAGGGCTCATTTTGGTCTGCATGTGACAACTATCATCACCATCATGTAAAGATTCCACAATCCATTTAAATTTTCCTAAATTGTATTGTTTCTTGATCACCTATGATTTATTTAATTTCTGTTTTACCCATCACTGAGCACAATCTCTGTACAAGACAATTGGTAAAGCAATGAAGGACTACGATAACTGAGCAGTGAACAGGATAAATCATACTGGTATATATTGGCCTTGCCAAATCCTGTGTGAATGCTTTCAGTTCTTTTCCTCTTTAATTTAAAATGCAACACATTTTCATCAGTTTTGATGATTCTGAGGAGCTTTAAACTGTGTCTATCTGCTGAAGGGAACTGTACCGTTGTTTTTAGTGACTATAAACAGAGAATTGCTTCATTGCTGCTATGATTCATACACAGCTTCACAGTAAGAGAAAGCCCCTGGCTAAAATAAAATAAAACAATTATATTAATGGGAATTAACCTTAGGAAATGAAGGTCTCTTGTTTTTAAAAGCCCAAACAAATAAATCTAGCATCCTATACTCTTAGAGATTCCTTTGGAAATGTCTGTCATTGTTAATACATTCTACACATGGATATAGGTGAGAAAAGTCACTAAAAGTTTTTTCCTATTGATAAGAGATGTTGTGAACTATAGGGTGTAACAACAGCTGAAGTAGGTATTCTGAACATGCAAAACATAAGATGCATCTACTGTCAAGCAATATGAATGTTTTATAGCACTCAAAGCTGTACCAGGAAGATGTTGAATAAGATTGAAAAGTTACAGGAGTCCTGAGGATTTGTTTTCTGCACTAGACAGAATTTTGTAACAGCAGACTGTAAAGAAAACAATGTTTTGGAACTCAATGTATTAAAAGCTGCCTCGATTATGCATTAAGGCAGCCAGAACATATATCAATATGATTTTACTAATTTAATTTATAACTATTGGGAAAAAAATACATAATTTAACTTCAAAAAATGTTTTTCATACTTTATTCTCTAAGACAAAATGTGATTTATGCCTCAGAGAAAATTACTGAGATAAAACTGCAGTATTATGCACGCTAACTGAGGATTTGTTTTTGCCACTTATGTGTTACTTCCTTTGAGCAAAGTGATTAGCCATTATTCAGGGTCTTACTTGTTGTTCCTGCTAAGAAGAGAAACTGATACAATGACATCAAGTCCTTCTTGAACACAAACCTCATTGTTCTTCAAAAAAAAAGTGATATAAAGTACATAATGAGTAGTGTGGAATAGTTCTTTTAGGAGTAGCGTAGGATAGTTCTAGTGCAGGATAGTTCTTTTCCACAAAGGTCTGAGGGTTGTTTGGTTTGGTTTCCTCTCCACACAGCATCAAACCTTGCATTTACTTCATCTACGTTTTTGATTGACCTTCCACACAGTCTGTATTTCCAGTAGCAACTTCAATTTCTTCTGGTAACTTATTCCAAAACTATGGTGATACTACAGTCAGATTTCTCCTAAATGCCAGCTCCCCTCCATGAAATTCAGGCCTGAACCCTCCATTTGTCCCTGATATAGTCATATATAGGGGATATATAGATATAAAATATATATATAATCTATGTTCTTTTGCAGAACAAATGATTATGTTCTGAAAATAAAGGATCTGAATGAGGAGGAGATGTTGACTGCAACTGTCAGGATTTATGCACAAGCACTTTTCCATTCCCCTCCTTTTCTGCACAGCATTTTGAAAATTACTATTGCAAGGAACAGATATCACCAACTTGGCCAGCAGAAGAAGATGGTGACAAAAGAACTCTTGATTCCCTTCTGTTTAGGTTCTCACAGCATGTCCATTACTATTACATTATTTGTCTATATCCATCAAATCGAGCCCTGTGTTTTCACTTTTACAGGTCTAAGTCAGTGGCCACTGAAGTCAGTGGAAAGCCACCACTGGAGTGCTTTTACTGAAGTCTTAAGTGATAGGAACGGCCATCCCACAGCCTAATCCTAAAGTGGTTAAATTTACAGTCAACTGTGAGAATAAATCCTGCTTTTATATCTCAGTGTAATCTTCTGTACTGCATCATCTAATATTCTTAAAGGAGTGGTTACGAATTAAATCAAAATAATGGAGTCAGGATTATGGAAAAATATCTGCTACATGTTACCTCAGCTGCCACAACTGACCTGTGCAAGTGCTGGTTCTGCCATACATTGTGTTTCCACGACATAACCATCCATCAACATTTTGACTTGCAAGCAGTGCATGGTGAAGGTACTTAGGATAAATTACGTTTGGTTCTGGACTAAGGGTAACTTAAAGCAAGAGATAGCTTTAAATCATTGTGGGGAGAGTTGATCAGAAGACTCACAAACCATTGCAAAACAAATATAGTCTGAAGGTCCAGATTCACTTCTTTGGCTGTCCCAGACTGCTGGAGTGACGTGAGTGAGCTGTCCCGCAATCTCTTCATCTTTCTCGATGTCACTTAGTTGCCATATGTTATCTGTTTTACTTTCCCCAGTCATTCTGCACTTCACCGTTCATTTGAGTTAGAACTGTAACAAGATGCCAGCTGAGTGAATCATCTGGAGTCAAATGCATGTTATTCTTTATTCAGCTGCTTCCCGCCTGGTCATGCATTCAGATGGCCAGATCTAAAGTGACAGAACTCTGTATTCCCTGTTACAGCACTGAACCAGCCAAGTGTAGGGAACAGGGAGGGGATATTCATGGTATTACCAGGGGAGCAAGAGAGGAAAAAAGGTTCCTGACCTGTAAAACTGTTTGATCCATCCACAGAGTTACTTAGAATGAAGTGGATGCCATCACTTTAACACATCACTCAGAAAATTCTTGATGGTGTTAATGAGCTGGTTCTGAATCTTTGTCCAAAACATATCTTAAGGACGAGGTAAGAGGTGTTTAAGGCATCAGAGTTCACTTGTGATAAAATCTGTTTGAGCTTCTTGAGATAACAAAGCTAGTGAAGCTTCCCTGAGGCTAGTACTCCTTCTCCCTTGTTCCTAACAGGTATTTGTTTACTGCTTCACTTATGACAGGCTTAGATGACAAATTCTCAGAAATGGCCTTTAAAAAATACTTTGTCTGCAAAGAGACTAGACAGGGAAAAAAACAAAAGTGTTATATAAAAAGTACAAAGGAATATGTAAACTCTACCCATTCCTCCACTATCTCACTTTGTTAATGTGAATGAAAATATTTTACTCCATTGCTCACTATAGCTAAGACATTTCCAAGGTTTTTTGCTTCCTTTTACTACTTGAACACTGAATACATGACCCAAGATGAAATAAATGCGTATAGTGAAATTAGGGAATATTGGTGATGAACTTGGATCACTACAAATTCACAGCCTAAAGAGATGGTGGTGATAATCCCTAACAGAAGTCAGAGAGGTCTTGAAACTTCTTAATAAGAACTCAGTTGCTGCAAGGGGCTTGGTGGGAGAACTGTGTCCAGAGAGAGGTCTGCAGGAACACTTGCCATGCACAGAGCATGGTGCAATGAATTTTGAAACTCCATAAATATATAATTTTAGGCATGTGAGAAGCAGATTTACTCAGACCATGGGGCCATCAACAAACTGATGCAGGGGTCTAATACCAAACTCAACAGGTGTTCTGTCAACATCCATGGAACCACAACTAGCAATCCCTCAAAATCCAGGCTCACCTATCCCAGGTGAGGCTGCAGGCACTGACCATCATTAACACAGAGCTAAATGGCTGATGCCTGAGCCTCATTAGGGCTTCAAACCAGGCCAGTCCCTGGAAGCTCCGGCTGGTGAGTGTCCTATGCCCTGTGCTCCCATTAAAGGATTAAGCTCCCCACAGGAACAGCAGAGACCGGCATCAATCACAGGAAAAGACCTGCAGTATAAAGGCTTAAAACTGCATTACAGCAGAGTCTCAAGCTTGTATTTCTGTGCATGAATCAGTCGTGAGGCAGATGCCTATGATTTTTCTGATGCTAAGTGTTCATTGGTTTGGCCCCAAGAACAGCTCCAGGACAAGGAATGGGGAAGGAGCAACTTTGCACACCAGGCTCCCCAGTGAGGCTCAAGATCTGGGCATCTCGAGTGGAGACAATCCATGATGCCACGGAATGACAGAGTGGGTGGTGTGACCAGCCAGCCTTTCACCTGCCCCCACGCCCCCCATATGGGGGCTTTGGGCTGTACCCTGGCCTAAGGGGACAATGGGGTTGTTTAGCCTGGAGAGGAGGAGGCTCTTCTCTTTAGCCTGGAGAAGAAGGGTGACCTTATGGCTCTCTACAACTACCTGAAAGGGGGGTGTAGCCAGGTGTGGGTCGGGTGAGGTAACAAGTAGGAGAGGAGGAGAGGAGAGAGGATGTACTAAAGCTGCACCAGGGGAGATTTAGGTTGGACCCTAGGAGGAATTTCTTCACAGAAGGGGAGATGAGACATTGCAATGGACTGCCCAGGGAGGTGGTGGAGTCTCCATCCCCGTGGAGGTGTTTGAGGAAAGACTGGACGTGGCACTCAGTGCTCTGCTCCAGCTGACAAGGTGGTGTTTGCTCACAAGCTGGACTCGCACAGGTCTCTCCCAGCCTCATCCGTTCCGTGACTGTGTGCCTGTGCCCCGCAGGGGCGCGGTGCGGGGCGCTGCCCCCGGCCCGGCGGCCCCGCGGGGGCGGGCGGACGGCGCGGCGCAGCCGGTGCAGTGCGGCGGGCGGGCCCGGGCGCTCCGCGGCCATTCCGCTCCGCACCGCGCCGGCACCGCGGGAGCCGCCGCAGCCCCGCCATGGCCAAGGAGGGAGCGCAGCGAGCCGAGGAGACGGAGCAGATGATCGAGAAGGAGGGCGGCAAGGAGGCGGCCGAGGGCGGCGCGGCCGGCAGCCTGCGCGCCGGGGACGCGAAGGAGATGCGAGCCGTGGTGCTGTCCGCCTTCGGCGGGCTCAACAAGCTCCGCGTGTCCAAGAAAGCCATGCCGGAGCCGCAGGAGGGCGAGCTGAAGATCCGCGTCAAAGCCTGGTCCAGTATCGCCCCTCGCCCTCTCTTTTCCCCCGCGGGCGGTGGCGCGGGGCGGGCGCGGTGCGGGACCCCCGCGGGGCCGGGCGGGGAGCGGGGCGGGGGTCCCGCGGGTCCCCGCGCTGGCCGTGCCCTGCCGCGGGGCATCCCCGGGCTCGCAGCCCCCCGGCTGTCGCTCCAGCTTCCCTCACCTGTGGCTTCCCCGCGGGAGGAGCCCCGCTCCCGCTGCTCCCCGTCCCTTCCCCCGGGTCGGTGCTCAGCTCGGGCCGCCCTGGTCCAGGCAGGGGTCTGTGTGCGCTCAGCAGCAGCTGCGAAGGGGGAAAAATTGCTGTTGAATTTCACGGTATTAGCTGGGAGAAACGAGGGGGAAAAACCCGGCCAGCTGCATTCAGGGATTTGTTTTCTTTGAGAAATGTGGATAGCAGCTTGTGTGTATTGCTCAGCACCCGTCCCCCTTTCCCTTCTGACAGTGGCTGTTGTTTTTCTGCTGGGAATCACTTAGGTCACCATCCTTTTTTCTTTGGAGCTGGTGTGGCAGCGCGGCTGGAGCTCGGGAGAACTTATCAGTGTTAGTCCCTGTGCCCAGGTGACAAGTGGCTGCGGTCTGGCAGCATCCTTGAACGAGCTTTCCTAGATGGCTTTTTTTTTAAACTCCCAGAAAATCGCAGCAGACTGTTGTTTGTCCTAGATCGCAGGTTCTTAGTGCACGTGTTCCTTCATGAAAATGGGATTAATTCTTTTAAGTGAAAGAAGCAACATTAGGATCTTATTACACAACTTGATGTGTACCAAAGACTGAATTAATTTTGCCTAGGCAGGGATGTATCTTCTGTTGTCCTCTTCTGCTATGTGAAAACATGGTGCTTCTGGAAGATAAATTCCAAGGTGAAGGCCAAGTTGTTTACTTCAGAAGTAACTTGCATTAAAAATGTCACTGGTGTGGGGCAGTAAGCTTCCTTTGAATGATGTATCCAGTGGATGTGCCTCAGATCTTGGAATATGCTGGTAGGTTAAGGTAACTGAGTGTCTTGACTTGTTTAGACACTGGGTTTTTCATCGTGTACTTAAGGGGATCATAAGATTTGTGACCTGTGTGAGTATTCTCCATGCCAAGGTGTTGCTTATTGTGATATCCATCAATCTGAATAAGGACTAATAAATAAAGCGTTGAGATTTTTTTACACTCTTTTTTTTTTTTCTCTCCACTGGTCACACGGGGAAAAGCAAGAAATTCTGTGCTAATTGAATGTAAGAATGGTAGCATAGTAGCTGCTGGGAAGCTCATTTTGCTATCAAGCAGGGCTGTAATTCCATTTGAGAACAGTCTGTCTTGTTCACTGAGTGATCTGGTTTTTTCTCAGCCACTGGTTTAACAGAAGTTAACATGCAAAACTTAAAAACGTTCTGAGTACTTGGACATATCCCTTTAAATGCCTGAGGGGTTTACAGCACTCTCCAGTGCCTGTATGAATTCCACTTTCATCAGAGCAGTATCTATGTGTGTATCACAAATAGCAAATTACCTGCACAAGAACACTTGGCTGTAAAACAGAAATATTCGGCTCTGCTACAGCTGCCGTTGCTCTCCAGGGTTGCAGTGTCAGTAGTGAGCTGTGTGAGTTGCACACGTGCTGTTTGACATCAGTGCTCCTTAGTTAACTGCCAGGTTGCACAATGCCACGTGTGTTTGGGAAGCTTCCCTTCGAGCCAGAGGGAGCCTGGAGGCTGCATGGCATCTGCTTGTCATTCCTGACTGGAGTCGACCACGGGGCTTGAAATGTGACCTGGTCACCAAAGTGTGCTTCCAAGCAAAGCAAAATCAATTTGCCAATCTTCTTGACCCAGGCCTGTAAATGCAGGAGATTGATCGGGATGATGATGGACTTGGGCTGTAGTCAGGGAGACCGAGTGAGAGAGCTGTTGGCTTTGCCCAGGGCAGCGTGCACATGGTGATGGATGCAGTGCTGAGCACACCGAAAATGGGCTGCTCCGGTCATCAATACGTGGTACAAATCATGCTTGCAGTTGTATCAGCTTTGCAGTTGACCATCACTGTAGATGATTACTATTTTTCTTGACAGATTGATGGAGAAAAATAATCTTTATTTTAAGAACAATGTGCACCTTGCACAGTAAATAGTATACACCAGTAAAAAGTGAAAGTTTTGTGTGGTCTCTGAATTCCCTGGGGATGAAAACCACTTAGGTCGTATGTACACATTTTGTAGTATGGTACTAGAAATGGAGGATATGTTGCTATTAGCACTAAGCCAGATGAATAATTCCTTTGAAGGTCTGGAATATCAATGATCCAATTGAAAATGTGTCAGCTGAGATGAGTCATGTGTTAGCCTCGTTCAGTGACTAAGAAATGGAACAGCCATTGATGTCCAAGCTGAGTCACAGCTTTGTATATTTCCTGAAACAATTTTTGATTGATAATGATGAAGCAGTTGAAATTGCTGTATTTGTTTGTACTGTAATTTGCAGGCAGCAGAACATTAGTATACATATTGTTTAAACGATGAGACAAACCAAAGCAGCAGTTCAGATGGGGGTTTGAATAAGGAATGGTGCCCTGTAATTACCTCCCTGTGTTTTTCTTTTCTCTCTTATAATTATTTCTTCCTTGTGCCACTGTACATGTGCGTCATGAGGAATGAGGCAGAAGTGACCCTCTGACTCTATAACTATGAGGTAACAGCACTTTACAAAAACTGCAGCAGTTAAAAGGAATCCTGAGTGTAACAGACTAGCAGACACTTTATCAGTGTCTTGATCATATAGTATGGGTGTTCCTGGATAAAAAGCATGAGATCTGATAATTTTAAACCTTTCCTTTTTTTTTTTTTTTTTTTAATGATTGTTGGCATTTCATTTCAGTGGAGCTTTACAGTGAAATAAGAAAGACAGATCAAAAGCAGCACCTCTCCAAACCAAAGTGTGAGGGGTGGCCTGCATAACTTGGGATTTTGCAGTAGAAGGTGTCGGGCATGCTCAAGTGTGTGGGACAGAGCAAGGAGAAACAAGTTGATTGTTGCTTCCCACAGGACTTCCTACACTTAAAAAAAGGAAATAAAAATGCAGCAAAGCTAAACCACATATGTAAAAAGTAATATTCAAGATTCTCAAAACTAGTGTTAAGGTAGACTTAGAAAAGTCAGACTCAGGGATAGTTCTGTGTTTGATAAACTTTGCCTCCAGCAGTGCACAGGTAATCCAGTCTTGTGCAGTTCAGAGAGACATCCCTACTCTGTCACAGAAAGGTTCTTGCAGAGCCCTGTGGTAATTAGCATCCTCCCCTATCTTCGTTTGCATCCAGCTCTTGATTTAGGATCAAAAACACAGCTGCAAGAAACTGTGCCCTTTTTGCACGTATTCAAAAGGCCTGAAGTTAATGTGCACAGACAGTGATTGCCACCATCAGTGCTGTGGGGATTCTGGGTTTGTGGTGTGTTTTGGGGGTTATTTTGTCTGTTTTTTGGTCCTCTCCCCCAGATGATGACTTCCTTACATGCATTTTGCTGTTTGGAATGGAATTTCTCTTTCATTATCAACATTACAGCAGCAATGTAAGGAGGTGGTCTTAGCCACTGGATAAGAAGTGACCTTTCAAAAATAATTTCAAACCTTCCAACTTAACTGTGTGAAAACCTTTACTAACCTTCCATCTGGTTGATATTATAAGCTTGGTGTATGAGCATGTTGAAAGTTATGAGTTCAGGTTGCTCTTAAACCCTCCACCACAATTATGAATGCTTACATTTGATGGGATTTCCCTCCCTCTCCCCAGTGACCTACATCCCATGAATGCTGTGTTGTCTTTGTGCTTAGGCTGTGTGTCTGCTCTGTCTTTTAATTGGATGGGTCTGTTCAATCTGTTTGTGTCTTGATTAGTGTCTGACTAAGGCTCCATCTAATAAATCCTTCCGCACGTCAGTAATGTTACGTGTCCACGCAGTTGCTGGGCTCATATGTGTGAGCAGGACTGGCTGTGTGTTTGGCTAACAACAAATACAGGGCTGTGTTTTGGGGTAGTGGATTAATGCTGAGATGTATTCTAACTAGTTAGGAGTTTTAGAGTTTTAACTATGGCATTAAGGCCAGTAATCAGTATACACATATAGTAGATAAGTGGTGCCTTTTTTTGTGGCTGCCTAGAAAACCACAAAGTTTTCCTTAATAAAATTGGATAGCATACAAAAGACAAATCAAAGGTGCTTTAAGATTTTTGCAAAACTGAAACTACAGGGGAAGACTTGTATTTTTTTCTGAGCAGCAACCCTGAGGACTTCAAAGACCTAAATAACTTTTGCAGAACTGCTCAAACGTGATCCAGAAAGGAACAGTTTTAAAACAAGAGGCTATTTGCTATCTGCTACTTAATAAGTTCATGTAAAAGTTTGGACTCCTGCCTGGAACAAATACAAGATGCATTCCTGGGGTCACATCAAAAGTTAGGACAGTTACATTATGTAGCTTCTTAGCCCAAGATATCTATAAATGGTGAGGTTTGGGATTTTATTCTTAAATTGACCTGAGTTTACTTGCCAGCTAGTAATGCATCCATAGAAATTATAATGTTTCCCTGTATTGAATTTTTAAGTGTCCTGTGTGACTCCTAAACAGTCTGGTATGGTAAGCTTGGGGCTGATGGCAGATGTGGTTGCCTGGCACGTGCACCCTCTGCCCGAGGCACAGAGTACAGGGAGTAGGAATGTCTGCTGGGTCCCTGCAGAGCTTTTTAATGCTGCCCCGAAGTTTCCTGGTTTTCCCATCCCTTAGCTCAGGTTTTCCTCCTCTGCTTTCATCTGTGGCAATAGTCTTGATTTTATTTTTCCTGTGTCTTACAGTGGTTTGAACTTCATTGATCTGATGGTGCGACAGGGGAACATCGACAACCCTCCCAAGACGCCCCTTGTTCCTGGGTTTGAATGTTCTGGAATCGTAGAAGCTCTTGGAGACAGTGTGAAAGGATTTGAGGTAATATTTTTTTATTTTCATAGTGGGATATATAAGTCTCATATAAATAATCACCAGTTCACTCTGTTGTCCCTCGTCCCTTCTGCTGTGCCAGTGACAGGAGCCTTCACCATGCTGCTGAGGTTTGAAAGGTCAATTTTTCCTTGCTGCTTCCCAAGCATGAGAATGACCTCTGGAATTAGTTTCTGAAGCTGCCACTGTCATCTCTTTAAAATCCCTCCTGAAAAGTCACTTTTGCCATGTGTGTATCCTGATGGCTAAACAGGAACTGGAAAGCATAACTGATGTCTTCTACTAAAGTGAAAGCAATTAAATTACCTTGTTAAGTTTCTTTTCTTGGCTGTATTTGCTGTCATCACTGCTTTTCTCCTCAGCAGGTGCTGATGATTCTAGTTCCAGCTTTTGATCTTGAATTAGCAAGAGCCCCATCTACAATAAGCATTGCTTCTTACAGTTGTGTGCATTCAGGAGATGCAGATTAAATTTGGACCCTGATTCTGGGTATAGGACTTGTTCTGATTCCTCAGGAAAGGGATCCATTTCACCTAACAGAATGTGATAAATGAGAAATAGTGTATATCATAAAGCTTTCATAACTGTTTATGGACTTTTTTGTATCTCCTATAACATATAAACAGCATTTTGTCCTGCCTTCTGTTCTTTTATTGATATTAAACATGTGTATTCTCTTCAATCTTGCACTTTATTTCCTGAGTAGGTAGAAAATTTTGGAAATAAAACCTGAGTTAATACGTGTCAGTCCTATCTTAGGTATTTGTGGAGTCAGTCATGCCATCAAGTAATCACATTTTCTGAATTCTTATTACATCTTAAGAAGGTAAAAATAAATACAGATATTTTCATTTAAAGATAACATTTTGCTCTTCTAGAAAAGCTGTAAAATTTCTCAGTTGAATGAATATAATGGCCAGGTTAGTTCCAAGTAGTGTCTCAGTGATGGTCTTCTTAGGACATTTCTCTCTGTTCCCCTCCTGCCCCATCTCTGCCTTGAAACAAGTCATAGTCTTTCAATGTATTTTACTACAAGCAATAACTGAACAATAATTTTGCTGTTTGAAAAACACTCCTGCCTCAGTAGTTCCACTCTGGCATCTGTGTTTTATAGTTATGCTCCATATCACAGAATATTTTACGAGAGGAGTATAGAAAGTCTCTGCTCTAGATCAGCATTCTCATTTTAGAAGTTCTTGATATTTTTAAAGGGCATCATGAGGTTACAGCATATGGTGCTTGTTTGAATAACATGGCACCTGACTGAATATATTGTGTCTTTTTTTTAAATTACATCTTTGTTCTGACTGTGGAACATGTCTGTGCACTGGTGTACTCCCTGTAATTGAAACAAGCCATGGTATTTGATTTTTTACACGTGATCTGCATGGTAGTGTTTGAGTGATCCAGAAGAAGGGTCGAGACTCAGAGCCACTCCTGTGTGTAGGTGTGAATCCATCAGCAGGAGAACGTGCCATGAGGAAGATGCAAGAACGTTCTGTTGGTTTCTTTATGGAATTCTTGCACAGAATGGGAGCACACCAGATACTTGGTGTCCCCTTGGCATATGTTGTTACCTCTGTCCAGAGCAATGGCAGGAATGACAAAGATTGCATCCTATATCTTCTGGCCTTCTTTCCCTTTGTAGATCTACTCTAGTTCAAGTCCTGTTTAAAGTCATGGGCATTTTGCACCCTGTAAAAATGTCTTACAGACCCTTAGTCTGTGCTACCTGAGATATTGCCATCCAGTTACTGTCTTTTCTGTGGAATAATGGTGTAATGCCTATTCCTTCTCCCATTTAAAGAGAAAAGAGAAAGGTGGTTTCTAGTCATCTCTGCTGTATCAGGCCTGATTTCTCTCCAGTTGGGGGGATGATTCTCAGGAACTGAAGTCTAATCTGACGTGATGACTGGGCTCTGTATAGCATTTGTGGTAAAATGTGGTGTGTATTGTTACTAAGAAATCCCTTGGGAATCACCAAGAGGGACTTCTCTGCATTCTTTTTGGTAATCATTTTTGGTTTATGGCAAGGATACAGGGCACGTTAACATCTGCACTAATTAGCCCCAGCAGCCTTTCTATTTTAGACACCTCTCTAAGTGCAGGAGGGAACCACAGAGTGGTTACCACTGAGGCATTGTTAATTTGAATGTTTTTCAAAAGGAGGGGGCATCTCAGTGAAATTGGAGTGACAGTTCTGTTTCAGCATTCTCATTCTAAAAGAGACAAACCCTTCAGAGCTGTCAGCAGCACCTTAGCTTTTAGCAAACCTGAGATATCCCAAAGCCAAAGTGATGACAAGTACTTGGGAGACCAGAATGTGCTTGTGCTGTAAACATTTGCCTGAAGGCAAAAGTATTGTGCTTTATTACACACCTGCAGTGTTTATAAAGCATTAGAGGTATTAGTAGAACGTAAGAGAGTATAAGGCAGGTAAGCAAAGTTATTTTGGAGGGACAGCTGCTGTTAGTTTTAGTTAAAACATAAAGGCCTGAAGTTTGCTATTCCTGAGTTATACTGTGGCTCCATTGAAGAGCTCCTTTCATGGTTAAGGATGCTGGTTTTGTTGGTGTAATCTAGAAAGGCAAAGGGGCTAAGGCAAGGAAAGAGGTGTGTAGGGGCTGCTGGTGACAAGCCATTATGGAGTATTTGTGAGAACTGTGCCTGTGAAGGTTTTAATATACACTGGACAAACGTTTGCTCACTGTGGCTCTCCCTTGTAGCCCCAGCAGCTCAATTTCTGCTTTAAGGTTGTACCCCTGCAGAAGCCTCAGAGCTCCTGTTGCCTTGTTGTTATTCTTGTCCACCTGTGGAGAGTCAGTATCTCTGTTTTAAAAACCTGAAGCTGCAATGAAGGCCATAGACAAACATATGAACCTGATGTGCCTGGACCTCTGAAAGCTCTGAGGAGCAACCAACTATATCTAATATTTACAGAAAATCTTTACTTCTCCACACTACCATGTATTTTTCAAAGAAACTGAGTAGAGAAATGTTGCATTCAAAGATAACATTTCACTGCTCCTTTAAATCCTGTCAAATTCACTTTGTAGATTTCACAGTGCCTTAAAATGCAGAGGTATATTTTTGATGTTTAAGGTGGCTGATTTGATGTTGCGGGATCAAATTGTCCTCTGATACATGGCTGTAGAAATTACAATCATGGGTATGTATTGGTCGAATCAGTTAATAAGATAATAAAAATAGAGAATGGATACGGATGGTGTTATTTTCTAAGTGAATGCTTTCTGAACCCTTTCATGTGCTCCATCTACCAGAGTACAAGGCCTCCCCTGCTCAATCCACTGAGAGGAAAGTAGCTCTAAATTAGTGTGAGGACTGAGAAAACAAAGTGAAAATTATCTTAGGTATAATTTTCTTTATTCCATGCATCTCATCAATATAATTATAACCTTTCCCCCTTGTTTCTGTCTTTGAGCAAGTTAGTAAGAATGCTGGTTTCATTGTTTACATTTGTAATTTAGGAGCTCTGCTAGCAAAAGATGATCTGGTTATTTTTGCTAAATTAAAAAATTGGTAAAAGCCCAAAGCTGAGCATCTTAACTGCTACTTTGCCAAAGATGTGGAGGACCATTTTCTTCATAGTCAGCCAGTGAGTGACCCACAGCTTGAACAGAAATGTAGAAGGTCTTAACAAGTTTCTCTCTACAGTCTCAATCACAGTCGTATCATCAACGTTGATTTCTTCTTTGTTTGTAGATTGGAGACAGAGTCATGGCTTTTGTAAACTACAATGCCTGGGCTGAAGTAGTCTGTACCCCAGTAGAATTTGTTTACAAGATCCCAGATGACATGAGTTTTTCTGAAGCTGCTGCATTTCCCATGAACTTTGTAACTGCCTACATGATGCTCTTTGAGGTTGCTAACCTGAGGGAAGGCATGTCTGTGCTGGTTCACTCAGCAGGAGGTGGAGTGGTAAGTTGGAACTTTTCTTACTTTCCTGTCACCGAGTAACTGAAGCAGTTTGATCCACCTCGATTTCTGAAATGAGCCAGAACCTGCTGTTGATTTGATATCAGACTTCCCTATGTGTGAGAGATTCCAGTGGGAGGAACTGCATCTGTTTTCCCATCAAAATGCTGATGTGAATGGTTGGCAGGAGCTCCTGATGAAATAAAAATGTTGTGACTTAAAAACCTCGCCCAAAAAAACCCTAATTGGTTGTCAGCAATCGAGGAGCAAATGTTGTCTCAAATGTTGCACTGCTGAACTTACACACTTGTACTTCTATGTAAATAAAGTCTGTAATGACAGGAATAAATTAGCTCCCTGCACAAGGTATTTGTAGGTAATCATAATCCTCCTTATAGTAAATGTCCCTCTTGGAATACTCCTGCACATACCGTGTGCAGTTGTGTGTGATGCTTTCTCTGTGAAGACTTTTTTTCCCCATTGTTGTAGAGGGATTGAAATCAGTGAAAAGTTCTCATGTGAACCCTGAGGAAAAGGTACAGATGCTGAATTGGAGTCTGGAGTGGTGGCTGCTGTGTGCCATAGTTTGGATCATTCCTAAGGAGGCATTGTGTGACACCAGGATGAATCTGGGGGAATACCAGGGCACACAATGAAATAGTCAGCAATTTGTGTGTAACCAGTTCCTTGAACTATCTTTTAGGAAAATCTCTCTACTTTGGAAAATGTTTAAGTTTGTGCAGAATATTAAGATACTGGCGGGAGTTTGTTTACATTTGAAATGATGAAGTCCTTTTTCTTAAGACAGATTTTACAACCTGAGAACATTAGCAGAGAGCAGTCTTTCAGATCAGAGTACCTCTTCTGTGTTCCTGTTATGCCTTATTTATGCTAAATTAATATTCTGTTGTCTACTGAGGCCTGGTGGGCAGCCCCAAACACTTTCTCCCTAATTCTGTGCCCTTAGACCTTCTTTCAGGTTCTCATATAAATGAAGGTTGTAATCAAAGGAATAAATTCATGAGTTCCCTGTACAAAGTATTTTTAGCTAACAGTAATCCTTCTGGCAGTAAATGGTCCTATTGGAATACTCCTGTAAATGAATGGAATTTATAATCATATTATGCTTTGGCACAGCACAACCCCGAGTGTTAGGGCTGACTATTGTTCTTTAATATTAAATCTCTTCGTGTGGAATTCGGGACTGTTAAAGCAACATGAGGCCACACATTTAGGGGAATATTCTGCAGGAATTGAAGGCTCAGCTGTAGCTCTAAGGCCACTTGCCCAGCTGGTGCTACACAGACCCAGGCTGAGCACACAGAATCAGCCCCAAAGCAATCCCTGCACATACTGTGTGTATCTGGAGAAAATGAACTCCTACTCCTTTTTAAGATAAAGCATCCTTGCTAAATTTCTTTGTTTCTTTCTCTTTCTGACCTCACTCACCTCTGTTATTTCTTCCTTCTCTTCCTGAAGGACTGTTAATGCTCTGTGCTCACATAGTCTTCTGCGCTAGTGCCCAACCTCCGTGCTGGGCTGTTCCTGGAGGGAGCTGCTGGCTTCCTCTCTTATCCCAAAATGCTCAATGAGCAGCTTTTTTGGCTGGTCCTCTGCTGTGGCTGCTCAGAACCTTCTCTGAGAGAAGCTGAAGGAAGGATGGGTCCTGCTTGGCTGCCAGGAGAACAACAAGAAATCAGATCCATCACTTGCTAAGTAGTTCAATAAAGCAGAGTTTCCAAGGGAAAGACCAGACATGCAGGAAGAACAGCCAAGCTGCCCAGTCACTGATCAAGGGCTGTGTAGGATCCAGGGGGAGTGTATGTAAGAGGGAGACAGGGCTGGCTGACCTGCAAGCCAGGATGGTGATCGCTGTCCCAGGGGAGAGTGCCTCACACAGCCCCTTGTTCTGTGGAGCATGGTCAGCTAGAATTGGTAAGAAATCTTCCTATTGCTTTACAGGTAAAAAATCACTCTGGAGGTACATGGAATTTTTTTCTTTTGCCTAAACAGACATGAAGATTTCAGAGGGATCTGTCTTACTCTAATAATCTGTCTCTTAGTCCTTTGAAAAATTTAACAACCTCAATCCAACAAATCATTCTCACAAAGCTCTTTGTCAATGAACAGAAAACTGGTACTGAAATTGCTATAGGAAAAGGTATTTTTTGTGCTGTTGCTTTAATAGATAGAAGGCCCTTTCCCACTTTCTGCAAGTGGGAAATCTGTCCAGTTTGTTTCTAAATGTCAGAGAAATTCCGCAACACTTTAATGAGACAATAGGCTGCCTGTGGGACTAGAACTTTCTAATTGTTCCTTTCTCATTATGCAAGATCATTATTTTAGCTGCTTCAGGCAGTTTATGAAAAAGAACTTGTTGCTTCTAAAATGTTTCTGAGGTTCTTTGTTACGGCTCCCCAGTCCCCTTTAGGAGGATCCTGCAGCTTTTTCAGTAAATTGAGTCAGTGAAAATTCTCTAGGACCTTTACTCTTTTGTATTATCTCAGTTTATTTATGTGGCCTTATTTTGTTTATAGATATTTTTGGTAGTGAGGTAACTATAGCAATTGTCTTCCCATCTGTGCCTGGAGTGTGATTAGTAGGGAACAGTATCCTTTAATGTCTGACAGGATCCTTTAGATAAGTCAGCTTATTTGTTCCAGAAGTTCCAGGGGACATCAGAAGATGATGTAGAGAAAAAGGAAATGTGCTGAGATAACTTGTCTTGAAAAAAGTGTCACATACCTGTCTCTGTGTTACAGATTTGAATCCTGTTCCCTGTCCCAAATGAGTACCCTCCCTGCCACCCACTCAGCAGAAAGGTCAGGGCATCATGCCACCTTCCCTGGTCATGGAATGAGACATGGCTGTTGTAGGGAAGCACCCTGTCTCCCCCAGCCAGGAGAGAAGTGGACACTCAAGCACTGGCACTGTTGCTGTGTTGTAGCCTTCCCTTAGAACAGGAAGACCTGCTGCAGTGCTCAGAAGTGGGGGTTGAAAGGAGACATTCCATTTGGTTTTCCTAGGGCTAGCTTGTTGATTTTGATTGTTTGGAAAAGGGCTGCTTTGGTTTTCCTGGCTCGTTTTACCCCGTGAGACGGGGCAGTTAAGAGAGACTGACTCAGCTCTCAACCTGAGCAGTGAAGTAGGATGAAGAAATGTCAGGAGCCTTCTTGGACAGCACGGTACAAACTTACAGTTGCTTCCATGATTCACTGAGGCTTTGAGAAGAGATGAATACCTTACAAATCATTCTGTTACCATTGCTCAAGCTGCTGCTGACCAAGATCTAACAAGGTTGTCACACGCTCCCTTTCAGCCTTCTGCTTGGCAAGATACTTAGGGCTTCTGCTTCAACTGTTATATGGAGTAGCAGGTCAGTTTGGTAATTAACAAAAAATATAATTGCTTAATACAAATAGATTTTTAAATGCTGAAAGCTGCAGAAGTGTCTGAGTGTCCTTCTGAACTGGTTGCTGAAAAAGGGAGAAAGCAGCTAACACTAAACTTGGTATATAAAAATCAATTCTCAGAATAATGAGTTTGCAAGAACATATGACTTACTGTAGGACATATATTGGTCCATCTTAACTGTAAAGTGCTGTAATTAATGTTTGAAATGACTGTAAGACAGTGGTGGAGTAGCTCCTTTCCCAATTATGCTCCCACATCTTTATTTCAAGTGAAGCAAAGTGGTGACTGAAGCAAATACCCTGAGAAAACTGAGCAGTAGTGTGCACCCTGCTGGGACTGGCCTGCTGCATGAAACAATTAGTTCTTTAAAATGAAGACTTTCAATGCATTCAGTGCAAGTCACAGCACAGGCTTCTATGAGATTATAAAGTTGCTCTTAAAATTATTAATGTAAACTTGTAAACTGTATCCTGGATTATCTGAATTAGTATAAATACAGGATTCTATTAAAAAAAAAAAAGAAGGGAAAAAACTCTTAGGCTTTTCCCTTCGAGCTTTAATAAATCCAGTCTCTGTGATATCTGCCTGTAAAATTAATGCTTTCAGAGGTTTAGATTTGTGAGAGAGAGCCATTATGTCCATTTGCTTATTTGTTTGTCTCTATGTACTTCCTGTTCTGGATATTTGGAGCACAAAGTCTTGGTTATTTACCAAGTTTTTGTAAACACTTCAGTTTCATCACTTAGCCCCTCAGCAAGGCAGAATTATTAGCCAATTCTTTAGCATTTTGATCTTGCAGATGCTAAAAATAAGCTGCCTTTCACGCAGGAGCATTGATTGCCATCCTGAAGCTGTGATCTGACCTTCCCTTTCAGGCTCAGCAGCAGAGGAAGTGCAAGCAGAGTAAGTTACAGATGCAGTTCTCACATTTGAATTTGAAGGGTAGATCTGACTTGGCAACAGATTTAGGCCATCCTGGCAGGATTGGTTACTGCTTGGCAGGAACCCTCTTTTTTTATTGTGTCTCCCCTGCACAAATTGCAAATATTTGAGGATGTGTTCCAAACCGAAGCACTGAAGTGGTGATATTTTATCTGACAATGATCTGGCATTTCTTAGTAAATCTAGTCACCTGCTATCACAGACAGCAGAAAGGAACCCTTTCAAGAGAATGATTAAATTTCTTCTCGAAAAAATACCTCGCTTGGTGAGAAAACTTTTTCAATTTCCAGACTGTATTTGTGACCAGTTAATGTATGTTTCTTCTTCTACTGGTGTTGTCAATGAATTAAAATTAGCTACTGTTCCCTCTTGGGGCACTTCTTTCTGATCTTTTGGATAGGATGTGTATGTTTTTGTGGCTACAGCAAGCTCACAATCAAATCTCTCCTGCAGAGCCTGTATTTTTCAGGCCAAAAGCAGGTTTGTTTGCTCATACTCCTTTTTTGTAAGGCTAGATGTCTGTTTCCTGGGTCATCCTGCAGCCACTGCTCCAGGCAGATGTGTTTCCTGGCTCTGAGCTGGTTGGCAGCAAAAAGCAGCACTAAACTGGTATGAAAGCCAGAGCCTTTTAAAATAGATCTCACAGCATTCCTGATCCTTCTAAACATTGTATGGGTAGACTGCTCTGTCGGCACTTAGCAGGTAGCAGCACATTAAATAGCACTCTTGTGTTCGAGTCAGAACTCCTTGAATGTGAATAATTAGGATTTACTCTGCTCCTGTGGTGGTCCTGGCCAGCACACTGTGCAACAGCATTAGTACAGCCCACTTTGCTGACACCTTTACCTGATACCTCCCAGGACTGCACTTGCTATTTTTCATATTAGCAGTTCGTAGCCATTCTGCATTTGATAAAGTGCTTTCCTCTTGTTTCATCTCCGGCAGCCAAGGAAGGGAATAAATCAGCTCACACAGAGCTGTGTTTAACCAAGTCTAGGCTGCTTGAAGTACCAAGCTCTCTCACTTAAAGCCAGACAGGGTATGAGGAGGCTGAGCTGAGCTGCCCTGTGCTGCTGGATGCCTCCAAAGCAGGGGATGTGCTCCCTCAGCAGCGCAGGAGAGCCCCAGTGCCAGGGCTGAGGCTATTTCCAGACACTGCCTCAGAGCATAATCTGTTAATCAAACACAAAAGCCCAGTGAGCCATACACAAAAAGCAATTTCCCTGACCAAAGCAAGCTGCAGTCTTTGAAGGCCTTTCTTTTTGCCTCTCGCAGCCCTGCGCTCCCCAGAGGACGTGTCCTTTCCCCGAGTCACCTGCTGAGTCAGGTCACAGACAGTGCTTAACTCTTCCTTGGCTGTTCTGCCCTCCCAAGGAGAGAGTGTGTCCTCTGGGCTAGTCTGGGCTGGGGTGTGGTGTCGTAGCTCCACTGAACTGCAGAGGGTTTATGCCACGTTCAGATTCAGCCCTGAGTTTTTGATTCACCTCAGCTGCACGAGTCTACAAAGGGGTAGGAAAGCACACCCTGCTAATTGTTGCAGAAAATATTTTAAAGGGTAGAACAGAGCATGATTTAGTGGCGACTCTTCCCATCCCTCTACTCTAAAACTTGCTGTGGTGCACTGAGTGTGTCAGATGCTGCCTTAGGCTCGTCCAAGGATCACATTTCAGTTTGTCCAGTCTGCAGTGTTCACCCCAGTGTTTGATTTCCCATTTCCTTTGCTGTAATTGGGAAAATGACACCTCCAGGAGATGAAGTGCTGTGTATGAGGCTTCACCCAACACCGGAGAAAAGTTTTCCTTGATGCCAGGAGATTAGTGGGTGTTTTCTCTTGCAGTTTGCTTGCTGTGTTTGTGTACTTCACCTTCAGGTATGGTTGTGTGGAATCAAAGCATTTTGGAAACAGGGATTCTCCTCACGTTCAGTTCCAGACAAGTTTCTCGTGCAAGATTAAGTCTGAATGCTATTTTTAAAAACACTGTAGCACCTTTGGACTGCAGAAATATATCACAGAAATGGTAATTTTTTACTGATGCTATTGCTTCTAATAGATGTAGTTTTGCAGGGTGGTGTCTTTCACATGGTTTATTCTTTCTTGCTATAAATCTGACCTCAGTTTACAGAATAGCAAAAAAGATGCTTTCTTGAAAGTATTCTGCCCTATACCTGCTGTAATTCAGTGTGCAGCTTGCACATCAGACTGAGGTCTGGCTGGTGGCATTAGGTCAGACCCTTTTGGAAATCTACTAAATTGTACACCTTATTTATATTTATCCAGCATTACATTAGTGCTAATAAGCTAATTAGATTAGTAAGTTGGAAGTTAGTAAGTTTTCTTCTGTTCGTGCTTTCTATATTGACTTTTAAATATCAATGCCTTTTTTTTAACTTTGAAATTGTTTAAATGCACAGCCTATTTAATTTTTGCTTCCTAGAAATCTACTTTTCCCATTCTTTTATGTGATTATCTCGGTATGAGAAGTTTCCACTCCTGCAGGTTTAGAGTTGAGTTATTAATTGTCCAAGTGATAATTATTTTTTGCCATTAAAACTTACTAGTTTTTCTGTGTTCAGGAAGCAAGAATCTAGTCAGAACTTACATGTAGAAATTTGCATGGTATATGAAAAATTAGATGTGTGAAGAATGTTGTTCTAATTTTTCAAATCATGCTTATGGAATTAACCACCTTCTTGGAAGGTGTTAGAGTTTCATACACTGTTTCTGATAACACAGTTCCTTCTTCCAAATCCCTGTGGTCTGCAGAAGCTGGAAGCAGAGTGATGTGATTTTTTTCTGGGCAGGGAGGAGACAGAAATCTCTCTTGCCTTTGTCTCCCACAAAGCAGTTTTTAGGATCCAAGAGGCAGGACAAGGCTGGTGTGCCCCTGTGATCAAAGGTGGGAGTGTGGAGGGGGACAGCATGGATACCTTTCCTGCTCCTCCACAGCCCTGGGAAGAGGATGCTCATCCTTCCAGCAGCAAAACCCTTTGTGCTTCATTTGTGAACCAGGGACATTCTGAACACTGGGGCTTACAGGCTTGCAATTAATGTGTATAACCCTCTAAACACTAGCGGCTAATCCAGAGGCAGCTACATGATTCAGGGGATTAGAAAGGAGACTTAAGAGTGACTTGCATAGCCACAGTGCTGTTTTGGAGCTTAGTCGAATTCCACAGAAATTAGGGAAGTGTTTGAGTTCATAGGTTGAGTTCAGTTCTCCTGTTTTGGTGGGGAAAGCATGAAAAGTCCAATATCAGCCTTTATTCATAGATTTCTGAGATACAACTACTAAGAGTACTTTGCACAAAAATAAGTACAAATCAATGTCAAATTGAGGTGTTCAGAAAACTGTGGAAGAATGTTTCATGGAAGTGCCTCAAAATACTTCAGTGATGCTGTTCATCCAATTATAAAAGTACTGGTCATATGAGTCAGTTTTAGACTTCAAATATCTACAGAAAGCTGGAAAGTATTCTGATCTGGGATTTTAGATAAGCTTATCTCTGGAGGGGGAGGGAGAGGTGTACTAACGAGTCGGAGTCAGGAGGAAAATAGGTTATTCACATCCTGGGGTTTTTGTGCCTTTCTCCTATTCATCTGACTGTCAGTTTGTTAAATGTTAATCGTCTTCTGCAGGATAAAAATCAGCGTGCTTTCTTCTTGAATATTTGACCTTTTAAACATTCAGTGGTTTTGATTCAGGATGTATTCATTATTCCTCCTCTTCCCAAGATGGATTGAAAACGCGGAAAACTAATTAGAGAATAGATCAATAATGTCAGAATTTCATTCAACTGGCATGCATTATAAAATACTGATTTATCTAAATCACTGTGGGTGATGGGTTTCTGGGAGACACAGAAAGTGGGAAAAGAGGATTGCTAGTGAAAATGACCAAGAAAAGGACATATACAAAATCCAAATTTATTTTTTTCTTGTAATTTTATGTTACATTATTTGTGGAGACTAAAATCTGGGAGGTATTTAGAATTACATGGTAAGTAATAGAGAAATGAAGTATGAAAAGAGTGAAACATTTTCTGTTCCCCAAAGACATAACATGTTGCGAGATGAGGCCCCTTAGGAATGGATTTTCCTATGATTTTTAAGAGATTAGGGATTGCAAATGAGGATAACAGTGGATGATTTTAAAAAGAAAAGAGCATTTTAGTTTGGTGTTGGATTACTATGCCAGGAATCAGGATTCTTACCTCGGTCCTGCTCTGAGTTTCTCTGAGCTGTTGGACAAGTCTGCTGTGGTATTCCATTCCTCATCTATAAAATAGGGAAGAGAATGGATCCCTTCTCTTGCTCTCTTCCCTGTGTCTGTTGGTACCTGTCTGAAGGATCACTTGGGCTGTGCCCTGCTGTGTATGTGTTTACTGACTAATCCAGTAGGAAACCAGTCTGGAACTCCTGGATGCCACCACATATAAATAATGCTGTCCTCTCTTGTGATGTTCAGCTTGGAGGATTGTCACTAGCAGTTACATTCAGCAGTATGTGTGAGGATGCCAAGGCCCCCAGGGTGTGCAGGGTTAGCTAATTATTCTACAGTAAATAAAACCCAAGTCTAATTACTGGTATGTACAAATAATAATCAGTATTTCTGCTTGGAGTGAACAGAAATGTGTTTATCCGTGGGTGATTTTACTAGTCATGCATACAGTTTGCAAATTACAGTCTTTTGACTATAAATATAAGTCAGAATGTGATTAATTCCATCAGACATTGTTTTTAGAATGACAGTGCCATTTTTTTTTTCCTTCTGGGCATATCCATGTAACCGTGCAAGCTCCAGTGGAATAATGGGGTTACAAGAAGAGATAGGATGTGGCTACCAAAAGCCTGTCTTCCTGTTGTTAGTGTGTTAACAGTAAAACAAAACCTGAGGCTGTATAAAGATGACCTGTTGGGATCTTTTTCAAATCTAGGTGGTTCAGCTGTTAGGCAGTGCTTCCTTCCCTTCTTCTCTCAGCCTCGTGACATTAGAGGTTAAAATGCAGGGCCCAGAGCTGCAAACTGGAAGTACAGATGTTTGATTGCACAAATTCTCCAATGCCCCAAGTCCCACATAAATGCTGACGTAGCATCTGATGGACCCCAGCAGGTTCCTGCCCAGACCAGGAGAATGATTTTCCTGGATGTGCTCTAGGCCATTTCAGCCCCTTTGCTGGTGACCAGTTTTCAGGCAGGGGCACTGGCCTAAGCAGACCAGTTGGTGGGACTCGAGGCTATTCCTGCATTTTGAATAATCAGTAATAATTATTGTTATTAACAAGAGGTAACCCAAATGGTTTTTACTGTGCAGCATTTCTTATAGCAACTTGTTCTCTCCTCCTGAAACCATAAGAAAACTATTTTCCAATACATTTTTTGATACGTTAAATTACTTTTATCCCTGCAGTTGTTTTGTCTTCAGAGTATCTTTGTGATTTAAGTGTCTCTTTCCTGTGGCTGAACTGCATTTCATTGGAAAGAAACTAGTTTGGGAAGTCCTTGCACATGTTTGGTCTTGGATTTTGCTGTGTCATGAGTGAATTGGCAGCTGCAAAGTCTGTCAACCAGTTTCCATGTCAGTGAACTAACATAATAATGTGTTTGCAGGGTCAAGCTGTTGCTCAGCTCTGTTCAACCATTCCCAATGTTACTGTTTTTGGAACAGCTTCATCTTTCAAACATGAAGCAATCAAAAACTCGGTAACTCACCTGTTTGACAGAAATGCAGACTATGTTCAAGAAGTAAAAAGGTAATCTTGTGTTTTCCTAAGTAAGGTCTGTATAGTATCTGGCAAAATACTATTAAAGGCACCAGGCTGATCCTGTTTATGGGAAAGGATTACATTTGTGAGTTTGGGGAGGTGTAGTTTATTCCAGATATTCCATCTGCCCACTTGAGACAAGATAGCAAGCATCTCCCTATTTCTTTATAAGCAACATAAGCTTTTTTAGTCCATGTTTCTACTTGGACATCTGTTGTGAGCAAAGTAAATTATGTGAAAAATACTAAAAGTCTTAACAACAGGATGTACTTTGCCTTGATTTGCATCTGTACTTGCTCACTGCAATGCACCAAATAAGATGTTTTCAGTGGATTTGTAAGGTATCCAGGTTTTGGAGTTCTCTGGTGTGTTTCTATCTGCCTGGGTTTTTATCCTCTGCCAGGGATTCATACTGGAGCACATGATGTCTGCTTTAGTTTCAGATCCTTAGATTTTGTTTGTTTGCATTCAGATTAAAATCATCCTGTTGCCTTTTGAAGCCATCATGTGTGTTTCTGTTTATGTGCTTTCAAATACTTTGTTTTCCTATTTGTCTGACTGTTTTTAGATGTTGATGTTGATGCAGGTGGCAGAACTTCTGTCTGAGCTGTGGGCAACCCAGGCTGATGTTGCAGGAGAAATCAGAGTGTCCTGCTGCTGTTTCTGGAGCACTCCCCAGGGCTGAAGAGAACATTTGAAATTATCCATCACAAAGGACATTTTATATTGAAGAAAAAATTTTCCATATGGGAATTTTCACCAAAAAAAAAAAGATAGTATTTGTTGAGCAGATGACACTTCTACCGTTTCCTTAGAGCTCAGAATAACTGTAGCATGGTTTTCAGCCTTTTGATAACCTTTCTCTTGGGGAAGTACACATAACCTGAGTGTTTTGGTGCCCCTGGAGAGTTGCTGTAGTGAGATGAAGACTGAGTTCTGGCAATCCCCACCTGACAAACAACCAAGAGAGAACACTTGCAAACATTAATCAGAGCTCAGCACCAACCTCAGTCCTGTCTCTTGGCTGAGGCAGCAAAAGATTTGATCTGGATATGTGGTGGGGGAGCAGATATGACAGAAATTGGTGCTTGGGAAGTGAATAAAGTCCCTTTAGGTTCTGGTCACTTTGGTTGCAGGTAACCAACCTGGGGCTGCTTCTGCCCTTGAGCAGGGTAGTTCTTTTTGGGACAGTTCCCTGACACCACCCCTGGCTGTGTAACAGATCACAGCTGCTGAAATCACAAGACCTGGCTACCAAGGGGTGGGTGGAATTCTGCTCTGTTAAGTCTGTTAAAATCCCTTTTGGTGATCTTGCATTTTCACATACCTTTTCACCTTGCAATAGGCCAATGAGGCAGGGAACCAGTGGCTACAAAAGGCAAAACATAAAAGCAACAAGCCAGTTGGTGCTTCTTTCCTAGTATAGAGCTGTATAATATTAACACACTAAATAGTCCTGATTGCAAGACAGAAGTGGTACCCTATAGAATCTGCCACTACTCTGGTTTGTTGCTCAGATCTGTGCATTTTCAAAGTGAAAATGAAATATTTTTAATGAAAGTACAGTGGTAGTTCTGTGATCGCTGTTACAACAAATTGTCCTTTAGCAGAGGCAGCGAGGGAGTGATGTAGTTGTTTGCTCTGATGGATATTGGCTGTGTACTGTGCTCTGCTAAGGTGTTCCTTTCTTAAAAGTGTGTGAGCAGAAAAGGGTGGACCTGTGGCAGAGAAAAGATAGTGGTAAGAACCTGCTTTATTGCAGGTGACCAACATATTCCAGGGAAAGGCTTTCGTGAGGGAGAAAAGTTAAAAAAAAAAAAACCAAAACAACAACAACAACCCCCCAAAACAAAACAAAAAACAACCAAACCAAAACCCAACCCCCAGAACTCCAAGCAGGTGAACAAATGAACAAGCACAAAGACCCATCAGAGATGATGTGAATGTGAAACTGTTTCTAAGAGATGAGGAATCGGTTCAACTGGGGAAGCCATCAAAAGCTGTTTGATTGTGAAGTTTTTATTCCTTTCCAGCAAGGGCTCATCCATGGGCCTGAACAGGAACAATGTATTGCCCCACATGTGGCAGCAGTGCCAAGGTGTGAAGTTGCTCAATTATAGTGGTCTTTGTAACCAGTGGATGTCTGAGTCTCACCTTTGTTTTGTGAGGAAACAGATGCATTACAAGCCATAAAGCTTTACCTCTTTCCCCTAAATCAGGAAATTTGGGCATTTTTTTTTTTTAGGTCTTTAGCATCATATTGGCATTGCATTCACAACACTGTTGGAAAGTTCTAAGTATGCTGTTTATTGAAACAGTATAAATATTTTCTACTTTCTTTCATATGACCTGAGGATTTCTAGCTCTTGGTGACTTCTCTTTGATTTAACTCTTTGCTGACATCTAGTTGATATAAAGTCTGAAATACAAGGCTCTCTAAATAACTTTACAAGTCAGTTTGTCTGAGAACTGGGATGTTTCCTTACGAATTCAGAAAAATACCAGAATATGTGTATAAGAAAAATATACATTTTCTCTATAATATTCATTGACCAAAAAAAAAGTAACATTCTGTGACATTTGCATTCACTCAAAAAAAGAACTTTATCACCTGGTTTTTGATAACATAATTTTACTGAAAGCCCTCAAAAAGGAGGAACAAGATGGTTTCCCCCTCTTCTAACCCTAAGAGCTTGCCTAGCCTGACAAACCTGCATTCCACCACTGAATGAGTTGGAAATGTCTTTTGATGAGAGTAAAGTTTTCATGTAGTCAAAGTCTCATCCTCAGAGTTCTTTCTAAAGTACCTGGACAATGTTGGTGTTACATTAACAATCAGCCTGTGTCATGCTGGCTGACCAGCCCTGTGCATCTTATTGCAAAGTAAGATTTTTTTTTTCTCCTTGCTCTTTAGAATCTCAACAGATGGAGTAGATATTGTTTTGGACTGTCTTTGTGGAGAAAATACTGGGAAAGGCCTCAGTCTTCTCAAACCACTTGGGACTTACATTTTATATGGTGAGTGGAAATATGTCCTGAATACAGGATGTGTTTCAGAACTAAAGCTTTGCAAAGCTTGGAATCATCCATGCCACTCCTTCCAGAACTGGTGACTGACATGTTATGCTTTCTCAATTTAACCATTTCCATGCAAGGATTTTAGTGAAGCTGAGCATGGACTAAATTATTGAGAAACAACAGGTAATGCAAAGAAAGTCTTAAAAAAAAAAAATTAAAAAAATGTAAATCCAGAAGTGAAACTGAACGTAAGGTTTCAGCTTGTTAAAAAACATCATTGGGTGATACAGGAGAAGTGTGGGAGAAAGTTTGGATCTCTCATTCCACACACCAGAGGAATCATTGTGTGGCCAAGGAAACTGCAGTGGAGTTTTTGTGGGAGGGGAGGCTGAAGGGCAATTTCAGGGAGAATACTGCTGGTTTTATCTGACACGACTTTGAGGAATTCAAGCCCAGGCTTCTGTTCAGATTTTCATTCCTGTTTGTGGACTGTCCCACAGATGGAGTAGACACATTTTCCCTGCCAGTTCTGCCAGACTGCCCTGTTATGTGTAGGTAAAGCAGGCCCTGCCATTGGGAGACTTGGGAGATTGTCAGTGTCATCTTGAAATTCCTACAGACTTGTAGGGCTCAGTCACCTTGGCCTCTTAATTATTTCTGAAGTATATGGATTTCTACTAATCCCTTTTAAACCTGGGCATTTTTTTTCCCCTAAATACGAGTCATGGAAATTATTTTACATATAATAAAATGGTTTTCTTTTAGCATGTAATAAGTTGTGTGTGAATGTACTCCTCTTTTACAGGTTCATCTAATATGGTTACTGGGGAGACAAAAAGCTTCTTCAGTTTTGCAAAATCAGTAAGTGTCCCAGTGCTGTGATTCTGCTCTGTCCTCCAACTTCAGTCTTTTCTGTAGCATTTTCATCTTTATAATTTTCATTTATCTCCACTGAGTTGTTACTCCTGATATTGCTAAAGAGGGTGTTTTTGTGCCATGTTTACATTTGACAGGACAGCTAGACAGCAATTGGATCTGTGTGCATATTGAAATTGTTAGTTATCAGATATAGGTCTGTTATACAGCTAAGTTTAGGCTGCATTATTTATTTACTTATGGCAGAATATAATTTCCATGGGTATGAATAACTGTACCCTGCAGGTTGCTCATATCTGAAGACACTCTCACGACAGTGCACTGAATTAAAGGAAATATGTCTCAAGATGGGGCCTGTGTCCAGTCATTTCCAGCTTTTCAGGAGTTTGTTTCATTACAGAAATGCATTTTTCTGTTCTCTACGTTCATTTCAAGTGACATCAAAGAGATGATGGTGTGGCATTTGTTTCCTAATTGATGATGCTGGGAAATTCAAAGTTCAAATGTTAATTTTTTTTCTTCAGCTAACTACAAAAATCTGCACAGAAATCCTAGAGATCAAAAAGGGGACAAATATATCAAACAAACTGATGACGAGAAATAAGTTATCCAGGAGTGAAAGTGATTCCTTTATACAAGAAAAACAGAGGGAAAGTCTTGTCTGAAGATCTGTCATATGATCTCTCTGCCAAGAGCTCACTTACAGCTTCCAGCAACAACTCCTTCCCAGGAGGATTGGCTTCAAAAGTCCCTGTGTAGTTGAAAACAAGATAATTCAGAGACTGTAGCAAGGAGCTGTTCTTTGCATCCTTATTGGTTATAGTGGGACAATCCTTATTATTGTCATGTGTTTATGAACTAAAGATTGTCTTTGCTATGCAGCCTTTTTACTGTTAATGTCAGGATATCCAGAGGCATGTAATTTGTAGGGTAGGTTGGCCCTATTAAATAGATTTCGACTGAAATGATTTTCAGATAGTACTGGTATTTATTGACTGAATAAATATGAAGAAATTGAATTAATTTAAAAAGCATATAAAATGTATGAAAGTATAACTAGTTTCTTTATGTAATTGTGCTGCAAAATTAACTCATCAAAATTGTATGAAAATTATAATTAAAAATTTACCCATTCAAATAAAATTTGCAAGTAAGTGGCATCTCAGTCTCAATGATGCTCTTGGGCTAAATGAGATAAAATCCTTTCATTAGATATTATGAGGTTTGCTCAAGTATCACAAACATAATAATGGGTGTAAAGTAACTGGGAGCTGATAAGCAGTGTCTGGTTCCCTTGGTTTTGAGAGAAGAGTAATAGTCAAGAGTTGCCTGTGAATGTTTGGAGAGCCTGAGTGGCTGTCTTGAGATAACAAAGGACAGCAAAAGTAAGAAGAGAGGTCCAAACTCGTTACTTCCTGTTCTGTTCACCATCCTTCTGACACCCTGGCCTCAGGAAACACAAATTTGTGTTTTATTTCTGCATGTCAGTCAGCTGCATACTTTTTTTACCTCATCCTTAATTCACATTTTTGCTGCTTCTCTCGTCTGTTGCTCCAGATCTGACAGATGAGTCGTTTATCACACCTGCCCAGACAGTTTTCTTGTGAACTTTCCTGTGAAAAATGTTTTTCCAACCGTGCTGTTGTTTATTGGTTTCCAGTGGTGGCAGGTTGAGAAAGTAAATCCTATCAAGCTGTATGAGGAGAACAAAGTCATTGCTGGATTTTCCCTGTTGAATCTACTTTTCAAGCAGAATCGAAGTGGCCTGATCAAGGGTGTGATGGACAAACTGCTAAATCTATACAACAATAAGAAGATCAAGCCTGTGGTTGATTCATTATGGGCTTTGGAAGAGGTAGGAGCAAAATTTCTTTCCCCATTTGGAAACTTCTGAAAAATATGTACTTTTAAGTGTAAAATCAAGTTTAAACATGTTCTGTAGTTATTAACGTATGCAGCTTTTTATTGTGCATAGGTTGTCTCCAGAGCCCCTGCTATTCAGAAACTCCAGGATCCAGTTATCCACACATTTCTCCACTAACTATATATCTACTGAAAATACTAATAATAAATGTGTTTTTTCAGTCTTAGAAAACCTTTTCTGTTTCCTAGGTGCATGAAACGTGTGACTAACAAGTGCAGAGTGAAATGCATACATTAAAATTGAAAACAACTTAGATCTTTTCCTCAGAGTAGCTTTTAATACATAAGCTTTAGTTGCAGTGCCATGGTTGTGCTAGCAAACCTTGGAAGCTTCTAGGCTTTTGGGAGGTTATTGGAAGTGTATCAAAGAATATCAAATCATAATTCACTTTTAAAGTAAGTTAAAATTGTTGACTGTGGATTTTTTTTGTTTATTTTCTTTCCTTCTAATTGCTCAACTCTCCTTAAAGACATGTAAAGAAACTACTGTGCTCACAGCCTGGACAAATTATAAGCCTCCTGTCCAAAGCACTATTTCCTAGACCTTTATATTTAAGATGCTGATAAAGAGGCAGAAGTACTTTTGGAGGTGTGAACAGACATTATCATATGAAAAAAACCCCATAGTTATATACCACCACCAGATTAATATTTGTGGTTTGTGTGTTTGTGGTGAAGTGCTCTGAGCCTGACACATCACTTAAGATGCATGATCTGTAATAGCTCTGCTGATTGTGTCTGTATCCGTTGTATTTTGTTGTTCAGAAGGTGCTGCAACAATTCTGTGAGATTTATGTTTTTGATGCGGGGTATTTTTAAATTTAATTATTAAATAAGCTTATGGAGTCATTTAAAAATTTAAGTGGCACAAGTCTCTAGACAGGCACTCTGTAATTTCTTTGTTCGTGTAAAATACGTACTTTTCGTGTACTGGTGAGTTAAAAAAGGGTAATTAAAACAGTAACAATAGCTTAAAAATCCTGATTGAGGACATAACCATGAAAAATTACACATGGCAGGCTGATCTGAGTAGTGAACATGATGGGAATTTGTTGGGAGACTTCTGTTTGATAACATTTCATCTAACATTTGGCAGTAGCATGCACCGTCCCTACCAGTAGGCTGTGAAATGTGTAAATATGTCTGTTGTAAAGCACAGTCTAGAAAACTCCAGCTCATTTGTCACGCCTGCTCGCTTCCCATGAGCTGTCTGGTAATTCACAAAGGAAATGTCTGGCTGGTATCTTCAGGGACACAGTAGTGCAAGAGCTGCTTATTCAGTTGCAAAGTGTTGCTGAAATATTACTCATTCAGGGCATTATCATTTGGGGGATATTTTTGCAGGTATAAAAATAACTTAGGGCTGACTCTTAAGTTAATATGATACACAGAAAATGTGTCATAGCTGAGGACTAAATGCAACCAAACTGAAGAAAGGTTGGTGTGTATATTTGTTCCATTTTGGGAGGTTTTTATTTTTAACTCCATAGCTCTGACATCTCCCCCCTTCAGAGTCTGACATTTGATTGATTGTCACTAAACCAGTATATGACCAGTTGTTACCTTTGAGGTTTCCTGAGGAAACTTCCTGACCCAAGAGAGCATTGAGGATGAATGTTTAGCTCGAGAGTGTCAGAAAGGTGGACTGCCTATATGGCATTTGAAAATGGAAGATTGAATAGTTTTCTGTGGAAGAATATTACTTTCTCCAGAGGCTTATGGGAGAATCCATTTGTCCTCTATCTAGAAAATCTGCCATGAAATGAGCTTGAATCCAGTAAGAGACATTCAAAATAAAAATATTTCAAGGAAAATTCACAGAGGAGCCTCAACAGTGGGGCACCTTTCCAAATGCTTTATGTTAAACACCTGAATATATTATCACATGGCAGTTTTGATCTCTGTATAAGAGGCACATCCCCAGCATACCCTTCAGCTGACTTTATTCATTCTGCATCTGCATTTGTTTTCATGTATTCCATTGTGCAAATTAATTCACAAATTAATGCAGACTCTCTAAAGCCAACATGGAAGACACCTGGTTTCCTTTCAAAGCTGTATTAAAGTACAAGTACTGATCTTTTCAGTTGCCATTCATGTGTCAGAGCTGAAAAGCAACTTTGCAGTCTTAGGAGACAATGAGTTATATCTGTGCTGGTGTTCCCCTTTGCTGCTCAAGGCTGGTTGGTACAGGACTGCTTCTTTGCATGATAACCCCAAAATTGAGGGCTTTATATTCTAGTGCTTGTGAGAACAGCCAGAGAAAGGCTTAGTGTTTTAATAGGTCTCCATGAACTGCGTAAAAGAAGTATTTCTTTGTTCTAAAAGCTGAGTATCGTTCCTTGAACAGGATTTATTTCTTAATACTTTCTGCAGGAGCAGACAGCTTGAATTTAAAAGAACATACTGATTAGAGAATATTGTAATTGCAGTGAGATTTTCCATTTTAAAGTGTTTCAAGTCACACTAACACAGGATTTAGAGAAAGTTACTGGATTCCCATTTTTCTGTCACATAGTCTATGTTATGTGATGTCTTGTTGATTGTCAAATAATATTAAAGATAGCAGTGTTCAGAAATTGTTAGATGGACTTAGCTTGATACTGTTCCTGTTGAACCATGGAAGTTTGCCTGAGTGTCCACAAGATCATTCTAACTGGGATATAATCCCTCCTGGTATCCTTATTTCTCTGCTTTAGGGCTGCATCCAAAGGCCATGAAGTCCGTGGAAGGCTTCCTATTTTCACTGGCCTTTGTTTTAGGATAAGGATTGCCCTTCCTCTTCAGTACAGGCTGCTTAAATGAATTTACCAATTGACCCAAGAGAGAAACTTAGAAGTGACTCAGTTTTCTTCAGAGAATAAGTGTATTTCTTCAGATTATTACTGACACAAGGAAGGTCGGGGTCTAGACTCTTGACTACTGCTGTGGAACAAAACTATTTGTATTGCTGTGTTAGCTGTTGATGTTTGTTCGGGAAGGGTAATTTTAATCAGAAATTTACATCCATAAATCCTAGTGAAGTCAAGTCTTTTCTCAAGTAGGCAATTAGAACCATTTTATTGTGTGAAAGTAAGAAGGATTTAACTAAGAGACAGTAATAAAAGCCATAGATACTTTAAAATGGAAATCCATCTTGGGAATTATTCATCATGAGACGAGTGAAGTCATACAATAAATTAGCTGCTGGTGAGATGTCTTGCTGTTTTGCAACTATTTGTTTATGCATTCAAGTGTTTAAAAGATGAGATGATTTGTAGATGGTGCATGCTTAAAATGCTGTTCTGGAGTAGAAAGCTGATTGTCTGGTAAGATTGCATTGCATTACAAATAGTAGAGTTTAAAACAGAATTAGTATTCAGTGAATATTTGTTGAGCTTTGTGGTTTTTTCTTTGTCAGTGACTAATTATCCGATCCTTAATTTCCAGTTAGTCACTCGACTTCATTCTGATTAATTTGTAGCACATTTATACATTAGCATTCTCCTGAGGGTCTGTAAGTCTTTGACTTTACACAGATGACAATTCAAGATTAGTAAGCAGCATGAAAACTGAAGGTTCTCAAAAAATCTAGTTTGCTGAACAAAAATGTGCATGTTGCACTATTCTATTAAAATTCTGTGTTTTTTCATGTCTGTAGTTGCAAAAGAAAATGCATACTCAAGGTGGAATGGTTTATTGACACAGAAGTTATATTCACCTTCTTTGGTGATTTACAGCAGTTAAAGGCAGCAGTGAGTGTGTGAAACAAACCCCAAAAATTCTTGCACAGAAACTGCCAGTCATGGTCCATGTTTTCAAAATATTTGAGGCATCTTTCCCTTCCCATAGACTGCCTGTTTCAAAAAGGACTCTTGTCTCTCAGATGATTTAAAGGAGTGCAGTTACATAGTAATAGTGATATCAAAGACTGGTACTGCTGTAGGGCCAGGAAGAGTGATGAAGATACTGAAACCTGTGGAATAGAGTTGTTACTGACTCTTAAAAAGCAAGAGGATAATCTGATAACATATCAACAATTGGCTGATACCTTATAGTAGTCACTGAACATCCCTCTGTGCTGTTGTTTTGGAGTGATAATGCAATAATATCTTTAGCAACACCTCATTTGGTGAATAGTAATGCAACAGCTGTAGCCAGATCCAGGAATACACCATGGCACTCAGCTGATTGAAATCAGTGGAATCAAGGCACTAAATACTCTTACAGATCTTGATATGAATATCAGAGAACTCTTATGACTGTGCACAGTGGTCAGTGCATAGAGTACAGAAGTGGAAAGAGCCCTGCACCTTAATTTAGTTTGTAATGATCACTGCACAACCATTCGCTGGGTATTTTTGGCTTAATAATTATGAGAGATGTTGCAGGTCTGACTGTAAGTACAGTTTTTATATAAGTGAGATTTCCTGCTCTTGAAGCCAGAGCTTTTCTCTGTAGTAAATTGCTAAGGAAACCCAAGCTGTGTTTAAGAACCTAAAGCTAAGGGAATGCAGTGCACCTAATCACATTATAGTGACATTATAGAATACCTGCTGATACAAAAATTTCCTTTAACATTTTCTCCCAGGTTGCTGTTCTCACATCCTTTGTGCTCTCTGGGTTAGCTGCCAGTGTTATCAGCATGCAAAGGAAAAGAGTAGAAACCTTCCATTAAGATCTCAGCCCTATCAAGTTGCAATCCAGTGATGAGGACTGGATGAAGGAAGACTTTCTGTACAGAATTTATTGCAGGTTTTGGGGAGGGCAAGGCAATCACAATATGTCTGGGTTTAGCACTGCTCAGTGGCTTCAAATGAGTCAGGTACTGTAAACCTGTGTTTTTCCACTGAACCCATCCTCTCATATAAATTACCATCTCAGTGCAGGCTTTTAGATATCAACAGTATCATTATTTGAGGCGGGGGGGACGGGAGAGCTTAAACCCATAACAGAATAATAACAGCGAGCCCCCTAAAGCAGAGACTTTAATTTCATCAAAAGCTATTTATGCCTTTCTCTGATCTTGGCTTCAGGGCAAAAAGCCTGTCATGTATCACCATGGTGAGACATGGAGAAAATTGACCTATTAGTTACTTTTAACATAGAAAGAGGGCAATCTAATAATATCAGATCAGGCTGGTACCTTGTTAGGAATACTAAATGCCATCTCGGGTCTGTTTTTGTTTTTAAAGTTATACTATAATAGCGTGTAAAGGATTTTGTCTTTTCTGCTTGATGAAAACATTCTCCAGCAGAACAAACTGTGCCTTCTTTGAAGTCAAGGACTTCTGTAGCGTTTGGAACCTGTATTTGTTCTTCAGGGTATTCAGAATAACAGAGCACCATGATAGAAGTGGAAGTACATTTATAACCAAAGTAATCAGCCTCCCTGAAATACAGAAAAGATTAATTTTTCCATAAGCATAAAACAATTTACTTTGCAGTATTATAGTGTTGAGAGAGGGAACTGTAACTCACTCTGTGAAACCTCCCACGAGTGTGCTGGTGTGTCTGTGCTGTGCTTGCTCCTCTGCACTACAGAGCAGGCTCTGCTTGGTTTGGTGTTGTGATTATTTCTTTGACAGAACAAATTCTTTTGCAGTTCTTCACGAACAGCTTTCCTGATGTACAGGGATTAACTCTGCAGATACACTGTCCTCTGATGCTGCCTTATAACTCTCTTTGTTCTTCCTGTGTGTGGATTCTGTTCCCTCTGACTGTACGAAATAAATACCCGTAGTTCAAAGTAAATTTAAGTGTTTTATCTGTACATCACGGTTGTTTTATTGTATACAAACAGGTCTAACACAAGTTTGATACGAGCTTCATGCCGTTATCAAAGCATGCAAAAATGCAAGGAGCTGTGTCTTACTGATGCAACAGGTTTGAAAACAGAGATGTGGGGAAAGCAGGCTGAGAAGCAAAATCTGAATAATTCAGGGCAGCTTGCTTCTGTGTTTGCAGTCAAAATATACACAGAGGCCAAAATATCTTTCCAATTTGGGAATCATAGAATCATGGACCTTAAGACCATCCAGGTCCAATCCCCTGCCATGGGCAGGGACACCCTCCTTTATCCCAGGTTGCTCCAAGCCCCATCCAGCGTGGCCTTGAACACTTCCAGGGATGGGGCAGCCACAACTTCTCTGGGCAACCTGTGCCAGGGCCTCCCCACCCTCTCAGGGAAGAAGTGCTTTCCAGAGTCCCATCTAACCCTGCCCTCAGTCAGTGAAAAGCCATTTCCCTTTGCCCTGTCACTCCATGACCTTGATCCAAGTCCCTCTCCATCCTTCCTGCAGCCCTCAAAGCCTTCTCTTCTCTAGGCTCAGAGTAAGGGGAAAGCTATTCCACTTGAATTTTACCTCACTGACATTAAATGTAGTGAAAACAAATTCTAAATGACTGAAAACTGAGCCATGAGTAAGGTGATTTTCAATTTAGACTTGACATAGAATTTTTCCCAAGATGCATATATGAAGTAAATGGTAATTAAAACTCAATTTTGATTCTATATGCTCAGATGAATAAAACATACCTTGAAAGTACTGGAGATTAATTAGGTATTTTTCCCTCCAAAACATTGTGTATAACTGATTATGGGATCTTCACTGCTCTTACATGAATTACTGTGTTCCTATGAAGTGCCTATATAATTTCATTTGCACTTCTTCCCCATGTAATGCTGTTTAACAGGACTTCATGTTACTTCATAACTTATTCTACCCTTCCTGCCACTATCAGGAAGTGATGGCATAACCCAGTGGTCTTTTTGGATTCCCACACTGTTGATGGCAGTGTAACATGATTATGATTTTATTAAAAGCCTGAGAAAGAAGCAAGAGAAGACTTCTACAGAGGCACCATGGCTTCATAATAAGGCCCCAGATACATGACATTGGCTGTGATTGCCACAAAATCAGGTTGGGTAAATGAGCTGTTTTAGGAAACTTAAACTTCACTTGTTAATAAGTATGTAAGCAGAAGTCAATTCTTTTCAATTGCTATAAATTATTCATAAACACTGTGTGAAATTCAAGCTACATGAACAGAATTTAATTAAACTAGTAATTTATTCCAGCTCTGTGCTTTCTGTGACTTTGTTTTGCAGCTTCTGAAATTTAGCTTGCCTTGTCTGGCCTGCCAGTTGAATACCTGTGTTTAAACGATTTTGCCATCTTGAATCTTCAGAATGTTCCTTTATGCACACTGAGAATATTTGTGATATAATACTCATTTAGTAGATAAATAACAGAAGAGGTAGTGGATATCATCACTTGCCTGAGGCCATACAACATGGTAGTGTAAAGATCATGGATCAGCCTGAAAATCTCTAATTTCTAATTCTGGCCCCTCACAGCCGAGGCCCTGGGCTGTGTATCAGCATCTCAGAGCCTCTGTGATCCAGAGCTCTGGTCTCAGAGTGGTGTGTGCTCTACCAGAGGTCACTAAGCTGTTTATTTTCAGGGGAATTGTATTTTCATGTTTTGGAATGAAGTGGCAAACATGGAAAAGTATTTTGGCAATATTTCTGATGAGCATTGATTCAGATGTTGCTGTCACAAAGGTTAGAAGCTGACTAGTGTGAGACTAAACCTCTCAATTAACATAAATACAGCCTGCAGCTACAGCACTTTTCTCATCTACTTAGTAAGCACTCTGCTAAGAATTAATTAGTTATGGAGATACACAGGCAGAAAATACATTCTGGAAGGCATGAGACACTGGATGTTGAAAGTGCAGTGGTGAGTCATGATACATGTTTCTGGGTCAGGACAGGCTGTCTTTTCTGTCTGCCCTTGTGTGCCACAGAGATAAGAGCTTTCTGGAACTACAGGCCAAAGGGAAAGAACACGTGGACTTGGCTCCTAAAGCATAATGTGAGGGCTTGGGGAAATAGGCAGGAGAATAATATGGGAAGCATTGATAGGTTCCTCTCAAGAAAAAAGTGTGTACTATTGAAGAGAAACTAGTCACATGCTTCCAGTTAATTAAATTAGCAATAGGAGATTGGATATGGGGAAAACTGCTCTGCCATTTATTAGAAAAATAGGGACCAACCTGTTACATTGAGCAAACTGCTGATAAATTACTGTGAAGAAGCAGTGTTTTACAGGAGTACTCTGCTTTCTGAAATATATTAGCTGGCTTCTAAGTAATAAATTGGCACACATTCCTTATGTATTGAACTGATATGGTGATACTGTTCCCCTGCAAGGAGACAGAGATCTAGTTAGGGAAAGCTTTGCTGTAGACATCCATGACACCTTTAAAATCACCAACCTGTGTGTGGAACTCCAGAAGACAGAGTATATTTCTTCTTTGATTATCTTGAATAATGGCTGTAGCACAGTTGTTTTCCACTTCATTTTTACTGTCTGTGTCACTCTTCTTAAGAGTCAGGAAAACAGGGTTTCATGGAGTCATTTCCCTATTCAAAAACAATTTCTATGCTCATCATGAAGTATTAGAGAATAAAAGCTACTTGCTTTTATACCCTTGATCCAAGCATGCCTCAATCTGTTCCTTTTAATTTCTATCTGATAATGCAGGAAACATCCACCTGCCTTCTCCCAGACTTGCATGTGGATTAAATATATGCCAATACATTGCACCCACCAGCAGAAATACTTTTAAATTAATTCTAGCAGAAAGTTTACTGTGTCTCCCATTCCACAGAGTTGGTAGTACCACTAATTGGCAAGGAATTCTTGAGATTTAGAACAATGACTGTTTTCTGTCACTCAGAAATAATTATTGGATCCTGTGAATGAAACTCACTAGACAAAAGTAGCAGGTACTAAAGGGAGAACATTTAGAAACTAAGTTTTCAAAGCCACATTTAGATGTCGCTTCATTCTTGTACTGTGCATTGTTAATGTGTGTACTTTAAGCCACAGAGCCTGTGAATGGATCCAAGGACTTCCCTCTGTCAAAAAATTCCACTCACACTTCTTTGTTAATTAGTTGACTGGTTTGGGAAGAAAGGTCTTGGTCAGTGGAGTTCAGCTGGCAGGGACTGCTAGGGTGAGAAATTCATCTTTTCTTTCAGGGGAGCATGAAGGAGAAATCTGAGGTTTGTGTTAACAGTTCCTCGTGATTACATTCTCTCAGAAACTTTTTTTGGTCTCGATTCAAATTAAAGAAAGACCTATTTTCACAGATGCTAAGGATTAAAAAAAAGAGAGAGAGAAATAATGAAGTCTACTTGGTGATGTTGGGAGAGATTAGAGAGGTCATCCCTATATGTCTGGTACAAGAGAGAATAAAAATTATTTAGGTTCCTCCTGCCTTTGAAACCTTCCCATTTTCAGACTGGGAAGAGATCCCTGATGATTTTGGATGAGGTTTTGGCCACTTGATTTACTAAAAAATCAGACTAGCTATTTTGTTTCTTTTTCTGGCTGTAATCTATGAGTCTATTACTTCATTAATCAATTAATGCCTGGAAAGCCGCTTAAGAAGTCACTGAAAAGAATCAAAAGGCAGTGGGAGATAAGAGTAATGAAAATATCTCTGTATACTTAAATTGGATGGGTCCATTTTGTCTAAATGGTGCTGCATTGGTGACATCACCCCTGTGCCCTTCTTCCATGACTGACAGTGGGCAGAAAGGTTAATAGAGCAGAAGGAAATGAGATGCTTTCAGAGGCTGCTGCGTTAGTGTGGTGAGAAACACTAGTAGGTGCTGTAAATTCTACCTCACATTTTTCTGCTTGGGGAATTTTGGGTGCTTGACCTATAAAGAGAAAACGTTGGCATAAGCTTTTAGCTACAGTAGAGGGACATTTAGATGTTAGTAGATACTGAACTCTGGTAATTAAATAAAATTAAATTGGCCTTTTTGGTCACAGAAATGCC
The DNA here is from genome assembly GCF_036250125.1 of Pseudopipra pipra. NCBI lineage: Eukaryota > Metazoa > Chordata > Aves > Passeriformes > Pipridae > Pseudopipra > Pseudopipra pipra. The sequence goes on along the minus strand of NC_087562.1, from coordinate 16,406,295 downwards.
TTTCTAAGGTTTCTAACATTCTAGCTCTTCTCCTAGGATCTGCTTGTTGGTGTATCTATGTAACAGCAGCCAAAGGAAAAGTAAATTATCAATTCCATCAGCAAAACCAAGTTTGCCTCTCAGGAACTAATCGTGTTGATGACTAGTTTTGGCAGACTGGTAGAAATCTTGGAAATCTCTGGAGCAGTAGCACAAAAATAATCTCCTGGGTTGGTTTCATTTATTTTTTCTTTCATACTAGTAGTCTAGTTAGGTTACCAGATTGCTTTTATTCCCTGTCATGTGATTTTTAAAGTCTTAAAGCATTAAGATATAGCATTTTACAACATTGGTGTGTACTATGATTAACTTCTCCTTTTGTAAGTACAGTAGGGACTCTAGTTGGAAGCAAGTTGGCTTTTCTGGTTTTCATCATTTTACCCTGAACAAAATGCCATGATTTTCTCAAAATAACACCTTATTTTAGTGCATAACAATTATTAATCAAGATAATTGTTCTCATCTAATGAAAATGGCTCATATATTCTTTTCAATCATTTTAAACACAGATGAGTTTTAAAAGTAAAATTACTCTTGGGCATAAAGATATCTCTGAGTGTAACATAATCCAAATTTAATGTGATAATTGAGAGTTTTATGTGGTATTGCAGTTTAGTAATGATATTGTTGCTCATTACAGATAATGATATAAATTTACACTGAGGCAGCAAAGCAGATGCATTGTTGATACTAAAAGGTTCCTATATATATATATATATATATATGTATGTATGTGTATATATATATATATATTAACCTGGTGGGAACAATTGAACACAAGGGTATTTTGTAGGGAAAATCTCTGTTACAATGACTGACTTTGAGAAAACAATACTACAAGGAAGGAATGTAATTGAAGAGTTTCAAATGAACAACTGATTTCCCAGAGTTTTGATTGTACCGAGGATGGTAGTTTGAGTTTCAGAGCTCAGGGTTTGAAGATGGTACTTGCACACATCTGGAAATGTAGGCTGTATCTATAAGAAATAAAGCCTCACACATCACAAACAGGTCCAAATGTTTGTTTAAATGTGTTTAGTTTAGTAGAATAAAGGTTGTGTAAAAGTTAATTCCTGACCACCACCAAATACCTACAACCTTGAGAAGAACCTGAGTTTTTTTTTTCTATTCCATGCTGTGGTTATATGCTGGGTGTAAAATATCTTAAAGATCTTAGACTTTCCTCAGCAAGAAGGGCATAACCTTTGAACTCTTTAGGAGCACTAACACAGTACTCTGTCTTTTCCCTCAATCTAAAGGAAACATCCAGCTTAATTCCAAGTTAAACCTACCTTGGCCTAGAGCTAAAGAAATGTGTGTTATTGAAGTTCTTGCCTATTCTCCCGCATTTCTGTAACCAGTGTACATGCTGGGGGGGATTGTGTGTCTCTACACATGCAAGTTTAATTGAATTAGATTAGAAACTGCCTTGGCTGCATCAGGGACATTCTATCACATGGACACTTGTGCTTTGGCTCCCCAAATTACATCGCGTTTTGATTTGGGTCGATAAAATGTAATGCTGAGCTGAATGAGTGCTCACACATGAGCATTAAACTTGCTGTAAACTAAATCAATTTTATAGCAATCACACTGGTACAATGCTAACGGGAAGTTAAGATCTTTAATATAGGCTTAGAATGAGACATTTTTTAACAGTGCCAGGAGAAATATTAAGTAATAAAGCAAATAGGGCTGCAATATATATTGTCAAACTGTCAACTAGCGAACAAGATAAAATTCAAATACCTTTCCTCTTGCCTAGATGAATGATTTCAATCTTGCTATAAAGCAATGTAGCTCAAACTGAGGCTAAGCATGAATCATACTCTCTAATATTACAACTGTATTACAGTTTAATATATCAGTGTGTTTTGGTTTTGTTTAAATATAATTTTAATTGAGTTACAGAGTGGCACCCAATGGTAAGATCTGACTTAGCTTTTTGAATAATCAAAAAATACTGTGATGACTCTTGAATAATTAGATTTGCAGTCCTCATGGCACTAATTTCTGAAACAAAACAAAACAAAATTACACAAGAAATCAAAATATTTTCTCGTTGGTATCTCTAGAGACCTTTGGTATTTACCTGATGAGTTTCAGGAATTTACATAATTAGTTTACTCAATGATGATGGATTTTAATGAAGATAAGCCATTGTAACAAAAGGACATGGAGATATTTTTCAAAAACACAATATTACTGTGTTCTGATAATCTGATTCTAGTAGGTGGATTTGTATATTAAGCTTCTCAGACTTTGGAAATTAGAGTGTCAAGGCTTTTTACTGATTACCTCTTTACCATCTGGGAGACTGAATATTTGCTATAATTTTTAATCACTAAGTTTAGATCCCATGGTTTGGAATAGTGGTTCTGGAATAAAGCACAATTTCTTCTTCATAGAAGTAATAAAGGAAGACTTCAAGTTCCTTGGAATAAGCAGCAAGGTTGTACAGGAATTTCTCCTTTTTTTTATTACTGATTTTAAGGTCTCATATTGTGAAATAAATAGTTCAAAATAGAGCTGAAGGAAGAGTCTGAGAAATATGTGATAGAAGACCTTTGGGAGAAAAATATTTGACTCATTTGAATTGTTTAGAAAATAAGATGCAATGTTAGTGGCAGAAGCCATGTCGGTCACAGGTTTTGTGCCTGACTTCCAAGAAGAATCACCTGCCATTGGGAAAGGTACAGGAAAAAGACATGTTTTTATGAGGCAGGATCTTATTGCAAGGTTCGAGTAGAAGAAAGCAAGGCAGAACCAGCAATCCCAGCAATCTAAGGAAAGAAGGAATCTAGTCAGAAATTAGTTTTTTTGTGAAGGTCCGGTTATTAGTTATTAATCTGGTGGATTGGAGAACTGGAACAAGCCGGAAAGACAAATGAGGTGTAACTAGTACAGGCCATCATCATGGAGTGATGGTAAAATAATAGGACATAAAAAAAGGACCTTCGTTTTGTGTAGTTTTGTGTAGTTTTGCAGCTTCCTGAAACAAATCAAATCCTCTCTAGAGAGGTACACACAAAAAAAATCTCCTTTATATAAAATAAACTCTTTTGTTTTCAGTAAACAGAAATTTGAATAAACAGATGCTGATGAAAGCTTGGGAAAGATCAAGAAAGTAACCACACTTGGAGTTTTGGTTTTGTTGTGTCCTTAAGGTAATTGGTGGGGCTTTTGGTCTACACATACATTTAAAAAAGAATATCTTTTTATATTTTTTCACTGTAGTAGCAAAAAAGTGATAGTACAAATTATCTTATGCATACAGACACAAACCCAAACGGGGTGTGTAGATCTGCATCATATGAGGTCAGAACAGGGTTCCATCTCCACCATTCTCCAGCTTCTGAGATGGCAGGGGCTGCTAGTTAGAGACTATAAAAGAAATCTCACCTGGAACGGGCACTTTGAGCTTTCTGGCAAAATGTTGTTACGTTATTTGACCCTCAACCCTAACAATTGTAGTAGCCTGTACACTGAAGCTGTGGTGTGGTTGGAAGGGCCACCTGATGGATGTGCTGGCACACAGCTCTATTCCTGTGAACTGTGTAAGTACTGTGTGTTGTTTTAAAGAAACCAGGGCGTGGAATTCAGATGTTTGCACCCAGCCATACAGTGAAGCAGTGTTAAATCCACAAATAATATCCACATCTGCTGTCACTGTGAAGGTCTAATTCAGTAATGCCAAGTGTGCTGTGCCTGGAACCTCGGCGGGGGGGCCCCACAGTCCCACGTGTCGCTCAGATTGAGTGGAGGCCCTGCAGAAAAGAGCCTGGCCTTTGGTAGTTCATGTGTGTTCTGGTGTAACTGCACATGTGTCCAAAACGTGGTAGAATAGTCACTGATTCTTGGTAAATGCATGTTCAAGAATCCCCTTTGCAAGCTGCTTTGTTGGGATCCCCCCAGCCTCAAGTGACAATGTTTGGGCCCGTTTGCCCAGGGGCAGAGATAAGACATGGATTGACTTGGAACACCTTGAAGCTAATTAGCTCAGAGGCATCTGGGAATGTGGAGATCAAAAATTCCTCTGTCTTAAAGCCGTGTCCTGCAAGTGTCTAGATGGTCCCTGTGAAAAGCTGTGCTTCTGGGAGTACTTCAGACTTGGAGTTCTCATATGGCTGTTCCAGAGAGGCCGACTGATCTTTCACTTGGGTGTGAAGAGGGATCTCTGTTTGCCAGATTCCCACAGGGCAGGATTGCTGCTGCAAGGCAGCAACATTCCCCTTTGATAGTCCAGGCCTTACGATTTGAAAGCCAACAGTACAGCACTGCACAAAACAAAGTGCTTAGAATTGAGCCTGCAAGTTCAGGAGGTGGAGGAGAGGGAGAGTTTAATGACACTTGTAAGATGACATGAAAGAGAACAAATAAGATGTTCTTTTGGGTTGGTGCAGTTTTTCTCAAAGACATCACAGGGCAGCATTGCTGAGGAAAGAGTTTAAAAACCCATGTTGTGGAGCTTGATAGTCAATAACAATGTAAGATGTCTTTTTTTTTTAATTGCATAGTGATGAATGTAATAAAGTTTATTTCCTGCTGTAATTTGTTAAAACAGATTGTGATGGAATACAGGAATACAGCAAACTGAACATTATATATGAATTCAATTTAGGCAGGAGACTGATTCATCCTAACCAAGTACAGAGGGCCTGTTTCTTTGCCTGCGATTCCCAGAGGTCCTTTGCAGGTAAAGGAATTTTCCCCAGTGTAAGAGCTGCTTCAGCAGACCAAACCAGCCTCACCAGAGCAGAAACTGAACCACTAACACTCCTGAATACCCCGAGCTTCAGGGGTGCCTGGGGCATCCCTGTGTGCACAGTTTGCTGCAACTTACTGCAAGATGCATTAATGCTCAAGAGTGGAGAAAGGCAGCATGAAGGTGACCAGTTCTAAGCTCCTCTGCTCATGGCTTTGATGTGCTTAAAGCCATCTTCCTAGGGGAAATTGGGAACATGCTCTTATAACTTCTGCCATCAATCCCAAAGGCTCAGCCAGCAGCAGAGAGTCAGTGGCTCACAGGCATAGATTAGGAGTTCTGGCTTTATTGCTGCTCTAAAAGAAATTCCAGCACAGGATCCTTAAAGCTTCATCCTGATTCACAAGATGTGTCTTTTCTACTCAGTTGTGTTCCAGGGATTTTGTCACCAAATCTCTACCCCTCAGAAGCAACCCTTGACTTTGAAATTAGTAAGATAATTATTTTCCATATTTATAGAGGAAAAATCACTTTTCTCTTAAGCTTATCTTAATAATAAGTGATACAGAGAAAAACTGTGCAAATTTAAATCAAAACTGGTTGTCTGTTGTCACTCTGTGCGGGTTCTGAGATAATGCACATAGTCTTAGAGAGATGTCCATTCTATGGCACTTCTCTGCAACCAGCACATTAGCCTGTAACTGTCAAAGTGCTGAATACCCCTGACCCATCTTAACTTGATGGAATTCTCTGTGTTGATGGATCAAATTTCAAGTTTTTGTCTCTTTTATCATGTAGAAAAGCTCCCACCAAACTGATAGTCTAGGCACTGCTGTTTAGTTCTTCTAAATATTTAATTTGATGTTGATTCAGCCTTTTTTCTGCTTTATCCCTGTTGACTCCGTAAGTAAAGGCTGGTGAGATTTGGCTCAGTTATTCTGTAATTACAAGGCTTTAAATCTCTTTTTCTTAGAGTTTTACCGAGACAAAACAAATACCCATTGACGTCAGCAGGAGCTTATAGGAATAAGGCAAGAGTGAAAACAGCACAGCTCTGCAGCTGTAGCTCCCCATCTAGAAGATGTATCATTTAATAGGTATCTTCAGCAGCCAAGGGAGGACTCAGAGTTTGCCTGTAGTGTCAGTTTTTATTCCTTTGACATTTTCCTCATCTTGGGTCTGGTTTTAGTCTTGCTGCCATAGCAACACAGGGAGGCTAAAAGGTATTCCAGACAAAAAGGTCTGTCCTAACTGACAGGCAGCAGAAGGGAATAGAGGCCAGAGCTGCTGTTTGCAGCTGTGAATAGCAGTGGAGGGATGAGAGAGATTTAAAAAGTACTTTCTGTTTCAACATGGGCAGGAAAAAACACTGGGGCTAAAGTTCAGCATGAAGGGGCATAAACAGTTGAGTTGGATAAAGTAATTTTGGCTTTCAGATGGGCATTGGCAGGATGACATGATATGACATGAGATGATGTGTTTGCTTCATGGCAAGGAAACAGACTTCATGATCCAAGTTACTTTCCTACCTGTTTAGGAAAAATACTCTAACCAGCTCAAAATCATTGCTAGTGAGACTTAACTTCTTACATTTTGATCGTATCCATGTTTTCTCCATGCATTTTTTTCCCCAGTAGGCATTTATGAAAATTGGGTCCCAGATACCCTGAGTTTGATGTGTCTTCTTGCATATTCTCAGTGCTCAATTTCTGCATCTTAGGAGCTGGCTGCATTCACCACAGGCAGGAATAGAGCCTATTCAAAATCCTGTAAATATTATGCTGCTTTTCCATCTGTCATGCAAGCTGCTGCATGCCCTCAGCATCCAGGAGAGCAGAGTTTGGGAGGCCTCTTCAGAATTAATGGTGTAGGTAGGAGAGGAGAGTCCAGGCGGGTTGCAGATGTGGGTTTGCCAGCCTCCCATATCCCCAGCTCCCACGCAAACAGGTAATTGGAGGATTTTGTCACAGCAGATAAGTCCATTAAATACTAGAAGCACTTTTCTGCCAGCTATTCTGCTACACAGTGCAAGGGAAATATTCCTATCGTGAATACAGATCATTCCCATGGAAGTGTGTTGTGCTGGATACAGGTTATTCCGTTGCTCCCAAGGGAAATAATCCCTACCAGCAAATGATGATTTTGTCCAAATAACTGTATCTGGTATGATAATTGTCAGTAATCACACAGGCAAACAGTTTTTCTACAAAAGCTTGTACAGAAGAGGGAAGTATTGCAAATGCACTTAAAAAAAAATAAAAAAAGCTTAAAAAAAAGTCAGTATGTTTTTCAGTGAACTGCTACTCCATGACTTCATATTGCATAAACATGAGAGAGACATTTCAAGATTGTCAAGGAGGAAATATGCCAGCAAAACAAGGGGACTAAATTTTGATGGATGTCACTTTTGAGAGTAGAAGGACACAGTCATTAGTGCAAAGCAGGCAGTGGCTGCTGGCCATATGTGTGTCCTGGCTGTCCAGGGAGCCCGTGGCCTGTCCCTTCTCTTAACCCAAGCCACCCTAACAGGGCTGTGGCAAATGTGGCTGAAAAGGAAGGTTTACCTCTGCTCTGTGCTCCCAAGCACCCTGGCAGAGTCTGCAGGGAATGGTGTACCAGGTCACTGCCCCCAGAGCTGCCAGCAAGCTGAGCAACTGTTCTCCTTGGTTCCTTGAGTTTCTTGCCTTCTGCAGACCAAATCTAAACAGACATAATCCAGAGGACAGACTGTGTGATTTTTCTTTGTATGGAGTGCAGTGTTAGTTTTAAAAGCCATGTGTACCAAGGACGTGAAAAAAAAAACCCTTCTCCTGGTCCGACAAGAGCATCTGCAATTAGAATGCAGCTCACAGTCCATATTAAAGACAGCACAGCTTTCTAATGGACCACATCAGTGAGCCTGATAGCAAAAATTATTTTGCTCTGTAGCACTAATGAAAGTTATAGTGCTGAAGCTTTGCTTATGTGGTATCTCAGCTAGAATCGACTGCTGTATGCATCTTTTTTCTCCATTACTGCATAGAAATGATGCTTAAATAATTATTCTTGATATTAGCGTTTGTAATTCTAATGGAGATACGTCTGGGCTCGTTGAAATAGTGTCTGTCATGAACAGCAACAGAACAGAACCAGTCCTAGAATGAAAAATGGGCATGTTTTAATTCAGATTATTCTTTCATAAATCTGATGAAGGGGATTTGGATCATTACCTGTGACACTTGGGTTGCCAAAGTAACCTTGACTAGCCAGCTGATGTTTGCACACCACATGACACTGTCACCATGGAGATCCTGTCCATGTGATTTTGCAGGCATGATGCAGTTGCAGACTGCTCAGAGAGGAATTAATTGTTGGTGAGGAGTGCTCTTGCAGACAGCTCTGCTCTGTCAGACAGAGCCTGCACAGAAGTCAAGCAGAAGCTAAACTTTCCCTATTTGTTTTAGCTGCACTTAGAGGACCAGGGCAAGGGTAACAGGGGGAAGCTCTCTTGGCTTCCATAAGGAAAGTACTGAGTTCTCCTGATGGAAAGTTCATGCTCAGCCTAGATGGGAGATATGATCAGAAAGTGCTGACCTATGTGAAAATCATGTTTGAAGGATAATACTCATTTTACAGAACATAGGGTTGAGTGACTGAAGGCTGTTGAACACTACTGGTATTCCCTTATCAGCTGAGGCTTTACTCCCCTCCCAGTACCTGCTCTTATTCACTCACACACAACCCAGGGACGTCAGGGAGGCTACAAGAGTGAAACAGGGACCAAAATCTGTTTGTGTGCAAAGAATATTCCAAATTCTCCTCAAAAAGTAACTGTCATGCTGTGCTTTTGTTTCCAACATCTACTGAACAGTGGGACTGTGAAGTAGATTTTGAATCTGGTTTGCATGATACCAAACCAAATACCAGGCTGAGTGTTAGAAAGGTTCCATGAGATAATTTCATAGTTCTTTGTCTTTTCTAACCTATTTCTGAACCCAGGCTTTGAATTTTAATTTCTAGCACATGCCCATATATTTAGACTGTTATTTAACTCTATTAGAAAACCCTTTCCTAGTTTCTGTATTTCTTGTGTCTGGCCTCTGCATTGTGCTACTTCTTTATCTTCTGAACTTTTGTTGACAACAGAGTACAAACAAACCAACCTTTTGGGAAGAGACATGATTCTGTTTCTGGTGGTTAAGCAGCCTAAAGGGTGCTCCCTCCTTTCTCTCCATGTTATTTGGAGAACAGAAGCCAGCCAGCCTTCAAGATAAAACTATTTTGCTGTTGCAAAATGCTTTGTTCCATCTCTTTTACTTATTTATGAAAGGGGCTGGGCAACAACAGATGGTTAAAAGGTGGTGTTACTATTTCTGGGTGCTCCAGCTGTGATGAGCAGGCTGGACTAGAATCAGATGGGGGTTCTGTAGACATGACATGCACCCCCCTAAGGAGACACAGTCCAGGCTTCAGAAACTGTCCAAGAGCATCACCTGGTATGAGCCAGTAAGTGCGGGGTTTGAGGTGTGCAGTGACATTGCTGTTTGGGGAATTGCTGTAAAGAATCACTGAAGTTTTGGAGATGTCTTTGTTGGACACTTTATTCTGTGGGGAAAAAAAAAAACACACACAAAAAATCATGTGGGTCCTCAAAATAATACTGGACAAAAGTGCTCATAGGAGGTGATGAGGACAGAAGAGACTCAGTTTGGTGGCCAGATGCAGAGAGTAAATAGTGCTACTTACGTCTTTGCTTTTAGCTTGAAGAATAAGTTGAAAGATTAAAAAGGAGAGGAATGCAGCTGGAAAATGAGGCTTTGGGGTGATGTGTGCAGCACAGGTTACAGTGGATGAGGGGATTATTTCATGGCTAGAGGGGAACAATCTTGGCATGCTGGAAGGCTTGGACATTCTCAGTGTATAAACAGAGGACAAAAGGTGATTCTTTGAGATGATGTGTAAAAATAAGCAGTAATCTTGAACCTAAAGGTGTGGAACTAATGAGGGGGAAAACTACAGTTGTAGATCATAACCTGAGCTGATGCTCTGCTTCACTGTGCCCATCTGGAGGTGAGGGATGTTCCCTTCCTTTGGATGCTGATCACCTTTTCGACAGCACATGACGACACCGTGTAGAATGAGTGGGGAGTTTGACAGATTACACTGAGATAATTGAACTAATTTCACTTCTGGCTCGGATTAAATTTGTAACCTTGGCATAAGATTCTTTAGCCTTTTGTACTATGGCCTGATTTACCAAAAGGGGGAATGAAGGATTCCTTTATTGTAAGCAGAAATCCTTTCATATACCTCAGGGAAACCCACTGTCATCAGAGGGGCCCAAGAAAAGAAAGAACACAATCCTCTGCCACCATCCAATAAACCTGCTGAGAGTGAGGGGGTAAAGAAGTTATCTGTAAAAATGAAACTGCAATCTGTAGATGGCATTTTGTGCAACAGACTGCATTTAACCTCATGCAGTTAAAGAATATCCACTCTTCTATTGCACGTGTCTTTCAATTCCTTTTTTTCCTGAAGTAAATGTTTAACTTTAGTTTTAAAAAATTGATGCAATTAATCATATTACTGAGCTAAACAGCTTCATGTAGGATGATAAAAGCATTGTTTTGACATTTCCACTAGGAAGCTTTTCCATGGCATGTTGCCTGCATTGTTTCTCTCTATTAAACATCCATATTCCTGACGTGGGCCTAAAGCCCCCCAGTGTGTTATACTGGCAAAGCGAGTGGTTTTGTGTTCCAACTTCCCAGTCTCTTTTATTTTACTCCTGAGATTGGTTCCTTGTAAGAGCCAAATACAGAAATGGATCATTATGTTTAAAATAATATCCAAAGGCTTGAAAATAGCATCCGTTTCTTAGGCAGGCTGCATTTCTCTTTCACACTGTGAAATGGTGCAACAGATAATTAGTAATACATTTTCCATTTATATTTTCCTGTATTTATAAGGCAGTAGACTGCTCTTGCTCTATTCTAACAGCAGAATGAATTTCCAGAGCCAACTGAATGTCAGCAAGCATTTATGAATATCTCAGTAGAGATTATTGTTGGCTCTTACTTTCAAATGCAAACAGCCAACAAATTAGTTTGAAGTAAAATGGGTAAATAAGTGGAGGCTTGACTACAGCAATAGAAAGTTGGAGCATAATTGTTTGTTTCGGGCCTATGTTATTTATAGAAGGTCAGACTTACACCCACAAAACCATCTCTATTCTGGAACTTTCCAAAGGGAAAGGAACCAGGACAGCAGAGGTGGAAACCTGAAATGAATGACTCGAAAAGCCAGACAAGAAATCTGTGCCAGTTACTGATTCCACCTGCGGAAAACATAGTGCTGAAAACAAACAGGAAAAATCCAAGAAAACATAGGGGGAAAAGGGAGCAAAGGCAAGTGTACAAGGTGCATTTCAGGGGGAAAAAAAATCTTTTAGTCAATTTAAAATGGACTGATTTTACACCCTGAGATCAAAAACAGTGTAATCAGAAGCTAGCTCCAAATATCCAAATACCATGTCAGCCTCTGATAGCATGTTGTGTTAGTTGTTCTGTTTGGAATACACCTTGGTTTTCATTGCTTTAGAATTGAAGATACTGTTGGAGTAAAAAATGTGTTGTGCCTGCTATTTGTATTTTCAATATGGAGATCCTTTCTTTTTGTCTGAGTGGTTACAGATAACAACATGCTTAATTTTGTGCTTTTTTACATATATTTCTCAAAGAGAAGAGTATTGCAAATTAGGAGTGCTGACAGAGCACTTCATTAAACTTCTCTAAGTAATTTGTGGATATAATGTGATTCCTAAAAGCTGACATCTAACTTGTAGTGTTAGTGCTTCACTTTTAGTACTGTGCTACTATTAGTACTTTACTACTGTAGAAATAGTACTAAGAAACCAAAATAATTAGTATTCTACCTTTTTTTTTATGCAAGGTTGTGCTTTATTTTAAGCTGAAATTGCTATCAGCTCACCAAAGACAGAATGGCTACAATAAAATCACACCATATTCCCAGTGTATACACTGGTACTGTGTTCAGCAGAGGAGAATAATTTATGGGTGTTGTTATATTCACTTTTGCTTTTAGTAAAATAAAAACTTCACAAATCATTAGCTAAGGAAAAATGGAAATATGGGGTTTTTTGGAGATACTTTATCAATCCATTGCATCATTGCTACAAGAACCAGTGGTCCACTTGTGTAAGAATAGTTCTGATTCCAGTGCAGATCTCTGTGATACATACTGGGGGCTCTCAAGGCTAAAATCTGTAGTTTGGCATTAGTTCAGACACAGAACCCTCTAAGGGCTGGGCCATAATGAAAGCAAACACAGGCCAAGAGAGTTTTTGTCCTTTATTCCAATGGAAGATCTTTGGATCAATGAACACTCCTTTTCACTGTTTCCAATCCAAGAGCCCTCACGATACTGCCCAAGAAGAATTTCAATTAACTCATCCATATAAACAAAAGTAAAATCCATTTACTTGGCTCTGAACTGACAAATGCAAATAGCAACCAATATGGAATAATTGGTGAAAAGGGATTTAGGGGCACAATGGTGTAAGAAGAGGGAAACCCTTGTGATCCTTGCTGCTAGAAGGGATATTTATTTTGAATCAAACTTCAGCCACTTCAGGGATCCTCTAGTAATTTCCAGGATTCCCATATGCCTCCCTGTACTACCAGTTAAACCTGGGTCTGGTTTTAACCAAGTGCAGAGTGATGCACTTTCTTCACTGGGAACATGCAAACACTGGGGCACAAACTTACAGAAGCTCCACTCTCCACAAAAGACACAGGAAAAAGTAAATTCTCTTATATAGTCTGCACAGAACAACTTAAGCCTTAACCATACTTGCATAACAAAGGTTTTTAAGCCTCTCTGTCTTCTAGAGGGTAAGAGAGAATAATTTTAATATTCAGACACCTTGGGAAACAAGTAATTGCAGTCTTGGTTCAATAAGTGGGCTGTTAGCAGCCATAGACATAAAAACTACTCATTTATAAAATAACTCATGGTCTCTTAACCCAGACATGGAGTGCTAAATGGCATTGCACTAGTAGAGAAGTTGACTTACTGGGTAGGTAAGTTGCAAATAACACTAAAATTCACAGATGTATCAGCTCTTCAAATTTTGTTCTATGTTTTTATATATTTTAATAGCTCCATCTGGATTCCATAGCCACTATTACTGTTATAAGTTTTATTGTTCCCTTTGCCTCTGCCTGCTGTTAGCATTTGCAAGATACCTACAAGTGTCCTGGAAACAACTCCTGAACCTTTCTCCAGGGGCTTAAATTTGATATGTGAAAAATGCAGGAAAAGCACATTTTCTCAAATTTGCCTTGCTAAATATGATATGGAACAAATTAAAATAAATGTTGCATACCCTGCTTTCCACATGATGTTCTGGTTATAAATTCCAATGGACGGGCAAGTGTGTTTGCTGATTTCTCCAATTCTGTTATTTATGCTGTGCTGTAACCTCCTAAAAGCTTGATTTGGTTAACAACAGTCATAAAAAATTATACAGCTGCTGCTTCTTCAGAGTCTTTGTTGGATATTCTTAAAGGAATATTGTCCACTTTGCAGAACTAGTCTGACAGGATAGTTAGGGGGTGTTTATGCTCTAAGGTACCTTCATAAAAGGCATCGTGATTTTGTGGACTATATTTAGAGGTCAGCCTTCTGTCCAGTGGGTTTCATAAGACTGTGTTTTCTCAGGTTAATTTACAATAATGCCCTAAGTTAGAAAGCCATTGTGTTTTTAGTGGAATTTTTCTTTTGTTCTAATAGATTTTTTCTTAAGTCTGGTGTTTAACAATTGAGGGAATATCTCTGCAAAATTCAAGTGGTAATACTGAGTTCACTGCAGTCAGCTTTCCAAAGTAAGGCAGACAGATGGGAAAGACATTTTGTGCCCAGCATCCATTAAATTTAATTGGAAGTTGAAAACTGTATTTGCTTAGTATCTTTAAAAATCTCATACATCCTGCTGTATTAGACATTTAGGTATTATTTTAGGGACCTGGACCCCAATTCAGGCTTCTAAATGTACTGTGGGACCCACCAGTTCCCAACTCAGCATTTTCTTTCAAACTTACATACTGTTATTCTTAAAATGTTCAAAGAACTATGTCACAGATGGTAAATCCTATTAACATAAAACTCATTTTTGTCTCAACAAACCCTGTAACACTGGCAAAAAGTAGTGTGATGAGGGTATGGAACAGCCTTTATGTGTATATTTTGAGTTCCTGAAGTTTCCCACCATGAAAGTGAGGAAACTCTTGACATTTTCTGATTTTCAGTGCTTTATAGAATGGAAGAGACCTTAAAGCTCATCTCATTCCACCCCCTTGCCATGGGCAGACCTTCCACTGGACCAGGTTGCTCCAAGCCCCATCCAGCCTGGCCCTGAACGCTTCCAGGGATGGGAGCTCACATCCTCTCTGAGCAGCCTGTGCCAGTGATTTAGCAGTGGTTTGTATGCTGCACATTGAACACACACACAGTTTCAGTTCATCAACACTGAGCTCTCCTGAGTTCTGAAACTTCATACATCAAAATAAGTATCTCTCCAGTGCACTCGTAAGAAGGGGTTTTTGTTCCTTTCTCACGTGCACTAATTGCAGCCAGCTGTTAAACAGATGGTCTTAGTGGTATCAGTAGGACACCACTTATTTAACATTTTTTTTTAAAAATTTAAAAAATGGGAAAAAGAAGTAAATAAATGTTTGCTTATGCAGCAAGACGCCACAGTACTGCGTTAGTCCCAGCCATTGCCTGGACATGGCATTCCCCCTGTGGGAACCCAAAGGAAATTAATTGAAAAATACCATAGGTTAATTAGAAAAACATTTCGTACTTCCAGTACGAAGGAGGGCTTCTTGATAAATATTCTGGAAAGACAGAATGTAATGAACACCCTGTAAGGATCACCTCCCTGTAGTTCTCTCTGCACCTCATGTCTCCATCACTTTGGCACTGCATTAACGTTATGGATGTGTTAAGTTATTCAGAAACTGTCATCAGGACTCACATCCCATATTGGCAAACACAATGCAAAAACCAGGCCTTACAAGTTCACTAAAAAATGTTTGACAATTAGTCTTTTCTCAAGCAGCTGTTTGAGTGACCTTGCACACAGTTTGCCTTAAACGTATTGCTGGTTTTGGAAGGGAGGAATTCAGGCTTCTCCTTGTGTGTGAATGACAATTATCAATAGGTGATCTTTCTTTCAGGTGAAGGAGGCCATGCAGAGAATCCATGACCGGGGAAATATAGGAAAACTCATTCTGGATGTGGAGAAAGCACCCACTCCCCTGGTGAGTGCAAAGCACTGCAGACATGCTGTACAACCACACACACATTAAAGCCTGGCTGTGACTTTTGGAGACATGTCCCGTACAATTTTTTTTAATACTGATTTATTCTAAATCCGTGGCACCTAAATACCACCAGTAATCATAATTTCTGTATTTAACCTAAAGTGAAATGTAATTCCTGAAGACCCAGGAGTTACTTTTCTATGCTGAATGACCGTCTGCTTCTCCAAAAATGTGCCTGCAAGTCTTGAATCAGGGTAAAGCTGCCACGTGTCTTTTCTATCCTTGTGATGGAAAACAAAATAGACATTACACAAAACCAAAATAGATGTTTCACACACTAAAAAAAAATAATTCTGTATTAATAAGTTGATTGAACAGGAAAAAAACCCCAATCTGTTACTTCAGTGTGCAAACACTAAAGTGCTTTCTGATCCTCATACTAAAGTCAGAATATACTTTTGGTAGGAATTTAGTTTACCGGTTTTTATAATATATGAAGTATAATGCCTGAATACTTCTAGAAATGTCCTGAAGGCAGACAGTAGGGATGGAGCCCTGCTCCCCTGGATTTGGAGCACTTAGCATGGTACTGAAACCTTCCAGAGAGCAGCAGTGAATGGAACCCAGGCTCAGGCCTGAGCGTTCACTGAGGATGTAAGAAAGAGCAGTAAAGGAGGTAATGAAAAACTGACTTTAAATCAATACTGATGTATGAAGTTGCTTTCAGGCCTGAGGTATCTCCAGTTTCAAAAGAACAGAAAATAACATGGAATTACAGTTAAGCTCTAACTCAGGCTCAGCCTCTAATTGCCCCCAAATCTCACACAAAATCGCTGCAAGGAAAAGGAAGGCTTTGGAGACATCACGTGTGGAAACTGGGCATTATTTTCTAGCTGAATTGCATCCTGAACTGTAAACAAGAATGCATAGCACAACATTATTATACTTACTCCATCTGTTCTCTTGATATTCACAACAGCCACTGGTAAGATGGTGATAATCAATTTGAAACACTTTCATGAAAGGGTGTTAAGTCAAAAATATGGGTAACTTCAGAGCATTAGAATCAGCTTGTGTTTGAGATTTTTGTCTCCAGCATAGGCTAGTAATCAAACAGGGAAGGAACAATATCACTGCATTTCTCTTTAAAAAGTAAATGTGTCCCTTGCTTATTTGGTTTTGTGGTAGTTATAAGCTACTACAGGAATCTTCTGCATCCTACAGGAGGTAACGTGGGTGTATGAGAGAATCCAGTCACACTAGTCTGTGTTGTTAAACATTACCCCCTCTCCAGTGAAACAGACTCTTGTGCCTCCAGAGAGATGTCACACTGTCAGGGTGAAGTACTGGAGTATCTTGCACCTTTACACAGCTTGTAATAAATATTTCCAAGTGAAAAAACACACAGTGTAGTCCTTAGATGCTGTCCTGAACTACGAATTTCTGCATTTGCCTGCTACCTATACAGGCATCTTCAGTAAAATATGTAAGTGCAGTTTCTTCCCATTCCTGTATGATCTGAGTTCTGAACTCTGTTGTGGGGGTGTTCTGCCAGCATCCACATATCCACTGCTCTGTAAAGTTTCATTTTTTTTTTAATATATAAAAGAGAAAAATTGCTTTCTGAGTTTTCATGACACTGTGCCTCAGATGGAGCCATCCATTCCCTGCTTTTAAGTTGCCTGTTTCCAGAAGAGCGGATACAGGAGTTGTAAACCAGAGGTCTGACACTCTGTAAACTTCCTACACAGCTGTTTCCTATCTGAGAGCCTTACTATCAGTTTACTACATGTGCACAGGGCAGAGTCTGTGTGTACAACTGTCCTGCAAAGCAGTTTTCTGTTAGGTAATTTAGCTGTAAGCCGTGAGGGAACAGCTTATGGGTTTAGCTGGTAGGTGTGTAGTGCCAGCAAAGGCTTTGCATGGGCAGAATGTTTATTGTCACGTGGCGAGTCTGCCGTCTTTGAGTTCCTAAAGTCACTTACAAGAGGAATCAAACTGAAATGAGAAGGAGTCAAACGGTGAGAAAGGTGCTCTGATGTCCTTCGTCTCTCCTGGTGCAGATGGCCAACGACAGCACGGAGACCAGCGAGGCTGGAGAGGAGGAGGAGGACCACGAAGGGGACAATGAGAACAAGGAGCGCATGCCCTTCATCCAGTAACACCAGGGGCGGTGGAGCCAGGAGAGTGGTGAAGTAGAAGGGAACGAGACTGGGAAATCTCTTCTGTGCATCAGTGAACAAATGCTGTAGTACAGTGTGTGTTGTATTTGTTTGCAGTCAGCTGAGCTATGAGCTGTTGATCATTGTTGTTTTGAACTCAAGTGCCATTCTCATCCAGTGCAGTATTATGACATTTCTGTGTGATACCCAATTTCCCTGTAGGAGTCCCATGGATTTTTCTGTTTCTGTTTGAAAGCCTTATTAACTTACTGTGTAATTTTAGATGGGCATCTTTCTCATGCAAATTCCAACATTTTCTATAAAGTTATTTGGGAGGTTTGAGCTTTCTTTTGCAAGTTGGAAACAGTAACAAAAAAAAATTCCCCACTTGCTGTCTGGAAGATTCTAGTAACTGGAGGGAAAATTTTATGTTTGTGGATTTTCAGTGTTAAAATATTTTTCCTTTAGAGAACCACAAATAAAAGTTGCAACAAAGATGAGTTTTCATTTTCCTCAGTCACACTTTATCATTACATAAGCAATCCTATTTTCATTTTCAAAAATACCTCATTTAGAATCATGGAATCTGAAATTGTGCAAGAACTCATTAATTGAGAGACTTTGATCAACCTCTTTTGCTTAAGGACACATTGACTCCTCCGTGTCCAAAACCCAAAACAATTTTAAATTTCATTTTTAAATTGCATTGGTAAGATCACTCATCAGTATGTGGAAAGAAATTTGGTGACAGAGTTTGCTGCTCTGAAATCTCTAATGTGTGGTCAACTATCAAGCTGGAGCTGAACTCCTGCAGAAGTTAGCTCTGCAAAAAATGAGGTTTAGGCCTTAAACCTACCACAAATCATGCACAGGGATCGTTTTATCTAGATGAATTGTTCTGTCAAAAGCTCTGCTCCATATGTACAGTTATGTTTGTAATTTCTCGCAGGATCAAGTATTCAGAGACCAGCTAGTCTTATCTACCTCCCACTAGTGGAAACTATATCTAAACATGACAAAATTTAATATTTTTTCCATGTCTTTCACCTATCCAAATGGCAACTACTCAGGTCCTCAAATATCTTGTTAAAACAATTATTTTAAAATTACTGCAATCACCTACAGTAGAAATGCTGAAGGACTGTCAGAGACCTTGCATAATGCCATACAGCTTTGAACTGATCTTTTTTCTGCAAATGAAAGTATTTACTCAGACATGACTAGTTGTTTACCTAAATCTACAAGTAGCCTCTAGTGATAGAAGTAAAAAATTATTACAGAAAAGTGGAGAGGGAGGTCTTCTCAGACTTTTGTCAATGTGAAAAGACTTCTGGGTCTGGATGACTTTTATGTGTGGTTTTAGAAAAATCTCTTTTGGTTTTTTCTGTTTGTTTGATCTTGCTGCCTGAGTATTAATGTCCATCTCTTTACACTGTACTCATGAAGTCGCTGTTCTAATGCCAGATAATTGTGCAGATGGTTCATTCTGAAGGAGTTTCCCTTGGGCTAAACAAATTCGAAGGTAACAAGGAGAAATAACGGTGGAGAAAAATGCCAAAAAAAGCTTTTGAAATATTAATCAAACCAGAACTTCCATTTTCTCTAGGTGTTGATGCACAACTTCATTGTAGTTGAGTTTCTTTTCAAGCTAGACTTGCCTACACTTCCAGTGCCATATCGGGCCCAAACAGGGACTTTATCCACAGAACATATATATTCAGTGACAGTTTTCCATTTGCTGGGCTTGCCAATTGGACTTTTAAGAAAGGCCATTAAGTTTTCATGACTCATAAGCTGACAGCAGTAGGAAACATGCCCAATTTTGTTTTGCAGTTAGTGTAATGATGTTGTCCTGCAACAGACCTTAACATAACTAGGAACTTTGATTTGACGCCAAAGTGAGCAATATTGCTGGTGACCTTTGAGCTGGCAGTAAGTGGCATTCTCAAGGCCTTAAATTAGTAGGGCAAGCAGAATAGCAAACCCGTTCTTCTGTTCTAAACCACAGTCTGGTGGGCTCTACACTTAAATTACCCTGCAAGACAAATAAAGATGGGTGGTCTTGGTCATGGCCACAGACACCACAGGGACAACAATCAAATAAATTTTGGCTAGTTCTTTCTGGTTTTGTTAGCAAGGCAAAATTACTCTTCATGCTGATTCATACCAATTTTAGGGCCATTTTCTGATCAGCAGAATATCAGGTAATTGCAGTGAGTACAAAGGAGTACTTCTGGAACTACCTGAGTGCAACACAGCTGAGGATGACCATCAGCAAGCTAAACTCTGCTCTTGTGTTTTACTGCTATTAACATGGCATGCAGGAGGGTTACTACTGAAATGAATGGAAGTTTTTCTGGTATCCATTCGGGAAGCAGGATGTGTGCTAGCAGAATTTGGCCCACAAGCCCTAAGTACTTTTTAGGAGACCACAAGCAGTAGTATCGCGCCTGGAGGGGTGGAGACTGTGCTGTACAAACTGGTGAAGCCCAGACTTGTTACTGACCAAGTCTCACTGTAGCAGAAATGAAGGTTTGTGCTTACTACTGACAGTGTTGTTTAAACAACTCTGAGACAATTGGGTAGTTTCTTCAAGTGAAACAAATTATTTCTCAATTTGCCTTAAAGGAACTGTGAAAGCTTCTCTTTAACTTAAGCCTGATTGAAGTGAACTGAAACACTGTTTAATTGTATTTGTTGCTTTAGAGCTTTTGTTATATTGTGCCTACAAAGCAAATTATGTTTACACAAAAATATAAATAAAATGTTGAGCATAGCATTATCCTTGGCCTCTATATTTTATTCTAATATTATGGTCACATTAGGGAACTAACTTGGAATTGGTTGAGAGGAAAATTTGAGGTCTTGTTTTGGTCACTGTGGGATATAGGAAGAATTTATTTTTTCTGGTAAGGATTTAATTGAGATTATTAAAATGGCTGTGTGCTACTTTACAGAACATTAACAATTTGGATATAACATGTTGAATGTCACAGTCTAAGAAATTCAAAATACTGTATAAGCACCATTCATTAAATGCTCAGGGAAGTGTAATTGATATGAAGAGAAACTGGTTTCCAGAATTTTGGGACTCAGATTGCACTGGGAGATAGATTGACACAGAAATTATCCTCAGAGAGAGACAGCTCCTTTCAGAAACTGAGATCCTCTGAGGGTATAATTTTAAATTAGAGTCCAAAGCAGCCACCACCAAATCAGCTAATAAAGCAGGAGGACATGATTGAATCTTGAATCCCACTCTCCTGGGCCTTGGTCTTAACTCAGGGCTGCAAGGAGGCTTTCACCATGTCTTTGAAAGAACTGGTGATGGTTACCAAACCTTACACTATACTTGAGTACATGGCTTTAAAGGTCTCTCTCATGAAGGGAAGAAATGATCCAAAAAACCTTCAGTTTAGTATCTAAACAAAGAGGAAGTGTTGGCTTTGGTTTATTCCAGTCATGCAGGACAAATTCCAAAGCTTGTAAGTCCCTGGAAAATATCACATCTAAAAGATGATAGGAACACTTCTGAGTGTGAAGAGGAGCAGAGTGAATTTCTGCCCTCTGTTTTCAAGCCCTAACAAGCAAATAATGATCAGTGCATCCCTAATGACAGGGTCAGATGAGGCTGAAAGCAAACAGCCATAGCCTTTTGCAAACTCTCTGTGATTACTAATAAAGCTCTGCCTTTACTGCTTTCCCCCTGGGCTGTCTGTACTCCTCTGTCACACACTCTAACACAGAGCAGGGATGCAGCAGGTTGTCTTTTGGTGGCATCAGTCTGGAAGAAATGAAAAAATCTGCCTAGGATCCTGAGTGCCTCTGGTTCCCAATTCACCATTTTGTGCTTCCCCTCTCATTTTCTGTGAACTGAGCAATTCATCCTGATTGGGTTTTGTCAAAAAAGATTCTTCTGGTATGGCCATGATTGCCAGCACAAACCCCTAATCCCCCCAGCTCCAGGAAAACCGTCTGGAAGTTTCTCCCCCTGGCAGCACTGAGGTCCCTCGATGTCAGCCAGTGTTTTGTTCCACTGCAGAAAGAGCCAAAGCAATCAACACACTCTAATTGCTATCTGCATCAAAGCACCTTTTTCCCAAGTAATTTGTAACTCCTAGGCAAACATCCCAGTGTTCTCCTCTGAGAGGACAGGTTAAAAAATGAATGCAAAATGTCACTTTATCTCCTCAGTCCTGTCCTGCTGATTGATGGTGCCTGGCTGACCCTACCCAAGCCATTGCTTCTGTGTTTACCTGGCCTGGCTCTGTCAGCTCCCTCTGCAGTGGATGGCAGGGGTTTCTGAACACTTTTGTGACAACACTGTGTTGGGCACCCCCCCCCGGCACGCTGGAAGGTGCTGGGAGAGCAGTGCAGATGAGGAAGAGTTAGAGGATGAATGTAGGAAAATAAATGAATCATGTATCTCTGCCCCAGAGTAACAAGTGAGCGGGATTTGCAGCATGTTACGTGTTGGTTCCTGTGTGTGCTT
This sequence comes from Pseudopipra pipra, assembly GCF_036250125.1. Taxonomy (NCBI): domain Eukaryota; kingdom Metazoa; phylum Chordata; class Aves; order Passeriformes; family Pipridae; genus Pseudopipra; species Pseudopipra pipra. The sequence goes on along the minus strand of NC_087562.1, from coordinate 16,384,569 downwards.
GGAAGGGAGACCCTGAGGTGGTTTGTTACAGGGCTGGTTCAGTCACTGTCCAGAGGGTCACACTCCTGAGCAGCCTTGGAGGCTCTGGGGTCTTGCTCTGGTTTTTACCACCTCACTGGAAACCTGCCTCACTTCAGGGAAACTGTTTGGTACTCAGAGCTCGGTTTGGCTCCTGTCTCTCTGTAGGAAGCCATGGATGTTTGCCAGCCCACAAACACAGACCTGGGGGTTAAATGGGGCAGCTGTACCATTGCATCCCACCCCAGCCAGGCCTGCTCAGAGCCAAAAAAGGGAAGGTTCAAAAGATGACACCCACAATGCTGTTGCTGAAGTCCCTGTCCTCCTTGGAGATACTTTACCAGTCCCTCACCTCTCACCAGGTTTGACATGGGGGTCCCAGCCTTTCTCTGCAGGGGCTCCAGAGTCCCTGCAATACTCAATCATCACTGTTGTTCTCTGGTTGCACTTCAGGAAAATTAATATTTACCTTCTGAAGAATATGGTCATGTTCATTTTCATCCCCCACAGAGAGTGACAGACAAACTCCAAGTGGATTTAACACAGCTAAATTAGCCCTTCACATCTGGAAACCTTTCCTCTCACTTACAGGAACTTCAGGCATTTTGGGCAGGATGAGGAAAAAAAGGGAAGGAACAGGCATTGACAACCCTCATAGTGATTGGCCTGTCTCTTAAAAACTCCTACACCTGCATCATGTAAGAACAGCTTTCATTTAGGAGGGAACAGGCTGCATGGTTGGTAGAAGCTTTGAATCTGTCTCAACTAAAACATCATCTATAAAGTCAAAGGAAGACCCTTTAACCTTTCAGCTTCCAAACCCTCATGGTGTTTAACGCCTGTTACAGACAACACTGGAAAAACTGGGCAGCCAGGGATTAAATGGGATTAAATTAAGAGCTGCCACTGGCACTTGTTAGTTTAGGACCAGCAGCTACCAACTATGGAAAGGGGCAGAGGGTTGTGGTTTGGGGGATGTGGTCTGTGACAGAGGGCAGGCTGTAGGGGTGGGGGCCTGCTGATTTTCCTTCTGACATTTAGAGGGCTTTGATCTGTCAGAAAAAGCTTTTTTTCTTGCCTAGTGACCAGGCTGAGATGCTACAATTAACCCAAAAGAACTGGGGGAAAAGTACTGAAGGAAAAACTGTTTTACTATGAGGGCTGAGGGGTTGGGGAATAGAAGCTGAGTGTTTTGCTGGGTGCAGGTTTGCTCTTAGAGCCACAGCTGTGAAGCACCTGGGCCACCCATGTCCACTGCTCCTGTAAGCTGCTGTGCCCACGCAGCCCAGGGGCTCTGCCCACCACAGGTCCAGGTTTGGAGCCGTCCAGCCTCCTGCTCCTGCAGCCCTGCTGGAAGCAGCTCTGCCTTTTCAGCTGCCAGAGCTGGAAATGTGCTACGTTCTGCCAGACATCAGCTGTGTCCCTGCCAAACATCATCGTCCTGATGAGCCGCAGGTTCCAGTACAAATCCTTTTGTGCCCGTCGGGTAATCTGTGTAAATGCTCTTCCCACATGGAGAGCTGTGGCTCCCCGTGTCGTGCAGCAGGACATGACACAGCATCTTCTGAGATGGCAGACATGCTGGATGCATTATTTAGGATAAGGATTTCTCTGCCTGAAATGGCCAGCCCACGGCCTGGCCAGGTGATAAGCTAATAACCAAGTATTTGTAAGGGTTGGTATGTGAAGTTTGCTGAATGGTGAGTGGGGTGTCTTCTGGTGACACAGGCATTCTGTGCCTGGAGGCCCTCTCAGGTCAGTGATGTTTTCAGAGTCTTATGGGAGAAAACATTTTTTTGTTGCTAACACAGAAGAGAGATGATGATAAGTGAAGTGTTTTTCTAAGTTAGTTTGATTTGGCAGATTATTTTTCTGTTTCTCTGCTGCCGTTTTTTCCTTCTAATGTCTGCATTTCATATTAGGAATATTTTCTCACTGTAAAAAAAAAAAATAAATCAAACAAGTCTTCTGTGACTCACCAAGTATCTTTGCTTGTATAAAAACATCCCTTTGAGTTCCTGAACCATTTCTACTGTAGACAGGGAAAATTAAATTAATCCAAATGCCATAATACTGCCATTTGGTTTAAGGACTTACAGTTCTCTGGTATTTAATTCTCCATTTACCAAGGAATCCTGATTAATTTAGCAGCTGAGCTGGAAGCTTTGCCTCCATGGCTGAAAGCTGGCTTAAGTCATACATGCTCCAAAGCAATGGAGATGCACAGAACTGAATTCAGAATGCCCTCAGCTGAGACATGGTCAAGCAAAGCCCCATAGAAATACAGGCATTTGAGAGACAATAGTCTAAATTTTCCTTGCTTTTCCATCAGGTAACTCAGAGCCCAAACCAACACTGAATGTGGCCATTGTAAGAATTTTCTACTATTTTTTTTATCATTCTCTCCATGCACATCTGAGTAATGGCCTCTGGTAGGGACTCACAGGGAAAGGAGGGACCCAGATCCCCAAACCCAGCCTTTTGCCTACTAATGGTGCCTGGATTCAAGAGGAGGCTGCAGATCCAGCCCTTCTGGTTCATCCTCACCTCGTGGAGAACTGAGGCAGCTCCACCTGAGGATCAGCTGGGAAATGGTGTTGCATCCTGAAATGTAAAAATGAGAGCCCTCATGAAGTCTGATTGCCAGGGGACACTGGACCTGCACATCATGGTGTGTTTGTGCAGGGTGGCACTAGAGAGGGGCAGAGCTCGGGCTCAGCACAGGCACAGGGCAGGAGATTTACAGAAGGAATTGTCCTTAAGGTCTCACTTGAATGATTGATCTGCATCTGCTCACCTAAACATGCTGGATGCCACTGGCTGTGCTGTGCAACACTTGCTCTTGGCCAGTTCTCACCATCCCCCTATTAAATGTTAGTCTCATTTCATTATTGTCTTTCTTGCAGCACATTCCCTGGGGTTGTAGGTTAACTTAATAAAGCATACATAATGTGATTCATATGAGATTTTTGATCTGTATTTTGTTCAACACGTCAGAGATGCATAAAGTCATTACAGTGTTCTGTTCACTAATCAACGAGCAAAACAGGAAAATAAAAGGGTAATTGTTGCAAGCTTCCTTCCTTATTCCCATTAAAATGGTAAGCTCAACTTAAACTGGAATCTCACAGGTCTGCTCCCACTGGCTTTGATAGGGACAGCATCAAGCTGATTGGTCCTCTAAATGAATCTAATCATAGCTGCAGCATTAAAAATTCAGTGAGTAGTATTTATGTCCATGTTGCAACTTATTGGGTGGGGGAAAAACCCCACAGGATTCCTTTTTAAATCCTTACTCAACCCTCCATGTTAAAATACACATTGCCAAACCCAATTATCTTTCTTGAGGATGCAATATTGGTTTATATCGGTTCTATGGAGCTGCTAGAATAAGCAAATGAAGTATAAAATGGAAAATCCTTGTACAGAGAATACAGCTGCTCCTCTGCATTTGCAGGTGTGCTGCATTTGACAGTCCAGGGGCCTCACTGCCCTCAGCTCTGCCAGAAGCAGTGTGCTAAGGGCAGCCAAGCTCCTGCAGCAAGTGCCAGGGGATATAGGACACTTGGATATGCAAAGCAAGCACTTGTCCCACAGATCCTGCATGTGGGGAGGTGAATTTGCCAGCCTTTCTTTAGAACAGCTGTTTGTGTCCTGGTCAGATGAGATCCCTTGCCAAGGGGCTGCCTTGTTCATTGCTTGCAACCTGGGGAGCATCTACACCAAGGAGCAGCGTGCAGTGCCAAGTTCCTCCAGCCCGTGGAGCCCCAAGTTGTTAAATCCATGTAGCAGAAGGAGGGCCTGTGCACCTGCCATCTTACCTGGAGACAGCCTGGCCACCTCAGCAGGCTGGGTTAGCTCAAATCTAGTGCTGCACACATGTTGGTGGCTCACTTGTGCGTGTCCAGCTTTGGTGACCTGGCACCAGTTTTTCTCTCCACAGAGAGATGGCCCCAGACAGTTTTGCCATTAGTTATCAGAGAAGCAGGAAAGACTGTTGGCATTCTGCTAGCAAAGCTCTGTTGCCTTTAGTGAGAATTTAACTGACAGGAATTTCCACTTTCCCATTCCTGTAGGCTGAGAGCCTCCCAGTAATATGCAAGCCTGTTAAGCAAGGGAGGGCACAGGGCTTGCTAAAGCCATAAAAGCAGCTCTCTGCTTTATCAAACGTATCAATGTTTGATATCCCAGTGCATGTGAGAGGGGAGGAACCACGGCATGTGGCTGCAGTTGTACCTGAGAGGGTGCAGCCATTTACATCTTAGAGAGACTTCATAAGCAGGGATTATGGGTCTGGACAGACTATCCCTTAGAACTGAAGAAATTCATGCTGTAACATTACAACTGCCTGAAAATGCCTGTTGGCCTGGAAAGGTGGAACACAAATGCCCACTTCTCCTTGTCTTCTTTTCTTCCGGAAAAATGAGATTCCTCTGGTAGAGTTGGGTGATGCCAAATATGTTTGTGTCTCTATGCACTGTTTGGGCTATGTGTGACCCTCACATCACACTCCCAGATCACTGCCCATCTCCCACATGTTTCCAGCCCAGTGCAGCATCCCCTCCATGTGCCACAATCCCACAAGTCAGAGGACCTGAGCTGGGGGTTTGTTCTGTGGGATGGAGCAGTGGGGATGTAACTTGTGAAATCATGTCACCTTGTTACATGAAGCTGATATATTCCATGCAGACCCCAATATTTTGGGAAACAGTATTGACAAAGCCAGGACAAACTGTCTCCCTGTCCTTTGTACCATGTCTGTACAACATGGACACTCCAATTGTACAGACATGATTGCCCTGATGGGTGTCTGCAGCTGCTCTTCTGAGAATAAAGAGGCATCTAGAAAATGTATCATCTGAGCTTGATCTTTTACTGGGTAGCACTGGTGTGAGGCTATACAACAAGGTGGATTTACCCTGAGCATTAAGCAGGCAGAGGAAAGCCTGATATTTTCTCTTTTAATTCGATGGATAAGCAATATAAAATCACAGCTCTCCTGATCATTCCTAGGGCACTGAAGACATCTGCTGGAAATGAGTATAAACTGCAATAAGAATGTGCATGATGGAATGAATAATGAATATTTCTGAGAGGTTTATACTGAGACAGTGCCTAAATTGCTCAAAAAATGCTAGAATATTTTCTATTTGAAAGTATTCAAAAATATTTGAATAGCCTGTTTATTCCTGCCATTCTAGTTGCTGCTGAGGAATCAAATTTCAGTTTCTAAAAACTGCAAGTGTGAATGCAGCCTTTGAACTCCCTTCATCCCTGATGTGTGAGGTCATGCAACAGACACACATGGACAATATGTAGCATCAGGTGCTGGCACTGAAGTCCCAGACAGGTTTCAGGCTTTGAATGGCTGTAAGCAACAGGGAATCACACAAATCTCTTTCCCTCTTTACTTACAAATCTTGTTTACAAACCTCTTGCTTAAAAATTCTATTGTGTTGTGATTCCAGGTCCTGTTAGAGCTTCCCAGTGGGCAGCCCTCCCAGAGAGAAATGTTATTTCTGACTGGAAGTATTGGGCCATTAGTGAAAATTGCACAGGTTAGTTTTTCTTTTGCACTCTCAGCATCCTTGTGTGAGCATCATCCAGTTGCTGATTTGTGGTTTGCACTTCCCTCCCATCATGGGGCAGGGACATGCACAGTGTATGGGGGTCAGGCTTGGTGCAGGATTTGTCCTGCTCCCAGCTGCCCCTTCTCAGCCTCCAGCAAGCCAAGGCCACTTCCACTGCTTGAATTTGCCAGCAGAGACAAGCAGGCATCTCCCAAGCAGTTACATTTAGGTACTATTTTTCCTTCCTGACTAGGCAGCTGAAAACTTCCTTTACATTGTAAAGAGCAGTGGTTTATTTGACTACATCCCATGTTTTCCAAGCCCAGGGCCTGGCACAGGAGATGATTATGCCTGTGCATGGCAGTAGGGCTGCTTCTAAGACACAGTAAAGCAGGGTAAGGTGTTTGCAGATCCTGTGACAGCCCTGAACAGCAGAGCCATGGTTTGGCTTTTTGCCTTGAGCCAGGCTGGGAGCCCCAGCTGAAGCATAGAATCATTAAGGTTGGAAAAGACCCTTAAGATCATCAAGTCCAGTCGAAGCATCTCCTTGTCAGTGGGCAGCCACACATCTGTGGGAGCAGCAGCACCAGGAGCATCTCTGGGAGCACCTCTGGGAAAAGGCCATGGTGCAGGAGCTGGGGAGCTCAAAGGCAATATGTATGGCCATACATGAGAAGGGAACTTGAGTTTTGGATTAGCAAAGCAGAAAGCCTCAGCCTTTGAGCAGAACCTCCAAGTCCTTGGTAAAGTGCAGCCACCAAAGGCAGACATGATCACACTCCTGACAAAGTCTGATTTTCCATCCTGTTTAGGAAAATCCTACAAACACCTACACATGCCAAAAACATAATCCCCACTCTGCCCAGCCCTCCTGGCAGTGTGTGCAAAGCTGCACTGTTGGAAACCTGCTGTGAACCTGTGGATGTGCAACCCAGAGTGTCTGGAGAGTTTCACAGTGCCTAAAGCAAGGCTTTGTCCAGATCAGTTTGTCTGGCCCATGTAAGGATGAGCAGAACCAATTAAAATCATGTTAATGTGAAGCTGGAAAACCTCATATTGGGGACACTATGATGATCAAAAATTAAATACTTAAAGGGAGAAATTAAATGCTCAGGATGTTTTTAGGTCATTTCCAGGAAGGAAAAAAGGCAGCACACATTACATGAGAAAAAACAGCACAACAGGTAATTTGTGTTTACAAAAGAGAAAGAGATACATTCTCACACACATCCCAAGGGCTAAAAGGGCTGAGCTGCTGCCAGGAATTCCCAACATGGTAACTTTGCCAAGTCCATGGGAGTAGCATTTTAAAAGACCCTATTCAACTCTTCTATTTGCACCTGGACTGCAAAGAAACTGCTTTAATTTTTCTCCTAAACTCCCTTATCTTTTAGAGATGCCAGAGTCAGCTGACCTGTAAAAGGTCTCTTTTTTGAGGAGGATCATGGTTTGCTCTCTGTGCACATTTCACATGGCCATCAAAACATTTATCTCTAAACACCCATTTCTTTGGGGTCCTTCCTGCTTAAAGAACTAGACAGTGACAATCAGAAAAACACAAGGCACCTTCTTATTTTTGCAGCTAAAAGCCTGAAGTAAAAATTAATTGGCAACTCTGTGATTACTTTGAGACACCTGAACATCTTTAAAAGGCACAATGTCAGTGCAGACTGCAGTGGACAGGTAACCAAAAGAAGAGCTCAGTGGCTTTTTTCACGTTGCTTTGTGTAGATTTGGTGAATCTCTTCTGAATTCCAAGTCTCTTCTGACTTTGATAAACTGCATTTTCTCCACTTTACAACCTGTAATCCATACTCACTGCCATTACAGGAGAATTAAAGGAATACAGGTGAGACAGTTTGGTCACATAGACAAGATGATGCTATTTGCCTTAAATATCTGTGATAGGTGTAAGACAAGTCTTTCTGCTGCCTCTTGCAAACCATTTCACCTCCTCTCTGCTTGCTGAGACTGAGCTGTGAGGTGCTTTGTTACAATGACCCCAAAATCAGAGATACAAAGAGCACTTATTCCAGAAGCTCGAAATACTGCCCTAATTCCTTTTCAGTACACATACATTATTTATATCTTCAACTTCTTCTTTTTTTGAAGCTTCTGTTTAAAGCATGGGAAGTGAAAAGCACCAGACCTGTAGGTAATAACAGCTCGGTTTGGAACAGGAAAATACCACCCTGAGAAGCCAATTTATTGATCAATCCCAGTATCAGTGCCACAGTGCCAAGGTGAGGCACGTGCCTGGGAGAGCAGCATCACATATTTAAAGAAGACATGAATGCCCTCATTTCAAACCTCCATGACATTCAGTGCAGGTCACTGGTGGGCAGCCTGGTTCTGCAATAAACCTGGGACCTCCTTTAATGCTGACAGACAGAGCAGATGACTCGTACACAGCAAATTTTCTTTCAGAACACCAAATTAGCATGACAGGAAAAAACTTGCAACTGGTGGCAAACCCCCAAAATATCATTAATAAGTTTCACAAGACCTCCCATACCATAAGGCCAGCCCTTCCCTTTTCTAAACATGGTTTGTTTGCACAAATTTCCCCAAAATAGCTTTGGTATTGGGATGTCAGCCATAATCCTGCCTCATACCTGACTAGACTGAGATCAAATCCTCAAGAAAGACTTGTAAGACTTTTCAAGGCCAAAGAAACCGATCTTACTGTAATTTTCCAAACATGACATAATCCGTGACTTGGAGAGTTTGCAAAATTTGCTACATTAAATTGAAACAAATAAAAATCAACCAGTGGATCCCATTTAGCACCCAAGACAGTGGTAAAAACTGATGTGTCAGAGGTGATAAATCTTTCCCTAATCTTTGTGTTACCTACTTTTGTTGGCCATACTGGCTCTTTAGATTGCCCCACTTGCACTTCCTTAGCCTGGCAACAGCTCTGTTCAGTTTTCATTTTCTCTTTATAGTGAGCAGAAGGGACAAATGGTTACTCACATACAAGGCTTTTTTTTGACAAATCCTGAAGCTGAGCTGAATTTTCCAGAATTGAAATGCTGCAAAAAACAAGTGTTTGCTCTGACTCCAGTAGCAGATGCAGCCCATCCATTTCCCATTTGGTCAAACATCCCCCAGCACAATTAGCTCTGAAGCACGAGGGGACTGTAGGTCTCAGTAAAACACAGACAGTCTACTGGCAACATGTGAGCAGTTCACTTTCCAACAGACTGGAGCACTAAATCTTTTTAAAGATTTTTACTTTTTATAAGTACTGTGGTACTTCTGCAGCCAGACCTATTTCAGGAGCTCAGCCCAGCATCCAGTCCTCATCTCACACTGATTTCCCATACTCTGTCCCATTGCCTGTTCTTTCCAGAAACCCAGGGGTGGCTGAGAATGAAGAGGAAAAAGCAGCTGAATGAACAGTTCTCAGCCAATTAACAGGAGCATATAAAGGCAGAACTGTCTCTGAAGTAAATAGATGTTTTACCTTCAAGACTCTCTGTGGAGAAACTGAAATAAACCTTTTACCAAAGGATGGTTTTGCTCTGAATGGTCCAGTTGTCTGAAAGCAAACAGAATGAGGTGGGGAGACGGGAGCCAAAACCCCTGGTGCCAGTGCAGTACAGCTACGGCTTTTGCAAGATGTTTCTTACCAGGCAGAGCACTTCAAGAGTGCTTTGAAGTGAACTAAGCACTTCAAGAGAAACCACAATTTTGTCTGTGTGCTCAAGTTCTACTGTACTGGTGCAAATAAAAAAAGCATGATTCCATCCTAGTCTGGATGCAGCTATAAAACTATGAGAATATTTATATTTGTATAGCACGTTCTGTTATGGAAAGTGGAATAATTTGTTCCAGGAATAAATTACTTCTATCCATATATAATTATGTTCACTGCCTGGGCTGTATTATATTACTGTAACTATGCTAGTAAAAGAAAAATTCCATCTCTAAATGACATTATAATGTTTGTTTCAAGCCCATACAAGACCAGGTACTCACTTCAGGGAGGCTCTAGGCCTCCTGTGTGGTTCCATTTCCTGCTTCCTCACAGTAGCACTGGGAGGTTACATCTTCTCAGCAGCATATTTTGACTTTTCTCTGGCTCTCCTGCCCACATACCATATACAAGAAGTTAAACTTGCTTCCTCAGTTGCTGTAGATTAGTCATAAGTATGAAAGCTATTTCTCAGGTACTCTAGATGAATTCTAGACCCTATATCCCCTTTTTAGGGGTGAAGTCCAGCTGAGCTGCTTGCAAACTGGTTAAATGGTCAGAGAGACTAGTGAACGAGGGCATTGAAGCTTTCAAAACAGAATTTCAGCCCTGTTCTTAAAAGGACATTACATGGCATACTCCAAAAAGCAGGTTTTTTACTCAGACTCTTGGCCAGGAACTGTCAGAATACCAGATCTGTGTTTTCTTTATCCTTCCATTCCTAGTGAGGTGTGTGTTACCTCAGTAGAGTACAAATCTTTCTCTGTCAGACTGATTTCAGAGAAAGAAAAGAAGCCTGTGTTAGCAAACTGAAGTTCCTTGGGGCAGGAACAAATCCATTCTGATCCCGAGACCTTAAACACGCACACTAAAAGGGTTATTGACTCCAGCTACTGGTCCTGCCTCCCCCAAAGCCTGTGGGACAGTTAAGCTCCACATGAAACAGCTCCAGGGGTTTAAAGCTCCCTTATCAAGGTAACCCAGAATTAGCACTAGTTTAATTAGTCAGGTTGTAAGCTCCAGTGGTTCAGGATCAGCTTTGGGTGCAATTCCACAAGATCTGAGAAGGCACCAAGTGAAAAACTAACTGGAGGCAGTTATTGATTCAGCCATCTGCCCTTAATTAACTTCTATTGATGCCCTAATATCACTGGAATAAAATATGGATCAAGCCTGAACTTAGGGCTTGTTCTAAATGAAAGATCAAATCTTGAACTAGACCCTTGCAAAGCTCCTTGTTTTCCTCCCCACCAGCTAATGTTTCAGCTCCTGGTGTGCTGGTTGGAATGCCAGCCCATTCCACGTTTACCATGGACTGAAATGTGCAGCTCTGCGGGATGTTTTGGGCAGTTCTGGATGGGTGGGACCCACAACAGCCATTTCCAGTGTGCTGTGCCCTGTAATAGCACTGAGAACTGAGCAACCACAAAAATTCAGAGGTTTCCCTACCAAATGTATGTTAATACTTAAATATTTTGGAGCAGGACCACTGGAACTAAGTTTTATTACATCAGGATGCATTTATGGAGAGTTTCTTAACTAATGATTAGGAGATAATTACTAGTTACCAACTATGAGAGTACAGCAAGTTGTTTAAAGGTGTCCAGGACACATGGGGTAGGTGTGCATTATAAGTCATGAAGTGCTTTTAGACTCTATGTGGGGGTTGGAAAAAGCCAGTATGCATTTATGTAGTACACCAGCATGTTCCTAAATCTCAGCTTTCATTTAATAAAGCAATAAGTCTCTTGCTGTTGCAGTTCTGAAAAAAAGGCAGCAGAATGTAGTCAAAGCAGAAATAGCAAAGGGATGTCTGGAAGAACAGCTCTGAAGGGCATGAACTACACCTGTCAGCACCCAGCACCTAGCAATGGCTTTGGTGTCAACATTTTAGACAAACTCTCTCTCACTGGGGAAAAAAGAAAAAAAAAAAAACGCAAACAAACAAATGCAAACAAACAAACAACTAAACAAAACAAAACAACAAAAAAAGGAGAAATGTGATGGATGGGCACATTTTTGTGACAATTTCGTTTGTCCACCAAAATCAGTAGGAGGTTCTACTTCCCATAGCAACCGCCGTTAAAGGCAGCCCCACAAAAGTCCACAGAGCCCAAGAGTAAATGAAAGAAATCCAAATGCAGAGAGTTCTCAAGAATCCAGAGAGACACTGTCCTGCATCAAGCATGTTGTGTTTTACTCTTCCTCGGACCCTACGGACAGGACTTGGGAACCTTTGGAAGAGCATTACTACCTTTTGTTCCCCTGACTAGACCCTGCTGGTTGCATGGACTGTTCTAACTCACTCAGAAATGCAGTCATATCTATCAGGCATTTATTAACTCTTCATAAAGCAGTAAATGCACCCCTCACATAATGTGATCTTACTGTATATATACTCCATGTGGGTCTGTAGTTGCAGTGTTTGCATTTACTCAGGGAGGGATGTTCTGGTTTTGTTTCAGTGTAAGAGGATGGTCACTGTCATGACTTAACCAGCTTGGCACAGAGCCATTCTGGGTGAGCCTGTGACATTTGTAGAAATCTTCTGGCTCCCCCTCTTTGGGGCTGGCATTGCACAGCATGGTTTTGGGCATTCATCTGACCTTCCATACATTTTGGCTTCAGTGTTAAAACAGGAGATACGGCGCTTACAAGTGAGGCAATCAGTGCACTGTTCAGTGCTGGTACAGCTGAGCTCAAAATGGAAATAGGAATTTCAGATGGGATATGAGAACAAGGGGGTGTCTTATGCTACAGCCAGCTTAAGTATTACACACAGTTCGTAAGCAAGGAGCACAGCCAACCCTACCACCACACTTTATAAACCTGACCTCAGGCACTCCCCACTGAGATGTGTCTGTGTGACTTGCTCTCAGAGCTGCTGAAGAGAATCTCTTGAAGGTCCTTGTTAAGGTCTTTCAAAGAGACATGGCACAAACTGGACTTATGATTTTCCTACTCATAAGTTTACTACTGGTGGATCAGACCATCAGCCAGGCTTCCAAATTCAAAGCCAGGAGGCACAGCAAACGTAGAGTGAAAGGTACTGGGTCTTAACTGGGAGGAGGGATAGAAGCTTATAGTCTATGCAAATTTACTGTGTACTTTAAATAGCATTGCATGAACCAGAAACTTACATTATACAAATGCTTAATAACAAAGGACATTTGAGTCTGTACTATATTTGTCTTTAAAACATTTATATGTGAGTTAGCAAAGCCAAGAATAAGGTGCCAGTATGAGTTATGGAAATAGAGCAGTATAGAAGCTGTAAATATATTGCTCTGTTATGTCTGTTTACCTCTGTCAACATTATTTAGAACTCACAGGTACAGCTGAGAGAGGACTCTGGCCAGTCATTCTTAGTTACACAGTTATATTGATTAAAATCAGAAAAATGGAAATTCATGTTGGGGGTGGGGGGGGAAGCAGAATAAAGTATTCAGTCTCCAAGGATTATTGTTCGGATTTTTGCTCCATTTTCTAATTTTAACAGAATATCTGTCTAATACTTGTGGAATATTACTCCACTTGTGTGAAAAGTACTGTGAAATGGCAAGTCAAACCAATGAAAAAGGATTAGCAGGAAAAGATAAAGGATCAATTCCCACAGCAAAGCTTACAGAGCAAATACAAAACCACAGAACGCTGTTTGGAGATGTCTGTGTATTTAATTTAAAGACTTATTTCTAATAAAAGAGGGTATGATGGAGGTTACACTGGTGGCAAATATTTGAGCTCCTGGCTAATGAAAAAAACGCTTTGATAAAGCCATTGTACAAGAAGATTGCACTGCTCTGGAGCCATGCAGTTATAGATGTTGGAATGTCCAGGGTTTTAAGTTTGGGATCCTAAGGACAGACTGCTTATACACCTTTTGTGCCAGCACAGAGTAGCACAGATTGGAGAACCTGAAGTCCTGCCTTGGGGAAGCCATGAAGGACAGCGAGGTTTATACCCACAGGCAGCAGGGAATGTGGCGAGGAGCTTTCCAGGGTGCAGCTGGAGGACTGGGGAGGTAACACAGGTCTGTAGGAATCCTGCAGGAATTCTTTCATTAAGGACAAATCTTTAAAAACAATCAAAACACATCTCAGCAATGCAGCAACCCATGATATTTTGAAACAGCTTTTAATATATAATTTTTTAATTTGTGTGTGTGTGTGCATATCTGTTATTTTATGTATATTGATTTTATTTAAGAAAAAGATGACCTGAAGACCCAGATTGACAAACTGTGGCGAGAAGTAAATGCTCTGAAAGAAATGCAAGCACTCCAGACAGGTAAAGCAGCTTACACTGGTCAATGGTTTCCAGAAGTTCTCAGTGCCTCTCCTCTCCCCTTCACTCCCATCCCTTTCTTTCATGGGATTTTGTGACCAAGGTATACAACTGCTTAAGAGCATGGTGTGCCACAGCTGTACCAGTGAGAGAAGGAAGCAAGGATTCAAATAAAATCAAGTCTGAACAAATAAAATCAAGTCTGAGAGCAAGAGTCAATCTGGAACAAAAACTACGTTTGTCTTTGCACAACTTAGAGCTGTGAGTTTTGATATCATCAAAGGCAACACAATGAGGGTTTCTGGGTTTGAGGGTTTAAATGGTCAGAGTGAGGTGCCCGGCTTTGATATGAACATGGGCTAACCAGAAAGGCAAAAGCATTCATGGAAAAGGCTGAGAATACCCCAAAAAGGAAGCTAAAAGGACTGAGCCTATTTAAAATGTGCGGTTTGCAACATTCAAATTTGAATGTTGCCATAAAACTTCGAAGTTTTATGAACTCTGTGAGTTCAGAAATGCCCTGCATCAATGTGCAGAGTCCTTTAAGTATTTAAATAACCAGATGGAAATTTCCAAACAAAATCAGAGGGATAAATACACATGCACCTACTAGACAGTTGTGCTTTTTCACAGCTGTTGACATAAAATTTGGCATTTAATCTTGTACAAGAAGGCACTACAGAGGAAATTACATCATTCCCATGAAACAGAACATATTTTCCTTAGGGATGGTAATATCTGGGTTGTCCGGTTCTATGCCTTGGGTTAAACAGAGCTTTTTGAGCTTTACAAAATATTTTTATTTCAAATGTCTTATAATAAGGCTTTAGAAGTTTCTTAAAAGAGGGAGCCTGTGCTAGACAAGTAACTCTTGTTTAAAAGTAACTCTTGTGTTGCTTCCAGAAGGAGCTTGAGAGTAAGCACGCAGTGGCTTAGAAATGAAACCAGAGCCAGGAGATTTTTTTATCCTCAAAACTTATTTTGAACTTTATTCTAAATTCATAACCCACACTGTTCAACTGGATTCCAAATCTGACAAAAAGAGACCTATCACCACCCCAGCTCCGACTGTATTTGTTAATGTCCTTATGATAACTGAAAAAGGAGCTGCTTTTTTAGCTTATGGACATTTCTAAAATACACATTAAAAATCTTCTTTTGCTTGAGTTTCCTAGGTCTCCTTTTTACATGGCGTGAAATGTGAAATGCTGCCACACATCACTTTCTCCCTAAAGATGGCCTGTCTTTATCATTGATGCAGCATTGCTGAAGTAGATAAAGTCTCTCTGATCTTTCCCACAAATATAAATTTGTTAAAGCATTCCACATTTAACAAATATGTTCATTACTCCTCTTTGGCCACTAGCAGTTGGAAGGGTTAAAATTTGAACTTTAAGCCCTAATATAAAATTATGACCATGAAATGCAGCTAAGGAATGCAGTGAATACTACAACTGGAAATACTAAAAACTGAGACATAGGATATGGTCCAAAGTGGATTTCCATATCCTGTTGATCAGAGACATAATTACTTTCTTACAAGAACAGATGACAGGAATTAGAAACAGATTATAGAAAACATCAGGGCAGAAGATGTTGTAAATACAAGATGGGGTTAAGCAATAAATGAAATAATCTGCAAGTAGCCACATGTAGGATTCTAAAAATAATTGTCACAGGAGTTTATTCAAGGCCTTTGCTACCTTCCTCAGCTCAGAAGGAACACTCCATCAAGGAGGGTTCTCTTGCTGTAAGTATTTTTCTTGGGAGAATCAGTTTTTCACATATCTGCATTAGGAGAGTTGGAAAGCAAAGTTTAAGGATTCCCTCACAGACCTTGGGCTGGAAGGACTCCGACAGCAGCTCTGCAAGGCAATTCCAGTTACAGAGCATATGCCAAATTAATGTTCTAGTGCATTTGGACTTTACATCAAGACTTCCCTTATATTTTCCACTAGAAGTAAAAGCAAACAGATTTATAAATGCAAATATTTAGAAGATTTGGTCCAGATTGTCCTGCAAGCTCAGTAATAAGTGTGCACTTTTTAAAAGTGTTTATAGATGTAAGTTACTTTACTTCATTTGAATTTAGAGTTTGAAGGGGGGGACTTTGTTGGAAAGAAATTAACACCTAAAGAGGTGAATATGAATTCTGCAAGTGGAAATACACTTTTATCAATCATTCAAAGATTTGCATTATAAATTTCAGATCAATCTTTTTTCTGGTAAGCAGGACACATTTAATACAGCACTTTTCACTTCTGCCTTTGCTTGCTGGAAACTGAGCTTAGTTAAGGTATAAAAATTTACTTTACTTTAGCACTTAAATAGCATAAATATTAAAAGACATTTAGATCGGTCTCTACTATGAAGATCTGTCTCTACTATAAAGGTTTCCTGATGACCAATTCACATCTGCCAGCAATACGAACATCCATAACTTATCCATTCAAGACTGATGAAATAAGGCAAAAAATGTGTGAAAGCAGGATTATTCAGTAAAAGAAGAAACTCCACTCTGTGAAGTCAAAGCCTTTCACTTGCTGAGGGACTTGTCTGCTCCATTTTCAACTTACCTTTAGAAAATTATCTTTAGAAGAACCATTATTGAAAGCTCTTGCCCACACTTGTACTGAACGTACAAACTCATTTCTATTCCCAGTGTGTCTCCGTGGGACAAAGGCCCATAAGAAGTGCTACCTCATGTCAGAAGGCACCAAGCATTTCCATGAAGCCAATGAAGACTGCATAACCAAGGGAGGGACACTGGCTATCCCAAGGAATAACGAGGAAACAAACATTCTTCGAGATTACGGCAAGAGAAGTACACCCAGAGCATCCGAGTTCTGGCTGGGGGTCACTGACATGATCAATGAAGGGAAATTTGTTGATGTCAATGGCATGGTTCTGCAGTACTTCAACTGGGATCGTGCCCAGCCCAATGGGGGCAAACGTGAGAACTGTGTGTTTTTTTCTCTTTCGTCCCAAGGCAAGTGGGTGGATGAGGTGTGTCGTACCGCCAAAAGATACATTTGTGAATTCCTGATCCCATAATTACAGATACAAAAGACCATAGCCATGTTTCAGGTTAACATGCAGTTTTGCTTAGGAACCCCTCCCACTCAGAGTGCGGTGAGTTAAAAGTATCCATCTCCTGCATCGTACTCACTCTTTCCTGAAACACAAGTTTGCTCTGTTAAATTATTTTTTATTCAGATGCCAAAAATATTATGTTTTCTGAGTGCTCTCATTATGTACAGAGATATATATTATGTTTTAACCCACATTGTATCATATTTTGGCATATTATTTCAACCTGATGCTTGGGTTGCTGGATTTCACCTCCTATTTCTGTACTTTATTTACAAAAGATTGCTGCATGATGACCCTTCCCAATATAAGGTGTAGGGATCCTCTCAGTTCCAGAGCTTAAGAGGGACTTTGGCATTATGTGAGCTCCTGTGAAAAACAGCCATTATCATGATAGAGCTTAATAGGATGTATCTGTGACCGAGAGTTTTACCTATGGGTTAAGAACGGAGAATGAAACAGAAAAATCTCATGGTAATTTTTATGCTACATGCAGCTCACAACAATACAATGCTAGAAAACGGGGGAGTGGCTGTTCTAAAATATCAGTTTGCTTCTAAATGTCTCAATTATGGTTAAATATCAGATGTCATTTGGAACATTCCCATAGAAGAAACCAACCTGGAACAAGATCACACCTCTACTGTGTAAAGCCTTAATAATCCTTCTCTCCTGCAGCATCAGACAGGCTTTATCACCCAGAGAGTCACACTGCCTGAAAGCACAGGGAGGGAAGGAGGGAGGGAGGGAGGATCCCCTTTCTGGACACAACATCCCACGTCTCCCTGTGGGAAAGGCAGGATGAGTGGCACAAAAGAGTGGGGCCAAAGCACAGCTCAAACCGTGGCCACATGCAAATTTTCCCAACTTAACGCCTGACATTTGGAAACGAAGTAAAATGCTCTGGTTGCTCTTTGCTGTTCTTATCCTCACAACAGAGATTTGCCTTCATGTCATAAATAGCAGTTTCTCTCTTGTGGATAGGAATTTCATTTAAAGATTTAAATATATTGCTGCTTGGAGGCTCAGTCCTACTTCTTACCATTTAAATGTGCAAGATTTACTTAAATTATGCAATAAATTTGCAATTACTGGTATTTAATTGTTGTACTATTTTTGACAGCTTATGCATCCATGCGAAGGCCATTCTTTCCTAAGACTTTTCTTGAGGATTCAAAAAGGGAACTTTTTTTTTACTGTTGTTTTTACAGGCCTCAGGACAAAATTTGGATTCCTACTTGCCAATTGCTGTATGAGATGCAACTATTGAATGCATCACTGTAATATGTTGTAATTAAATTAATTTTCAACTCATTTCAATCCATTTTCATTCATCCTGCACTTATGTATTTGGCCTGATTTTGAATTCTCTCACTTAGCTCCTGAGTTGAAATAGAGAAGCAAAAAGTCCCCATTTATATACAATTTTCTTTAAAAATCTAGCCTTTGCTAAGGTTGGGGTCAGTATTCCTTTTACCTACATTTTTACATGATTAAAAGCCTGAAGTAATTTTGTATGGCTTCTTTACCTCTGGCTTGTCTGAAATAAGTCAGTATCTCAGCATATCCCTACAGCTGCAGTCAAACTGAAAACTCACCAGCAATTCCAGAATTTGTTTACCTTTGAGGAGTTTATACATTTATGTCCCATTCAATCTATTTCAGCCAAGCTTCTGAGTTGTATGCAGGAATGTTTATGGGTATTTTTGGTGGATGTTTATCAGCCAGCAGACACAGATACCAAACTTTGTTCAGCAGTGATTTAGTACATGAAGACAAAATCCACCTTACACAAATCAATTTGAAGCTTCCCAACAGGATGATTAGTTAAGAAATAACGAAGGGACATAAAACAACAGGGAAAATGATGGTGGAAAATTCATGTGGATAGAATTGGAGAGGAGATGGTGGGAGATTTCCTCGAGAAATACCTGTAGTGGGAGCAAGAAAGAAAACAAAGTGAAAACACAGCAGGGAGACAAACTTTGTCCTGTCAAAGTAACTGCCACTGCCTTTCCTCTCAAAGGCCAAATGTGCCCATGAGGAATGAGCTCAGGGTGAGGGGGAGTGTTTGCTGCCTGCTGGGCCTGCTCTGCCCCACTGCTGCACCAGTTCTCTCCCCCAGACCATCACTCCTACCTTTCTCCTCTCCTGATAAACATGAGGCATTTCCCATCTTTTCCATTCGAGCCCATCAGGCCCCCTTCTCTACACTGGTCTCCCGCTATCATTCTCTGAAACCATCTGGGCTCTCCCAGTGACATTTCCCATTCCAGTTCCAACTCTGGGTTCCCATCCCTGCAGAAGTCCCACCAAGATGTGCCCCAGGGCCACCTGCTCCCCAGTACACCTGTGTCCAGCTGCTGAAGGGCTGGAAGAGCTGGAGTTCTGCACGCAGCTGGGGCATCCTGCTTTGCAGAGGGGTGCTGTGTCATGGCGTGGGCACTCACACAGTGATTCCCATTTGAACCCTGGATAGGGAAGAAAAGATTTTAAAAACTTTTTGTGATAATGAATAAAGCCTTTTACTGATACATTAGGGCCAGGCACCTGTGGATTGCACATTTAAATAGACAGGCTGCTTATAAGCTAGAGATATTCAGACCTAAAACATGGGAACATGATACACATACTAAAGCACCACGATTTATTGTTCTATGCTTATGCAGAAGAAATGTGGAAAATTCCACAGACATATATCACCTCTGTCAGGATAATCAGAGATGAATACAGGTGTAATTAAAAAGAAAAGCAGCAGCAGCACAACAGGGACAAGACTCTACAGAGGGTTTAGTTGTAAAGTAAAGGATGTACTTTTAAATGAGCTGCCTTTATATTGTATCACAGCTATGAGAGCTGCTAGTAATTACTAAACCCTTCAAAATTAATCTCCCCCTCCCTAATTTAAACAAATATAATGAAAAATAGCTTTTCCAGGGATACTTAACCTCCTCAGAGGCACAGTGGCATTTATCTTTGTAAATCTACTAAAGTACTACACTATTTTTCCATGTGATGATAATCGTTTTGCAAAAATAAAACGTACATCTTTAGTGAAAATGGAATAGAAACCTTCTAGAGTTGCACTATTAGGGCATGACCCAAAGTTCTTCAAAGTGAATGGAAAGATTCCTGTTGAAATCAAGGGGGTCTCAACCAGAATATCCCAAACTCTTGGTACACAAATGTTGAAGTACAATCTGCTTTAAGACAAGCATTCTCAAGTGCTCCTGCAGAAAATATTTGTTCAAAAGGCAGAGTTGCCAGGACCTTTTACTTTTTCAGAAAATCCAGTGTAAATGAAAAGACTCATTCTCCTCCTTCAGTAGCAGTGAGATTTTCCTTCCCAGCGAAGAAAGCACAGGAGCAGAACTAGGTCTTGTGGAAACCTTTCACTTGTGAAATCCTTCAGTCCATTCCAAGTGAAAATGCCTGATCTACGAAGTATTGAAGCAAAAGGACTGTTTTTCAATTTACTTCAACAGACTTTGGGCCAAAACAAGACTTGTCATCCCTCTTCTATTTTTACTGACTATCACCCTGGTTTCATTCCTGGAGATGTTTAAACTAGCAAATGCAGACATCAGGTCAAGAAGAACTAGCAGAATTAGCCCTTTGCAAAGACAACTGATTTAATTTTTTTCTTATATGTTGCCAAAGTTCCTTATTCTAACTTAAAATATGAGCATGCCCTGTGTTCAGGCAAAACCAAGTGCCTGTTGCAAAATGCTTACAGTCTAGATAGACAAAAGGAAGATTTTATCCCCATTTTACAAAGGGATAGCTGAAGCATTAAGAAATTAAGAATTGAAATATAACAATTTTGAGCAAGGAAAGGAAAATGAATTCTTCTGGAACCAGTACCTCAGCCACTAGGGTGTCTTTCTTTTCCAAGAGGGCATGTGATGAATATCCCACTGTCTGGAGCACAGACATATCCCTCCATCCTGAGTGCAGTGTCTGGGTGGGAATGTGGGAACAGCTGAGTGGGAATGTGGGAACAGCTGAGTGGGAATGTGTGTGTGGGAACAGCACAGGGACTGACCAGGCGGGAGGATCCAGGTGCCAGATAACAAAGATGTCAGCTGGGAGAGAGAGGAGGGCAAGGGTTGTTCCTGCCACAACTACTCTGTCCTCTGACAGGGACCATGAATTTCCCTTCTATAAAAAAAAAAAGCCCATATCAAATTAACTTTATTTTTGATTCCTGGGTCAGGTAATGCTGTTTTAAACATTCAATTGACAAATGCTATCTTTCATATTTACCCCAGTACGTCCAGACTAATTCTGTTACTGCACACCATGTGATCAGTGTAGCCAATAATGAGTTACTGTAGAACTGCTCTGTAAATCTACCATGCTCTTAAACTAATTACCATTCTACATATTTAGCTGAGCAATCAGTCTAAGCTAAATACAGCAAAGTGAAAAATATCAAGATTATAAGGATGAAACAAACTGTGCTTGTATCTAATTAAGCACAGAACAATATGCTGAAGTGCAAACATGGATGCTGGAGGCAAATGTGTTTTAGGAAACCTGTCCAAGTTTGAGAAGGCACTATTTCAGATATTTTCACTGTAGCCTGATGAAGACTGACATATTTGTCTTGGTTCAAATATGTATGTTATATTTATAATGTTACGATTTTAATTTGTTAGAGAAATGAAAGCTACATCTGTTCCTATTGCAAATATATTTCATACATGCTACACAAAGTTAAACTATTTCCTATAAAAATATGGCTGACACAAAGATTTAAGACTCTGTAGTCTGTAGTGTTGAGGCATAATTAGGTCCACTAGGTGAGAAACAGCTTCCTCCGTTCCAAGCACCAAGGTCAGAGGTTCAAACATTGTCTTCAAAGATGTTTTCTCATGCCTAACTTTCTCTTGGCTCTGGAGTTATTGGCATTATCAACCCATTCTTATTATTAATCATCATATGTATGACCTGCTACCATCTAGCATGCTCTTTTGCTGATTAAAACACAACATTTGCTGAGAATGTTGCTTACCAAGAACCACTGAGACCATTTTGGAACATTATAAAAGATAGTTGAAAGGCATTGCTAAGAAGCCCTTTGTCCTCTCTTACTCCTACATTTCATAAAATCTGTTGTGTGAAGACAATGTTATGAATATTGCTTAGTCTCCAGTTTATAAAATCTTTGGTACTAATTCTCTTTTGTATTTACTAATGCAAAAATCTCAGTGGAATTTCTCCACTGCTTTAAATGAAGTTAAATTCTAACTGCCTGACCTCCCAGGCTGCTTCCCATGTCCTTAAGATGGAACACATATAGCTGGTTCAAAATGGTAACAGGTGCAAAATTTTACTAATATGCTGCAGTACTTTGAGATCTTCCTAAAGATGTGTGTTTAATCTGGACAAGGGATCTTTCAGTGAGGTGTAATGTTTTTGTTTATGTTTTCTTGTAATTTATTCCTGAGTTAAACTGACACAGGACTACATTCTCATGGGCTGCTTTGCTGGTGTTCTCAATATAAAGAAGGTGAACCACTTCATGCGGATTCCCTAGTAAGGAAATCACATGTGAATATCGTCTTTAAAAGGCCCTTTTCAGATGATCCTGTAAGAAAGCATTTATCTTGAGACTGGCCAAAGGAACCCCTGTGATAGTGGATGATTCTTGTGAAGAATCCAGCTGAGTTCTTGGGATCAGCCCAGATTACATTGTGGAATCCTGGAATGCGTATGAAGCGAATGCAGCTTTTGAGATCAGAGGCAGGTACCAAAGAAAACACCTTCAGTTTTCCCTTGTACACTCTGCTATGGAGACACTGGAAAAATGGAAGACAACGGGCTCAAGGGGATTTTATTAGCATGTGAATCTTCCCAGACTTTGGCCTGCACGGCACTATAAATTTTCCTGCAATATATTTGCCAATATATGGCATTTAAGTAGCATCCACTGGATCTCGCAAACATATCAGGGGCACTAGGAGACTGGATGCAGTCCCTGTCCCCCAGAGACAAGCTTTTCTGTCTTTTTTCAGAATTTTAAATCCAGGTTTTTTGGTCTTCATTAGCTGCCCTACTGAAACTTGGTGCTGTACTAGTGTTAAAATAAAATCAGAAGGTTTCTTAGGAAATATAAACTGTACCTGCTGACATGTATGTGTGTGTGTGTGTGTTTGCAGCTGTTCAATAAGTTAACGAATAGAATCTAAGTTCATAAGTACACTTCTAGAAAGAGTTAATGAAGAAGCTGCTAATAGCACCTTCTCTGAGCAGTGTGTACCATCCATCACTATACCTCAGCCTGGAACACTGATGGTCTGCCAGACATCACAAGGTAGCCTGAAAAATGGTCTCTCTCCTTTCAGAAAATCAATCTCACGCAGATGACCAAACCATCAAGACAAAATACATTAATATGAGTAATAAAAATATAATAAACTCATATGAAGCATATTTCCATGAGATAGTAGGTGCCCTTTGGTTTTCAGAAAGGTTGAGAAGCACTCTGACCACAACAGAAGAGCTTTTGTAGTTATAAGCAATTTATTGGTTGGCTGGTCCGTGTAATAACAGCTTATTAAGGAATACATCAAGCACTGTGTAACCTTTGACAAATTATTTATAAGTGTTAATTAATGAAAAACATCTTTTTCTTAGCATGCTGTCAGCATGATCAATCTGTTTTTAGTATCATGAAAGACATATGCCCCCAATAGTCTCATTTGGCTTTCTTGGCAAGTGGGAATAAGTAGGAGTGAATAAGCAAGGTCACATATGAAACACTGATTAGAAGGAAATGATTACCATATGAATTGGGTCATTCTACTGAAATATTGAAGGAAGGTGATCAGAATAGAATGTTCTGGAGACTCTGCCAGTTTTCTTCCCCAGGCATTGCATTTAGTAGTATTGCATTGAAAGAAAAAAGGCCATTGGTCAATAGGGAGGGAAATGTCAAGCTTTACTCAAGGTACAGATGTTCTTCATTATGCAGGGTACATAAAATCTGAGAAAGAAACTCATCAGTAGAGTTGGGTGAATAATGGGTTGTCTGGTTTTGTGGTCAAGCAAAAAAAAAAAGCAGGAGAAAAATGATCAAGCAAAGCAGAAAATTTTTGAGGGTTTGGGGTTTTTTTAGTTTTCTTTTCTTGGGGGGAAGAAGAAAGAGAGATTAGATGCAGAGAAGGGGGTTAGGGAGAAAGGAAGGAGAAAAAAAAAAAAAGGAAAAGCTGATCTCTGATCTCTAATCAGCTTTACCTGGTAGCAACTGTACAAGCTATCCTCTCCAGAACAGCTGATGAGAGCAGATAATTTTCAGGATTGAATGATTAGGGTATGTCTACAGTGTCAAATCCTTTAAGTTACACATCCTGAGACAGCTAGACATGAGTTTCCTCTTTGGAAGCTATGTAGTCACTAGTCATGGAGCAGAAAAGCTTTGCTGGCAACTGTCTGACCCAGATGCTATGGGTGCACCTTTTGTCTTTAAACTCAAACCTGAGAAAGCAAGAACACACAAAATGTTTCATAAGTCTTCCTTAGCTGCTGTGTCAACCAGGTACTATTAAAAGGTGATTTTAATTCTTTCTTTTTGTCATGATACAGTAAACTTTGCTGGAAATATCTTGGTAGGTTAAGAACTTCTCTTACCTATGCTTCTTCCCACCTTCCTGCTTGACAGTGCTATATACACTACACAGGCATCTCTGCTCCCCTCTTGTGTCAGGGAATAGTTTGGGTCTTCACATTCCTCTGTAAGATCAAGATACAGTTGACTTTTATTGAGGAAAAAGTTAAATAGTACCTTATCAAGCTCTCCTGCCAAAGGGATGACACTAGCTGTTAGAAGCTAATGAATCATGTGAAAAACATTCAGGAATATGATCTTTAGCTGAGAGGACTGAGATCTGCTTTTTAACACTGTTATATGTTACATTTGACTACTCCAATCACTTGTTGAATATTTGTAGCAGAGGATAGCCCCATTAGAGTCTTAGGCCTACAAAAGTGTGTTTGGAGATTTTTATTAACCTATTTTGAGAGTTCCATATTACCACTGAAGACAGAATAATTGTGAAGAGTTTTGTGAGTTGTATCAAGAGTTAAAATGCTGGATTCTCTCCAACTGTGGAATAGAGGCTCCACCACAGAAGTGTTTTGTGCCAAGAAAAGCAATTTAAAAATGAGTAATGAGGGCATATTGTTAACCATTACTCTTTAAAGATCTATTTTTCATTTTTAAAGTCTGTACAAGCCACAGACTATTTTTGGAGGTAAGTCTCCCTTTGGTCCCTCTTCAAAACCACAGAATATATATATTCTCATTCAGTAGGGAAAGGTGAATACCTTAAATCAAACATCTTATGCATGACTTTCAGGAGAATTCATGACCAGGTTTTAAGGAAGACATTGAGACCCAAGGTCCAACAGCATTCAACACTCAGTAATTAAGACCTTTTGAAAATCCAGCTACTTGGTGCCAACATGAAATTCTAGCCTTTGGAGATTTCTCCTCTGATAGGGACATACCAATACACTGGTTTTTCCAGGTTGAAGTGAAATCCAATATGTCCATTAATTTGCACTTCCATAAATGCTTTTTTTCCTCATTAGATCATCTTAACACTAACTTAGTAGATTAGGCAACTGTGGGTGCTTTTTTTTTGCTACTCAATTACAGGATCAGTAGATGTCAGGATGTAAAGGAATGTAATGCTAGCTTCCTACTGAATTCAAATTGATTTTCAGGCAGAACAAAAATTAGCTGAAAGTCCATAAAATAGTCCACTGAGTTGTACTTAACGTGCACAGGGGGAGAATTCCCAGTCTTGCCAAGGAAATAGAGTTATGACTGCAAACCAGATATGATGTGCTTCACTGGGATGACAGAGATTCAGAGAGAGAGTGAAACAAAGGCAAGATAAACAGTGCACAGTCACCTAAAGGGAAATGAGAGGGGAGTATAGGACTTATGATACTTCTTTCTGCAAATGGATCATACACTGAATTTCCTTTAAAATATAAGCTGGATTCAAATCCCTCACAAATGAAATGTCACTATGTCACTTGCTTTTAACAGCTTTCAACCCACTGGCACCCCCAAACCAGAAATATCCCTTAAACCTTGGTGGTATTACCCAAATCCAGGAACAAACCCTAAATCCAGATGCACCCCACACCTGGCAGCACTCCCCAAATCTGGCAGCACACACCTGACACACATGGTAACCCTCCCAAACCCTGGAGTTTCCCCCCAAACTGGCAGCAGACACCACACTCAGGCACACCCCCAAAACCTGCTGGCAACCTCCAAACCCAACAAACTCTCCGAAGCCCATGGACACATCTTAAACCTGCCAACAGTCCCACAAGTCCAGAAAGAACCTCCAGATATACCCCTGAACTAGGCATCTTCCCCCAGGCCAGGCAGCCCCCCCAAAACTGGCAGCACCTCCCAAAAGCTGGCAGCACTACCCAGCCCCGGTGGGCTGAGGCTGTGCCATGACCCCCCAGCTCAGCCAGGACAGGGAACGGAGGCCGAAGCATGGAAGGTGCTGCCAACCCCGAGGGAGAAGACAACCCCCCCCCTTAACAGTTCCCTCGAGAAAGGCAGAGGAGGATGAGTGACAAACGAGTGTGGGCTCTCCCAGTGCAGACCAGCAGACTTTAATGTGCCGGGTGAGGGGGTTCAGCACGGGGGGCTGGCACACGGCTGGCCCTGCGCTGCATTCCCGGACGGCTGTAGGGCTTTTTCGCCCGCCGTTCCTGCCGGAGGAGGTGCCGGATCCGTATGGGCCCAAACTGGGAGCAGTTGTCTCTCTTGATGGCCGTGGTGTCGTGAGAGCCTCCCGAGCTGAGGTTGTGCTGCACCACTGTGAAATGGAACATGTTATGGTGAGCACTGGGAGAGACTCTGCCCCAGCAGTGCTGGAGTTTTGGTTTCCTGACGCTCCTCCACCAACGCAGAGGGAACAGAGGGATGCGTGTGAGGGCCCAGAGCCCCTCCAACTACCCTCCCCCCTGAGAAGCCCAGGGCAAGCTCCTTCTCCACACCCCTTTCCTAACTTCTGTAGATAACACTGATGCCCAGTATCCTTTGATGCTGGCCTTGGTGATGATGTCACAGTGGCTGCCATGACATCACCACCACCCATCTGTGTGCGTCCCCCTCCCCTGATTTGGGGAAGGAGGCCTCCTGTGTGTTGATAGGCTCCCTGTTGATGGCAGGCACGCCTGTAATGGAAAGCATGGGAACGGGAGTGGGGCCAGCTCTGTGGGGATGTGGAGAGCACTGAGAGCGGGGACCAGGATGCACCAAACAAGGGGGTGGGGACCTGGAAAAGTCTGCGGGTTGGGGATGTGCAAGTGTGTGACAGGGACAGCACCAAGCCCAGAGATGGGGACCTCACTGAGCATGGAGTTGGTGACAATGCTGAGAATGTGCATTGCTTTGGGATTTGTGACCAAAGCAGTGTGGGTGACACAGCACCGCCCGAGCCACGCTGAGCAGGGAGTGCACAGTGCTGAGGCCTTTTCAGCTCCTCAGCCCAGCACCAGTGAGCAGGCTGGGCACCAGACACTGGGAGGGGACGCAGCTGGGACAGCAGACTCCCTTAACCCAAGGGATTATCCCACACCTCATGATGTCTGCTCAGCCCCACAAATGCTGCTCCCAGACCAGCAAGGCGCTGTGTGGCTTGTCGTGAGCCACTCTTTTTGCATCACTTGTTGGTTCTGCTTTGTTTTCCGTATTAAACTGTCTTAGCCCATGAGGTTTGGCATTTTTACCTTTCTGATCCTGCCCCCTCTCTCAGTGTGGAGGAGAGTGTGTGAGTGGCTGCGAGGGACTCAGCTGCCCACTGGGATTAGACCAGGACAGCCTGGGACACGGGCACTGCTGGGCACAGGGTGCCATCTCTTTTGCTGCCTGCTGTGCCAAGAAGGTGGAGTAGGGGGACTCAAATTCCACCCCGGTATTCAAAGCACATGGACTCATTCCTCAGTTCCCCCTTCCACAGCTCCTGAGCAAGCCAGAGGGTACAGCCAGCACCAGCCCCGTGCTGGTGGTGTCCTGAGGAAGTTCTGTGGGCAGAGATCCCTTGGCCCCGGTGCCTCTGCTGACTCCAGGTCGCTGCCGGTGGTCTCCGGCAGTTTTCCCCACCCTGTAGAACACCTGCAGTGGTTGCCCAGTTGGGTGGGATCCGATGGGGATCACCCTCAGGGCTGCGATCTGACCCAGGACTTTTAAGGGAAAACGCACGTTTTCCTGTGAACCACGAGAACCTCCGTGCAGGTGGAAAAGATCAGTGAGAGCTACAAAACAAATGCTTTCAAAAGCACAACGAACCAGCCTTATTTCCCCAAATTTTATAGCTCTTTGTGACCGCGCGTTCCAGCGCAAAGCAGCGCGCGGTCCCTCTGGAATTACTGCTGGAATTACTGCTGGCCAGGCCGGGCACTGACCACCGCCGGCAGCCGAGGCGGGTGCAGGCGGAGCATCCCCCGGGAGGAGCGGCCGCCCGCGTCCTCATCCCGGCCTCTGGCACAGGGACAGCGGCACAGGGAGCGGCCCAGGGGGCCCGCCCGGCAGGACGGGCTCGGCCGGGCCCGAGGGGCGGCAGCGGGGCCCGGGACGCGGCTCCGGGTCCGCCCAGGGGGCTGCGGCACCGGGCGGTGCCACAGGGCGGCGGCAGCGGCCCGAGCCGAACCCTGGCGCTCGGTGTGTGAAGGACAGCGGGAACAGGGAACGGGGAACAGGGAACAGCCCAACACAGCAGCTCCCACCCAGCACGGGATTAACCATTATCCCGTGCAGCCCTGGTCAACCACTGACCAGCGCGGAACTGGTACCAGCGTTACCGCGCCTTGGGGAAAAAGCCCTGCAGCTCCCGCCGTTGGCTATGGCCAGGATGGAAACTTGCTGATGGCCAAAGTCAATCATCTTGTGACCATACGAACAGCGGACCTGGGGGGTCTTTAAGCTCTCCAGGGTTGCAGCACCAGCACCTCCCTCGGAGCAGGACCTCTTTCGGATCTCACAACCCCTCAAGATGCTGCCTCGACTGTCACAGACACTGACCAAGCCTGGGCTTGAGGCCAGAACAATATTACTGGAATATACTGCTGTATTTTTTACACCGTTCTTTATAGACTGGCACTTTCAGCTGTTTAATAATGTATGGCTAAACCCAGCTTTGGCTTCCACTTCATGTAACAAAAACTAGAGGTAATTTACGTCCCTCAAATAACCCAGTGGATTAACATACCAGCAAAAACCAAATAATCACCTTGTATTTAGATACTGGACATGTCAAAGAAGAACAAAACAGGCAAAAGAAAACATCAGCTGCAGGGCTCTTTTTTCAAGTAGGTGATCTGACAGTTTTTTGTTTGCATCACAGTACAGAGGAAGACCAAAACACAGGTACATCAGCTTTTAAGTACTGCTGCAACAGGTACAGCTCTGCAAATACCTGTTCTCAGGTGACAGAATTAAAGCACAGCCATAGTCAGGTTCTGAGTGCATTAATATTTTTAATTAACAGTCACATCAACAATATTTTTAATTAACAATCACATCAACAATATTTTTAATTAACAATCACATCAACAATTACATTAACAATCAAATCAACAATTACCAATTACATTAACTGTTTAATTAAAAATTAACAATATAATTCTCATCAGAGGAGAAAGGAACTTCTCCTTCCAACTAATCATCACTTTCTGTATCACTGTATTCTGATGAGTCAAACCATTCCTCACTTCCAGCAGGAGGGAAAGTCTGTTTTCCAGTACCTAAAAGTAATTAACAAAGTGCAACATTCATAAACCAAGAAAAAACAAACTTCAGAACAAATATGTGGTAGTATTAAATGATCCTAACCTAGCAAAACACACTTTAGACTAGAAACTAGACCAAAATACTCAAAACTACTTCCAACTGCTTTTTGTCTGTGTGACAGAAAAATGCTCTGCTGCCTCGAGGTTGCTGTCAGAGAGCCTCTCACCTCTTTTCAGAGAATCTGAGCAATGTGACAAGTGTCACATCTCTGAAATAAATGAGTACTTCAGAAAAAGCTGATGCAAAACCGAGGATGCTCATCATTTTATATATTTTAAACACAGACTCATTCAGTCCTTACCAGCTGAAAAAGGGCTTTCCTCTTCAGACTCCTCCAAATGTTCAAAATCTAAAGACACGTGAATATTCTGTTGATAAAAACACTGTTTGAAATACCTGCTCTGAGGCACAACAAATGTGTTCAAAACATTCAATAACTCACAAATGAATTTTCACTTCACCTTTTTCTTCAGTAATTTGCACCATGCTCCTTGTTTTTCTTTTGCCAGAACAATCACAGCCTCTGTATCCTTAATCACACATGTGGACTTCTCTGCAAATACAGACTCTTGCAACTCCAGATCAGCCAAATAAAGTTTTTCTCCTGACCTAGCACTGCGATATACAAAAAGTTTAAAAAATTAAATGCAAAAAGTGATCATAAAACACTTTGTTGGTTATACTTAAGTTCCTGAAACCTACCTGAAAACCACCTTCTCTTTAGAGAACTCACATTTAGTGTCAGCTGCATTTGGTATTTTTACCTTCAGTGTAACAGTCTTGTTATCTTGAAACCACTTGATTTCTGGATGATAGCTGAAAGAAAGGTAGTTCACTGGGATTATTTTTCAAAACAGAAAACCACTGAGGTCCAACCAGGCTGTCTCACACACAGCCAGAGTTTTCCCATGAAGTCCCACAAACTCAGCCAAGTGTCCCCATCTGCAGGGGCACTGACACCAGCAGCAGTGCCAGGCAAGCAGGTGACAGGGTACCACTCAAGCTTCCTACAGAAGCACCACAGTCCCAAGTCTTTGGAAGAGCAAACTGACTAATTCAAGTGGGGAGACACACTGTTGTTTGAGTCTAAAAGGATCACACCTGCTCACTTCAGGATGACATCACGGTCTGGTCTTGAAACGCCAAAGGAAAAGCTAACTGTGGTTCTTGTAGCTTACTGAAGAGTTCTTCTCATGTGTTCTGCAGCAAATACTGTGGTATGTGCTAGCAAGACCAATCTCTGACACACAAAAGAAACTTCTCAGCTGACTACAGACACAAATACAACCCTGTCTGGCAGTTCATATAAAAGCAAAATGGGAACAAATCACTATTTTCTTACCATTTATGCTGACGAAGCATAGAGTCTTCTGCTTCCTCTGTTTGAGCTACATCATCTGAAAAGACAACATCCAGAAACATCTCTTATACCTATACTATAGAAACATGTATTTGCAGAATACCCCAGTACCATCATAAAAATAACTTGCTAGCAATGAAATTACTACTGCAAGACTGTTTGTGGCCTTTATATTGGGTACTTCCTATCCTGAATGATTTCATAAAGTTAATAATTAACTGAAAATTTTAACTAACAAGATTATTATAGCTGCTGTAAGAAAATAAAAATAAAAAAAACCCCACCAAACACACAGTTTTCCAGGTCAGGTAAAAGTTTATTGCAGTTTCAAGACATTGTTTACTTGAAACCTGAAACATGCCATTTTGGGAACTGATGGGGACTTTCAGGGATGAAACAACTCACAGTGGTGTCACCACCACAGTTGTAAACACAGCATTAATGTGACTCTACCACACCAGGGGAAAAAAGCCTTCTATGATAAGCAGTCTCGGATCTCACTTGACTTTGTCTGCTGCAACTTTTTCATCTCTCAGCTTTCCCTGCTCCAGACTCATGTGCCAGCTGCTGGCAGGTAATCCTGTGTCCCCCTGCTATGCCTAAACACTTCTAAGCCTCTAGTGACTGAATACCACATCCTTCAGATTAGATTAAAAAGAAATGGGGGGAGGAGGGAAGAGCTATTTTCTGCCACCTCAAATCTCAGGAAAAAAAAAAAAAACCTCCTAGAGAACAACACTGTTATTCAAGCTGATATTTCCACAGATTTTAAGCACCAAGTTTGAATTCAAGTTTGAAAACCACAGGAAATTATGAGAAGGTTTACCATGTGGATAACTCCCAGAAGGATTACAGTTTTCAGGAGAAGCTTCTTCTATTGACATATCCTGTGGACTGGATGCCTTCTCTTCTACATAAGCTGTGCCCTCCTTTATGCTTCTGAACATAGGAAAACAATGTTTTAAAAGAAAACCACAAATGATACCCAGTGAACTTCACCTTAGAGAAGCTCTCTGAGTCCCCCTTACTTTACTTGTAGCTTACTAACAAAGCCTGCAATAAGTTCTGAACGTTTCAACAGTAGTATCAGCTTAGTGAATCTGTAAAAAGTGATCCAAGCAGTTGCATTAAACATATCTGAGATGGAGCCATGGCACACAGCACCACAGTAAAGTTGGCTGGTCTCTGGCATTACATGCTTAGGTGACCATGTGGAGGTTCCCAACCTTCCTCTCCTGTTCACTAACAGCATGAAAGGAGAAATGAATGCAAAAAGGTTGTGCCTGGAGGTAGCAAAAATCTCACAGCCTGAGAGTCCTCTGTAAGGAATAAAACCTGAAAAAAAAAGCCTTCCAAGCATCAGCAGTGCAAACACTGTTCTCATACACCAAGTCTGAACAAGAATGGGAAAAGTCAAATCCTTTGGTTAAGATTAAAATCCGGCACAGTTCTAGAGAGGAATTCAAGAGCCTCAATCTAAGATGGAAATGGAGTATGACTGGGGTCAGGGTTCCTCCTCTTGCTGATCAGTAAAGTCACAGAAACAACAGCCTAAATGAACTTGCTCAACCCTGAGAGAGCACAGCCTGTGCTGGTATTACAGGACCTTTCTTGTTTACCCAGCAATAGCTACTCTGGAAGAAAGTAACTGAGATTTCTTTCTTCCTTATAAGTACTTTAAAACCCTTGGCTGGTCAGACAGAAGTACTGAAATTTATTTTCAATGACGGTCCCCCAGACTGAAGATTAAGTGGCTGCAGTGGGGGCCATGCAGGGGCCAGAACAAAAAGGCTACAGATATCTTGCTCATAAACATTTTACATCAAGGGCCTAAGAATCTGCAGTAGAGCAGAGTGAGATGTGCCCTCCCACCACACACTGTATTTACTCAGTTCTAGAAGTTTACAGGGCAAGGGAAAAAAAGTTCAGTGTTGCTTCTGCAGAACCCACCCTGCAGCCACACTCCTTAAATGTACAGCTCTAATAATTTCAAAGGAAACTGGTTACATTTTCCAGCTTGCACTCTGCAGTTGAACACACACACAGACAACATGCTCAACTGCTCTGACTCGTACTAGGTACTGACTGGTAAGCATTCAAACCAGCCACTGACCATAGTGAGTTAGAACAGAATCCATTATTTTCATCATTAACTCAACTGTCTGCATCAAATTCTAGTCTAGCGTTTTCTAGAGCTGGAATTTTCTTTCTCTTGTGGTTATGTGGCTAAAGAACAGTTAAAGGGAAGCAGACACATCACAAACACAATTGTTTCTATGTTTAAATGAAAATCACAGTATTAGTAACAAAAATGTTCAGTTAAAATGAAATAGTATTTTTTCCTCAGAAAAAGATATGCTGAAAAAAAAGTTTGTGGACACTTACAAGTCCTCCAAGTTCTCTGCATAATCTGACACTTGCACGTGCCTGCACAGCTTCTGAATTTCTGCCAGATGTTCTGGATTGTCAGTTCCCAGACCGGTGGACAGAATCTCAGATCGAATGTTGTACTCATTGATCCACACCTTGACACTGGAAAGGTTGGAAACCCTGACCTTGAATTACACAACACAACAAACAGAAACCACAGTTCTTAAATGGTCTCAACTCCAACTCAAAGATGCCCTTTAAGTCAAACTTCAAGTATGGCCCTACTGACTTACACCTGTAAGCAATTTGTTTTCTCTGATTTTCACACAGGAACCCACCCGTGTTTAACTGTTTTTCAAGTATCATCATCTTTTTCATTGTGACTATGGCTCAAGTACCTGGCAGTGTGTCCTGTCTAACAGAACCAGAGGGGCAATGAAGTAAACAGTCCCAGCCCTGATCATGTAAGTGACAGCAAAAATACACATCACATAGTTAGAGTAACTGTGAGTCCCAAAGAGGAAACTGCTGGGGAAAGGAGGGTGAGGGGCACAGTAAGAAAAACTGTGAAGAAAAACCAAAGCCTCGAAATTGGTGAAAGGTTGAGAAACACCATATGAAAAGAAGCTACTAAAAAGAATGGCTTCCAGATCTTCTTCCACTCAATTTTTCAGCTGACTCACTCCACAAGACCAAGTCACCTGCTGGATGTTAACATATGTGAAACTGTAAAACAAGAAAAATTCAAGAAGAAGAGCAGCCATTCTTCCTATTTTGGACAAGAAAATGAAGGAGAAAAGCTTCAGTATTTTTTAATTTGCAAAAAAATTTACACTAGACAGCAAAGTAGTGCAAGCACTGTAAGAGACAGCAGACTCAGAAATGTAAACAGAATAAATTAAATCTAGTTCAAGAGCTCTTGGGTATCAGGAAACCATCTTGGAGCATCCAAGTTTCATTCTTCCAGGGGGATGTGTGATGAACTGCAGAACTGATTTTACACGACAAACTCCTGAAAACTAGTACTGCCAAAATACACTTTTGTTACTAACTTTGTGGAGTAGTCTTGGACCATGTCCAAATTGCTTCTAAGCACCTCCAGGGATGGAGACTCTACAACCCCTGAGCAACCTGTTCCAGTGCTCTGACACCATCACAGCAAATTAACCAGCATCACTATGTGAGTACCACACAGGATAAAATCACTACAGGAACAGACACAAGGAGAGAGAATAATGGGTGCTCTTGTAATGGAGTTAAGATACCAAGATTTCATAGTGCTGTCATTCTATACCTACCACTGGGTCAAGCCAAACTGTCTTTCCCAAGGTATGGACTACTTTTGCATGATGTAGTCTTCCTTTAATTTTGCGACAAATGGCATCAGTCACCTAAGAAAAAACAAGGTGTCATTGCACTTGGGATGTATCAATATCGACACAGCTTTACAGTTACTTTAACTATAAAACTCACTATAATGAAACAATCTTCTGAGCTTAACAATGAAAAGGGTATTCAATAAATTTTGAATAAACCAGTGGAATACTCCACCTTAATTGTAGGTTAGAATAGTATTAGCCTTTAAAGAATGAGCTTCCTCAATGAAAGAGCACTCAAACACAAGTCAGTTTACAGAAGCTACCCTTCTGCTGTTCCTCCCCCAGATTCAAAAGCAGCAGTAACCTGTTCTGGTAGAAACCATTTAAATCGCAGAGAAGAAAATCCCATGAATTTCACTGTATTATTTTGTAGGAAAACAAAAACGGAAACTGACTTCCTGGAATCTGGCCCATTGGCAGATATTTAGTGGTAATACTAATGAAGCAGGTACCTAAGTTTACAGTCTGTAACTGTTTCCTTGTAGAAAGTAACACAGAGAGAGAAGGCAAAGAACATAAAGGAAATAGCATGCAAAACCTGCTCAATATTACCTTTGGGTTCCATTCAGTTTCATTATCAATGGGTTTCACTCTACAAACTACAAATTCCACAGCCTGAGGTGGCAGACTCTGAAACCTTGCAGGTAAGTGAAGCAGCCGATCACTATTGACTTGACTTGTTCTGCCTTCATCTATATATTTAATTGTGACCTTAGGGACAAAATTTTCTTCCTCTTTTGCTGGAATGTCTACCACCTGAACCCTTCGTTTAGTAGGAAAAGAAACACAGAATTATTAGTCACGTAACCAGTCGCGAAAGGATTTTTTAATCTCTCCTTTTAAAAATGGCATTTTCACAGCACTGTAACTAGGGAAGGGGGGGAAGGATGTCATCCTGTTTGCCATTCAGCAAGTTAGAGAGTACGTGAGAGCTTTTGATAAGCATGATTTGAACAGCAGTGGGTTTTTTGCTCCTTTTGGGGATGGATTGACTTTTTTTTAACAGAGCAGTCAAATTTTTAAAAAGCTTTGTATAAAAACATGCACATGAATAAAGTAAAAAGTCAACAAAATTTTACCTGTGGCAAAGGGCTCCCTCACATAACCCATAAAATGCTGACTTCTCCACGGTGGTTACAGAAATCCTTTGTCCTGGTACCTTAAAATAATTCTGCATTTCTTCAGCAAGAATTGTGTATTGGTCCTTTTCTTTCTCCACTATTCGGCCAAAGTAGTTTGTTGCATGTACAATGTGGAGAGGCACAATCTGAAAGGATCAAACACATTAAGCAGAAAGGAGGGCTGGAGGATTCCTTAAATCAATGGAATGTAAGTCTTTATACCCAAGATCACCTACCTCTTTCCAGCCCCAAAAGGTGCCAGATGCTGCTGTACACACACATTTCAGAAGATGAGTTATTGTTAATCTTATTATTCTTAATCCTAAGTGCCTGTAGTCCAGTGGACAGGGATTTAAGGAGCAAGAACTGTTAGGTCTCAGCTGATGATATTCCACTTCAGTGAACACCAGTGAACCCTGCCAAGGTTACTCACCACTAGGGCATTCCACACCATTCCAACTCAACTCTAAGTGCTCTCCAGCCTGACAGGGAGTTTTAGAAGAACTGACTGCTCTTTTTGCACTAAAATGACTTAAATGAAAGACTACAGGTCTGTAGCTGTCAACACCTATGCATAAAGTGCTGGGTGATTCCATCCAAAAGGCCATGCCAGGCAGGAGTGCTGAGATGCAAGTGGGTATGTGAGGCCAGACAGGAAGGATGGCAGGGGCCAGAGGCAATTCCCCCTTACCAGAAACCCTAAAAAAAGTACCAGGTGCCTTTTTTTTTTTTTCCTTCCTAAAGGAAGGAAACATTACACCAGACTCCAAAGAAAAAAATGGATGACCCATTTGTGAGACAGACACCCAGGCTCTGGGGCCACAACCAGCAGAACTGAAAGAGGAAATGGAGGTGGCCACAAGTGCTGCTGTGAGAGCACCTCAGGTAAAGTTTCTAAGGGAGCTGGAGACACAAACTGCTGCTGGGATGTGAAGAACCAC
The DNA here is from genome assembly GCF_036250125.1 of Pseudopipra pipra. Lineage (NCBI taxonomy): Eukaryota > Metazoa > Chordata > Aves > Passeriformes > Pipridae > Pseudopipra > Pseudopipra pipra. The sequence goes on along the minus strand of NC_087562.1, from coordinate 16,347,904 downwards.
CATAGCAAAGTCACCCCAATAGCCATGAAGGTTTCCTGAATGTGGAACTATTAAAAAAAAAAAAAAGAACAACACTGTAGTGAAAGCACTCTGCAGCAAAAAGCACCAAAGCACTGACATTTAGTAGGAAATAACTGAACAGTTCTATTTAGAAGAGAGGAGCTGTATACCCTTCCTGTGGGTACTGCAAATGAGTACACAAGTTTCAAATTCCAAGGCCAGAAAATGCTTAGTTTTCATCAAGTTCGCATGAGCACGTCAGTTAAGAAAAAATCCTCACTTCCAACAACACATCTGTCACCCTCCACTTCAACTCCCCTTCACTCCCAAAGATTACTTAGTGTTTCCTCTACAAGAACTGTAACTTAAGTTTCTGTAAGCCTTCATCTTTGTTAATTTTAGTATAAGGTCTTAAATTATAAAGGGAAAGAATAAACAGAGTACAAGTCCTCTTCCCATGGAATGTGAATCTTCAAAGCAGAAGAAAAATCTAAGGTAAACTCAATCACCTGCAAAACAGTTTCAAGTTCAAGCTAAGGACACAAGGAAAATCTGGCACACATATTTAGGCAAAGGAGAGGGGGGAAAAACTAAAAAACAACAAACAGCCAAGACAAATGGTGTACATACTGCAATAAAATTAATGGAATACAAAAAAAAAAAAAAAGAAGTAACATGCTAAGTAGCTGTTTAAGACTTGTCCTCTTGGTACCCAAAACCAAGGAAAACTCTAACTTACCATCACACGTTCAGGTGTTTTTATCATTTCATCTGGGATATTCTGGGCCATGTCTATTGATACATTAATTTGATGCCGATCTGGACATGCTGTTCTATTCCTACATTAAAAAACACCACAGGTTTAGAAAAAAAAGCTCTTTGTTTTCAGTTGTAAACCATTTTTACTTGACTTGCAACAGGCAACATGGGAAAAAAAAAAAATAAATCATGAGCAAAGCCTGTTTCAGATAAATTCATCAAGGAATCAGAAGCAGTCATCATTCAGGGCACAAAAACCTGACATCTCCTTACTTGCAAATCCCAAATGTTTTAAGAGAGGCACACAGGGGCCTTGAAAATTTTTCATCTTCTTCAGATTCCATCACCCTGGCAGCCAAATCATGCAGCTGTTGTGGAATTTCAGCTTCTGCACGTTTCAAATAGCTCAGAATCTCAGGTGCATGACGTGGACTGTTCTCTGTCAGCAGAATGACTGATTTGGCATTTGTGTGTTCCTGATATACAGAAGAACCCTAAAAACCATAAAAAAATGTTTTTGAAAGCTTTTGTGTATCCACCACTAATAATCCAATGTGGCATTAACCCACTAAAGGTTTACTCAAACCTTTCTCACAGTGCAGAAGTTGTCACTCATGCTCTGTAGACGCTGGCTAAAGATTCTTAGAGAAGGGAAACTGAAATGGATCACACAAGTTGCATCTGTAATTCCCAAGGGCTCCAGGTAGTCATCTGTTAAAACTAAAACACATTTCACACAGACATGTAAACTTCAGATATGAGAAGTACCACATCACGTGAATAATGGCTGATTTCCTTCTCCCCTTCCACTGACTGGAAAATGAAGAAAAAGGTCTTTTCCCAATATACTTCCATAAGGCTTTATATTTCTCCAGTCAATAAATTCCATCAGCATATGGCAGACACACCATTTCTTGCCAAGCTCTAGTAATCTGGCATAATTCTGCATCTCCTGTCAGCATCACAGAATACACAGAACTGAGAACAGCCAAGTACTTCACAGGAGTGAGACACAACACACTTGAAATACTGTAGGAATGCCTACAGCTCAGTATGAACCTACAAAGTAAAGAGAAGTCCATTTTCTTGCTTTCAGTGTATAAAATGGAAAAAAATTCAGTTTGAAAATGGATAAAAGCCTTTGTTACTGCAAAAAAACTGCAAAGAAAATTCTACTGAAACTTACGGAAAATTATTACAATATGTCTTTTTTTCAGACTTAAAATCTCCTCTGTGGCAGAGACAACTGTGAAATAATGGTAATTCTTTGAAAACACTGGAAATTATTAACTAATGCAGGGACAACAGTAACAGGGAAAAAGAAAACAAGAAACACCAGCTGTAGCACTAAGAAGTAAACGGACAATTGGAAAGAGTTCACAGGGATCTGCTCCTGTGGAAGTGATGAGAGAACCCAGTGTAAGTACTTAGTGTAGATCTTAACTCAGCATGAAGACATAACCCCAACTAGACAGAGAGAGAATCCTCACCCAACACAACAGGAGTGCCAGAACTGCGCATTTTTCTCCACTTCTCTGAAACACAACTGACATTACACTTGCTCTCTTTATGTTTCTTCAAGGTAACTATTGAGTTGCTCTTCAGTGCCTGGATGACAAAGTGAAAAGTTACACATTTCTCCAATGCAGCAGTCTCTAATCAACTCTAATATAAAGTACTGTCTCTTACTAGAATCCAGCACACTTCAGATACTGCAAAGACACACATGGAAAGAATTAATGAAATTTAGGTTCCTTATATGAAAAAAAAATATAATACGGCAATTAAGCTCCTTAATTTACATATAAAAAGAAAACGAAAATCTCAGGTTCCCATGGATTAATAGATTAGACAGATTTTTAGCAGGAATAATTAAATTCCAAATTCACACTCCTCCTTTATTCTCAGAAGTCAAGGTATTTTTGTTTAACTTCACTATTAAAAAAACCCCCTACTTATCTATTTAAGTTTAAATACCTTCTTACCTTATAAATCATCTCTACTTCATTTACTGAGTCAGTGAATATCAGCACCTTCTGAAGATTTTCGTGGGTAAAATCCAGTATTTTGAGTGATTCAGCAATTTTGCTGCTGTTCATGCAAGGCTGCACGACCTAGAGACAGAATAAAACAGAGGGCTGGTAATTCATGTAACCCATACATATTTTACTATATAATTCTTCTTTTTAATAACCACTAAGCTTTACTCTATAATGCTAAAGAGAATGTAGTACATGGCAGCTCTGGTAACTGGGAGGTCTTCTGTTGAGCCTACAGGAGATACAACTCTCAGAATGCATGCACTCAGGACAGCTTCCAGAAGCATAATTAAAATCCATCACATCATCAAAATCCCACACTAAGGTTTTACATCAATTTGAACTGATTTACTAATTTGAGTTTGGAATTTTCAAGCACCACTACAAACAGAAAAGGAGGGAAAGATGGGGCAAGATTATTTACTAGAGCAGTGACAGGACAAGGGGGAATGGCTTCAAATTGAAAGAGAATAGGGTTAGATTGGATATTAGGGAGAAACTCTTCCCTGTGAGGGTAGTGAGGCCCTGGCACAGGTTGCCCAGAGAAGCTGCGGGTGCCCCATCCCTGGAAGTGTCCAAGGTCAGGTTGGACAGGGCTTGGAGCAACCTGGGCTGGTGGAAGGTGTCCCTGCCCATGGCAGGGGGTGGAATGAGATGATCTTCAAAGTCCCAACTCAAATCCTTCTATGATTCTACAAAAAGCTTCACACTCCCAAAGCATTAAGAGTATTGCAGTGGTGCAGAATAACTAATGCATCCACACACCAACATATTTTGTTCTGCTGAATCATTAAGACTTCACACAAAACCCCATGGTGTTTCAGTTTCCTGTCACGCTCGAGAATGTCTAGTCTTGGAGATTTCCCAACATTTTAAATCCCCAAACTATTCCATTTTAAGACACAGAAAAATTCAAATTACACTTAAACTATTTTGTGTTATCCTTAAGGGCTACACCACACTGACTGGAAATTAGGTGAGAAGACACCTAAGAACATATAATAGGCTTTCTGGAAATTTCAGGTCAGAAGTTCAGTACTGTGTGGCACAGAGCAACAACACAAGTATTTTACTATGTCTGCCTTGGCACAGCTTACCTGGTAGTTCTGCCACTCACAGTTAACAACTGCAAAAACATTCTGATAACACTCTGGTCACAAATTATACTGTTTGCAAATACTTCTCATCAAATTCAGACTCATTTGCACTAACCATGAAATATTCAAGGGACTATCTTCACCTTAGTCCTACAAGGAAGGTAAGAGACCTTCAGCTCATTCAGTGAGTCCCTCACACAGGACTTGAACAGTTCACACGTGGGAGGTGCACCCACAGCACCACCTGCTTCTGACAAACCATCCGCAGCCACACGGACAAGCAGGGACATCATTCCCCAATTTTTACCTGTTGCACATTCCCACAGATGGCAGCTTCTTCGACAGCTGTTATCATAACGTAAGGATCGTTCATGAACTCCTCCACCAGGGCTGGGATGTGTTTGTTCCACTGAGTTCCCACAGCAATGATCTGATGTGCTGGATTCCCCCGCGCTCGAGCAGCGGCCTTCTTGTAACGATCCAATATAGTAAACACCTACAAAGAAAAAAGGGGCTTTCTCTCCTCTCATCCTATTCCAGGGAGCATGTGACAGCATGGAAAAGCAACACCGAGCACACTGGATTTTCCAGCCACAAAACCACTACCACAGCAAACCACAAATTTCACATCCCAAAAGGAATTGTTTGCTATGTACACTTTTACCCTATTCTTCAAATGACTTCTGAAGGAAGACAAGTGACATGACAGCATGAAGTAACAGCATGTGCACGTATACAGGACTGTAATGCAGGATTCTGTCCAAAGACGGAAACCTCAGGAAAAGGATCTGTTCAAATCTGCAAAGTACTAAGGCTAGACAAAAAGCCCAGAGGCAGTCAGCAAAAACTAGGAGGTAACCAGAAGACAAACCCAACCTGCCAATACAGTAATTTACAAATAAAAAGAAAAAAGAAGGGGTGCACCATAAAATCATTTATAAAAAAAACCAAAAATCATTAAGACAGAATGAATCTGTTCCTGATGACACTACCTTAAATAAATGCAAGCAGTCCAGCTGTGGAACATCAGGATGACCAAGAGCTTTGATTCAAGTAAAAAAACCCAACCAAACAAAAACCCACCTAACAGGGAAAGTCAGATTTAATATATCAGAGCTCACATCTTCCAGTGTTTTTTCCCCCCTCAGTATGTGCCACTGTTTCAGACGTGCACAACTGGAACAGCATTTTACCAGCTTACTGTATTACAACATTACCTGTTCAGTAGTGTCAGAGAACAGCACCTCAATCTCATCAAGAACAAGATGGCAAAGTCTACACAATAACCAGCTCTTGTGTTCCATCAGTCTCAGAAGGCTGTCTGGTGTAGTCACTATTACTTCACCTACCAGTCAGAAAAAAAGACTGAACATTAACTTACATCTTGAAATAATATTAAGACACCAAAGAACACAGCAGCTTTCTTAAAAAGGCCACATTTGAATTTCAGATGCAACATCTTGAAGCTAAGGAGTTTTCTGTTGTTTGGTTTGGGGTTTTGTTTTTTGTTTGTTTGTTTGTTTTGTTTGTTTGTTTGTTTTTTGTTTTTCTGTTGTTGTTTTTTAAATAGAGAATACTCAATTCCATTTTCTGACTTCTGGTCAACAGTTCTTTTAAGTTTCCTTGTATTTTTCTACCCCTGCATGTCTTCCAAGACCTGAGCGGGCAAAGCTCTGAGATTTTGGAATCCAGTGAAATGTCTGAAGGTTAACAAGTTCACAAAGCAGGATGCCATTTTTTTTCCAATAAGGTACTGAAAGTAGATATAACAACTTCAGAACCAAACAGTCAGAAGGGAAATAATGAAATATGTGCAAGGACAACTTTAGAAAAGTTCAGTTTGAAAAGTGGAATAAAGCACACACTGTAGCTTAGGTATCTACACGCATATGTGTGCATGGGTACCTATATATATATATATAAATAAAACCACACCAATCCTCATCAGTGCAAATACACCAACAGCTCTACTACTAAAAGATCTGGATTCATCCAGCAGGCTCAAACTTGAATGATGGATGAAAGAACACAAACTGCTGAAATGGAAAGTCTTACATATAGTTTTATCCATGGTTCTTGTTCCCTTGGCAAAAAAAGCCACTTTTGAAAATGCAATTAACAACCAAGGCTTAACAAAGGGACCAAACTAGATTAATAAACTGAATTGTTCTAACTACATACACTTAAGCAGGGCAAGTCTCCCTTCAGCTTTTTTATTACTTCTGTGCTGTTTCTCCACGGAGCACCCTCTGCATACTACTGAGATATATGCACAAAGTACTGAGCATTTATTGCATTACAAGTTGTAAACCACTATTTAAACAAACAAACAAACAAAACCCCCTTCACTTTACGGAACCAAAAACTTAAGAAGCAGAAACTGCTTCTTTCACATGTTCCTGCAATTAAGGCAGCCCACACTGCCTTCCAAGCACAACTAGGATGACAGAAAGTATTCTTACAGCCTCGGGTTTCCACGTGGCTGGCTGCTTCCTTGTTCTGCCCAAGGATTATCAACATTGGATGAAGGTCTCTGCAGCCTTTCTGGTACGTTTTCAGTAGGTCAAAAACAAGTTGTGCCTTCTTCCATCCAGGACATACAATAAGTGCTAATGGCTAAATACACAGGTACAAAAAAATTTGACACCACAGTACTAGACAAAAGTAAAGAACCTTTAAGAACTGTACTATTTCAGGATTTAGGGCAAAGCCACAATCTACAACACAGCCTTTAAGTACTTCAAAACTGAGGCTTTCAGTACTATAGCACCTCCTCAATGCACATGTTACAGACCCAAAGGGATGCATGCAACAGTAAAAGGTCCAAAAATTTAACAGAAGCAGGAGCATCTTGTCCTACTTGTTTTACTGGGCCACTTTCAGAGGTCCCTTACAAACTCAACAATTCCGTTTCTGTGATTTAATCAAGTTAGAAAATTAATTATAGTATTTAAAACAGCTAATACCCATTTTAATTTAATGATTACATACCACTCCTGTAGAAACAAAGCTTCATCACAAACTGAAGTGCCAGGACATGAACCACTTGTTAGGGATTACTTGATAAATAAGTCTGGGACTCCCCCATTCACACAGCCCAGCTCTGTAAGCCTCTAAGCAGAGGCCTTATGGACACTGGCAGGTATCATGAAGATACACTGAGATCACATTCCAAACATTCACTGGTTTTCTGATCACTGTTCTACAGTTGCACTTTCCAGGAGTAACAGGTTTCTGTTCTAGTATATACATACTCCACTCCTGTGTGGCGAGGCTTGGTAGGGACTTTTAATCTGCAAAAATGTAAGAACTGGTGGAATATATAACAGAGGATCATTTCCCTGGTGGGAGATGGCAACAACATCATATCCCCAGGCTGCTGGCGGCCAACAGTAAGACTCTGTGAAGTTAGGGCCTGAAAATTTGTTCTGAGCAAGTTCCTGCAGAAAAAGAAATTAAAGAGTTCCACATGAAAACCGTGTGCTTAAACACCAACAAAACATGACAAAACATAACACCAAGTGACTTAAAAGCTTTTGACCCACTACAGACTACATGTCCTTAGCAGGTAACACGAAAAAAGTTCTTCTGGGCTGAGTTGTTAAATTCATTAAAATTCAAATCCCAGGACTTGTACCAGTGGTTGATATACCAGAAGAAATGTGTACAATTCTTACAGCATCTCTCTGAAGCTTCAACCACATGAACAACCTCCTCAAACAATCTGGGGTATTACTGTAGTATTTTGTATATAAAGTTAAGGTATGATGCTTGTCTTAAAAAGATAATCAGTGTAACATCATGACATTAGCATTACCTTTTTCAGACCATCAGAAAGTGGTGCTGTTTTCAAAACTGATGATGGCTCAATTCTCTTGTTAAGGAATACGAAGTTTTTTTCTTCCCCAAGATTTTGAAAACTCTGAAACTAATGACAAATAGATGACAAAGGCAATACTTAACAAAAGGGGTTTAGCTTACATTCAACTCAAAAGCACTCTCTGTATTTAAGAAACAGTATTTTGATGAAAATGAGTCACATAAAATTGTAAATACACCTTAAATATGATTCATGCATATTGATACGTTACACAGACCAATGACAAGACAAATACTCATTATTACTAGCACTTAAAGAAAGGTTTTTCAAGAAGGTCTTAACACAACCATGTTAAACCCCTCAAGAGCAGCAGTAGATGTTCTGTGTACAGTTGGCAGGAGGCTCCACCCCTGAGGCAACGAGCAGCACCAGGCAGGGACTGCAGGCACAACACAGATGGAAATTTCTCTCTGTTGCTCTTTCCCTTTGTTCCCTTCCCACTTCTTTGCTCCAGTGTGGGTCCTCTACAGACTGCAGTCCCTTCAGGATCACCTGCATGGAGCTCCCCCTACTCCTCTGACCTTGGCATTACCTCTGTTTCTCATCTTTCTCTTCTCTTGTTCCCTCCCCTGTGTTTTTTTTGCCCTGTCCTTCATTCACAGAGGGTCCCCAGCCTGGCTGGCTGGCTCAGCTTTGGCCTGCCCTGGGTTTTGTTACCAACGCAGCTGCCACCAGCCCCTGACCTCCTCCCACCCCTGCAGCACCCCTCCCACCCCTCCACCCAACACTACCAAAACCAAAACATCTGCACAAGAGAAGTTAAATGAAAGATGATGCTTGAAATACCTGCTGGCCATTTTCACCCCTGTGTGTCTGAAGGGAATTGGAACTTAACAACTGCGGAAGCCTGAGAAACACACGAGCACTAAATCCAACATAAATGCAAAAGCAAAACGTCATTTATAAATACCACCATTTCCAAAATGTCACGAAGCAACACAAAGTATTTCTGATGTATTATCTACGCCAATGAGAAAAACCCTTGAACATGGAAGAAATCAAAAATCACCCCTTTGAAAAAAAAAAAAGTGAAAATAATCCTACAGAACTTTGAACAAAGATAATCGGTAGGTTCCTTGACTTTAGAAGAAAAATAAACTGGACTGCAGGAAAAAGGTTTCTTAAAAGTTTCAAAACATGAAACAACTGATCTTTACATCAGTTAGAAACTGAGATAGAAAACACTCCTGGGGCTTATCACATATGCATCAACTGACATACAGCACATTAAAAGTATTGCACAAGTAAGTTCATAGTCATATTTCATTAAGTTTTAAAACTTTATAACTCACACTAAGAACAAAATAAAGCAAGTTAACACATTCAGTGTGCAGAAAAATACTTCCCCATCATATCCTTGTTGTTAAGCTACTGATTAGAAAGAACTGCTATTTTTCTTGTAGTCTGGGTAACCATCAGCAGCCTCAAACTCCCTCCTTCCCCACAAGATGTGTATGCACCTTCCCTTACACCCCCGCCCTTTAGCTGCCTAAGAGCAGTAACTGGAAACAGACTACAGCTCCCAATTATCTGATTACATAATCACTTAAAATATTTAACATGCTGCACCATACCTGTCCATTTGAAGTGCTTTACTTTCCTTCAAAGGCAAACCTCGAGTTGCTTTGCCCATCTAGCAAGGAAACACATTTGAACACTAAAATACTGTCCAAAAGCAACATTTAAAATACAGATCCGTGTTATACTGGATGACTACGGTCTTCCTAATCCGACCCACGTATGTTTAATTTAGTTTGTATTTCACGATTTAATACAAAATGTAATACTTACGGGCACAGTATTTTCATTTACAGCTCTGCTTGACCTTTGGGATGTCTCTTCAAGAGCAGAAGTAAAACCAGCAAGACCTAGAAAGGTAGAGTAAAAAATGCAGATGCACATTTTTGATTATCTGAACACATAAAAAGCCAGTATTTTTATTTACAGTGGGTTGCCACCGACTTGTTTAGTTGCTTGTATCATTTCCTAATGGCAAAAACAACAAATAGTTGTCTTTATGTGAAGATAACTACACAGGTGAACTGAGTGAAGAAGGGGAGGGGATGGAAGGTTCCATACTTTTATAAAGAAAGGCATGAATCACAATGACACAAGTCATTGTAAACATTCCTTTCAGAAGTAACTCAGCTCAAATAAATCCCCCCAAATTCCAAACAACCCAGTAATGCATCACTGATCAATGCCACAAGTAGTATCAGTAACACCTAATGCTACTACCATATCAACAAGCACTTGTGTGATCATCTCAGCCTCCCTTTGCCTATACAGCACAAAAAGGGACTCAGACTGAGGCACAAGGTTCATGGCTGTATTGCTTCCCCACACACAGTTCCCACCTGTTTCAGGATGTGGTGATATCTTCTCCCCAAACGGCAGTTTTGGCCTAGGAACAAATGTAGGACCCACAAACTCCACTGGAACCCACTCAGCATTTAGTGATGCTCTGATGTCTGAATCACCTGCAGGACTCTCTGCATTCCCTTTAGGTTCCTCATAACGAGCAAAGTACTTTGCGACCAGATCATCATTAACACATATCTGTAAAACAACAAACTCTTTACTGATCACTGTCAGCAAGCAATAAGCTACACCCCTACATACTTGATTAGAATTTATCTGAAGCTTTAAATAACAGCAGTGATTTTATAAATTATAAAACAACTCAAACCAACCAACCAACCAGAACCCCAGACACAAGCAATACCAGTGAATGCTTTCTAAAGAATATTAACTCCAGAAAAGGAAAGTCAGTCCTATCTTCCTGTATGTTTTTTCAATGGGTGTTAATTAGTTGTGAGTTTCATGCTTCTGGCCAAAATTCTGTACTGAATTAACTTTTTCTATGAGCCCTTCAAATCTAAAAGAACTCCCTAATTCAGTCTAGCTGGTTTATTTCTGTTGGACTTAGCACACATCAAAATCTAGCAGAAATAAAGTAATATCAAGCTACAACTTCCTGTATCTACCATACAGCTGCTTAAGTCTGGCAGTAGCTGCAGCAGAGATTTGGCACAAGTTGCACATTTTAGCAAGTGGAACTAGATTGGGGTTTGTTTTTCCAAATCCTTGAGGACTCAGTTGTATACAAAAGCATGAACTTCCAGGTATTTTTAGAATATTACACAGCTGCCCTACTGAAACATCTTCAAATATGATACCACAAAAAGGTGACATCACAAGACGTGCACCAAATAATTCACACAGTTGTCCACTTGAAGTACTGGCTGGATTTCACTTGTCAGTAACTTCCAAAAAACGGTTCACATACAGGAAAATGCAATTTCTGCCTCTTGGAATTTCTCCAGAAGTCTACATCAAACAGAACTATAATAAACCTCTAATAAGTTGATGATTTAGCATCTACTGTATCTGATAGAAACTGCAAAACCCACAAGTCGTGCTTTTCAGTCTTAAACTAATAGCAAAGTGCATCAATAGGTTTGAATATATAAAAGCATCTTACTTTTTCATCTTTTACAGTCACGAAAAGGAAGACCTCAAACACATCATCTTCTAGTGCCTGCACCTTGGCTTTAACCTCAGTAGCCTCTAAATGTAGTAGTGAACACAAGAACAAGAAAAAAAGATTAAACCCTTAATCAAACTATCTTTATTTGTACTGTCCAAGACAGATAAAACCAGAAATCACAATTCAATGTGTAACTTATTCCTGCAGAGAAGCTAAAACAAACCTAATAATGTTTGCTTTATGTGAAATAAACAAGAAAGTTAACAATAAAAACTTTAAAAAGTTCCAAAAAGGAAGTTGCCCTTACTCTTTGAATGAGGATTGAGAGCTGCAACAGATTAATGACCTCTTGAGACAAACTGCTCTTAGTTCTACACTAAAGTCTTGGTTGATCTTTTAGACTCTGACAATCTGGAGCACCAGTGTGTGCTTTCCAACAGTGACATTTACTTTTTGTGAAAGAAGCTGTCTGTGCACATCTGTACAGCTTTGTTAAGCATTTCATTCAAGCAAACACAGACGATAAAAGTCCATTCCCAAATCCTGAAGCAGTTGCACCTACACTAATGATGGACTAGCAACTGAAACAAGTATGGATTACTACTTATGGGAAGTCTAGGAATATCTATTTTGTTATTGCTCCCTACTAACCTTTACTTTGCACAGTGATATTTTGATGTGTGTAAAGGGGGAGGGGAAGGAAATAGCAAGAAGTGCTATGCCTCGGTGTGTGAAATTATCAGCCTAAAGACCTTTTCTTGCTTTCATAACTCATCCCCTCCTTCCCAAATACCTTCTGTGTGGAGTTTGGTATATTGGTAAGTAAGGAGGGAGGCAATTTTTCAGGTAGAAGCAAGTAAGCCAGCACAAAGCCCCAGGAAACAGCTGCTTTTTTACTAAGACCAAAAGCTGTCTCATATCAGAAGGGAAAGCTTGATATGAAAAAAAAAAACAGGACAGCCAACTGCAACACCAAACATGGCAATGGACAAGAACAAACTGGATAACAATATGTGGAGCTCAATCTATTTGTTAACAACTGTTACAAAGATATTCCTCTCCTGAGCTGGTGTTTACATCCTTGCCAAAAAACAATGGAATGGGTGAACTCCTAAGCCAGGTGTTGCCACCTCTGTACAAACCACCACATGTGATGCTGATTCAGAGACTCACACTAAATACACAGAAAGGCTCCAATGTCCAAAGCAAACATTACATGAATGCCCCCTTATTTAGCCTGCCAGAGGGCCAGATACCATCTAGTCAACCACTAAAATTTATGCAGCCTGGAAGCCCACAGTACTCAAAATGCAGTTCCACAAACATCTGTGCCTTAGTCTATACAAAAAAACTTATGCAGCTCCTTTCTCTTTATGTTTAACATACAACATTCTTAAATATAATCAAGTATACATAAGTATAATAAACTTGTGTCTATACACAAGTACTATATTTCTCTAACACTTTTTTTCCCCCAAAATAGAAGCATTTTTTACCTTCGAGAAGGTCTTGAAAATACTGGACAGCAGCAGCATCCCATCTTCTGGCTGGTCTAGGAAAATAAACACAACAAGTTGTCCCACATCACCAAACATGAAAATGGTCATTTCAGAAAGAACTCTGTGCTTGTAAAGAAATTATTTTAAGTCATGCCAAATTTACAAAGTGCACCAACTACACATAAGCAGAATCTTACTACTTAGAACATTACTTCAGTCTTGGTAATATTGTTTCAGCTCACCAATAAAAGGAACTGAGCAAAATTACAGGATATTGCTTGGTCCAGGTAAGATGGCCTACATCCAACATAAAATATAATGGAATCACAGAATCATTTAGATTGGTAAAAAACACCAAGATCATTGAGTCCAACCATTAACTCAGTACTGCCAAGTCCAGCACTAACTTATGTCCTCAGGTACCACATCTACACATCTTTGAAATCCCTCCAGGGATGGTGAATTTGACACTGCCCTGGGCAGTCCCATCCAACATTTAACAATCCTTTCAGTGCTGAAGTTTTTCCTAAACCCAAGCTAAACCTTCACTGGTGCAACCTGAGGCCATTTCCTCTTGTCCTATCGCTTGTTACTCAAAAGCAGAGCCCGACCCCCACCTGGCTCCACCCTCTTGTCAGGGAGTTGTAGAGAGTTTTCCAAGTCTGATTTCCTGTGTTCTTCTTGAAATGTAATCCTTCCTAAAAAAAATTCTGCACTAAAAACTCCTCCTAGAAACCTTTCCTTAAAAATGTATGAATAGAATGTATTTATTAAACTCTACTTACCCTAATTTTGCAGTGTTTTCACAGAAGTCAAGATGCAACGTCACTGGCTTCGTGCAATACAGGCTACACTTCTTTGCTCTGTATGGGAGCTTTGAAAATACTCCCACTGGAACTCGAATGCTGAAAAACAGAAGGGGAAATTACCTCACTTTACAGGGCAGATTTTGTTCTCCAGAAGTCACTGGTCTCAGACACATCTTCCCGTTACCCTGTATCTGACAACACAGTTCTTCCAGGAATTTGGCTCCCACCCTGGAACCCCTGTCTTCCCTAAGAGAAGCGCCATCAGGACTGGGGAAGGGATTTATTTTGGATAGGAACGCACATCCTATTTACTTGGAATCTTTCTGATCTTTTGTCACTGCAGTTTCAAGTCTTCTTGATATTTATCTTATAAATATCTTCCTTTTTAACCCTCCCACTACCACATACACCACCTGGCACCGCATATTCCAGTTTGCAGATTTTAATTCTGTGCGAGAAACCAGGTATGCTTAACAAGAAAATTTAATACACACACAAATTTGCATTTGTACTCATTTTCCTAAAAAAGCATTTATTCTTTACAAATGTATCACCAGGGAGTTAATCTTACCCTTTACACTCGGTTTGGTTGGAGATTTTTAATAATCAGCAAGACATTGCATGCAGCAAGCTTTTAAGGTGCATGTATTTATCACTTTTGTTAATCTTTTAGTGTGTTATGAAAAAAGCAGTAAATTACACATTTATTTCTAACTGAATGTATTTTAAACTTGGGGCATTGTCATGTTGTTTCCCAACTCAGCAACAGTCAATTTAAAAACACTATTTAACTTAAGAATTATTTTTAAGTATTTTATATAAGCTTTAATTCTGTGGACTACTACGAAAACCAATTTGTTTAAGTTTCTTGTACTCTAAACTTTAAAACTAAGAGCTGGAATAGCTTTCTCTAGAACAGATTTTTCAAGATTTTAGGAATAGAAGGTTTCCTAATGGCTTTGTCAAAAACCTGGAACCTGTGGAAACTCTCAGTAAACAATCAGTAAACTGCAGTGGGAAAACCCCCACAGATTTCTGTTCAGATGTCAAAAGCTGTTATAGAAAGTGAACCCCTGCTTCCATATATGGTTTGTAACTGATTTTCACTGACCATAACTTTAAATTTTTTTTTAGTATAGACCCACTTACTAAGGGAGGAAAGAATATATAAATAGTGTTAACCAGCAGTCTTACATTTCAGCCATAACAAACTGACATTATTTCTATTTTGAATCTTTAAAAAAACAAAGCCTAAGATGGAAAGCATCTTTAAAAGTTCACAAAATAAGGACTGGTTTGCACCCACACTTGCAAGAGCCTATCACCCGGCTAGCAGCTTCTGTGGACCCAACCCACACCTCAATTCAAAGCCTTGTCACCCTGAACCTGAGTAAGTGTTAATAGCATCTGTATCCATTAACTAACAAGTATCTTACAGGGATAAAAAACTCTGACACATACTTGTCTGATTCAACCAAACTGTATCTGGCATAATCCACAAGGAAACATCTGAGCTGGTCATGAACCGCAACCTGGGCTGACTGAAAGACTGCCCTGCACCAGCAGTTGAGCTCCTCACTGAAAACCACATAAACCTGAGGAAGAAAGAGGACAACAGATTCCTGCAAACGGCCTGAATTACACTCAAAGGTCTTTCAGAGGCAAGAACATTTATTACACAGCCCTACATTTTCTTCGTAAAATGCAAGCATTGCAGCGTGTCCAATTATGAAGCTTACAGATGAGAATGAGAACACAAAACCCACAGAGATCCCATTATCCCCAAAAAAGCAAGCATCTGTCACTTCACCTCAAACCAATGCAAAGAACAGACTATTTCTACGTGCACGATACAGCAATGACTTTACCTGGCCGCTTTCTATCGCCTCTGGTTTTAATTTCTTCACATCTTTATGTTTGTCATAGAACTCAGTCATTTGAGCATTCAGGTTGCTGTATGCCACTTCATAGATTTGGCCTGGCACACATTCTTTCACAGCAAGCCAAAAGCAACTTGGATCTTCAATCTGGGGCAAGGGGTAGAGAACAAGTACTATTAACTCCTGCTAAAATGATAAGGTGCTTTTAAGAACATCTGAGCAGCAAATGTATGAACAAAACTTCATCTCTTGTGAGGCATCTTCAAAATCATGGTGACTGATACTGAGCATACAGAATGTTACCAAACAAACCATCTTTCACACTGTTAGTTCATGAGATTAATTCTCAGCTTCCAAGTTTCTTTAGCACTGCAACAAATGCCACATGAAGTCTGCAAGAGAGCAGCACTTTCTAAAAGCTGGTTAAACCAAACACTGGGCAAAGTGCAAAGACAAAGCTTTTTACTTCCTTATGAAGTCTTCAAGAGTTCATATAAAAACCTCAAAATATGTGATAAACCCCACCAGTGGGTACTTTTTCGTACTCAGAGTCTGCATGATGGCCAGTTTCTTTAAAATGGGGTGACAGCTTCCTGCCCAGCCTCTGTAAACCCTCATAGTCCAGTGTTCCAGCTGATCTGGGTCCACAGTTGTTGTGGGTTAATCTCAGCAGACAACAAAACCCCACACAGCTGCTCCCTCACTCACATCCCTGTGGCAGGATGGGCAGCCAATTAAGAGGATAAAAGTGAAAAACTCACAGGTTGATATAGTAACAGCTGACAAGGCAAAGCAAGAGCTGCACGTACAAGAAAAGCAAAATAAGGGCTGTGTTCACTGTTTCCCATGGGCAATCAGTTGCTTGGCCATTTCCAGGAAAACAGGGCTTCATCACTCACAGTGCTGACTTGGAAAGGCAAATTTGATGACCACAGACATCCCCCTTTCCTCCTCCTTCCCTGCAGCTTTTATTGCTGAGCACGACATCCTGTGGCAGGAAATATCCCTGGGGTCAGCTGTCCTGACTGTATTCTGTGTTTTCCACAACCTCCTGTGAAATTCAGTATAATCTAGACTACACTACATACTATTTAAGACTGTGTTGCACAACTATCTTAGATTTTAGCTGCATTCCTTTTTTTGGAAAGAAAGGTTAAAAAGTGGAAGAATGGTGAGGAGGATGGTAGGTTTGCTCAAGTGACCTTGCAGCTGGGAATACCAAGGCCTGAAGAATAACAGTGTGGGAAACCCATGCTGGAATATGGAAGTGAGTGTTTCCAAGGAGGAACATTATTCCCTTAAGTTTATCCTCTGTTTTGAGAAGTACAATTTCTGTGTAGAGACAACGTAGGTGTTTGGGAACACTTGGAGGCACTGTCAGGGATATGTTGAGCTCCCTGTTTAGGGAGAGAGATCACAGCTCAGAAATCATGAAAAGCACAGGGTAGATCATGGCATGGTGGTAAATGATATGCACACAGTTATTTTGTGAGGAAAATAAGAAAACAAAACCTAAAACAAATGACAAAACGTTTATAACCCATATTTGACCCCATACATACAAGGAGTACGGGTGAATGGACATACACAAGCACCTTGTTTGTAAATCTCACTTCCATAAAGTCACATGGAAATAAACATCAGTCCTCCACACTTTAAAAACACCAACATACCTTTAATACCACAACATCCACGTTTTTCCCGTGTGGCACATTCATCACTTCTGTAAAAGAACGGCAAACATCTGATTAACAGTTTTTAGAGCCACCATTTGTTTGGAAGTGTATCTAAAGAGGAGACACCTAAAAGCACCTATGGATTTTTACTACCTATGTCAGGAGTATTAATCTAGGCAACTTGTTAACATATTTCAAAGGGTTCAACCAGCCTTCTTAATGAGGTAGTATGCTAAAGTATAATTAAGATTTGCCATCTCTTCCATTCAAAGGCCAACAGACATAGGGCTGCTACAAGCTACTTACATGACCAAATGGACACCAGAGGGAAATATGTACGTGTTTTAAAAAAAAAAAAACAACCCACAGCCTAACACAAAAGAGGAGTCCCAAACCTAGGGATTACAACGGAATAATTAAACTACCTGCAGACTGAAGTAACTTGCATTTCGTTTTGGCACAGACCAACATACTGTGGTATCATCCCCGCAGTGCCTACCTTACGACCTAATTCCCCCTGGAAATAAGTACCTAATAAAATGTTTCAAGAAGGAAAATCAAGACATCGGCCTTCCAAAGCTATTGCTGAACAAGTCACACTAAGCAAGCAGCAACACAGCTGCCCCGCGGTCACAGCGAGCAACAGGCTCTGCTAAGACTGAGCACTAATTATTCCCAGTTTAACATGACAATGGAACAGCCCAAACTCTTTGGGAGGCTTTACTTAAGGTCATTCGACACAAGGCAAGCTCCTGAGTCCCACAGAGGTGTCTTAGCACTGCGCTATCACACACTCCAACAGTGAGATACACTGTGCTGCCCTAAGACATTTAAAATAGACCCCCTTTTTTTTTCCAGCAATAAAATGAGAGGGGCATAAATAACCTCAGCTAATGTCTCAGGTGGATTCGTGCAAGCACAGAAAACGGCCCAACAAAGCAGCGGGGACGAAGCACACACACAGAAAAGGCGAGCGCTCCCAACACACTCCCAGCAACATTCCCGCTTTGTTAGGAACTGAGCAAGAACACAACTATTTACTCGACCCCCCACCCACCGCGGACAGCAAGTTACCCTGTAAAAATGCAAGAACCACTTAACTCCCCACCACCCCCCGAGAGGCAGAAAGAGCCTCTCCGGCAACCCCGGTGCTCGCAGACCCTCCTGGAAAACACGAACCACCCGCTATCCCTCTGCTCCGTCTGAACACCGCTCACCGGGAGGCACTAACACGAGGAGCAGGGGAACATGTGACTGCTAAAACCCGAGCTTTTCCTCTTTATTCCGTCGACCCCCCGCCCCGACCCCCCCTTTCCACCCTATCCTGCCACAGTTCCGTGGTTTTCCCCGCGGGAACGATCCCGCTGAGCCTCAGTGCCCAGGCTCGCACGCACCGCCCTGCCGGCGCTCCCGGCGCTCCAAAGGAACCTTCCACGGGAACCTTCCAGAAACCTCTTCCCTCCGGAGCCTCCCGCCTCCAGAGCCACCCCCGCGCGGGGGCGGGCTCTGAGCTCCCAAATGGCGCATTCCCGGCTCCTTAAAGGCTTTGGAGGGGAAAATGGCACTTGACGGAAGTGAGACAGGACACGCTCGAGATGCTGCAGGAACGCTCGCAGCTCCACCCCACAGAGCAGGTGGAAGTCCAGCTTTTGGCTTTTCGATGTATACAAATTGGAAAACGAAATCCTTTTGATGGCAAACAACTTGAAAAAGAAAGTTCTACTGGAACCTGTGGGAAATTAATAAATTTTTAGAGTTTGGGAATTATTTGAGACTTAAAGTCTCCTTTGTAGCGGAGACACTTGTGAGATAATGGTAATTCTTTGAAAATGCTGGTAGTTCTTTTAACTAATGCGGGGACAACAGGAAAAAAAAGAAGAAAAAAAAAAGACCAGCTGTAGCACTGGAAGCAGGAATATGTATCCATAAGGGAGAATATAGGGATGGTGCTTGGGTGTTTAGGAGTGGGATCAGGAGAGCTAAGGCACAGCTGGAGCTGAATGTGGCAAGGGATGTGAATAATAATAGTAATAGCTCCTAGAGGTGTGTTGATTACAAAAGGAGGACTTAAGCAAATGTACACCCCTCACCCCCAATCCATCAGACAGGAGATCCAGTGGAACCCACATGGAAAAGGCTCACAGGGTTTCTTTGACATTTGACAATTTTTTTTTCCCCTCAGTTTCTGCTGGCAGTCACTCTTCCCACATCTCTCAAGTCCCAGAACCTCAGGGGGGGTGAAAAAAGTACCTTCCCTAGTTGGAGAAGACCAAGTTCAAAACCTTCTGAGAAACCTGAATATAGACAAGTCCTTGGAACGTGATGAGATGCATCCCAGGATTCTGAGGGAAATGGCAAGCCTGGGTGCTAAAGCACTCCCTCCCCACTGTATTCGAACAGTCATGGCAGTGACTGGAGAACAGGGAATATCCCACCTGGCCAGAATATTTGGAAGGAGATACTGTACTGCATAATGTACATTATACACAGTGCTCTGCTTCCCATGCTCCGTGTTCAGCAGAGGTTTACAAACCTCAACGAGGTCTGCAAAATGAACAACAATCTGGGCATGTTCTGAGACAGAAGACACACTTTTTTTTCCAGTCCAAATGAATACTACAAACCGATTTAATGAAGATGTTGCAGCAAGTTTTAATTGAAACACAGAACAAAAAGCTGGAACAAAGCTTTCTGAACAACTTTATTGACTAATCTCAAGTCATCACTCATTCTTCTTCCAGATAAAGAATTTGCATCACTGCTCCACTGACTCCACTTATTGCATGAAAAAAAGATAAATCCAACAAATCAAAAATCCAAACCAAAAAATTAAGCAGCAGTCTTTCCTCTGAAGTTCTTAAATCTCAAATATATTTAGTAAAGTAGTTAAGAAGCAAAATGTGGGATGCTGGAATATGGAAGTGAGTGTTTCCAAGGAGGAACATTATTCCCTTAAGTTGTGGGTATCTTTTTGGAGCTAAAAAATTAAATGTTTCTATTTTTTTAAATTGCTAGCAACTTGAAGATAAAAAAATATAACAATAAAAATAATGCACTTGATCTGATAGAGGACTTTGTTTAAATTATCTCTACCTTTGGAAATTGTAAAGTTTTGTATAATTACCACTAGTAAAAAGAATTTAGGTGTATCAAATATAAAAATGGACTTTATAATATTCTTTTAAAAATTGTATTTTAGCTAATAAATCTCTCTCTATATACATACACACACTGCTTTTCCCAAAAATGAAAGAGAGACTAGACTGGGAGATGTCAACAAATATGGAATGAGAGATTTCATTCATTTGTAGACACACATTGCACTTATCTAATAGGTAACTTTGGGAAGCATAGTAAAAGAATTCTTCAACTCAAAACATGCTTGTTCTGAACAAAATATATACTTAAAATTTTCAGTGAGAAAAGGACCTTTGTGACTTATCAGTGGCACAGCTGTTTCAAAGACTCAGAGAATTAGGTACACATAAATCAGACAACACAAACACACACACAGACAAAATGCTTTGGCAGGACAGAGAAATGTTTTCCTGACTACTTGGCAACAGTCAGAAAGCACCAAAACCACACTGAATATGTATTGTTCTAGATTTAAACCAAACACATACTACAATTTGCTGTTGTAATCTGAACTATCACAGTTTATCATCAGTGGATTGATATGCTTATATTTTGCTTGAATATTAACATAGACAGCATAATTGTGGATGGTTTTTATTACTATCCTGTGAAATATACTGCCCTCTTTCATGAGCTCTTCAATCTTCTTATCTGTTGACATAATTGTTTTTTTTTCTCCTGTATAATCTGGATCTTCTGGATATAACTCATCTCCTGGGGGTGGAAAAAAAAAAGTTTTAGTTATAGATGGCCAACTTTATTTTTCAGCTTTTTCACTGAGTGACACTGCAATTTTTAATATTTATCAGGACATGAAACTCACTGGAAATGTATTTTGCAATGCAAAAGTAAATTGCCTCTAAACATCTTTGGATTTAAAAATAGAGCCATAAATTTCCAGAAGCATCTATCAGTGAAACTGCAGTGCACATTTGAGGTGTTGACTTAAATGTTCCAGAGCTCCTGATAGTGTTAATATGCTATAATTGCAGCCTGGGGAGATAGGAGTTTATATAACAGGTGGAGAACAGGACAAATGCTTTTTCAAGTGTACTAAGAACAGAAGCTTTGTTTTGTTGATGAAAACAGTGTTTTGCCATATCAAGGCAAACTACTTTTGTGCAAGACTCCTAATAGACCCCAAATACAGAAATCCTAGAGGTCTATTGTGACAAAAAAAAAAGAGAAAGCCTAATGAAAAGCAATCAGAAAAAGCAGAAAATAATAAAAAGTATGTGCAGCTTTTCTTAACGCTGCTTGTACATGATTATGAAATGAGAGAGACTTAAGTAGGAGAGAGGGCAGGAGGAAGGCGACTTAATGTCTTGTTTTAGTGCAGTGCCCTGTCACTGCAGTTGTGAGGACTGATAATGCAGCTGTGCTCGAGTCCCTTGTCCTTACAAAGACAAACGGATAACTGAAGTAAATGAGAATTCCCACTGAAAAGGACTAAACAGGAGGAGTTCTAAATACATCCTTCAGATTAAAAAAAGCCAAAATGCTCGAGTTTCTTCATAAATAAACATTATGACAATGGTGAGATGATGACATTATAAGTAAGAAACAAGTGTGCTGTCTGTGACCCCCTGGCTCGTCTCTGACAGCAGCCACTGTCAGAACTGGAGCAAACAAGGAACCACGCGGTACAAACGCAACTTAAAAGAGTATTTTCCTTACAGATGGTTTATGTCATGTGGCTTGAGATGCTGTATATTTAAGGGAACCTCCAGGTGTTCCCTTACCTGGCAGCAGCTGGATGGAGCCATCGGAAGCAGTCAGCATCACCGGCATCCAGTGCTCACAGCCCTCCAGAGCTCGCTCAGAGCTGAACTTGTGTAACTCACTGAGGGAAGAGAAGTTGCAGAGCCTACAAAATTCATAGAACTGCGGCGGAGGAAACCATATTTCTTGAGACTTAAAGCGTTCAATGGCTTCTGGAGGTGACGACCACTGTAAGATGAAAACAAGCCTTGAAACAGTAGTTTCATCAGCAGATAGAAAGTCTGAGTAACCTGAAAAATCATTAGCAAGGAAGCCTTTACAGAAAAAGAGCTTGCAACATCTGAACACAAAAAACCCCGTGTATAAACTATACCAAAATAACAACAAAGAAATTTTGAAAATTGAAAAACGTAAGCCATCTATAAAAGTTACTCCTTTCTTTCCAATAAAAATAAGGGGTTTTTTTACACCTAGACATGCCAGGTTTAGAAACCAACATTTGTTTTAGGGAACTGACTAAAAGTCTACTGAAACCAACAGAAAACATTAAACTCAGCGCCACCAGAGGCTGCTACTGATGCTTTGAGATTTAAAAGTACCTGTAAACATCTGCTTCTTACATGCATTGTTTTCAGAGCGTGAACACCCAGCTATTCAAGCTTATTCTGCATGTTTAAACTATTGGTGATCTTGATTTCGTCTCACATGGTGAATTTGGTAATATAAATGTGTGCATAAGCATTTGCAGTGCATTTATGCTGTTATTAGCAAAATTAGAACAAACATGAACTCTTTTGAAGATGAGATCTCAGGTACTTTTGAATTTCTGTAGAAAATCTGTTAAAAAAATTACATATCGCAGCATCAGCGATACCAAAATTGTTAGGTAAGCTTTTACAGAACTGTCTGGTTTCTCATCTACTTCTAACTTGCTATTGAACTTTTCAGAATTCTAGAAAAACTTAAGGACCCCAATGTAACTGACCATAAAAGAAGTTTCTTTGTAAATTTTGTTACTTTTGCTCACTTAATTTAAAAAAAAAAGGTAAAAAACCCCAAAGCTTCAAAATTTTTAATAGACTATTTCAGCAAGTTTGTATGTTACTTAAAATATTCCAACTAACTCTGGAAAACTAAAATTACTAGCATCTTTTGCAGCCCTGGAGTATACCTGTACATCCCCCATGGATCTCTCCCAGCATACTGTGTTAAGGGCATGTGAGAACCCTTCCCTGCTCTGCACGAATGAACGTGTAAAAAGTGATACTTGTCATCTGCCTTTGAAAGAGACGGTAATTCAAGGTGAAAGTGATGTGACAGGACACGGATCCTGTGCCATAACACGTCAGGTAAAACGACCTTCACAGAACACCCTCTCCCAGCAGCTGCTCCAGCTGCACCTCTGGTGAGGGGGCAGTGGCAGCTCCAGGGGTGCAGGGGAGAGGGTCCCCTCCCTTCCCTTTCCTCACGTCTTAAGGGCGCGTTATCAGGATGGCTTTGATGGACTGTTCGATCTGTCCTGTGAGGAGCCCTGAGGGAGCTGGGGGGGCTCAGCCTGGAGAAAAGGAAGCTCAGGGGGGACCTCCTCGATCTCCGCAACTCCCTGACAGGAGGGGGGAGCGGAGCCAGGTGGGGGGCGGGCTCTGCTCCCAGGGAACTGGAAGCAATAGGACAAGAGTCTTAAGCTGCAGCAGGGGAAATTTGGAGTGGCCATTAGGAAAAATTTCTTCACAGAAAGGGTGATTAAACATTGGAATGAGCTGCCCAGGGAGCAGCGGAGTCGCCGTCCCTGGAGATGTTCAGGAAGATCAGATGTAGCACTTAGTGCCAAGATCTAGTTGACACGGCGGCGTTCGGTCAAAGGTTGGACTCGATCTCAGAGATCTTTTCCAGCCTTAACTGACTGTGATTCTGGGGGCAGGAGCGCCCGTGCCCATCGGAACTACCGCCCGGCCGGTCCGTGCGGCATCCCAGGCATCCGGACCGTGCAAGCATCCCAGGCATCCCCATCCCCGCGGCGCGGGGGACCCTCTTACCAGCACGGCCGTCACCTCCTGGTCGTCCTGCGAGGCGTGGGGCGGCCGCTCCTCCAGGCAGCACAGGTAGAACGCCGTATCATAGCGGCGGCCGCGGCCCACGGGCGTCAGCCAGTTGCTCCACTCGTGCAGCGCCCAGATGTTGGGGGCGCAGCCCAGGTGCCGGCACAGCTGCAGGAAGCAGGACGGGTCCTCCTGCACCCGGCGCCGCCACCGCCCGAGCTCTGCGGCGGGCGGCAGGCGCTCGGCGGGCAGCGGCGGGGCCGGCCCGCGGCCCGGCACCAGCAGCAGGATCCCCGCCTCCTCGAAGGTCTCCCGGAGAGCGCAGATGCGGAAGGCGACTTCCCCCGGCAGCGGCGAGCCCAGGCGCTCCCGGTCGGTGGCGAACAGCGGGGCGCGGACCGCGCCGGGCGGCGGCGGCTTCACGGCGCCCATCCCGCAGCGCGGCGCGGCGGGCAGCACCGCCAGCCACTCGGCCGAGAAATCCGCCGCCTCCACCAGCCCGCCCGGGAACACGTGGGCGCCGGGCATGAAGCCGCTGCGGGAGCTCCGCCGCAGCAGCAGCAGCTCGTAGTCGAAGGGGCCGAGCGGGCAGCGCGGCGGGCGGCCCGGCGAGCCCGCCGCCAGCAGCAGCGTGGCCGCCTCCCGCCAGTGCCGCAGCCGCGGGTTCATCTTGGCCGGGCCGAGGGCGCGGGGGCGGCCGGGCGGCACCGCCGCCTGCGCTCCCGGAGGAGCCACTGCAGCCGCGGGAGCGGGGCGGGACCGCGCGGAGGGAGGGATGGAGGAGGCGGGCCGGCGGCCGGGATGCCCCAGCCCGCGTCAGCCCTAAGCCGGTAAGTAGCGTGTGTCCTCCGAGGGCGAAAGCTTAAGGAAACGCAGGGGGTTTAAGGCAGAACGGCCGAGAGGAACGAGGCGGTATCGATGGCTTTGGGTTCGCTTGGGAAATACGGCTTGGGGTATCTCCCGCTTCCTGAGTGTATTTACAGCGCGACGACGTGTAAATGCTGAGCTTCCTCGGAGCCCAGAGCCTTCCCGAGTACCGCTGGAGGGGCTGTAGTTGCAGCCCCAGGAGTCAGCCCCGGGTCAGAAACCAAGGACTCGGATTTGTAATCGTAATACCGCTGCTGACCCGCCAGCTGGCCTCGCAGAAATCTCCTTATCTCAATTCCATAGCAAGCCATGCTGATAACAAAAGTCATTTTAGGTCTGTAATTAAACGTAGCATGCGCTAAGTTGTTTGAATGTGTTCTAGTAGGCTTCAAGGGGGAGGAGTGTGTAGAGTTTTAGTTAACGATTATACAGAGGTCTTCTGTTTTGAGGTTTTTAAGTACCTTGTTACCTGAAAAAAAAACATTTATTCACGCAAGATAGCAAAGCCAGGAAAAAGTCCTTTGAACCTTTAGGAAATATTTTATTTTTGTTAATTTAACATTTTTTCTGAATTTGTAAGGAGTTTAAGCAGAAGAAAGCTGATGACACAGGTTGAGAAATGTAAGAATGGTGTTTGCATGTAACATGGAGAATCCTCCTCCTGTCCATAATCCTTCTCTTGCCAGGTTGTGTTTGGCAAATACGCACATACCTGTACATGCTTCTGACAACTTCTCCATTTGATTTTGACTGTGAGCATGTACTTGATGCCTGTGAGATGTGTGTCACTGGAACTGAATCAGTGGGATGCTGGAATATGTCAGTTGACAAACCCAGAACTGAACTCGAGGTGTACCCAGACACATCTGGGCCATAAGTTCACCCTGCTGCCAGTCTGCTGATGTTGCTAAAACATGTGGCCCAACAATATACAAGCCTGCCCTCCCTCTCCTTCGTGTGTTCATCACTGAATATACAGACAAAACCAATGACATCTTGTAACTTGCGTGTCCCTTTTTCATACTAACTTAATCCTTATTGCTCATCTGTGATTACCGTCTTAGCAATGGAATCACAAGGCCCACTAGTGTGCCTGTTTCCTACTAGAGGGTATTTTGAACCTAAAATCATGATGTTCTCCTTGTATTTGTTTGCCTTTTTCACTCCTAGTGTAGTTAACTATTTCACTGTGTTAAGTATACATCTTGTTATGGATGTGCTTTGCCTAAAAGCTGCTTTACTAGAGAAATATCAATAAACTACTGAGGGTTTTCAAGATTTAATGTCCAATGAGCTTGATGGCTGATCAAAAAGATTTAGGGTCCATTAAGTCTGATCATTTCAGCGTAAAGGCATTTTAAGTAGGAAGTAGTCATGTACCAGTAATGAACAGTGTCACTTTCAAATCAGCTGTAATACCAGAACATACACAAAACTGTCTTACTATGGCAAAAATGCAATATCTGATAGCTCTGGAATATATCTAGGAAAATCTGGTACTAGAGAATAGCAATGTTAAGTTTCTAAGTGGAATGGTTTTTTTGTGATTTTTTTTTTCCTTATCTAGGACAGTCTAAGGTCTCACAAGTCCTAGTATGCAAAGCAGGAATATCCTGGCAAACAAGTCATAGAATCATAGAATGGTTTGGGTTGGAAGGGACCGTAAAGACCATCTCATTCCACCCCCTTGCCCTGGACAGGGACACCTTCCACTAGCCCAGGTTGCTCCAAGCCCCCTCCAACCTGGCCTTGGACACTTCCAGGGATGGGGCAGCCACAGCTTCTCTGGGCAACCTGTGCCAGGGCCTCCCCACCCTCACAGCTGAGAATTTCTTCCTAATATCCAATCTAACCTTGCTCTCTGTCTGTTTGAAGCCATTCCCTCTTGTCCTTTCACTCCAGGCCTTTGTCAATAGTGTCTCTCCATCTTCCTTGCAGGCTCCCTTCAGGCACTGGAAGGCTGCAATTAGGTCACCCCAAAGCTTCTCTTCTCCAGGCTGAACAATCCCAATTCTCTCAGCCTTTCCTTGTAGGAGAGGTGCTCCATCCTTCTGATGAATGTGGTGGCCCATTCCTCTGGTTTTATTGGTATCCACTGGTATTAAATCAAGCAGGTCTGATTTCATAGGCATTCGTGCAGGGGAGTGGAAGTGGAATGTGTGGCTGCACGTAGGCTGCTGTTTGCAACCTCAGACACAGAGAGAACACCAGGGCTGTCAGCAGAGCTGCAGTGCTGTGCTTACTGCATTGTTCAGAACTGTGCTCAGCATCTGAAGCAGTCCTTTGGGCTCAAAGATGGCCAAGTGCAAGTTAAGGCAGACATTCTTCCCTACTCCAGTTACTTCTGTACAAATTGTGAATAAATGTCAAATCTAGGAAATGCAGGTTTATGATTATACTACCATTATAAAGACTGACTACAAAGAAAATAAAAAATACAGCTACCTTCATACAAAGTTATATTCCAACAAATAAAGCAGATGAGAAAACTAGGTTACAGATAGTATTAACAACTGGAAATGTTCTATTTGCAACAGACGCACAATGGATTACGTGTCTTATGGAAACAGAAATTATGGTTCTAATTCTGCAGCTTTTAATTACATGAATAGTTTTCACAAATATAATTTCTCGCCAGACTGACTAGTGATGCCTTATATGAGGAATGATTTGGAGCACTGCCTCTAGGACCCCGAATTCAAATGTGTATTTATAACTCAAGTTACACCTGCAATTAGCATATTAGATTAAGTTGCTAAGGGAGTATCATGTTTGGTGTCTCTGGTAGTCCTCAGTCACTTTATGCAGTATAAATAGTTAAATATTTTCTTTTGTCTTTTCTCATTGCCCCCTTTCTTGTTTTTTCCCCCCACCGTGTATGCTGTTTATGTATAGAGTCTTCTGGATCATACAAAGAGATTGCATTTGACTTTTCTTTCCCTAAGACAGTTATAGATGGCTGTAAGATCTGATGTTTACTGTTCTTACAAAAAACCCCATGATTTTTAAAGCCATGTTTTTGGCTATGTAATTCCTTAGTGCTGTGACACATCAATGGGTTCAACTGTGTATGTTCATTGAACATGTGTGTGAGACAGACCTGAGTGAGTGTAGACTCCAGTGTTAATTTAAAGCACAGTGGAAAAATTATCAAAATGACAGACCATATTTATATTATGATTGTGACTTCCATTTCTGTGCGGTTGACTTAGAACTAGCTTTGAGAGGATTTGTTTGTTTGTTTGATTTGGTGGAGATGTTATTATTAAGTACATGATAAACAATGCCAGGCAATATAATGTAAATAAAACATACAACTCAAACAAAGAAAACAAACAAACAAACCCACCTGACCCTGTGGTGGCTCAAAAAGTCAATTTCTGTCACTTTGAAAAAGCCATAGTAGATATTCTGACAAATTGCTGGAACAGAGCAATAAACAGTTGCATTTGCTCACTGGCCTCTGTGGGTGGCAGAATTTCGGAGGTGCTGTGATGGAATTTGTGTTTGCCAACGTGGCTTTCAGTCACATTGCTTCCAGCATGAACCCTTTGTGCTTGGCTGGCTGAGGAGATCCACAGGAGCCCTGACGCTGGTTAAATGCCATGTGACTTTTCACCTTTCCACAGGTTCCATCAGTGGTAGCTAATGAAGCTGCATTCCAGCAGAAAGCTGTCAGGATGGATGATGGAATCCAGCCTTGTGGGACTGCCTTTTTCCAGAAAAAAAGTCCCTTGTAGTGTGAAACCGAGAGAAAAAAAAGGCTTGTCTTTTGTAAAATTGGTATCAATGTGTATCAAATAAAAATAATTTTACTCTTACTCTGTACCGAGTTAATCAAAGAATAGATGGTCAGTTCCACTCAGGGATATTTTATATTCTTTGTCCCACTGGACATAAGAGACTCCCTCTTTTTGTAGAGAAGCTGTAGCTTAACGTTGGGGTGCTGTTGGATTTAACAGAGAGCAAACTTCGCTAACATATTTACTACATACATCCATCTCCTTCCTTTTTTTTGTCCTTCCATAAACACATGCAGATAATTTTATGTGAAAGACATTCTTTTGTAATCCCACTTTTATTGTACATTTACCATAGCGAATGCTGCTCACGTGTAGACTACTATTTTGTCCAGATCTCTTCCTGCATTAAAAGACTTATATAATCGTATTGAGAGAAAGCACTTAGAGATCTGTAATCCACTGGTCTTACTGGATGACTTTTTACATAATGAAAATCTGTGAAGGGTAAATATGTTGACTAGGAGTTCCATTAGCACTTAAATAGAAGGTATTTCTGGAAGGTGGACATAAACAATAGAAACCTTCCAAGAGAAGGAAAAGCAAGCCCATAACCAGCCCTCTTGGAGTATAAGCAATAAGCACGTGTTTAATTTTTAATCTGAAAGATAATTACATCAGTCATTTAGTCCAGTTTTAAATAATTGCATTACTGTAAAAAATACTGTCATATTTACGTGAAGAATTGTGAATCTAATTTTATTTTCATAGTGCAGAAGTTTGATGTTACATTGTTTCCCACATAAGGAGAACCACTTTAATTATGGTTCTGTCTTCCTTTGGTTAGTAAACTGAAAAACAATGTAAAGAGTTTTTATGGTGATAGACTGGAAATCCCGGAATGAAATTACAGTTTTTTGCATTTAACAGACTCAGTTCTGATAGTGTGACACAACTGTTGATCGTTGTTGCTGTCAATACCGCAGGACCAAATTTCACGCTCCTTAGGTTGTGTGTATTTTTTGCTAAAGTAAATGCCAGCTTTGCTGGCTGAAAGGGGCAATTTGGATCCTAACACCAGGAGAATTTAATCCGTTGTTCTGGTCTAATATGTTCCCTGGTTTTCAGTTGTCCAAGCCAGTGGTTCTGTACTTACCACTGAGCAAGCAGAGCTGAAGGCAGTGTCATCTGTTAGCCTGAATGTTATTGTAGCTGTTTCCTAAGGCAGAGATTTCCTGACTTTTCACCCTTGCAGTATAAATCAAGCTACATCACTATATTCAACTTTATGAGCTTGAGAAGGGTGTGTTTATGTTAAGAAAACTGTTAATGAGAGGGTTTAGTACTGTTTTATTACTGTGGCTGAAATAGGAACTTTAGTTTCTAAGAGCTTACTGACAAGCTGTTCTAATATTCCAGGTTTTCATAGAAACACAGAACAGTTTGGGTTGGAAGGGACCTTAAAGATCTCATTCTACCCCCTGCCATGGGCAGGGACACCTTCCACTATCCCAGGTTGCTCCAAGCCATGGTCATGTAACCATGGTGGTGCTGGATCAAGGGTTGGATGTGATGATCTCGGAGGTCTTTTCCAACCCAGTTGATTCTATGATTCTAAGCCCCATCCAACCTGACCTTGGACACTTCCAGGGATGGGGCAGCCACAGCTTCTCTGGGCAACCTGTGCCAGGGCCTCACCACCTTCACAGGGAAAAATTTTTTCCTAATATCCAGTCTAACCTTGCTCTCTGTCAGTTTGAAGCCATTCCCTCTTGTCCTTTCACTCCAGGCCTTTGTCAATAGTGTCTCTCCATCTTCCTTGCAGGCTCCCTTCAGGCACTGAAAAGCCACAATTAGGTCACCCCGGAGCCTTCCCTTTTCCAGGCTGAACAATCCCAATCCTCTCAGCTTTCCTCATAGCAGAGCTGCTCCATTCCTCTGATCTTGGGATCCCTCTGATCCTCTGGACTCAGTCCAACCGGTTTGGTTTGGTTTGAATTACTGCTGCAAGCCAACCAGTAAGTTATAAGGAGGTACTTTATTTTTAAATAAATAGTGACAGTAACAGGTTTGCATTATTCAAAGTGTAGAAAATACCACCCATGCACAGGCAAAACCAGTAGAATTCAAGTCAGGAATAAGATTTCAGTATACAGCAAATTTAATGTGTGTAGATCAACACTGAAGTTAAGGACTAACCATCTTCTTTTGTACTACAATTACATTCTCACTGATCAGCATGAGAGTATGTGCTTTTTCATCATGCTGTTTATAAATATAGAGTATTTTGAAGTATCAATTCCCATTTTTCAAATACAAAATAGCATTTTCAGTCTCCTTTCTGTTGCATTCCGGTAGGAGGAAAAAATTAAGACTGCAAATCTACATCTCTATTTCTTAATTTAAAAGAAGCCTCAGTACTTTTGGGCAATGGTGGTTTCATTTGTTTTGAGTTTGTGCACTGTTGTGCCAGAACTCTGTCACATGGAACGAACATTTGTATCAAGTGTAGGAGATGAGTGGCAGGAACATTATCGATGTCAGCAGTGCCAATTTTCTCTTAGAATTCTATTCAGATAGCCTAAATATGATAGAGATTTTTAGGAACACACTAATGATGAATAAATCTGCATCTGTGTTTTGTCTTGTGATTTGAAAATTCATTTTCCAAGGCCTGTCCTTTAAGTTCTAATTGTGTGCCTATTCATAATAAAGCAAGATATATATTTATAGACCACTTATATGAATTCGAGTCCTGTAGCAAAAAGTTGAAATTGAAAAAATGCAATGGACTGAAAACTTCCAATTTATCAACTCACTGAGGCTTGCTTTACAAGATGACATTGCCTATTCTTAAAAATTCTTCTGCACAACTAACCATGGATAAACTGTTTATCTATGGTTAAGTGTGTAGGAGATACCGAGATACAAGATAATGAATGCTGTCAGTGTTACCATTTATTTATCCACCAGAAACCACACTTGCATTACTTGGGCTTTGAAAACATGTGGTTAAACGATCTGATTTCACAAGGTACATGGAGTTTTGAAGCAGCACAGAATAGAGTGCAACTGCTTATCCACCTTCCTGTGAACTAAGTAAAAGAGTGACTAGTGGTGGCAATCCAAATCTGTACATTCCCTTGCAGCTTTTGCTGCATTTTCCTTAAATATGTTTACTCACTGTGATTGTGAAGGAGATCATCTCATTTAAATGAACACGCAGGAATTACACCTTGTCTAGGCAGGCTGGAGCTGTAGCACCAATACAGACTTGACTTTGTTAGAAAGCTGTCAGGGATCTCTATGAACACAGATTAACATATCCTATGGAATGAGTGAAACACGACAGAAAGGAATGTGGAGTTGTCTTGTAATACTGTGAATTCCCAAGAGAATGGAGTTAGAGTGGATAAGTGTGCAGAATTCACATTATCCTTCAATGTAAGGATAGTCTATAGCTTTTAATTCAGGCCTCTGCTTACTATTTTTTTCTCACCTACAAGTGACCAGATTCAAATACACTATTTTCTCCCAAATCCAGTTGTCCTAAGTTTTAAAGAATAAACTGTTTGCTGCAGTTTTTCAAAGTATGTTTCGTTCTTAACTTAAAAATATTAGGTGTTGTCAGTTTTATTTAACAAGCATGAAGACTGTTGTCTAGTAACTTCACAAAGCATGTCTGATTATTATTTTGATAATATGTCCATAATAAACAACGAAGAATGACTTATTAAACCCCCAATATTATGGGATCTTTATATTTGGCTGTGGAGTGCCTCATACACCTATGGCACTGTAGTGCATGTACCAAGCATTCCTGAACGGATAGTGTGTGTTCACAGTAATAGAAGATACTTCCATAAGTTATCTAATAAATAACCATAACACATAGTCCTTCTACAAAACATTATGAAGCTTCTCTACAAAGTTAGTGTCTGTCCCCCCAACTTTACATTTAAACGTTTACAATTTTATAGGGAAGTGCTGGGAAGTTTTATGCTGTTGCATTTACTTCCCAAAATTGCAGGGTGTCAAATGGATCCTAGAGGCTTCCTGTTTCCCAGATGATTAATCAGACATGAATGAGATATGAAAGTGAGACACATTTTTAGCAAAGAGACACATTCTGCAAAGAATGTGGGAGCTTGCAGAAATGTGACAGTACCCATACAGCATCAGTCCCTGCCTTGCAACAGGAGAGGGGATCCTGTTGGAAAGGTCTGCTTTAAGTGAATCTGATTTTTGTTTGCTAAAATCTATTTTTAAATGTTACTTTGTCTGCTGTGGGTACATTCATTTCTCCTGTTTTCATAGTTAATTAATTGTAAAGTGCAAACTGCTGCCACAGAAAGAAAAATTCGAACCAGTGGCAAGAATCAGCCTTTCTGCAGGGAAAGATAAAATTGTGGTAAATGTGAATGAGAACCACAAGGCTTGCTAGTATTTTTCTGAACACGCAGCTCTCCCGTTTTTCTCTCTGGATTTGGAAAGCGATTAGTCATTCACATGGGCTGTGCCAATTCATGCAACTGGGTTCTGTACAATCCAGTCTAAATCAACAAACATTGCTTGTTCTGTTTTCTCCCTTCTCCCCAACCATTCACTTATCAAGAACAGCGGTTGGTCACAATCTTGTATTGGGGTTTTCATCCTTACCCCTTTCTTCCACTGAAACAATATTTTGTGTATTTGATGGGGGGAAAAAAAAGTATTCTATCCACTTGGTCAGACAAAACACCCGTGTTAACCTCCAAGTTTGTGTTACTCTCCAATACTGTAAACAGTGACCAGCAGCAAACACCAGAGCCTAGTGAAACAACAAAAAATACAGGCTTCTGAGAATAGTGATCTATTAATAGCAGACAAATCCCTGTTACAGCCAGTAGTGATAATACCCTGATACTTCAGTTAACTGTTACAAGTCCAGCAAATGAAGACATCCTACTCTGCAGGCTGATTTGCATCCCTTTTCTTCAAAAAGCATGAAGAAGCAAATCGTGCATTTTAGGATACTGAGAGGTGAAAAGTTCTGCCTTGTTCTTTCAAGTGCTCCGTTTAAATTCTCACCTCATCCAAGTGACACATTTTGAAATTAAAGGTGAGGCATGAAACACTCCAAGCAGACCTGGAGGGGGTCGCTCATGTCAGAGCTCGCACCACCCTAAGACAGTTTAACCACACACACTGCCAGGACAATGGCGATAATGAGCACAGCAGAGAACACAATCCCAGCTAGAACCTTGCTGATATCGCAGAAGGATTTATTTTCCTCCACAGAGATCATGCCAATAGAAGAAGCGCCCACGCTGATGGTGGATTTTAGTTCAGCCCCCGGGTCTTGCTTAGCCTCCACTGTCCACTGGGGGACATTGACCTTCATTTCCATCTCGTACATCATCTCTCCTACCTGGTTGATTTCGTTCTCGAGGTCTTTCAAATCCATCACGTCTATGTTGCGCTCGGCCTCGTATTTCATGTTCTGGACGCTCATGGCTCTGGCGGCCACGCCAGAGGTTCCCCCGCTCATTCCCGTCTGGATGAGGTGCTTTTTGGGGACGTTTAGCGGGAACTCGTGGCCCAGCTCCAGGGCTCTCCTCATGTCGATCTCCAGGATCTCTAGGCACGTGGAGAAAATCACCCATAGCCTCTCGAACTCGGCTTTATCTTCCTTACTCACGGTTTTGTCCTTCAGGACCGTGGTCAGCTTGTTCCTATTGGCCACCGCCAGCTCCTGGGCTTTCTGCCGGGTTTTCTTGAGCTCCTCCCGCAGGTTCTGGGAGTCCGAGGTGCCGCCGATGGTCAGCACCATGTGCCGGTAGCAGGCGGTCACCTTGTTGAGCGCGTCCAGCAGCGCCTTGCACTCCTCCTTCACCATGGTCGCGGTGCGCCCGGAGCCGCCCCCGCCCGCCTGCCTGCCCGACTACCCTGTGCCGGGCCGCGGGCGCTGCCCGAGCCGGGCGCTACCAGCGCTCATGGCAAGCGGTGCTTTCGGGTCGTTCCTGCATCCAGCGCCCTCTCCCCGGGCCGGTCAGGCGGTGGCGGCGGCGGGAGCGCGGTCGGGCCGGGGGGAGCCCCGCCGGGCGGGCGGCATCGCCCCCGCAGCGCCCCCGGGGCCGCGCGTCCCGCACCGCGCTGGAGCGGGGCGCTGCTCTTTGAAAAGTGCCAAGCGCACGGGAGGGACGGGAGACAAAAAAATGTATAAAAATTGAAAAAAGCGGAGGCCAAAGCTCCGGGGAGCGACAGCCGAGCAGCTGGCGGTCCCCGCCGCCGCCACTTAACTAGCCCCAGCTGGGCGCCCCGCGGTCACATGGCGGGGAGCGCCCGGCCCGGCCCTATAAGCCCTCGCAGGCTCCGCCTCCCCAGGCAGCGACCCCGCGGCGTTCCCGGCTCCTCGCTCGCTCCCTCCCGCCGCCGCCCGGCCATTGGCTTCGTGCGGCCGCGCCGGGCCCGCCCTGGACCCCGGTAGGGCTCTGCCGGGGCGCGGGGCGGCGGGGGGAGGCGGGCGGCGGGGGCTGCGCGGCCGGGGCGGAGAGAGGCGGCGGTGCCGGTGCGAGCGGCGCTCCTGCCCCGGGGCTGCCCCCAGCGAGCGCGGGGCTGCGGGATCCGCTCCGGGGACCCGCCCGCCGGGGTGGGACCATCGGAGCGCTCCTGGCCCGCCGTGCTGCGCTCCGGGAGCCGCTCGGCCCCGGCCTGGGCACCGCGGCGGGCGGGGCGGTGCCGGCCCGGCCTTTGCCCGGAGCGCCGGCGGGGTCGGGCCGTGCGGGAGGACACACGCGTGTCTCCCTGGTCAGTGCCCCCCGCTCCCGCGGCGGGGTCGGGCGCTGCCGTGTTAAGCCCCAAGCCCGGCTGTGTGCGCTGTGCAGGGCAGGTCGGTCCCGCCGGGCCCCCCGTGTCCCGCGGGAGCTCCGGGGCCCGGCTGCGGACGGAGCCGCCCCCCGTGAGCGGGGCGGGAAGGGCCGGTGTGCGCCCCGCGGCGCCCGCGCTCGGCTCAAGTGAAGCGCATCAGAAAGCGCAGGAAACGCAGCGGTTCTCGGCGGCAGAAGTGATGCTCCGGCTGCTGCCCTTGGCAGCGCTGCGGTGCAGCTCGGGGAGCGGCGATGGGCGCTAGGCCGTGCCTGTATGTGCGTCTGCAGGAATGGAGTTGATGGTGTTGAGTGCCACTTGGTGAACTAAACTGTGTTGTCTCTAGCATGCGATGTACCTGCTGGAGTGGACTTGTCATAAGAGAAGCTACTACACATACCTCAGTGTTTATGGGTAGCACAGTGGTTTTCTGATGCTTTAGTAGCCTGACAAAGCTGTGAAGCCATACTCCCACAGAGGGGAGCTTGACCCTCTCCCTTATCTTTTCCCTTATCACTAGCCTTGCAGTGCAGTGTGTGTGTGTTATGAGCAAGATAATTTAGGATGTTAGGAGCAGAGTCCAGGCAGACTGACTTTCTGTGGCCGAGCACAACCTGAAGAGTCTTGTCTAGACTATATTCCTCCTTCTATATCATGGCAGCTTGGGCTCCACTGACTTTTTTATTTTACTTTTTTTTTTTTTTAATATTTTCTCCTGCTTTAATTTTGGCCCTAGTTCCAAGCCCTGTGTAGCTTCTGCTGCAGGTTGTTACCTGTGGAAGAAACCACCTTTTAACTTCTGTAGATTGCCTAATTGCTACTGCCTAAACTGAGTAGCACCCTACCAATTTGTATGTTGGAAGCCTCGAAGAAGCAGATCAGTCATGCCTGTTTCCTTGTAGGCATAAAGAAACATGGGATGATTTTGACCTGATTGTAAGTGAAGTTTTATAATTGCTTAATCATTGTCAGGTGGAAAAAGGATTAGCTCTGGGTTTGAATCTGGAGTCCTGTGTGACATAAGTGTTAAGCTTATTGCTGACTAAACTGTGCATATTTGTGTGTGTGTAGTAGCTGTGTTTAAAGTTTGCCACATGGCACTGAAGTGGCACGTGAGAATCCCGAAGCTGCTTCTCTGAAAGTGTCTGGGAAGGGGAGGGAGGGAGTATTGGTTCAGAAGCATGTGACTACTTAAACTTGAAGGTAGCAGTAGTTATAATCTGTATCAGGTGCAGGTAAGGTAATGCTTAAATACATCTTTAAGTGTGTCATGTGGAAGAAGAGCCTGTCATTTGCATTACTTCTAAGTTAAGTTGAGCTGTGTGCAGTTATAGGATTTGTTTAGATTGTGGCAAACCTTAAAATTCAGTTGTAGTTTGTTAGTTATGATATTCTGAAAATCCAAATCTTGATACTGCTATCAGACAAGATGCTGACTAGCCAAAATACCGTCCTGAGAAAACTTTTAGAATGGAGTGTGAAAATCTTTAGAACTGACTTAGGAAGCAGCATAATGAGTAGTAGGAGAAATGTATTTCCTTGTTCTGCACCAAGGCTTTCTTGCAATAGACATAAATGAACATATTCTTCACATGAAGTACCCGTAAAAATGTCTGCAAAATATTCTGTGATGTTTCTTGATGCATCACTAATTAAGTATTATGTCTTCATTTCAATAGAGTAGAAACTTAGGTAAATGCAAGTTTATTTTGTTTACATGGTTGGTAAGTCTTGTCTGAGGGCCTTGCTTTTTGAATAAGCTCATTATACTGAGTTTTGTCTGTAGGCTGCTGTGGCCTGGGAAAGCTTGAAGCCACTCTGACACAAAGAAGGAAAATAAGGGTGAAATACAGTGAAAATAAAATGCGACATCAACCCCCTCCCTCTCCCTGATGACTGATAAACTATGCACTTCCTTAAATAACTATTCTCTGATTTGCTTTTGGCTAAGCATTTTCCTGGTCAAGTGGCTTGGGACTTCATCCTTAGCAAGAATCCTCATTTATATCATGGGAGAATGTTGACTGATATCTCTGTCCTGATGTTTACTGTCAGGAAGCTCTTAATTAGCTCAGGCTGTTTATGGTGCGTTGTGTAGCATCAAAACACTAGTGGTGGTTGAAGTAATTTGTTTTGCTAGTTAGAACTTACCTGCTGAATTGTTTTCCAGCCTTCCTGCCCCTTGCTCTGCTGCCTAAAGGACAGATCTAGTGTAATTCTACAGTGTATTTCATAATTAGTTGTTCTTGTAATTATCTGATGTTTAAGTTTCTTGCAGCAATGAGGTAAGACTTAGTGCTGGCCTGCAAGGACTTGGTTTTTCTATTGAGATGCGCAGGGAAGGAATTAAATTCCTGCCCAGTTGTCTGTCTAAGGACCATTGGAACTGAGGTGAATGGCTATGGGGTTGCTGGCTTTAGCTCCTTTGTATTTCTGTGCTGGGTCTGGCCCTGCAGACTTGGTGTCCTTACAGACTTGTCCCTAGTGTTGGAGTTGATAGCAGGCTGCTGTGAGTGGTGGTGGTTTGTAACTAGGCAAGAGATTACTTTCTGTGACCTGTTCACAGCCTGGGGAAATATACCACTGTTTTCCTTCAGTAACTAAAGAATGAAAATATTTGGCTTAATTAAATCTCTGTTTATCCATGCGTTTCAACTCCACTGTTTTTCTTCCCCCTCCAAAGAAGTACCAGTGTTGGCACCTCTGTGAACCTGAGGAGGTGGCCTTACAGCTCACTAATATTTGGGGAAATCATCTTTGTTTGAGAAACTGTTTTGGGAACTTTGTATTTTCTGTTAATGTTCTTCCTCTAAATGTTCATTGTAACTGTTTGTGGTTCACTGACCACCACATGCACTTTGGTCTAGGGCTTAGTTGGGAGTAGTTCAGGCTTCCCCACCTGAGAATTAAGTGCAGCTTCAATACTGGTAAGCCAAGAAAGTTTTTTGGCAGCTACTCTAGTGGATTTCTAAGCCTGCAAGAATTGAGAATTGGGAATCTAGTCTCTATCCTGTTGTGAAGAGGATAATGCAGCTTGTTCCTAATACTTGGCTAATGACAAGTAAGATGCTCTCAAATATATGGGAGTGACTGGAAGTGGGAGGTTTGCCTGTTGAAGGATGATCCACATATTGAAATGTCCTTCCTCTGGGGGAAAGGAACAGGTGACCATGGAGAGTCAAGCCAATATTTTCTCTGCCCTCAAGTCTTGGGCAAGTAAGAATGTGTCCAGATCAAACTGTGGTGCAAATAAATGCACTGTTAAAATACAAAGGGTGAACTTTCTTACTTTTCAGGGGGGAGCTCAGTCTTCAAGCTTACAAGGTGGGGTTGGTGATGAGAAGCTTCAGGAGGAACTGGTACAAGCCCATCTCGTGGTGCTGCCCAGGTGCTGCAGGGTTTGGAGGAGGCCTGTCTGAGCAGGGTGGGAGCAGTTATAGGAGGGCCAGAGGTGTTAGGGCTAAAAAGGCCTGGGGAGTGTTGGGTGGAGGCAAAACCAAAATCAAGATATCTTGTACCAGCTCTTCAGTGCAAAAACTGTGTGCCTGGAAGGGAGATGCTGAGAGGAATGAGCATCTTCCTGGAATGCTGCTGACCTCTCCTTTCCAGATGCTGTTCCATCACTGTCAGGCTGATGTTCTGGGGTCATAAAACTTAGTTTGGTTGCTAGTGAGCCTTGAGCTGACTGATGCAAATTGACCACTCTCTAATTTGATAATTCAGAGGTGTTATTCTGACATACTTCAGTTTCACAGAAACAAATAGAAGCTGAACCTGAATCTAGAAGAGGTAGGAATAGCTTGTTTCCTTCTTTGCTCCCTCGTGGTGAGCAAGGTGCACTGGAATGTGTCATGGAGGTGTTTTTCATAGGATGCTCAGTGTTTGTCCTTCAGGAAGGGGAGTAAAGTTTCTTAAGTGCTCAGAAACAGATTTTTTTTTTCTGTTTTTACTTGTTTTTGTTTTGATGTGAATGCTGATTTAGGGCTCAAGTTCATATTATAACCTTTGCCCAGAAGCAGAGTAAATGAGGACTAATAGTGCAGGTAAAGCAGTGGCTACAGAAATAACTAGGATTGTATTTGGTCTGAGACTATTTAAAATTCACTGTTTACTTGCTTAGTACTTTAAGATCTGCCTAGCTTTGGTTGTTCCTGTGAACAAGTCGTGCTCTTGAAGTGTGTGGGGGAAGCACTTTGGTTAAAAAAAGAATTTAACTTACAACTGGGGAACAACTGCTTCCTCTTTTTTTTCTGTGGGGCTGTGCAGTTTGCTAGCATGATAAAAACTGTTAGAGATGTCTGCTACTCTAAGTCTCCTAGTCTAATAATAAGTTGCTGCTTGTTCTGATTTGCTCATTATTTTGAGCATTTCAGCAAATGATATTCTAGTTACTGGTTTACTAAGCCTTAGTTGTTCCTGTTGTAGAGTTTTCAAGGTAAGATCGAATTGATACTGTCATGTGAAACTTCAGTATTGCCATGCAAGTAAAATTGAGTGAATTGATGCTTCTTGAACATGCCATGCTAATGGATCTGGTGTTAAAGGTTTTGGAGAACATGGCATTCTGCTTCTTTAAAGCTGGGCTTGTGTGGAGAGGGCTCTGAGGTACTTGATGTTCACGTTCCAGTGTTATATCCTAACTTGCTCTCCTGGAGACATTTCAGGTTGTTGAACTAGGCTGATACTTTTTGCTAACTTTAGTAGCTGTTTTATTTTGTTCTGCTGTAGCAATATTAAAATATTATGCTGTTCAGCATTGAAGTGTTTGTATACACAATCCCTAACTCCATTATGAAGGGCATTTTCTCCAGTGTGTTTTGTTAAGTCTTTAGTAGGGGTATAGCAGGATGTTCAGAAGATGATGTGCCTAAAACTAGTGTGAATAGTTGTATAACTTGAACGTGGACATGATTTAACTGCCAAGTAACAATGCCAATAAAATGACATCATCTGCTTTAGTGGCTGTTTGTCTAAATTTCAAAGTGCTTCTTAAAAGGAACTGAAACCTTCAAGGTCTAGAAAAGGTACCTCA
Organism: Pseudopipra pipra; assembly: GCF_036250125.1. Lineage (NCBI taxonomy): Eukaryota > Metazoa > Chordata > Aves > Passeriformes > Pipridae > Pseudopipra > Pseudopipra pipra. Next base: position 16,307,391 of record NC_087562.1, on the reverse strand, counting down.
CTTGATGATCTCTAAAGGAAAACACCATTAATGACAAAATGAACTGTCAGAGTTAATTCCTGTTCACTGTTTTCAGTACCAAAGGTAATAAGGCTTAATTTGTGGTGTTTTGGAGAAAACAGTGGTAAGCTTAGATTTCATGTTTTTCACTTGAACTATCCCTTGTACCATAGTTCTGTCATTAGAATTATCACTCTGCTTTTGATCTAGAAAGGATTTGGCTGTTTTAAGATTATGATTGTGGGTTTTTTAAGCTGTAACATAATACTTATTAGATTGTCTGATCCAGCCAGCTTCTGTTCTTCCAGCAATTTGAGCTATTTCTGTGTTTACAGGCATGAAGCCACACACTTAATGATTCCATTTAAACCTTTTATATAACATTAGTACTTGAGTATTGCTTTATAGCTCAGCATGATAGAATTTAGTAAACTTAAGAGTGAGTATAGTTTGACAGTTTTTAACAAGCTTTCTGTTAAGCATTAAACAGTTCTAGTAATGTATATAAGGCTTTGTTCATTTTCTGCTTTCTCAGTGTTAGTAAATCTAAAGCTGTCCAAGGTGCAACTGGGAAGAGTAGGTCTGTGTCACCCCCAAGTTAAAGTAGGTTGAAGTTGGATGTTGTATTCTGCCAACAAACCCTCACTGGAGGATTCTAATGCATTCCAATAATTACAGCAATGCATTAGCCAGTATTTTCAGATGCATTTAACTTTTGAGGTGGAAAGAAATTGACTTAATCTCAAAAATGCCTGAGCTTTGGGGAAGCTTTAATGTATTCTCTTGAATCTGTAGACTAAATGCCTTTTGGTTTTTTTAATTACTTACATGGTAAATGGTTTCTACATCCATGCTTCTGGCCCTCTGAAGAATGCTGTGGGTAGGTGATGGAGACCCAAGTGAATATAGTAACTAAACTGTTTTAAGTAATAAGTATTCTACCTGTTCTTCATACTTGCATTTTAATCAAGTATGATAGGTATCCACTAATGGGGCACTGAGCAGCTGCAGGTGTAAAGAAGAGAGAAAAGGGAAGGAAATTCAGAATTGTGATTCTCAAAACGGTACTAACGTGGCTGGTGGGGGTTTTCTGCTGTGTGGGGACCAGCCTGGAGTTTGCAATCTGCTCTGCTCGAGGTGGGTGACAAATATCCATGTGAACTAAAAGTTTTGGCTCCCTTCTTGAGGTACAGCATGTTGATGGCACCTTAGTTGAATTACAGTAGCCGAAATGCTGGAATTCGGTGTTTGAGTATGTTTTCACTTCTTGCTGGAGCTCTCCAGGGTGATTCAACCCTGTCAACCCAGTAGTTCTGTAGTGAAAGAATTTCTATGGCTCCAACTAAGTGTTTTAAAACTAGTTATTTGTGGTGTGTAACACACACCACGAATTGAAGATTATAATTTCAAGCTCTTCCTGTGATAGTCTGTCAACAGTGATTCTTAAAGTACTCCAGTTGCTTGTGTTTTTGGTTTTGGGGGGTTTTTTTAAGTTGCAGGCAGTGATTGAAGAGCTAGGTCAGTCCTACAGCCTTCATAAGCTCAGGTAGAAAACCTGTGGGAGCTTCCCTCCTCCCCTAAATCCCTTCCCCCTGTTTTGCTGGGGAATGAAACATTCTTTTCAATTTCTTTCTGGCCAGAGCTTATCAGTTGGGTGTTTTTGATGGTGAGGTACAGGTTTCTAGATGAGGAGGATGTGTGGAATGTGTTGTTCTCCTCCCCTCCTTTTATGAGAAGAACTCTTCAGACTTGAAGATGTGTTAAGCTGAAGAAGTGGCAGTGTAGTTGTAGCAATTGGAGACATTTGTGCGCTGCAGTTTTACTCTGCAGTCTCATGCTTGGTTGCCTTCTTGTGTCAATGTGCTTTTTTTTTTTCCCCAGCACAGTTTGTGATTTAATACCTTCTGTGTCACTGTCTTGGGAGAACACACCAACCTCATCTTCTGCTGCTTGACCAGATACATGAATTTACCAAACAAAAGGCAGATGAAGCTTCCTCAGTGGGCCAACTCTATTAATGAAAGCTTGATTTATAAACTGCCTGGAGAGACCATATAATCCAGCCTCCTGGCTTCACTGTGTCCATTATCACCTCTGGGAGAGGTTTGTCTAACACGTTCTTAGAGATTTACTATGTGAGACTTGATACCTTTGCAAGCAATCTAAACCACGTGCTTATCTTCTCTTTCCAAAGGTGTTCCTGATCTGTAATCTGAGCCTGTTTTTCTTTAGTTAAGTCCTATTTCTGCCTTCACTGAAAGTTTTAATACACCTGGGGAAAAAAATTCTTACCTGTTTCACTCAGTTGCTTCAGCATAAACATCACTGCCTTTCTGGACTGGATTCTGCTTACAGGGCCTTTTTGCCTTTCTCACATCAGATTCTTCTCCAGTCACTTCATCTCTTGTGATGAGGCCATCAGAGCATCCAAAAAAAGCATGTGGTACTCCCAAATACATCTTGCTGTGGCAAACTATTTTGCAGACTGCCCACGTGTGTACATACAGCTGTGCTTGGTCCTTGACTTATATGTACTAAATTGTATTTACTTATATATACTGAATTGTCTGAGTCATGTTTGGACTGTAAGCTACAGTCATTTAAGATCTCACTTGGAATTGTGCCCTATCCAGGTGTTCAGCAGGCAGGTTGTGTTTTGTGGCTAACTAGGTGTGCTTATTAAGGTCAGTGATGAGACACCTATGTTCCTGCAGCAGACCTGCCCCTGGGCTTGTGTTGCCTTTTCTCCTTCCCCTGCCACTGGCTGAGGGAGAATCCTCCAGCTTGAACTTGGATTGCAGCTGCCTGCCAAGAAATGCTTCTAGTCATCATCAGTGGTGGAATTACTGGTGGTAATCCTGTTTACCCAGACACTGTAGTGGGACAGATCATGGAGTGATTGATGTTAGAAGGGACATGAAAGATCACTTCATTCTACCGCCCTGCCATGGGCAGGAACACCTTCCACTGGACTCACTCCAGCAGCTCCATGTCCTTCTGTGCTGGGATCCCAGGGCTGGAGGCAGCTCTGCAGGTGGAGTCTCACCTGAGCAGGGTAGAGGAGCAGAATTCCCCCCTCCCCTGCTGCCCACGCTGTGGGATGAGTCCAGGACCTGGTTGGCTTTCTGGGCTGCAAATGCAGATTGCTGGGTCACTTGGCACTTGTGTGAAGCTGTACTTTTTCTAGATTTGTGGTCTTGTAATTACTGAACTTGGTTGGTCTTTTTTAAGTGTCAGTGAGCATACACCTTCTTCCCCATTATGTTGGCAAACTCCAGAGCTGTGCTCCAAGGAATGCTGATTTGGGAGCTCTGAATAAGTATTCTTTCATAGAAGCTCTTGGTCTTATTGTATGCTTTGAGAGTGGATGGACCATTTTGTCTGGAACTGCACAGGAAAACTCTGCTTGAGGCATTTACCTGCCACTGCCAAACTTCAGTTGTTCAGACTGAGGTTGTCCAAGCTGTAAGTCAGTGGTGATAACTTTATAATGGAAATGGCTTTCAGCTCTAACTGATCATGGTTGTGTTTAGCTCTCCAAGGCAGCTCTTCTCGTGCCTAATTAGGAGGACCAGAGCCCAGCTCAGTTAACAGGCTGTAGATCAGTTAACAGCAGGGCTGAAACCCAAAGGCTATCTAAAATCAATGGGTGTGTTTTTCCACTCTCTTAAACTGCCATACAATGAGCTCACATTGAGTAAATAATGTGCTAGGTATAATTCTCCATGTTAGGAAACAGAGGGATACTGATTGTATAAGGGTGGCTTGCTCAAACTAAGGTTTGTAGCTCACCCTTTTCCAGGATGTGCAACTGAAACTGTGTGAGGAAATCCTGCAAGTTGTTGATTCCTAAGGGAAGCTGGATGAGGGGCAAAGATGTAAAGCAAGCTTGTAAGCATTTGTAAGCCTGTTAATCTCAATTCTTGTTTAAAAAATAACTCTGAAGTTATTCCAGTTATTCCAGCCATTCTCCTGGTAAGGTTTTTTTGTATCCTTGTATTCTAGAATGTCGTGGACAAATAGAATTGAGGAAGCAATCAGTTGAGAGTCTAGTGCCTTAGGGATCATTTTCTCCAGGGCACTGTGACACACCAAGTGACAGCTTTTTCCAGTGCTTACAGATTGGGTTTTCTGACTCCAGTCCCTTTTTTGCTCACTATTTTGCCAAATGTTGTACATCAACCTGACCACAAGTCATTGAGGCTTTTTCCCCAGGCATAGAGATGACCAGAAATTATCAATTTCATGGTGACTTTTTAATTATGACGTGGGTTTTCATATCTCCTTGGTGTACCTCTGTAACTGTCCCTGGAAAGTTGAGGATTACCTTACACAAGGGTGTGTGTTACCCTATCTGGGTGTCTCATTGTTGTGTGTCAGTAATCCTTATGCAGGTGAGTTTTAAGACTTACATGAGCATAATGCAAAAGCATCAATGTCCTTTGGGGCAGTAGAATCTGCTGTAAATGAGCTGCTGATTTGTCTCGTGGCTTGTTTTAGATTTCAGCAGAAGTTAGCTTGTATGTCAAAGTGGTAATAATTCTGATCTTAACTTCTCTCCTCCTCTTCTATACTCATTGTTAGCCTCCAACACCTGGAAGGCCTAAGGAAACATTATGAGGATAAGTGTGGAATTGGAAATGTATATTAATGAAAAGTAATGTCTGAATAACTTCTGAGTAACCATAGTTATAGCTTAGTATGCCATTGTCTGCTTACATCAAAACCTGAAACTGCTTTGTCCTTTCAGAGAAGGAGAATGAAACTATCCCCTAGGTATTCCCAAATAGTGTATTTTAACAGATATATTGTGTGTGATACATCAGCCGTTCTCCATATGTATTTTAGAGAATCTCCTTGGAATATCTCAAGTCCATATGGCTATGTATGATGAAGATATCTTGAAAAATCCCTTTTATTTGGCCATTCAGAAGCGACGTCCTGATCTGTGCAGCAAAGTTGCAGAACTCCATGGAATTGTAAGTATAAATAGGTAAATTTAAAAGCTGATTATTAAATACTAGGTATTTGAGTTTAAGTCATATGTCTGCTATGAAACATGTGAAGATCAAGCCTGCAAAACTTGGAAGTGAAGCAGAACAACTTTTAGTTTTCTGCTTGTTATTTATTGATATGGACCTCTTGATATATTAAGGTAGTAAAAGGTTAAAATTGGTGTTGTTTCTAAACTTTACAGGAAATTTATTTTCTTTGCTATGAACTGAAGTTATATATTCTCTCACATGCTTGTAACTGAAAATGGGATTGACCTTTTGAGTTCCTGGTGGACAGACAGTCACTTATTTCTAACAGCATTTTGCATAGCAAAATAGAGCTATTAAACTGAGCTGGAATAAAAACTCCAGTCCTTGAGATTTCTAATCTGGGTGTTCTGCAATTAATCATTCCAGATTAAGTGTGTGGAGATTCCATTAAACGTGGAGGTTATTGTTATCTGATGATAAAATTTGTTGCTTTTTAATTAAGCATTAGTCCCAAACTGCCAATCTGTTGGTGTAGATCCAAGATGCTTCTCATCTTAAATTTTTTTCTTCTTTCTGATGGATTTTCATTTTAGTTTGAAAACATACTTAACTTTTTTTATTAGCTGCTTAATTTTAAGTCATTTGTGTGACTGGTGCCAAGTAACTGAAGATTTCATCTCCTTCTCTTAGTATTGTTTCTTCAGTTGCATGTCATCCTTTTTCAGATAAGTCACTAAATGAAACCCTGGGGTAATTACTGGACTGTGTTTAGCAATAGCCTTTCCTTTTGTTTAAACCAAAGCACCTATAGTGGCTACATGTTTAGTAGTAAATATTTATAAACCAGATTTAAGTGCTTGCCTCTAAAGGACAAAAGCTATTGCTGTTTAGCTGGCAATACCTGGCATTTCTCTAAAGCATGATTTAACTCTTTCAGGTGCTAGTTCCATGCAAAGGAAGCCTTTCAAGCAACAGTCTTTCTACCTGCCAGTTTGAATCTTATGTTCTGAAGCCACTAGAAGAAAACTTTCAAACCTTAAATGGAAAGGTATTTATTTCCCTTTTGATGTCTGACTGTAGCTTGGGGACACTCCAGTAAGTGATTCATTGCAGCTGATGACTGATAGTGTGAACTTATGGTTACAGGAGAGGTAACCAGGAGTTATACTGCTTTCTTGGGGTTATACTGCTTTCCAGAAAAAGCTGTGTTTTGGCATGCCCACAACAATAGATGTCCTGTTCAGATGGTAACACAGCCTCTGACTTCCTTACTGTGGCAAAGCAAATTTGTCAATTTATCTGTTTTTTTACTCATAGGAGTTTTGTTGAGTGGCAGAAGTGCCTTTATCACTTAGCTAAGAACTGTCTCTTCAGCTTTCAGGCAAGTAGTAGCCTGCCTGTATTATATGCAGATGCAAGTTCACCAAGGCTTAAGACAAAATTATGATGATATTGAATTGTATTTGAAGTCTGTCTTAGTTCAGGGAGTACAAAGTGACTGCTGTAGCAGCAGGCCATGCCAAAAAAGGCTGACACTGCTTAGAATCCCAGTTTTTTCACTTGTAATTTTGCAGTACAGTCTGAGAACTTGCACCTGTAGTTTGCAGGCTGTCACCTAGATCTTCCTGTTGCAGATGTCCTCACTGGAGTTACTTGGGAAGATAAAGTTAAGTGTCAGAAACATAGACGAGTGGTGTTTTTCTGAGCTGAGCTTAGGTTCTAATTTTAAGTTGGTTTTTTTTTCAATTTCCCTTCTACTAAAAGTGCCCTAAAATCTGCAAATAGTCAGATCTTGGTGATTGTCTGAAACTTCTGAAATGTCCTCTAGTAGAAGACTTGTAAAGACAGTGCCTGTAACTAAGGTTTAACCAGCCATTGTAGACTGAAGGAGGTTTCAGTGTCTACACAGATGACAATGTGAAATCTTTTTGATCTGTGGCTTTCTTGTCTTGCAAGTTTCTCTTCCTTCCCTTGAAATTTAACTATGCAGTGCAGAAGCGAAAGAATAACTTTCTTCTAGCAGAGTTTCACACTTGATCTGGTCTTTGTTTTGTTTCAGGAGATCTTCATACAAGGAAACCTCATCATTTTAGGAGCTGGTTTTAATTACCATCTCTCAGTACCTGTTCTCTTTGAGGAAACATTTTACAATGAAAAGGAAGAAAGCTTTAGTATATTGTGTATAGCTCATCCCCTGGAAAAAACAGAAAGCTCAAGTATGTATCAAACTGTTAACTTGGTGGCTGCCTTTACACAGTGAGCAAATTAATGTGTTTGATGTGCTTAATACATTTGTTCATTCTGGAAAGTGTTGGCTTGGTCGAAAGCCCTCAGCATTCCTTAACTTCCTGGGGCACATGTTGCTGTGCTGCTGGAGAGAAATATGAAGTTGCTGCCAGGCAAACTTCTGTTGAATTTCTCCCCAAGTCTCAGCACTAAGAATCATCAGTGGAGTACTTAATCCATCGTGATTTTTTTAGCAGTGCTCAGTTTAGTGCTGACTCCTTAAAACAGGGATGTAGTCTTAAATGTGACGTGTGTCTTGAGATGAAAGGTGGATGCACAAAAAGCTGGAGGGGTAAACTCTTTCATGATCACTTTGTCAGTGGGTAGAGGTTGACTGGCATAGTTGTGTAGCAGCTCTCCTGGTTGAATGTCTTAATTTCTTTCCTGTACTGAAAGTGCCCTTTAAGGCTGGAACATTATTTTCAAGACTACTGTTAATGCTGTGAATGTAACAGGATTTCCATGTGAACTTTTATGTGTTTACTCATTAAGAGGAATAGAAGCTCCTTAAGAAGCTAAGAAGCTTCAGCTTTTTCTGAAATAAAAACATAAGTCTTCCTAAATAAATAATATTTGAAACAAGTGATGACAACGTGAAATAATACTGGGATAGTGTGAAAATAGTACTGAGAGGGAAGTATGGAAGTTGCTCTGAAAAAAATAGCTGGCATACATATAGTCTTAAATTCTATAAATATTAATCTATATATCAAATGCTTGTGGCATTTTTTTATCCATTACTTAATATAGTTTATAGCAGCCTTTCAGAGAAGAAGTAGTTTCTAATTTCAAAAGTAATTTGAAATGAATGATTTAAGCCTTTTATTAGTTGGCTGGCTTTGATTGCAAATGAAAGATTCGCCTAGAAAAAAAACTTTGGAAAAGCAATATGAATTCTAAGTGAGGCATTCAGTTGTCTTATTCAGAAGGAAAGTGGATTAAGTTTAGTGTTTACATGAAGCAACTTTGCCCTCCCATTCAGAGAAAGCGTGTCTAAATAAAGAATACGTTATGTAAAAATCCAAGATGGGATTTCTACAGCTCACTTAAAGCACCCTGACTTCCTGCATGTGCACTCAGTCCACGCTGTAATGTGCTTTTCTTCTACTTTCAAGCTTGACTTACACAACTCATAAGCTGAGTGCATGTGGCAGTAAATTACCCCAGTGGAAAAAAAAAAGTGAAATCTGTTTCAGCTATTCCAAATAAATACTTGACTTAAAAAGCAAGAGAGACTTCTCAAATGTGATGCATTAAATTATTTTAATTAAAAGCAATACCTCAAGTTAAAAGTGCAATAAGCTGCATTAATGTTTTATTCCACATAAGCTGGCTGTGTGTGTAGGGACAAAATGTATTTTCTCATGCATACATATTAACCCTGTGTGTTAATTCTTGACTTTCATTTCAGCTGAATCTGCAGCTTCTTCAAACTCCTATTCTCTTAAAAATATTGAAGATGTTAGAGAGTTCTTGGGAAGGCACTGTGAGAGATTTGATAAATACATAGGATCTTTCTACAGAACATTTAAAGAACATGAAAGGAAAAGCCTCCGCCACTATATAGTCAGTATCTTCCTTCTCCATGTCTAATTTGCTGCTAGATATAATTTGTTTCACTGCTCTTGTTGTCTGAGTGTTCTGAGCTTTTCTGTCAGAGTAGCCTAGAGTTGAGTAAGGGGGGGAAGGGAGAAAGTGAAATTCTTAAATGTGAATTAGCACATCCTAATGTTTTGATAAATGTAATTATTCTTGCTAAAACTCTTAACATAATGCACACTTCTGAGGAAGAGAAGCCTTCCTTTCTTTGCTTATTTAAGCTTTGTTCCTTCAAGTCACATTAACCTGAATCTGATGGCTTTTTTTTACCTTTTCTCCCCCCAGGATTCTGTCAATGCACTTTATACCAAATGTCTCCAGCATCTTTTGAGAGATTCGCACTTGGTAAATGCTTACTCCCCTAAATACATAGTACAGTGGTACTTAAGCAATAGATTATCTGACTTTCTCATGCTGTTTTTGTGGCTTTCCTTTTCCAGAAGATGCTTGCAAAGCAAGAAGAGCAGATGAATCTGATCAAACAAGCAGTTGAAGTAAGAATCTGAAATGAAGGAAAATAATTAGCAAGCTATTTTTGACTCTCCCTTTCATGCCTAAAGTACTGGGTTTTTTTCTACAGATGTATATCCACCATGCTATTTATGATCTAGTCTTCAAATACGTGGGGACTATTGAGGCAAGTGAGGTAAGTTTCTTTGGTTGCTAAATGCTGGGTACATGAATCTAAAGCATTTTAAAAAAACTGTTGCCTTTCTGTTGATAGGATGCTGCTTTTAATAAAATCACCAGGAGCCTTCAAGACCTGCAGCAAAAAGACATTGGAGTGAAACCTGAGTTCAGGTGAGAGAGATGATTGTGGATTCCTTTGAGGAATGATTCCTTTGAGGAATCAATGAGATTCTATCTTAAATAGGATCAGGTCAGCTAAAAAGTGTCTTCCTTCAGACATTAGTGAGTTTATCTTCATTTCTTTGAGATAGAAAAACAAAGCTTTGCAACTGTTGCACTGGTGGTGGTTTGCTTTGCTTTTATAGTTTTATGCTTCCCTCTTCATCTGCAAGGTACAGAAATGGAGGTGTGCTTGGAGTAGAAATGGAAACACTTTAAAACCATGCTTCAGTTCAGCTCTGAATAAGTTAAAACTTGGGCTTTGGACATCCTGCACATGAACTGTGTATGCTAATCATTCCTTTCAAATTATTTTGTAGTTTTAATATACCACGTGCAAAGCGGGAACTGGGTCAGTTGAACAAATGTACTTCTCCTCAACAGAAGCTACTTTGTCTGCGTAAAGTTGTACAAATTATTATGCAGTCTCCTAGCCAAAGAGGTCAGTAATTAGTGAATCAATCATTTTCAACTTTTTTTCTTAACCAGCACACACAAAACACTTCAGTATATAACCCACTGTTTGAACAGCACTTGAGTTGGAGGTCTCTGAGGTCCCCAAACCGAGCACGATGGAGGCAGGGTAGACATTTCAGCACTGGTTCTTGTGGGGTAAGGTGGGGTCCTGGGTTAGCTTATGTATGTATTAGCTGGGGCATGTGGGAAGCTTCATCTGCCAGGACACTTCCTCATGCAGCAGAATTGGGGGTGATTCCCTTTAAATGCTCCTAGATTGTTTTTGTCTGTTGGTTCATGCTCCTTGATATCTTGAAATTGATACTCTTAAGATGCATCTTTTTCAAAATGCAGTGTTGTTGGGGGACAAACAAACCTATGTGCTGCTTTGGAAGTGCTACTGTGGATTGCAGAGATGATTCTGTGATAGGAAAGCATGAACCTCTTAACCTGGTATTAATTTTTTCTAGCTTGGAAAGAGAAGATACTTCTACTAAGCAAATAGAGTAGCTCAGTGAATTGATGCTTTCCTTATTTCATCTCTTGCTTTCTCCACTAAGTCTACTAGGTTGTAGAAAACTGTATCAACTTTGAGTGTAGTCTTTGCCCTCAAGAATTTCAGAGCCAGAGCTCGATTTTCCTTCTGTGTAGGAAGAGAGAGATGCTAATCAAATATTGCAGTTTGTACAGTACAAACTGCATTTGTGTGTTGGCTTCTGTCAGGTTATTTTAGTGAGAGATTGAGAACATCTGGAGGCTACCTTGGTTACTTAATGTATTCCCTACTAGTAGAGCTGGCCCTTAGTTTTAGGAGGTAGAACTCCCATTTAGGGTTTCTGTTCTTGCTTTGAACCATGACATGAGTAACATCAGATGTGAATTTTTTTTTTTCTTTTTTAGTTAACATGGAAACCATGTGTGCAGATGATCTTCTCTCTGTTTTGCTGTATTTGCTTGTAAAAACAGAAATCCCAAACTGGTATGTAACTACTTTGGCTGTGCAGAACTCCATATCTTATGTAGTGCTTCTGGAGGGGCAAATGTTTCTGAGTATGCAGTAATAACTTACAACAGGCCCTCTTACACTTCCAGTAATGCAGAAAACTATTTATTACTAGGACAAAGAGCAAAGATATGTTACAGGTGTGACTAAATTAAGGACCTGTCAGGAATGCATCTTTGTTTTGATTCCCAGCCTAGAAAAAAGTTGCAATGGGAGGGGCCATCTCTACCAAATCTACATGTCAGCATGGACTTCAGTGGTTCTCTCTCATCAGTGGTGGGAGCTGCAAAGCCTTTATGCATCTTCTAATGTTTGATACATTTCTTATAGAGAAACCAGATGTGAATGTGTAAATGCTTCCTGCTGGTCTATGCCATTGTACTTATCTCTCCTTATCTTCAGTATAAGTCTACCTAAACCTTCCACTTATACCTGAACTGAATTTCAGTGTTGCTGTGTCCTGTACGTTGGGGATCAGCATTTTACTTGCAGCCAGCACTGTGCACTGTGCTTGTTCTTATCTTGTCCTTCATATTTCTTATCTCCAGTTAAAAACATTTCATTGAATATTTGAGATAGCAGAGTTTTGATCAACCTACAAAGCTCGGAACAGCCTAAGATAAGTTGCAATATGTCATGCTGGTGTCTTATATTTAGTGGTTCATGGCTTTAACTTTCTATTTCAGGATGGCCAACTTGAGTTACATCAAGAACTTCAGGCTCTGCAGCTCAGTGAAGGATGAGCTGGGATACTGTCTAACCTCAGTTGAGGCTGCAATAGAATACATACGACAAGGCAACCTGTCTGACAGACCCGCAGTAAGCCACTGTTAAACCCTGTCAAATGTCTGTCTGATATCTTGTAGGACTGAGTACCACTGCAGGGGTAAATCCAGACACAGGATACAAATAGCTAACATAACAATTCCCTTTTTTTTGCTAAAGAAATGAGTTGAGGTGACTACCTGAAGCAAATGCTGAAAGTATCTAATGATTACAATGAAGTCCTAACCCTGTACCAATACTTGTTGCTTGTTGTATACTCCTTGAGGAAGAAGGTAAATGTGAAGTCTTGAATCTTAATGTGATTAGGGGAAAAATGACAACACTATTTTCTACAGCTGAGTCTTCAGTAAGTCCAGTGCCTCCTGTTTGTACTCCATCATGGGTGTGAAAGCAGTGCAGTACTTGATAGTAGGCATGGCTTAAACAAATTCTCGTGTCATTTTAAAAAGCTTAACTGTGCTAACAGAGTGGAGAGTGCAGTGTAATGTAGAATTATTCAGTAAATCTTCATGCTCTGAAAATTCAGTGTGTTTGCAGTGCAGGTTCCTGTGCTGCACCAGGTTGATACATTAGTGGGACTGCAGGGCTATGAGAAGGTGGTATTTGAAGGTTGAATTTGGCTCTTGGGATCTCTAACCTAGCAGGGGCAGGAAGTTTATGGATGCATGAGTTATTTCCTACTGGGCAGCTAGACCTTCTGTCAATCTGTTCAAATCCCTGCAGGCCAGTCAAGGTGATATTGGTGTGACTTTAGAAACTTCTGTGATTAAGAACTTTGTAGCTTATTTAGTAAAGGAATCCAGTCTTACCATTCCTGTAAATTTTTCTACTGTTGTAAAACTAGGTCGTCCTGATCTGATATGGAAATCAAAAGGGGTGGACTTGGAACCAGCGTGAATTGAATGTGTCTCAGTCTGCCCAACTGCAAAGCACTGGAATCTTAACTGCAGGGGCCAGAATAATGGCTCAGTGTGCAGGGCTTGGGGTGGGACAGCCTGGGGCACAATCTTAAAAAAGCAGGACTCAAAATAACATTTTAGCCTCTTGTTATTTTTGGGTTTGTTCTTGTCTGGGGTCTTTCCACAAACCTGTTGTGCAGGTTTGTTTTGTACACTCAAAAAAAAAATCAAACTCAACACTTTCATATTGTTTAAACAGACTGTGGTGGTATTTCTTGTCTGTAATGCTGTATTGAATTGTGTTTAAAAAAATAAAAACATTAGTTTAAAAGAAAAACAACTTGCCCTACAATTTTGCTTCCTGCAATCAGTATACAAATACCAGGGCCTGAATGGAGAACTGAAACCACGGTAGAATTGTCTTCCACAACACTACCAGCAAGCTAGAAAATATATTGCTCTTAAATTTCTAGAATAAAGACTGTTTCCTACTAAATACCTGATCCTATCCCTCCTTATGTAGCTAAGCATAGCAGGTTTTTATACTGGGATTGCCCTCCTGTGATTATAACTTAAGTGCCACTGCCACTAAGGTGCTGTATTTGTTTCTTTGGGAGGCACCTGCCTTGAAAGATGCACTGTGTATTTGAGAAGTCTGAAAGAGGACATGAGTGTCTGCACCAATAGAAGAGCAAGCAGTGAGTGTTCCTGCCCATACTTCAGCTGGAACAGCTCCAGACCTGGAGCACTTTCTCACTTCAGGGTGTGTACACTGAGTGTGCAACATGAAATCCTTCTGCTTTGCTTTCATGGCTTGAAGGCAGCACCCCAAGATGAGGGGGAAAGCAGCAGAACCTCGAGGATGAGGAAGTGGGTGATGGCTTGCCCTCAGTGCAGCAGAAAATAAAAGAGCTAGACCACCCTTTTCTCCAGTGTAGGAGAAGGGAGAATGTGGTACACTATGAGGTGGTAAATACCCCTCTGACAGGAATGGAAAAAAGGTAGTGGGGAGAGGGAGAAGCACTGCTCTCCCTTCAGGAACTTGAGTTATTTCCTTCATTCTCTGGTAAAGGAGATGAACTTTCTGTTTAAAGCAGCAGCAGCTGTCATGTTGATGCCCCATGGTTTTCCAGATTGTGGTGGAAGGGGTTGTGGGATTTAAGCGAGCAGGAGCATTGCTGTGCCCTGGGGCTTCATTACAGCTCTTTATGTGGCTATGCTTAATTTTATAGCTGGCTTCAGATGGAACTTCTGGCAGCTGAGTGATGCTGCTGTCCAATCCCTAATGAAGCCACTACAGAAAGAAAACTCAGCAGGGAACTAATGTACCCTGTGGGATAATGGGCATATTATCACCCTCGCATCAGTAAGTGGATTGCACTTAGGACATTCTTGCCAAATCCCTTCACTAAGGTCATGCAAGTTGTGGTGAGACATTTTGGTTGTGGGGAGGAGAGGAGCCTGTAACTGATAGCTCAAAAAAAATCAGTTTTATTTTCTGGGAGTTGTCAACATTGTTAAATTAGAATTCCAGTCAATGAGTGTTTGATGCTAGTTACATTCCTATGCCCAACTATTGTGTAGTAAGACTCTATTCAAAGTGTTGAAGTCCGGTATAAAATAGGGAATTAGAGCCAGCCATGATGGGATAGGCAGCATTTTGTTTGAAATTATCCCCACTCTGTCTCCCTTCCAACCACTTTATTAGCCTCAATTTGTGTTTGAGACTTCCTTTCCTGGTTTCTGCCACCAGGTCAGCAGTTGAGATCTGTGAAAATCACTTTGGATAGATCATTACACAGGTACACCTTCATAGGTACAAATATTTCATTTCTCTACACTGAGAGTAGTGTTCAATAAAAAAGATCATTAATGTTTGGATGTGTATTTTCTAGACAACATACACTTAAAATACCTGACAGTCCCACTAAAAGCACTTTCTTTAAAAAAAAAATAATTCTGGGCTGCAAGTAAGGCTGTTACAAGTGACTTTTGACTTTAGAGGCCCAAACTTGCCTAATGCTTCAACCAATATCTGATTCTTTTGTCATTCTGTGTTTCACTTTTGAAGATATGTGGGATCATATCACCTCGGGTGACCTCTTTTTTTCTGACTTAAGTAATAAATATATAATACTGCTTTATTAGGGTTACTGTCTTAAGTGTTCCCCAAATGGAATAATTATTTAAGAGTCACCTCTCTTTGAAAACATACACTGTGGAAGGAACTGTACTAAAACTACAGTAGTTCTTGCTGGTGATTACTTAGATTCTTAATAGTCAAAGTATAAAGCTGTCTGTGAGCATCCGCACTAGAAATTCTGATTAGACATCAGAAACTTGTATCAGTTAAACTTTTGATTGCATGTTTCTTAGGGAAGTTATTCCTGGTCACACTGAAAAATTTATCCAAGGAAAATAGTAGTTCGTGCCTTTTAATGCTGAAAAGATATGTTTGGGTATCTGTAACTAAAGTACTTAGATTTGAAAAGATTTGTGAATACGTGTCATCTTTGGGTATCTAAATACAATGTCCTGTGAAGTAGAGATACAAACATTTATCTCTAGACCTCACAAACATGTTTTTAATGCCATTATTTATGATACGGTTTAGGGGGTTTTTAGACAGCTTTATGAGAAGCATCTGTGTTGATTTTGAAACAGGAATGATTTAATTTCTAGAAAATCTGAACTCTGTATTTTTAGTATTCAACTTCTTTTGTATATTTGCAGTTCATGAGGTTCTTAAACTTCATACTGATGTTGAGACTGGAGTCACACTGGGTTTAATCATTTATATCTGGTCTTCATAGACATAATTGCAGAAGCCATAGCCCAGGTCCTAAACCATCAAGTTTACCTCATACATGGGGGTGTATTTTAAGGACAGTGGTCTTATGGTTTATGGAGGCTGAAGTCTTTCCATTTCTAGAGAGATAGTCATTACCCAAACAGCATCCAAAGAAATGATATTCACTGCCAACCATATGCAGCTCTTGATCACAATCAACTGTGGGCAAGTGTTTCCATCTATGTTCTTAGAAAACATTTTCCTTAGGTAGATGTTTTATTTCATGGGAGGCTCAATGTTCCCATTTCAAAATCTGACTCAATTTTCACCTGGTTTGGGAGGCATTTATGTTCTTTAGTGCATCCAGGAGTTTATCTTCAGATATCTCAGAAAATGAGAAGTACCAATGCAATTGCACTACGTGTGCTCGGCTCAAACTCCAGTTTTCAAGAAGTGCCCAGTAGGAAACACTGCATGAATGAATCTGCTGCAGAATGCTTTGCCTGGTGCAATCTTTTTCAGCAGCTAGCAGAGAGTTCAGCAAAGTCTTTGAGTCATCTTTTTTACTAGCCACCCGTAGTCATCTCTTACATGAAGTTGTTTTACCTTCTCCTGGTGAGAAAGGTGTGTTGCAGCTCTTACAGTTCTTGCTGTCTGTGATATGTCTTTTCTAGTTTTCTTTTTAGGGTGGCACAGCCATAATTTTGTTAATGTTCAATTAGTTCACAGCAAGTTGCAATAAGGGAATATTCTGATGAACATCTCTTTACTATTTCTTTGAACAGCAGGTGCACAGTCTTTTGAGTCTCAGAATCTTAAATGTGAAACTGATTTAAGCTTCACTGTGTCTCATAATTCATGCACGGTAAATAGAGTGTTTATATTTTTAAAACTTAATTCCACTGTTAAGATACTTTACTTATGCTTGTAAATGAATAGATTATCTATATATTTTATTTTCAGGAGTCTGAGAGTCTGTGTGACAAGCTGCTTTTAAGACAAAGGATGAACTTGTTGTCCCAGATGTCTGCTACACCAATAGACTGCTTGTTTAAGGTTAATAACTTTTATGGTAAAATACATATGTACCTATGTATTGCGTGTTTATATCCTTCCCTTTCTGCAATTTTCTGGAATGTTATGAAGTGTTAATTACATTAGTGCTGCTAAATGTGCTTTAGTAGATGCTAAAAGTGTCTTTTAGGTCTAGCACATTTCTGTGCCAAAACTTAATACAATCTAACTTAATATAATCTTAGGGATTTCAGCATGTTACACGAAATATGGAAGCAAATAAGGATGAAATGCTACTGCTGCTGGTATTGTTTGGCCCATTTAATGCACAGATGTGATATTAGTATCTGGTTGTCTGTCACAGCTTTTGGTGCTTGAAATTGAACGAGTTTTCTGAAATAATTTAAATGTGGTCACCTGACAACTACTCCCTATTGTATGTTAATCTCATACTGACATTCTGAAAGAATTTTGCCTCTACAAGGACACAAAGCAGGGATTCTAATTATATATGTTCACAGCTTATGGCTAGAGACTTAGTAATTTTATAGAAATGTTTTTGCACAGAGGGAGCTCAATTTCATGATTGAGTCTAAAGAGAACAATGGGAATTGTTTTAATTTTTTATAGAAAGTGAAGTAAGCCAAGAACAGATTCTTTTTAATACTGAGTGCCCATTAGGGGGTTTTGTGCTGTGACATTGTTCATTTCTGCTTTCTGATGCTTGAATACGTCTTTTATAATGGGTTCCTTTCATTTTGTGCTTCAGTAAATTACTCTTGTTTTTTTTCCTTAAAAGGAGGCCTTTTGTATTGGTTCCTCATTCTCTTTTTTCTGTTTTTTTTTTTGGTAGCATATTGCTTCAGGTAACCAGGAGGAAGTGGAGCGATTGCTGAGTCAAGGTGACAGTGATAAGGACACTGTGCAGAAAATGTGCCACCCGCTCTGTTACTGTGACAAATGCGAGAGGCTGGTTTCTGGGTGAGCACTCTTCATCTCCACAAATAGCTGTGTGAAAGCCTTTATCTTTACTTCAGAAAGTAAGCTGCTTTTGGTTAAAGAGGAATTTGGTAGCACTTCAGGATGGAGTAGAGAGAGTGTGCCTGTGTGGTTTGAAATAGCAGAGGAAATATTATGTTACAGAATACCTTGGAACCCACCACTTCTGTGATGGAGGCTCTGTGCCCTTTGGTAAATGTGATGTTTCATCTCTTGAACCAAACTTACACATCTTGGGCAAAACCACATCTCTTAAAGAAATGTAAAGATCTCTATAGAATAACTTGTCCATGTGAAAGGATAAAAGGTTCCAGAATCAGTTTTTGTTGGCCTTGGCCATTTTTCTCTTTCTCTCTCCTCACCACTGCCACGTGGGTAACTGGGCTGCTTCCAAACCATTGTGTTTTACAGGAAACTGAATGATCCCTCCATTATCACTCCGTTTTCCCGGGATGACCGGGGATACACACCACTTCACATAGCTGCTATTTGTGGTGAGTGGTGTTAGTTTTCCCCACTAGTATTCACTATTCCTTATGTTTCTTTATGTCAGCATGTTTTCCAACTTTACAATTAAAATTGGAATATTGCATTAAATTGGTTTTTTTTCCTTCTTTTCTACTGAAACTGTTATCTGGGCACAGACTGAAGTTATTGTATATTCTTCTAAGCTCAGTTTCTTATGACTAATTTATTTTTTATTTGCTGGCTGTTTACTTTTGCTGTAGTGGTTACCACAGAAGTGCTTTCTTCAGCTCTGAAAAAAGTATAAATGTGAAATCAGAAACCAGTCTTCTTTTAAAGAACTGGCAGGTTGAGAAATTAATCTTTTCTCTCTCCTGCAGCTGGCTATGCATTGTAGATCTGTAATGCCTGGATTTTAAAGTTCGTTATATCATTGATCTTTTACTAAAAGATGTATTATTTTCTTAGTGGGTGTTTTTTTTATAAATAATATCCTCTATTGTTATTATATTGAATCCAAATATTTTGTTACTGATAGGGTAAAAATATAGCTTGTTTTTAGCTAGATGTTCTTTTTATGACCTTGAGTAATCTGCAACAAAAAATACCAGGGAAGTGAATATACAGTCTATAGAAACATAGTATGCAGAAATGCAGGGTATTTTTGTTTATAGTTCCTGCTTGAATTTGAAAAGTAGCAATGTTCTTTTGCAAAGTTTACTTACTTTTTTTTAATGTCTTCTTGTTTTCCAAGGGCAAACATCACTAGTGGATTTACTGGTAGCCAAAGGAGCCATTGTCAATGCTACAGATTACCACGGTTCTACTCCACTTCACCTGGCCTGTCAGAAGGGATATCAAAATGTTACAGTAAGCACCAACACCTAACTAAATAATAAATATATGGCTCTTAGTGAGCTGTTTTACTGTTACTGTCATTTAGGTCTTCTGAGAAGCTTTTACCAGAACTGTGTAGTGTCAGAATTGAGGATCTTTTATCATTGTAGTTTGCAAGATATTTTATTTTTTTCTTATACTGCAAGGTTTTCAGCCATTGGTAATAACCAAGCAATTGACAGCTGTGCATGCCTGGTAATTTATCCATTTTATTAATACAAATGTCCAATACATGGTACAAATGGAGAGCTCTTGATTGAGACAGAAGAACCATTGCAGTCACTGGAATGAGCAAAATGACTTCACATTGTGTTTAGGATAGACTGTGCAACTACAGTAATTATTGTCTACTTGAATTTTGCATATGTGATAGTCTTCAATTAGCATCGTGTAAATTAAGCTGTGTCTTCACTTGCATAGGCTCTTAAAATATAATAGTATATGTATTGCAGTGCTTGCTGCAGTAGAAAATTCATTTTTTTCAATGGCAACTCTGAAGATGTAAGAAATGGCTTTTATTTGGTTCTCAGGGTGGGGCACAAACAGTACTGCAGTGCCAAGAGGGTGGTGTCTGAAACAGGAGGCGTAGTGGTTCATGAAGTGCTTCATCATGCTAGAACCCTGAAGGAATCTGCAGAGCCATAATTGTTTGCCCATTAATTTTTTAGTTACTTAAATGTCTACTTCTGTTTTCCTTTTAAGCTGCTCTTATTGCACTATAAGGGAAGTACTGATGTTCAGGACAATAATGGAAATACTCCACTTCATTTAGCCTGCACTTACGGTCATGAGGATGTAAGTAATTGTTTGGTAACAAACTAAATGGACATTCTAATGGAATGGAATTAAACTGTGATGCAAATTTGCACTAAACTTACATATTTCAAAAGTAAATAAAAAGATTTGGAGGCTAAACTATTTAATGCTCTAGATCAGGACTTTATTTTGTCGCTCATAGCAATTTTTATTATGAATTCACATTAAAGATAATACAGTGCAAATTTAGTTGAGTTATTTAACTCTTTATTTAATGACACTGAACCATTTAAGCCTCCTCTTTAGGCAGTGAATTATATGAGCAGCAATGAAAAAAAGCTTTTTAGAATAGTACATGTTATCTGAATTGAGAGACACCACCATAATTTATTGATAGCTTTCCTTTTCTTTCCAGTGTGTCAAAGCTTTAGTCTACTATGATGTGCATTCCTGCAAACTAGACATTGGCAATGAGAAGGGAGACACTCCTCTCCATATTGCTGCTCGCTGGGGCTATCAAGGGATCATAGAAGTGCTTTTGCAGAATGGGGCAAATCCAGAAATTCAAAACCGGATGAAGGAGACTTCCCTACAGTGTGCATTAAATTCCAAGGTATTCCTCTTTATCTTCTAGCCTGAATCCTGCCTGATGCAAAGCCACAGAGTGTAGATGCTCACCTGCTGATAGGGTTTTGCCATTAAAGTGAAAATGTGTGTTTCACTTGGAAGAAGAAGGGTCACATTTTAACTGTAGTAGCAGGAATACAGTCTGTGGGATAGAACATGAACTTGTAAATGGGTACTTTTAATCTGCTCAGTCATAATCTGTTACTAATATTAGGTTGTCGCCTAACTTGTGTTTCAGTCAGTGGATTCTTCTTCAAATGGAGTTACACTGATTTGCTTTAATATTTTTATGCAGATTTTGTCACTGATGGAATTAAACTATCTAACGTTTGAAAGAGGACAAAGTGCTTCTGAGGTAACAACCAAAGCAAGTTGCTAAACTTTTTTTTTTGCCTGTTCTTAACCTCTGTAATTTGATATGTAACTTTGTTTGTTTGTTTGAATTTTGTTTGTTTTTTCCAACCATAAGTCACCACTTAGGTCTCCTCAGCTCTCAACAGAAACTTTCAGCAGAGGATCATCTGTCTCAAGCCTGTCGTCAGCATCAACTGATATAAGGCAAGAAGAAGTAAAAAATAGTTATAAAGAGGTAAGACTGAGGTGTAAATTTTGACAATAAGCAAAGTGAAGGAAGCTAGAAGAGTGATATTTTGCCACAGTTTTAAGCTGCTTTTTCAGGAATAGCCTTCTGTCTCATTTGGAAAATTACATGCTGCTGACCTCAGGGGCTTCTCATCTCAGTACCTGAGCACTTATTTTTGTATGGTATCAGCTGATCTGTTGGTTATTTCTGGGGAAAAATTGAAAGCATATTTGAAGTAATTGTTCAGATTTACTGAAGTTAACTGTGTAATTGGAGAATTTGTTCAGGTTTACAAAAGTACAGTGCCCCAAGGACCTGACTGTCCTTTCCAGGAAATAGATGCTATTGTTAGCTTACAAAATCTGTCAGGGAAAAGAGACTAGTACAGACATGCTGGCAAACAACAAACTGGAATGTTAAGACAAGCTTTCAAAATAGGTGTGGGAATCAATTTTGCAACAAGTGAAGAATACAGACTATATATTAAATATCTTGCATGTATGTGTTTGCTGATTTTGCTCTGTCCACACCAACCAAGATGCCATCCTCTGAATCTTCTCATGTGGGATCTCAGGTCCATATTTCCCATTTATCCCCTCCTAAGACAGTCGTATCACCACTCATTCTGTTGCTTCTCTTTATTTTTTCCATAGTCCTCCTATGCAATTTTTTCCAAATTGACCTCCTTAGTATGTTTGTTTCTCTTCATGTCACCTCTACATTCAGATTCTTTCTTTCCTGCTATTAAAAGGCTCTTCTCTTGCCAAAAGCTTCCATTTGCTAAAAGCATTGAAGAAACACAAGGATGTAAATTTTGACTGGACAATATTACTTCCCACTTCAGTTGCTCTATGAGAGGCTCAGTGTAGGAATGTACCTCCCTGTTTGTACAGAGTCAATGACTTTAAGTAGGTAGACTGAAGATTTATTTTTCCTTGAAGGAACAAATTTATGACACCCAAGAGCTAAGACTGTAGTTCAAACCAGGGAAAAAGATTACAAGCAGCTTACACCTGAGGTCCTTGGGGTTAATGACCTTCTCCTGTAATCCAGCTTTAGCTCATTTCTGTTTGCCAAGTTTTACGTGGGCTCACTGCTCTTATTCTTAGTACCCAAAGAGACAGGAACCTGATCCTGGGAGAGCTCCATGAAGGGAATGCCACTGGAAGTGATGGAAAGCTGATGTGGTCAGTTTTCCAGATTTCAAGGTTCACACCAGGGATTAAGGGAATCCAGTTAGACCTTTGTTATCAATACTGAATTAAACTATTCACTTAAATGAGCCAGTCGTGGTGGTTTGCTTATGACTTAGAAAAGAGAGAGTAAAAGAACCAGGACTGTAAACTGGGACTTGCTCTGTTGGAACTAATAAGTCCTTGTACAATTTTTGTTCAGCAGCTGAAAAACTGGGCATTCAAGTGAATTGTAGTAGATTTGTTTCATCTATTTTTACATTTAAAGGAAGGTACTTCTGTTCCATGGAGGAATGAGAAAACAAACTGGAAAGATGGGGAAATGCATGTAGCAGACATTTTACCCCAAGTACTCTTATTAAATTATCTATAAGCTGCATAACAGATGTTGTACCACTGCTGGGGCCTGAGGCAGTTTTTAGAACTGTAAGGAAGTTGTTATTTCTGGAAAGAAATTATCAGAGCTTGTGGGTCACTGGCAGTTACTGTTTGGCATCTTGTATGTGATAAAACTGACTCCTGAAAAGTCTTTATTCTCCATAACCCTGTATGTTATGGGGAAATTTATGGGAGGCACAGATCTCCCTAGTATATATAGTCCATTTTAGATTGGGATTCAGCTCACCCACCTTCAGATATCTGAAAGATGGTTGTCTTAACTTCAGACATCTATTTTCCCTCCTTAGTCAGTGGAAAGAAATTGATGCCTCCAGAGAGGAATTAACCTCAGACATGCTTAGTTTGACCTGAATTGCAGTCAAGTGTTCTTTGTCAACTGCATTCTGTTCTGTAGGTACCAGAGGGGGAGTTTAAATGACTGGCTTAGATTTAGACATTCAGAGGTAGGAAAGGAAAATCAAAGAATCATAGATTCTGCCTTGAGTGACTGGTGCACGATTTCAAGGACCTTCATCCTGTATTAGAAAGATAGTAATAAAATAAAACCTTGCAGCTTTCCTAAAAGGAGATGAAATGGAGAAATTTCATCTAGCCTCTGATCTTTGAGCTGTTTGTGTCTGAGATCAGACCAGTCAAACACAAACTTCAGCCTCATTCTTCCTTTTTTGCCTTACCAGACACCTCTGTCAAACTCAGCAAGGTGGTCATTTCTAGATAAAGGTTGAAATGTGACTATAGCTGTCACTCCGTGGCATTTTCCACTTGAGGTGTTTCTTAATATTGAAACAACTTTGTTTGCGCAGCACCATCTTTGGTGATTCGAGCACAGTGCTGGAATAATTTCCTATAATGCTGAAACAGACTTTCACAAAGCTTATTAAATGATTCTTCAACAATCTGCAGGGGCTGGGTGAGCTACCCAGGACTAATGGACTCTCCCTGCCCTCTTGCTGGCACCTGTCCCATTGCTATCAGGTCAGATCTGCACTCCTTCATGTGGGAGTAGGCAGTCAGAGAAGTGGCCAGACAAGTGCATCTCCTTGTCCTGCTTTCACAAGCAGTCCAAGGGCTCAGGGGAATGGCATCAGTGCACTGCAGAGCACTTCCATCTCTTCTTCCCTCATGTGTCTCTTCTGTCTCTGCAGGGCTCCTGAGCAGGAGAGCATGTTCCCCAAGCAGCTCTGCTCAGGCATTATCTGGCTTGAGCATACACATATTTAACTGATGTAATGCTGGTCCCCTGCAACAACTCTCTGAGTTGGTGCCCTGGCTTTTGCTAATGCACAGCCTTTGATGTTTATATCTTTTCAGATTTTAAGTAAGAAAACAAATTTCATGCTTACAAGTCAAGTTAGGTTTGTACGTGTTTGGTTTTTAGCACAGGAATAAACCAGCAATCTGCACATGTGAAGGGAACAATTGGAAAGAATCTTTTTCAACTTAAACTGTTGTTGCTCAAATAGCACAATAAACCCTGCCATCCTTTGTGCTTCTGGTAGCTTATAGTAGGTCAGCAAGAGTCCAAAAGAGTATTAGTGTTTATTAGGGTAGAAATTTGTCTTGACTAGGGGTTTTTAATGTTAGGTTCACTGCAGAAATGTATGGGGCAGCTGCTGCTGAAGCAGCATAATAATATATATCAGCTTACATGGCTTTGTTTATGTGTGGGTCACATATCCTCAATTTACATAAGTACTGTTTATCTTTAACTAAGCAAGTCAGAGATCATCAAATGGCCACAGGCCTTGTACAGCTTTTGTGCTTCATAAAGGAAGAAGGTTTTTCCTTTAAAACTTTATCAATAAATATGAAATGGCCCAGCAGTAATCCTACTACATGAGCTTAGGAGGTTAGCAAAGGACACAGGATTTTCTGTGTACTGCTTAATGTCAATACTAACAAAACAAATAAATTATTTTCTTCATACATAGGTGGAAAAACTCCTGAGAGCAGTTGCTGATGGAGATCTGGAAATGGTGAGTCTTAGCATGGCTGTTGAATATTATTGAATTCCAATTTATCTCATTCCAATTGAGGAAGCTATTTTTATATAATATCAAGTGAAGAATGCTTTGGGTAATACCTTCCTTCAGCAACAACTGACAAATTCAGCTCATTTTCTAGAAAAAAAATTCATTCCAAGTCCCCAAATTATTTTACCTACAGTGCCTTAAGGCTCATTATTTTGACATTTCCATGACCTCATGCACTAAAGAAATTACTTTAAATTGAATCATTCCTTTGTGCAAGCCTGTCATTTAAAAATGTATGTATTGTTACCTCTAGGAGATGTAAAGAACTTGAGAAGAACAACACTCAGGGCAGTCATGTTGAAAAGAAATACTGTGGGAAAGATCAATTTGTCTGCTTGCAGGTGCTCAAGGTGCTCTGTCAAATGCCATTGTAGGTGGGGGTGTGGGGCACTGCAGGGCACTAATGAGATATGTGTGCTGAGGTCAGTGTTGGACTGGATATGCAGTCAAACAAAACAAAAGGCAGAAAGATGAGCTTTCAGGTAAACCTAATTTTGACAGCAAATCCAATAGATAATGTTATTCCCAGTTGCTTGTTTCTGTGCCAGTTCTGGATATTGAATGTTGGGGATTTACAGTTTGTGTTTGACTTAGGAAGCATTCCAGTAATACAGTGCCTTTAGATCCACAAATGCTTTTTGATTCATAAATTTCCAGGTTCTCTAATGCTTTAAATATTACCTACTCTTTATGGTATGTTTACTGCCTGTAATAATGGTGGATAGGGACTGTAAATGAGAAATGGGCTCTTATTTTGTTTGTGGAGGTCTGTCTCCGCAGGAACAGACCCAGCAGCAGGGTCATAAGTGTTGTAGGTTTTTGCTGTGACAGCCAGTTGAGCTTTGCAAGAGGAGGAATTAAAAGAAGTGCTATGAAACTGGAAGATTAAAAAAAACTATTACAATTTGATTGTTCAGGAAGCCAGAAGACAACCTTTGTCATCACCATAGAGCCTGCAAACTTGAAAAGCAAGTATGCTTTGGATTGGAGAATGGTTTGGGTTGGAAGGGACCTTAAAGATGATCCTGTTCCAACCCCTGCTGTAGGCAGGGACCTGTGGCTCTGTCAGTGAAGTGTGGTGCAGAAGTGGTTGATCCTGCTTAACATGAATTTTCAGTCCTTCCTTCTCAGTGATTGATGTGGTGGTCAGGTGTGTACCATGGCTCTGTAGTGATGCGTGAACTGTTCAGCTTTCCACAGAGATACTTAGGTTTAAATAAAAAAGCCCCTTTTATTATTAGGGTGGGATAACAGTAGAACAGACCTGGGAGGTTACAGAGCCTGTTCTGTCGGAAGTATCTGAGCAGAGATTGCTCAAACTTCTGTCAATGATATTAGGGAAGAATTGACATTGTCTCAGCGTAGATACTGGATTTAATGCTCTTCTGAAATTCCTTCTACCCAGCATATCCAGTGGAAGGGGTATGTGCAAATCCACCACAAAAAAAAGGCAAATATCTTGTCTAACATAAATGTTGTGGAGCAGCTCAAAGGCTGGCATACAGGGCACAGAGCCCCTGGAATGCTCAGCTGGGGGTTCCAGGCAGTGTGTTACTCTGCAATGGAAAGGATGCTTCAGATGACAAATTGCTTGGGAAATGGAGATTATGGACAACTTCCTGAGGTGGTTCAGTGTGTGTCTGCTTGAAAGTACAGTTAATATTTTGGCAAAAAAACCCTTTAAACAAACTAAGAGCTGTTCCACTGTAGTTATACAGAGGTGTGCATGGGAGTTCAAAGTTCAGATTTTTGTGAGCTGCTGGTATCAGTATGTTGAGAGCTGGGTATTGAAGGGTGAGAGCAGCAGTATTGAGCTGTGACAGGAGGAGGAGGAAGTTGGTTGTGAGGGTCTTGGTCAGTGTGCAGGGAAAGGGGGAAGTGAAGTGACAGCACTATTTATTTTAGAAGTAGTAAAGCTTCACTGAGCTGGCCTTCCATAAGCGGGCAAGCTTGAGAGGAGGTTATTTTTTACTCCAGAAGACAACATGGAATTTGCAGGGAAAACAATATTCTCTGTGGAAACAGATCCTTTTTCTGTCTCAATTTTGTTGTCATTCAGAATCAGGTATTTGGCCCTTACTGGTTCTCCTAGGATTTGTTCTAGCTGCATGTGTTTAATTGGATAGATTGTTAAATGTGTTGGAGCAGAACCTGCTGACAAGTGTGAGAGTAAATAGAGTGGGAGGAACCTGCAGGAAATTCTGTTGTCCCCATTCTCTTCTTGACTATGAACTGTAGAGCTCTTGGCTTGGCCCAGGTCTGTGACACCAAGCCCAGCCCACAGCTCCAGCAAAGATGCCTCTGTCTCAGTTCCAGCAGGAAGGGGTTCCTCAATTTTGCTGCCGCTGTTCAGTGGGGAGGCAAAGGGCCAATCTTCCTTCACCGTAACAAGGCAATGATACATCTTTTCACAGCTCTCTTAAAAGCTGCTAAAAAAAAAAAGAGTAGAAGGAAAACCCTTCACAAGATGACATGCTTCACACCCACTCTGTAATCCTGTAACTTGCTGTGTCTGGGAACTTCCCAGAGGATCTGCAGGAGCTCTGGGAGATCTCACCAAAACACAGGAGTGCCCTGGTCTTTCTTGTCCCGTGATGTTAGTCCTTGGCATGCAGCTTTGCAAAGTGACTGCTGATGGACTATCCATTGCATTATGAGGCCAATTTAATTCCCACTTCTGTCTTGAGTTCCTGAAACATTTGTCCCATCGAGCTTACAAACTCAGAATGATACACCGGGTAGGTGTCAGGCTTAACGTTGCTGGGTGGTGTAATAAAGAGACTTAATACAGTCACTGCTAATTCTGAGATGTCTTTAGTGAACAGTAGATGAATGCATTTCAAGGTAAAAATGTATTTCATAAACAGCTTTTTTTTGTTGCCTAAAATGTAATGTAAAATTAACATGCAGTAATCATCACTGTTTGCAAATTGGACATGAATGCTCTGGGTCCTGAGACTGTCTTCACTGAAGGGCCTTTCCCTCAAACATGAGGCATCGTACATGGAAGAAAAAGTGTCCAGCTCCTGGGAATTCACAGGAAAAAGTTAATGCCCCTGCAAAGTTTTGGGTGTCAGTTAAATGTCATCATCCTTGTTGTTTCTTATGTTCTTTAAAGCAAAAGATGAAACAAAATTCACGTTGATATGAGATGGCACAAATCATCTGAGCTAAAAGGATTTGGAGGGTTTGAGAATGGGTGAACACCAAAATTGTGATTAGGCAGCAGGAAGTCATTTATAATTCACTTCACTGCTGTACTTGGAGAACTTTCTAACTGCTTTGTCAACAGTAACATTTGATTTAATTTGGCCTGTGGGCAGCTGATGCCAGGAGGTGGCTGTATATCTCCCTGAGAGATTCACAAGTGTATGTTTGTGAAATCTTACTTTTCTACATATGCAGATTTATTAGGACATGGAATCTTTGGACTCTATAAAGAAGGACTTGCTTTTTATGCCAGGTACGTTATCTCTTGGAATGGGTGGAAGAAGACTTGGAAGATGAGGATGATGCAGTCAGTACATCAAAACCAGAATTCTGCCATCCATTATGCCAGTGCTCCAAATGTGGGCCAGCACAAAAGGTTGGAATATTCATTCAGTAAAAAGATTAATTTATATTCTTTTAATGTAAGTTTTAGCTTCAGGGAAGTAGCATTCCTATGGCCCAGCACCTCTGTATCTCTGTTTAAAAAGGAACTATACAGATCTTCACAGTTCATCTGGTGTCATGAAATTGTTCCTTTTTTCAATTGCACTGTTGAAAATTTTGGATACAGGAACAGTACTCAAAGACTTGCTCAATACCTAATGGAGTGAGAAAGCTTAACAGTTTGCTTTTAGAATATGTAGGCAACTTTGAATAATAATACTTTTCTAAGCCTCTAGTTCGTTTTTGTAGTTTACATTGCTAACTGTCACACTACTTACCTTAGTAATGAGTTTAGCAAGGAATACCTGCTAATCCTGTAATCAATGTAATGCTGATAAAGTCTTTTTTTAATTGCATGACATCTTTCCTACAGGCTACATCTAAAACCTCTTCAGAGATTATATATAATTACAAAGACTTTGTTTTCAGTTGCAAAGACTTCCTTCCCTCTTATTTATCATGGACTGTAGAAGAGAATCAGGCTTTACAATACACTCTTGTCTTTTCTTTTTTTTTTTACACAAGGAATGATCCCAGTTTCTTGGAAATAGAAAACCAATTACTTGCTTCACATTCCCACTGTGCTTTAGTCTCTGGTAACGGGTGTCCATGTGCCCTCAGTACAGAGATCATGTGCTAAAGATGCCAGAGCTTGAGACCATAAAGCTCATCTTATTGCTAACAGGGGAAGGAATGGCATCTGCTGTGCAACTTACTTGCCTGCTGAATGAGAAGAAGGAACTTGTTAACTAATCTTAACCCCCTGTGTTGGGCAGCACACACTGAAAAGCACACTGAGGACAGGCAGAATGACTGTCCAGCACTGTAATGTCAGGCACCCACAGTTTGTGAGAGGAGTGAAAGAAGGTGTTCTGTACTGCTGTGTAAGCTGTCTTGTAGATAGTTTCCTTATCTTGACTTCCTGTGGGAATCTGCTCTCTGGGCCAGTATTGCTTCCAGATGAATAAAATTAATTTTAGTTTTTATCCTTATTACCTCAAGCTCCATGTAGCAGTAAAACAGGTGTGTAGTGTCTGTCTTGAATAGCATAAATGTCTGTATAAATGAAAGTAACTCATTAAAACTAACTAATATCCAGTATGAGCATCCTAACAGCTGTATTAAAACCTGTGAGTTTTACTTCTTCTCAACCTGTGCTGCTTTAGTCTCTTTTTAATATCATGAATACTTTTCCTGGAGGTTCTGTCTATGAAGTTATCATGTTGGAAGAAAAGAGAGAACAATAACATTGTTCTGTTCAAAAATACCACCCAGCTGCTCTGGTTTGCTGACTTTTCCTGGAGTCCTCAAGTTAGGCTCTGTAGCAGAAGTTCTTGTAACATCCATCTCCCTGGTTTGTATAAGCTTAGCAGGTATTTGGCTGCTCTTTGGTTAACAGAAAGTAGCATGATTGTTTTTATAGTTTCGTGGTGTCTTTTCCTCAACAGAAATTTTCCAGGATCTCTGCCAATGGGCTGGGAGTGAACGTTTCAAACCAGGATGGTTTTACTCCGCTGCACATGGCAGCGCTGCACGGGCGCTCCGAGCTTGTCTTGCTCCTGCTGAAACACGGGGCCAGTGTCAGTGCCAAGAATGCAAAACACGCAGCTCCTCTTCACCTGGCCTGCCAGAAAGGGCACTTCCAGGTAGCTCGTCCTCTAGATAAAGCTGTTTGACGCTTAGTCACCAACAAAAAAGCTGCTGTGGGAAATTATCAACAAGACTAAACCAGTAACAGAGAAAATTAGTTCGGGATTCTGCTTTTTCTTTCAGTGTCTAAAATCTCCAGGTGGAAAGGGGATCTTTCAGCTGAAACTGTTGCAGTAGACACCTTTTCTTACTAAATGATCTGAAATACTGGTTTAATGCAAGTGCTGCCAAAAGCTACTGTCATACTTCAAACACTTTAAAAATGCCTTGTGCAGCTGAATCTTCCTGTGTATGTTCCTCTGTACCTTCTCTTCAAGGAGGTTATGTGCACCTCTTGGTATCATAGTAGCCACAGTATTAAATATTTGCTGTGTTTTCGACTCATGAGCCAGTTTGAGCTCTGAGGGTAGCAGATAACCTCGTCCCTCACTGAGGGTAGGGTTTTAACACAGGAAGAAGAGTAAGTGAGAGGGGAAGAATAACAGTCATGAAAAAGCAGGGGCAGACAAGCAAATGGGAAGATGCAGAAAAGTGGAAAACTAGGGTTATAAGAATAAGGAGCTGAGGACTGCAGGAGGAAAAAAGAACTGTGAAGATGATGGGAAGACAGAAGCACTAGGGAAGCAAGAAAAAACAAGAATACAACTTGCACTTGTAGGTTAATGAAGGTTAGTTCATGGGATATTTACAACATAAAGAACTCCTTCCAAGCGTTCTTATGAGTTGGGAGAAGTCTGATGGGTACTGCTGCTGTGGTAGTTTGGTTTTTGATCTTTGGGTTAGTTATTGGTTATGTATATTTTCCACATAACTCGAGTTTTATTTTTTGGCCTTTCTTGAAGTTGCTTAAGTTTTGGGTTTTTTTAAAAGTGTGTGTTAAAATTAATCTGATAGGAAGAGTTGTTTGTGGTTGTCATCTCTTTGGCAAATGTGACACTTGTTTTCTCCATCCTTTTTTCTTCCATCCCTTTCTCAATCTAGATTTCCAGAAAAATGGTTTAAAAAAGTACGGGGGGGCTTTCACTGCATGATTGTGGTTAGCTGGTATCTTAAATTAAAAAGTTTTTTCTTTCCATAGGTGGTAAAGTGTCTGATGGATTACAATGCTAAACAAAACAAAAAGGATATATATGGAAATACTCCTTTAATTTATGCATGCTTGAATGGCCACTATGAGACTACTGCCCTGTTGTTACAGGTAAGATCACTGAAAACAGAATGTTCAGAGTGGTATTTCTCATGTGGTATCTGTGCTTACCCAGTACTCGGGATCAGTATTTTTAGTTTGACCTTTTTCTGTCAAAACTACTCAGAGAAAAAAGAAAGAGGGTTTGTTAACTCACTCTTTTCAATGCCTTCCCTTCACAGATTTTAATTACATAAATATTACCTTACTATTGTACAGTTAGCTGTTTTTATGGAACTTTTATGTGGCAGGTGTTGGTTTTTCTGGCTTATGATTCTATCCCATAGGAGTTTTTATTGTGGTTTTGGG
Organism: Pseudopipra pipra; assembly: GCF_036250125.1. Classification (NCBI taxonomy): domain Eukaryota; kingdom Metazoa; phylum Chordata; class Aves; order Passeriformes; family Pipridae; genus Pseudopipra; species Pseudopipra pipra. Next base: position 16,275,972 of record NC_087562.1, on the reverse strand, counting down.
GGTTTTAAGTATCTCCTAAACTTGGACTATATAGTAGATATATGCAAAAATGAAGTGAGCTGATCCAGGAAATTGTGGCTATGAGGGAGGAGGAAATAATATGATCAGATGGCTTATGGTGACTGCAGAGGACTCTGCTGCCTTGTCCTTGTTCCTACATGGGAAAGGAGAGGAAAACAGAATAATGTGCCATCTCCAGTCCGTGCTACCCTGCCTTTATAAGTGGGATTTCCTTTTGCTGTCCATCCAGCGTGGAGCCTCTGTGAACCTCTCCAATGCCAAGGGCAACACAGCCCTGCACGAGGCCGTGGTGGGGAGGCACGAGGCCCTGGTGGATCTGCTCCTGCAGAACGGGGCCCTGACGCACCTGAGGAACGACAGGAGCTGCACCCCTGCAGACTGTGCTGAGCCCGTGAGTGCAGGCACCTCCATTCCCAAAGTTCCCCGTGCACAACGTGGGAAAGGCAGCAAATAGAAGTGTTTGCCAGGACAATGTTTGCCAGACTTCTGTATTGAACAATCACGTGCGGTACAAAGACTTCAGATGCCTGTTTATTGTACAACGTACAAATGATTATAGGAAACCTCTTTCTAAAATAAGTTATCCTAGGCAAAAAGGATGAGTCTGGAAAGATTGAAAGCACATATGTAAATAAAAATGACATTAAATTATGTAATGGCAGAGAGCAGAAGAAATGCTGGCAAATGAACACCTTTCACTGATCAGTTGCACTGCCAGCAATCTTCCTTTTTCCACCCACCACCTCCTGCCCTTCAAACCTTTTCATACCTTTTAGCTTGCAATAGATAACTGTGAGCTTCCCCTTTATTAATAGCAATAACATTCTCATTCTGTCTAATATTAAATGATACAGAATTTTTTCATCCTTAAGGGATTTGATGCATGGTCCCTCTCTTTATATGCTTAAATAGCCTGAGATGTAGCATAATGACCACTAAGTTCTGTACTGAATCAATTTTAGTATGTGTATTACCGTTTGAACTGAAATTAGCTTAACCATAAGTTATATAGTTTAAAATAAGAGGTCAAGGCTACTAAATCATCACTCTGGTACAGTGCAACTGGTGGAACACTGATTTTTCCCCTACTCAAAATGATACAACTTCAGGTTTATGTTTATAATGAGATATTTTCATGTGTGTTACATTCATTTTGGCAGCAATTAATTGACACACTCTACACAGACTAAAATCCTAAATTGTACTGATGTTTTTCTTTAATAATGGTGAAAAATATGGAAACTCTTAAAATGAAGAACTCAAGTATCATGAAGTTGCTGGAAGCAGCACCAAGCTCTGTACCCACATCAGCAGAAGGAGAGAAGGAGAGTGAGCAGCATGCTACTGTCAAGATAAGGAAAAAAGGTACCTGTCATGTTTCCACTGGTATGAATAAAAAGGGATTTAGGAATTCATATGCAAATACATCAAATATTTAATGTAATTGATTTACATATGATTAAAGAACTGTCAATTATTTTGCGTATTTATAATAGGTAGCACCTAGAATACTGTAACTGCAGCAAACTTAGTGTTATATTCATGACATTGCTGCAAACTTAGTTTTCACTTTTTTGGGGTATCTGTGCAAATTTCACATACAGAAGCATTTAAAGTTAAAAAACACACCACATTTGAGATTATATAATTAACCGTGTATTAACTGTGCATTTCAGTGCAAAGTAAAACATGTTTAAATGACTTTGTCATTTAATTTGCCCTGAAACAGGTCAGGGAGTGACTCTTCATTCATTGCTGTCTCTCATATTTTGGGACAGAAATAAGAGCTAGAGAGGGAACTGTCTGAACCTTTCAGCACAGTTTGCAGAGGACTTTGAGCAGTGGCAGGATGTGGCACAGCCTCAGTCAGTGTGCAGAGACATGTGGCACAGAGTGACAGTGCAGCTGAGCTGCTGCAGTGCCTTCTGGCCACGGGAGAGAGGGGTTACCATCCCTCCTCCCCTCTCACCCTCTGATCTGGGTTATCCACTGCTCCCCTTGTGCTGGCTCACAAGTGTTTCAGGTGCATTTTGAAGCTGGTAGAGTTCACTAACCTGGGGCAAGGGACATAAGTTTTGTGCTGAGCCAGGCAGGGAGGCTGCAGAGCAGGAATTAGGAAGATGAGGAGCAGGAGTGCCCATTTCAGCGGCCATGAGTTTTCAAAATAACTCTTGCATTCCACCCTTGGAAAGATTGTGAATGTCTGGTTAATGGAAAGCCACAGTTAATCACAGTGTGCTGATGCCTAAAATTGAGATAGTTCTTTCAAATATTATGAGAATAGTTCTAAAAGAACAATTGAAGATATGTTTGGCATCTGTGTGTTAATTCAGGTTTGTAAAAATTCACAGTCTCTGCAGAAGCTTGGCCAGTCATGCTAATCTGATGAAGAATGTTTACTCCTGTGAATTAAAATGCTTTAAAATTTCCAAAGTCAAACTGCCACTCTGATTCAAGTTAGTACTGTTACAGTTTTACTGTAAAATTTAAAATCTAATGTCAGAAGAGACCACTTTTCATTCAGAACTGTGTTTTTTTAATTCCTAAGCGTGACTCAGTTGTAATTTTAGCTGCCTGTTCTTTTAAACCCCCAGTGCATTCTAAGCCCTGTGAGAAAGCCGATGATCCCATAAGCAGACAACTTCAACTGGTCCAATCAATTAACAGATTTAACAAGTAAGCAGAGGAGCTTCCTCAGAGTATGTTTGTTGTTTCCCATACATGAACAAGAAATACAGCTGCTAATAAAGCCCAGAGAGGGCCAGTCATGGTTACACATCACATGCTGGTGTGACAGTGGATGTTAATCCCCCAAGGCTTGCACGTTCACATCCCCAGGCAGATGTTCTGGGCACGAAATGCTCACTGGGAGTTGAAGGAGCACTTGCAAGTGTATTTAAAATGTATTTAAAATTGGGTTTGCACTAATACTTGGTGTACCATCATTTAAGGGTTTCAGAGCCAGACAGCTTTAAAAATGTAATGTTAGTGTTCACTCGTTGGTTGGGGTTTGCCTATTATATTTTTTAATGTTAATATTTATTCTGTAGTAAAATACAGGGAAGGTAGTGTAAGGGAGCAGCCTGTCTCTGGTGAGAGAGTTCCACCTTGTGGAGCTTCTGTGATAGAGGCTTTTATGAAAGGCTTATGTAAAGACATTTAATCTCTTTCATTTCTTTAAAATTTTCTTTAGAGAAAAACATTTACGGAGAACAATAACAAGAGATAAAAGTGTCCCTAATTTTGACTATCAGTTACTGCACCAGGTAGGTGGAAATACTTGCTTGAATTATTTGTATGATATAGCAAAGATGTTTGTTTTCTGTTACTGTGGGTACATATAAGAGGAAAGTTTCTTTACTAGTGATGGGTGCTGAGTCACTTGACCTGTTTGGCAAATTGCTGCTGGTTCATCGTTGTTCAAACTTCAGTGGTGCTCTTCAATAACACCTCTTAAACACCTTATTCTTACTTTTAAACCTCCTAAGCCTCTTATTGCAGGCTTCATCTCTTGTTTTCTGTGTCATTACAGCAAAACCTAGGACTGAAAAACTGTGCAGGTTGTAGGAGCTGTAGCCAAGCAGGGATGCTTTTGGCAGGAGACACATTTTTCAGTAGATTAAAATCAGGGCTTGCATAAATCTGCTTGTAAGAGGAGGAGACTGCTTGCAAGGGTGACAGCAAAGTGCATGTTGCATTGTCAGCTGTGACACAAATATATGTGATAGATCCATCTCTGCTGGAGGGTGTGGTGGCACCCCACACCAACCTGACTGCTGGATGCTGCCCTTCACCCAAGAGCATGTGCTCCCTCTTCCTCCTTACACTGCCTTTGGCTCTTGTTGCACCTTCTGCTGAACCATGTCAGCACGCTTAAATCAAGAGAAAAACTAACCTGTCCAAAACAAAGCAGGTTTGACCAGGTTAGTCCAGCAGCTGCCCATCATTAGATTGACACAGCCTTGGAAATGCAGGCTCTGCTGCTTATGTCCATCTAGAAAATGGGATACTGTTCTATTTCATAGAGCTCCTAGCAGATTGAACATTTTCAGAGAGCCTCAAGAACGCCAAATTAATGCTATAAAGCTGTAATATTTTTTACTTCTTGTATTAATGATAATATTCCGCTACTTAATTAAACATGGGATTTAGATTTTATAACTGTGGCTCACTGAATGCAGTGTGTCATGTCATTACACAGGTGTCAAAAAACTAATATGTGACCATGAAACACGGCTCTTCAGCCATGTGCTGTGGTGAGTTCATACAGCTGTGGCTGTACAATGAATTCACGAGCCACACAGCTCTCAGTTGTGCCAGTAATCAAGGAGAGCCACCCCCTCTGTAAAGGAAAAATCAGGAGCAGGTGTGGAAATGGAAGATACAATAGTTGGAATGACCAAAAAGAGGCATTAAGGGAGGAGGGGGAAGGGTGGGTGTCTCTTCCCTCACCAGTAACAACTGGGAGCAGGGAAATTTTGCCTTTACCTTCAGCAGTGCCTGGTTGACTGTGTCTGTATTGCTACTTCCATGTTTCTTAATAGTAAAAGAAGGGGCTGTTAATTTCAGGTACCTTGAGACTTGCATTACAAAAGGTGTTTAGAAGAGTTAGGATGATGTTGGGATACCGCAGTGAAAATAAGTTTTGGAATGCCTGTTCTGTTTTCAGTTCTGGTACTGATGTGGCCTCTTCTTATTTTTTCATATATGGCCAAAGTGTAATTACTCTCCTACAAAGTCTGCCATTTTTAATCCTTTGCTGCATTCTCAGTATAAAGAATACCATGCAATTGATGTGATAATTATAACACCATATTCATTTTACTTCTTTGTAATGGAGAAAGTAGGTAATGCTCTTAACATCCCCTTCCTCTCTCCTCACAGATGGCTATTAAAAGCTTTGATAAAACCAAATTAAAGTCTGTGGGAACGCTGGCCCAGAGCAGAGTTGAGGGTGTGGACACGGGAAGCAGTGGTGAGTTTGTGGAACACGATGACACGATGGAAGTTCCTCCCAGGAGCAAGTTAATGCAGCGGAGACACACAGTTAACGTGCCCCTTCCAGCAGAGGATGGCAGTGACAGTGGTCCATCCAGCCCTGCAAGTCTGGGTGTTTCACAGTCACAAGACTGCTGTGAGGACTCCATTTCAGATCACTGAATTTGATGCCAAAAGCTGAGGAACTTGGTGGTGTGAGTTCTGTTAACCTTTCACTGTGTGTCAAAGACGTCAGTGCCACTCGCAGGCCTGTGCTCAGAGCAGAGGACAGGACAGATCTGCAGCACAAACTGAATGTTTTAGCACTTTGAAGACTGACTCCTGTTTATGGTGGAGGTAACTAACAGCCAGATCATTACTGATCTCACAAACAGGGACATACCAAGATGTAGACAGCAGAATTACTTTCCTATCCTACTTAGCACTTATTAAAAAATTCTATGTAACAGTAAACCAAATGAAACCCTGTATTGTATTTTTCAGCCACCCACTTTGTTTTAAAAGTCTTTGAATAATTTTTGCATTTTTCAGTTTTTATCACTACATTGAGAATATATTTATATATATATATAAAAAGATATATTGGATAACAAGGTATTTATTGCCAGAGATAACTGAAATGTCTCTATTTTTATTGTAATGTTACAAACCATTATAGTATATATTTCTGTATAGTTCAGTAGCTGGGCAGACAATAGTGCATAACATCTGCAGCACTGCATTATTGATGTGAAGGGATGCAATCCTTGCTGATTCCTTGGCAATGCTCCCCTGTATTAGAGCTGCAGCATCAAGTTCCTACACAGGAGCCAAAATACTGGGGAAAAAGTAGAGAGCCCTTGACAAAGCTGAACTTTGGACTTGGCTGTTCACAGCCTAATAAAAAACAATGCAGAAGCGTGTAGGGACACACAAAATAGTTGGGTTTTCCCTTCCTCTAAAGCAAGTAATGCCAAAATGCACCACTGTTCATGATTCTGAACCTGGGCAACATCTGCAGACAGAACTGCTTTAGGAGCCTGCTCCGGACTGCTCTTAAAAAGGTGACATTCCCATATGAAAGGTACTTCTCTCATCAGTGAGCTTTGGTTGGAATAGGCCAAATCCCACCCCATTCCCTGGGGTGATCTCTGAAAGATCACAGGGAACTACGAGGTGGCTGCTTAGATTTCAGCTTCATTTTCCACTGTTCAGTTATGTGTAAATAGCACAAGCCAGGTTTGACAGTGCAGGATTTTTTATTCTTGGCTCATCACATCCAGCTTGCCTTTTATTTCTATTTCCAAACTATTTGTATGGATAATTTTCTTTTAACTGTGGTATTAGTAACCTGCCTGGCAAAGTACAAAGCTGGGAGACAGACTGATGGGTTTTTCAAATAACTTTTTAATCTAAGAGTTAAAATGTCAAATGACATTTGGATTTGATGGTAATGTGTTTATTTTTCTAATAATTTATGAGTTCATATGATTTTCTGATGTGCCTTGGATTTGTGCCAAATGATAGAAAGCAAAAACTAGTAAAATAACTCTTGAAAAATGCTGTTTTCTTTGAGTCCTTTTGTCCAAGCATTGATCTGTTGTGCAGATTTCCTTGCTTGGTTTTTTTAGGCATTTGAAGACTTCACCTTGTATCCAGTTGTAAATTAAAGGATCTCCTGGAATTTATTCTTCAGTTCAATATGATTTTCTTCCCTCCCACATTCACAGATTATTAGGTTGTGTGGTTTTGGATTTAAGGCACAGGTGTACAAAATATAATTGTTAGTGAGATTGAACATTTTCATATAACCTCCTTTTCCAGCTCTACATTCACATTAAAAAAAAAAAAAAAAGGATGGATGTTCAGCTCTTACAAGCCAAAAGACCCGAAAGGAAAGAGACAAACCAGGTTTTCTTCCCCCTTGTGACACTGCAGATGACCCAGAGTAAGTCACTTGTCCTTACCTGTAAGAATAACCTCGATATTCAAGAAAAATTCCAGATCTAGTCCAAATGAAACAAAAATAACAACTGCTTAATACTTTTTTAACCACATTCGCACAAGATGAAAAACACCCACTAGTGCTCACTTGAAATAATTTTATTCTGTTCCAAAAAACACTGCAGGTGGAATCATACATGATCCTGTTATGTCAGATAAGGGGTCTGTGGTGGAAGAGTGTTTATCAACACATTACAGTATTTATCCTACTAACCTCCATAACCATATTTTTGAATAAAAGTGTAGCACAAGTTCAGTTTTAATTTATGCATGCAGGAGTTGCAGAAAGTTTAGGAAAATGGTCTTTTTTTTTTTTTTTTCCAGTAAGAAACACTCCAGCCATTTGATAAAAGTGGAGGTAGTTTTAAGAACCTACGATACCAAGTGTCTGAACAGTGCTGTTACACAGTTAACTTGCTTTTTTGGAGATAGCCCAATAACTTCAGGGAGCAGTGGTTCAGCTGTTTGCTGTTACCATTTCTTTACACAGACTGCCTGATATGGAGTCCCCTGATCCAAACACTATTTGATGCCTTCACTTTATTTTTAAATTTCTACTAAGGAGTTGAGAGCCATGGAATGGCTCGACAGGGGTCCTTCAGGGGCTCAGGAAATCTCCTTTCTAACACTTCAGGGACTTGGAGGCAAGATTTTAAACTCCTGGAGAGTGGCTGTTCCCAGCTTCTCACTTGGCTCCTGCTATGTTTGGTATCTCCACCAGCAGCAAGTTAAGTGTGTGCAGTGGCTGAAAGCAGAGCTTACACACTGAGAAAGGGGCAACAAAACATTCATGCTCATGAAGCCGTGGGGAACCTCGCACTGCTCGGGACTCTGAGACTACAAAAATGTAAGTTATAAAATCCCCCTTCTCAAATTTATTTTACAAGTTCATTTGTTGGCCTTTTATAATAATAATAATAATAAAAAAAAAAGTGAAGAAGCGTAAACATGTTCAGGTCTTGCGTTCTGCCCGATAACAGCAAGTTGCCTTTCTCCAGGCGTTTGTTTGGCAGCCTTACAGTGGTATCAATAATCGTCCTCCTCATCAGAATCCAGTACTCTCCTTCTGTTGAACTAAAATGAAACAGATAAGGTGAAAATTGAGGGGTCACAGTAATTCCAGGCTGGCACGAGCCTTTCCCACTCTGCATTGACAGTGCACTACCTGGAGCAGAACATCCCCCATCCCTCCTCTCCCAGTGGGGCTGCCAGTGTCACACCCCAGCTGCAGATGTTCCTGCTCTGATTCCATCCCAGCACTCACCAGTGCAGGGCTGAGAGGTGGAAATACCAAGTTCTGCCCTGAACCAAACTGGTCCAATATCTGTTATTTTTCTGCTGGTTTGTAACAACATCATATTTAGGAAAGAGAGCTTACCTTCACTGTTGTTTTCTTTTCTGTTTGCTGACTCACTTTTTCAAGTATTTCTATCAAACCTTGTTCTGATACCTAGGAGAGTGAAAGACCAGCTGTACAAACACATTCTGAGAAATGCTTAGTATCAAAAAACAATGAATCGCAATTTCCTTTCTTATGAAAGGTTTTTGATGGAATTATATAATAATATTTAAAGGCTCTCAATTGCCTTTTCAGTTATTTAATTTACAGCTATGAGAAACATCCTTTTTTCTTTTTAGAGTGAATTGGGTTTGAAAATGAATATATGTGAGAAAGAACTGGGAAAAGATACTCACCTTTCCAGCTAGCTGTCCAAATCTTGCCATCTGTATAAGATAATTCTCTACTGCTTTTGCTTTGTCTGGTTTCACAAGTGCTAAATTGCTTACTGCAACAAAAACAGGCTCTGCTCATTTGGGTTTAAAACATTCTCAAATACCTTCACCAAATAACTAAAAAGTGACAAATGTCTCTTTGAAATCGTCTCCTCCATGCCAGGGTTATGAATAAATTGAAAAAAGCATTTTCACTTATGCCAGACACAAGGCAGTTACATTTCTTACTTTAAAGTATTTGTTCATTATTAGATTAACCAATTTTTACTTTCCCTAAAATTCCTATTATTAATTAAAAAAAAATAATTGATTAACATTATTCAGATGTCAGTTAAACCCTCCCCTCCAATCACTGATATTGCTGCAAGTTTTACCTTCTCAGCAACAACAGTATTTTTCTAGTCTGGCCTCCATACAAGCACCTGCTGGATTTGAGCAGCACTGGAGTCCACTAGGTGAGAAATTTTGATTAGAAAGTTACTTGGATACTCACATCTTGCACGGGCTGCTTGATCAAGAACTTGGGCTAAAATAGTATTTCTTATCTCTGCTTCCCTGTAAGGGAAAATGGACCACACATTAAAAGTGGGATTTCAAATACCTAAAATAGCATGTACAGAACAGCAAACTACAGAACGCTTTTGATTCATGGAAGATCACTTCAAACCTTATAGTTACATGATTTCTTTTACAGCTTTTCCCCTCAGGGGCACTTCTATGTACATTGAAGTTACACAGCTGGCAATGTCTTCCAAGAAATCAAGATGGAATTTAATACTTACACCTTCTTACTGCTTATGATTACATCTCAGAGACTACCCACTTTGGATCCTGTGTTCAGTTCCATGTGGAATTCATCCCAAGGCAGTGTATGGTAAAGCAGGCACAAGGAATAGTCCTTGCAATGGCAAGACAAACCCAAACCTCATTATGTATCTGGCATTTTTCACTAAGTCTTCATATATTTGCAATATTTGACTATCTGCAATTGTAGTTTATGCATTTCAGTCAATACAAACTTGGACTGTGTGCCAAGTCAGCTCTTTAAACATTTGTTTTCAGTGTTCCCCTGAGCACAAATACTAAACACTATTCCCACACAAAGCATTTTATTTCATAGTTTTAACTGCAACAGCTATCCCAGAAAAACCAAACCAGCTAGGAAAGGCTGTTCCTGCTGCAGTAACAGAGCCAAACCCCAAGTGGTCACTCGGACAAAGCAGCAGTTTGAGAGGAGCTGTGCCAGCCTTCAAGGTTTGTACCACGAACTCTTCCCAACCTTGAAGAGCCAAGGTGTTTTTTCCAACAACAAAACAAATGAGGGGGAGTTTTCCAAAGAAATTAAATACTCAAAAACCCCCAGAGTAAATGGTTAAAAAATATTATTAGATGCAAGACCAAAATTCAATAGTCTCATTGGTACCTCTGTTTTGCCTCCTGTTGCGATGGATCACCAGGAGGCTCCTAAGGAATGAGAGCGGAGTAAATACCACAGTCCAGGAACATTTCACACAGGACAGTCCATTTAGATATTCCAGCAGCATCCATGGAACATAAACCTGCCTGAACCCGCCTGGCCATGGATGAGATCCTGGAAATGGGAATCTGCTGCCCCAGCAAATAAAAATGCCACCCTCTGCTTTCCTCACAACGCAGCGATGCCAACAGTGGGGTGAGTGCTGCTCCTGGATCTATCCACAGACTGCCTTCCCCTTAGGTGTAGGTTAATAAACTTCCCCAAAGCCCAGAAAACTGACAAAAGCATTATAAACCCATTAAGGTAAGTTAAGTGAAATTAAATTTAACGCTTTGTATTTATCAAAACAAAAGAAAACCCAATCCCAGCTGAGATCAGAGAATCACAGAATCATGGAATATTCTGAGTTGGAAGGGACCCACAAGGATCATCAAGTCTAACTCCTGGAGCCAATGAAAAGTCATTGAGGGGGGTTCTGCAAGAGTTGGTCCTGCATTAAATACTAATACATATGAAAAATAAAAGGGGACAAACTTCCAAGTCACTATTAGTGATGACTATTCAGAAGCAAGCAACAAAGAGGAAAAACCTGAATTTTATGTAGAATCTGCACCTCAGATTTTACAGGTAACACTTAAAAGGGTGGAAGCAGGATGGGAAACTGTACAGGAAGAGAACAGGGCTGCTCAGAGGTCTGGGAGAGCCTTCACAGGGACAACAAAACTGCCAGTTCATATAAATCCATACAAAGATCTCCCAGGGGTGTCAGAGGATGGTGCCAGACTCTTTCTAGTGGTGCCCAGCAACAGGACAAGGAGAAATGGACATAAACTAAACCACAAGAAGTTCTACCTCAAAAGGAGGAAAAACTTCTTCGCCTTGAAGGTGGCAGAGCACTGGAAGAGCTGCCCAGGGAGGGCATGGAGTGTCCCTCTCTGGAGACATTCCAAACCCACCTGGATGCGTTCCTGTGTGCCCTGCCCCGGGTGACCCTGCCTGGGCAGTGGGGTTGGACTGGGTGATCCCCAGGGGCCCCTTCCAACCTGAACCATGCCGTGACTCTTCAGCTCTGAAAACCGAGATGGCTGGAAGGTAATCCATGGAGTAGTGAGTGGTGTGGAGCAAGGTCGGGGGAGGGACCGCTCGTGTGCGGAACCTTCCAGGGCAGGAAGGCTGCTGAGGGGAGGTGACCGCGGGTCCCGGGCAGTGCCGATCGTAGCCAAGGCCCCCGGTACGGCCGGGCCGCGCCCCCTCACTCACCAGAGGCCTCTCCTGTCCCCGCTCCCCTCCAGCCTCCCAGGGGCGTTCGCCGCACCCGCCGAGAGCGGCCCGGGCGGGGGCACGGGCGGTGCCTCACCCGGTCCCAGCTCTGATCTCGCCCATCTCTCGCCCCGTGCCCAGCTCTGATCTCCCCCATCTCTCACCCCGTGCTCAGCTCTGATCTCCCCCATCTCTCGCCCCGTGCTCAGCTCTGATCTCCCCCATCTCTCGCCCCGTGCCCAGCTCTGATCTCTCGCCCCGTGCCCAGCTCTGATCTCTCACGCCGTGCCCAGCTCTGATCTCCCCCATCTCTCACGCCGTGCCCAGCTCTGATCTCCCCCATCTCTCACCCCGTGCTCAGCTCTGATCTCCCCCATCTCTCACCCCGTGCTCAGCTCTGATCTCCCCCATCTCTCACCCCGTGCTCAGCTCTGATCTCTCCCATCCTCCGGGCCCTCAGCGCCTCCAGCTCCTCGTCCGCCATTGCTGAGCCAGGCCCGCCCAGGCCCGAGCAATCCCCCGCCGAGCGCGGCGCCCGCGCCAGGCGCGGCCAATCGAGCGCCGATGGTGCAGGCAGGGCCGCCCGGAGCAGGGGACACGGGGACGGGTCCCGCTGGCTTTGGGATGTCTCCACGCCCTCCCTGGGCGGCTGTTCCAGTGCTCTGCCACCCTACATGGAAAGAAGTTCTTCCTCATGTTGAGGTGGAACTCGTTATGGTTTCATTCATGGCCATCGCTCCTCGTCCTGTCACTGGGCACCGCTGAGAGTCTGGGATTCCCCTGACACCCCTTGGACATTGGGTTGATGGGATCCCCTCTCTGTCTTCTCTTCTCCAAACTAAACACAGTCTCTCCCTGTCTGAGAGATTATCCAGACCCCAAATCATCTCCGTGGCCCCTGCTGGACCCTCTCCAGCAGGTCCTGGTCTTTCCTGAGCTGCCCCTCTTTTGGGAGCTGCTGGTGTCGGGAGTCGGAATGGGATGGGGTCAGACCTGTGAGTGCCCTGTGTGTGAGCACACAGGGTGTGGGAGTAGGAATGGGATGGGGTCAAACCCGTGAGTGCCCTGTGTGTGAGCACACAGGGTGTGGGAGTCGGAATGGGATGGGGTCAGCCCCGTGAGTGCCCTGTGTGCTCACACACAGGGTGTGTCCATTGTGTGTGTGATCCCAGGGAGCTGCTCCCAGGCTCCCAGAACACCAAGGGTTTGCTGTGTCCATTGGTACCAGTGACTCCACACCGTCACTGCTGTCCTTGGACTCGTGGCTCTGGGCTCTGGGTCTGCCACAGGCCCTCTGATTGCCTCTAAAATCCAGGCAGAGGGGCAGGATTTGGCCAAGCATCCCACAGGGGCAATATGGATTCGTCCTTCCCCAAGCTCTGCTCGGCGGTGACTCCCCAAAAGCACCCCACTATGCTGTACCCACTGCATCCCAGTCAGCAACAGGGACTGAAAGACATCCTGCCCCTCAGCCATGGCCCTGTCCCTGGAATCAAATAAAAACAAAAAACCCAAGCAAAAAAACCCAAAAGAAAACAAAACCAAACAAACCCACAAAACCAAACAAACCCCCACCAAAAAAACTCACCCCCAACAAAAACCAAAACAAACAAACAAAAAACCAACCAACCAACCAACAAAAAAACCCCGTAAAAACAACAAAAAACAAACCCACAAAAACCCCAAACCCAAACAAAACTGACAAAGGTACTGGCCTTGATCAGGCTGTGTACAAAGTCACCTTAATAGCAACTCAAAGCAGCTATTGTTGTCACAGTCATTTAATAGCTGCAGTCATGTTAAATAAGTAACTTTGACATCTCAAATTTCAGCTTTCAGTGCTGGTCACTCACATATTCTCATTAGAGGCTGTAGGTCTTTCACTTGTGCTTTGAGATTTAATTTAACCAAAGCAACAACTTGAACACAGAAACCTGTTCTACCAGGATGAATAATCCACAACTTCCTAAAACCACAGGTTTCTGTAAGGATAAATTACCAAATATTTCTGGTCTAGTTTTAAAATGTAACAAAATGTGTCAAGTGCTTGACAGAATTGCTGGATAAAACTAATTTTCTTTGGCTCTTTCCACGTTGCATGCTTTAATTGGATCAGAGGAGCCTGTCCCTCCTACCTGAAAACTTTTCATCCATTCGCATAGCCTGTTTAGTCCTTGATAAATTGAAAATCTACTTCGGGAGCGCGTTTTTAGTGGCTTTGGAGGCAGGGTTTGGTTTTAGTTCATTTTCCCTTCCCCGCTGGCAGCAGAGGGAGCCCTCGGTCCACGCAACAGCATTTGGTGCTCGTCGTGCCATAAACCAGAAAACACAAAAAGGTTTTTGTTTTGTTTTGTTTTGTTTTTTTCCGTGCAGTATGTTCTCACAGATGAAGCTTTAATCTATATCGTGCATCTCTGCTGCTGTAAATTCATGCTCCATTTTACCACCATATGCTTGGCTTCGCTCAGAGAAAGCCGCAGTAATCCTAATACTTCATCTCGCTTTATAGACATTTGTGTTGTGAGTTTTGATTGCACATTGTTTGCTCACACACTTAGAGGTGATGACTTTATAAGGTGTTTTGGATGAGTTTATTAGCAGTGAGCTGGCAGCTGATGAGCTTTCATGTATTGAGAAGGTGTTGTCATAGTTATTGTCCATTACAGTGTGAGGTTCGGGAAGCAAGAAGGAAGAGTTTAGTTCATTAAAGGAATCTGGAGTCATGCAGCACAGTGCTTTAGGCTGTGTATGATTTTTGGCTAGTTTCTTTTTCAGCTTGGAGGTACATATCATTTCCTCTGCAAACTGGGCGGCTCAATGTGAAAGCATGGAAGGACAGACAGGTTTTTCAGTATCAGCAGAGTTGCTTTATAGCATTCAGGACCTTTAAATGTGATGCAGAAATGGTGGATTCCCGAAAGTTTTAAACACATTTGATATATCCACGGAATTCTGCCTATCATTTATATTGATGAAAAATGGTAACCAGAAAAGAGATGCTTTAAAAAGTCTTTTTTCCCCCCATTTTTTTAAAGTAATATTTTGTATTTTTTAAGAATGTCAGCTGTGAAAGGTGCTAAGTATCAGCTGGGATAATTGCAAGGAATAATGCACTATATATACATTAGTAGATCAGTAGAGTGACAGGAAAAATACTGTAAAAGATCTGTAAAAATCTCAAAGGTATCAATGTCAATAAGCAGGATCCTTCCTGAGCCCTTTGAGACTCCATCTCAGACACTAGAGGGCTCAAGAAATGCTTCTGATTTCTTCCACAAGGTTTTAATCACTATAAATGGTGTGTCTCTCTCAGTAATGCTCACATTGACCTTATAATCATCCTTGGAATGACACCATATTACAGCCATAACAGAAGAATGGCAATGCATGAATAAGCTAATGAAGAAAACATCTCCTTCCTCAAGCAATTGCAAATAAAACAAAGTACCTACACTTGTGACAACACTCTGCAAACTCCATGTTTAGTGCTTCTGATTGGAAGATACACTGGAAATCCCTGCTTGACAAAATCCTTGCTTGACAAAATCCTTGCTTGATGAAATCCTTGCTTAGTCATCTCTGGCCTAAATTAAAATTTTAGTACAATTTAGCCACATAAAATTTGCTCTTGGCCTTTAAAAAAAATTTGGCAAACATTGCAGTGCTTTCAAAATAAGCACTGCAAGATTTTTCCACCTTGCAGAAACTAGGACATTTAAAAAAAAATAATATTTAAAGAAAAAAACTGAATTCAGTATTTGATATGAGAGAAATTAATAAAAATTTACATCAGCAGTAGAACCCAAATATATAATCTTCAATAATTAACAGTGAATTTTAAGCATCTAATTAGTTATTACACAATGATATTGTGTTTATTCCAAAGCTTACTGAAGCCATAGAAAATTTCCGCTTTAATTTCAATTTTTCTGTAACAAACATACCAATGCTAACGAGGATTGTTTGCAATGCAACACTCTGAACAGGTGCCTCAGCAGTGGGCACTAAATGAATAAATACAGCCTGAAGAAACCCTGCCCAGGCTGGGTCATGGGTCTGCAAAGATTTGTATGCAATGATATCAAAGTACAGTAGAATAGATCTGGAAATGGAATGATGATGTGGGAGGAGATCTTAGATTGTAAAAGACAGGAGTAAAACAAGGAAAAGATTATTCATTACAATTTTATAGATAGGCTTTTTAATTACATTTTATTTCAAAGGGTAAACAGAAAATATAATCTGTGTAGTGCCATCAGCTCTGAGGAGCACACTCAGATGTTCCTTTATATATATTTATATATATATATATATATATTTATAAAAAGTGGGATACTGAAGCTGTGAAGTTGATAATAAGTATCTTACAGATTTCAGTAGGAAATTAATCACAGCTTAAGTCCAACACCTGCAAAGTACTTGAGTTCATGTGTAGCTTTCAGTTCATGGGAAAATCCATTAAATTTGTGTGTGCGTGTGTGTATATTTTTATATATGTATATTTATACATTTATATATGTATGTATGTATTTCCTTTTTTAAGATTGCCATCACTCATGGATTTGCTCTGCTACAGAAGTGTCAATAGTTACTTTAACCTGGCTGAAGCCATTAATGGGATTTTTGTTGCTATGTGTGCTTTCATGCCTTAATTTTTTTAAACATCTGTGTTAAGTGTTTTTTCTTGTGCTTTATCAAGAATTAGAGCATGAATGCCTTTGGGGGTTTTTTTTGGCTAAAATCTTATACACGGGATTGTTTGTTCTCTTTTTGGGTTTTGTGTTTGTGCCCATGTGAAGACCAGCTGAGCAGGTTAAGCACTTTCTGTAAGATAAGGTCAGGATTGTCCTCCTTTCTTAGCTCTCTCTGCAGCTGAATATGAACGTTGCTTCTCCTGAAACACATGTTCCCCAGATTCCAAATAAATATCTGGACCATGAATAACGGGGAGTAGGCAATTTATAAATATCTCTGTAAGTTAGAAGGAAAGATATTGCAGTTGCCAGTAGTATTGTTTTATTTAATTAAATCAGGTAGTCTCACTTTAAAAAAAAATTAGGAGTTTAAAAACTGTTGCTAAACTTAGGTCTGGAAGTTTACCCTTGTTGTCCACCAGAATTATTTTTTGCTTTAAAAAACCCCAAAACAACCTCAAATAAACCCTTCCATATTATTTGAACTTCATAAATTTGAAGCATGGCTCCATTAAAAGATACTACTGTGTAAAAATGAAATGCACTAACCCAGCAGTTCTCTCCTGTGTAGTGAGTGTCTGCTTGCTTTAGTAACAAACATGAACTACTGCTGGTTTTTTACTTATTTTTGGAAATGACACTGGTGTAAGAGATGCAGTAGATTTTTTTTTTTCATTGTTAAGAGAAATATTTCTTGCTTTTCAACTATTAAATTTTGCTGTAGCCTGTGGAAAAGAATCTACTTTAAATGGTATGGAACACTATTGGTTCTAATTATTTATTTAATTAAGAGCCCATGCAATAGAAGATGCATATTAAAAATGTTGAAGTTACTCACTTTAACCCACTGTCTCTTTTCTGTATCCTCTTCTATAAGTTTCCTATATGCCCTAATTGCAGCCATAACCTTTGGTTTCCAAATTTCCAGCATTAATAAGATAAAGTATTTTTAACATGTAAGAGCTCGAAGCATAAGTCAAACAAATTAAAATATTTGTATCACTCAAGAGCTTCTTTAATTCTCAAAGATGAAGATGAGCTAATTACTTTAAAATTTTAAGGGGCTTTCTGCCTTTGTGGGTAGTATACTATTCTTTATTACCAACTAAACCAGAATATTTCTTATAATAACTGCTGATCTGACTGACACATGCTAATTGAGATGTGCAGTGCAAGACACCTCAAATGAGCACAGACACCAGGGTGTGGTACTGTCACAATGTTTGTAGTTACTTAAACAAATTTTCTCTTCAGAGGATTGTCTGTATAAGGCTGTTTTAAGTACCTTTCTGTTAAATGTGCTGATTTGTGATATTTAAAAATTTGGTTCCTTCCACCTAGGAGCAAACCCCTCTCAACTCCAGCAAGTCTCTATGGAAGAGTGTTACACTGGATCTAGGTCAGTCCATCTGTGGCTTTCAGATCTCCTGGCTGGCAGATTTGGGCTCCCTGATTTTGTGGCAGTTGTCTGCTCCAGACCCTGGAAGCCTTCACATCCCAAGCCATAGGGCTGCAGTCCAATGATGTGCTTCCCAGAACGGTGGAATCTGGGAGATCAGGCTTCTCAGCAGCCCTTTGGGCTGGATGCTGAGCACCTCACCAGAAGCCTGCCTGGCTTCTGCTGGAAGCTGGGCAGGATGGAATCAGCTACATTTTCTTTGCCAAATCTGCAAATTCTGACAGTGTAAATTCTTCTGATTAGTTCTGGTGAGGTGAAGATAGTTTGGGATTCTGAAACACAGAGAAATGTGATGACCAAAACAAAAGATATTGAAGTTTTGGAGAATTATGCTTATAAATAGGAAAGACAAGCAAGAACGAATGGATTCTTTATGTTTCTTTCATGTATACAAATAACTGAAAAATACTCTCAGGAAGGTTCTCTAAGATTTAGTGTTGAGCACATACATTTGTTGTGGTTTAGGTACTGAATGTGAAAACAGCAATCTGCTTCTCACACAGACATTTTATTAAGGCAGTTATAGGGA
This sequence comes from Pseudopipra pipra, assembly GCF_036250125.1. Lineage (NCBI taxonomy): Eukaryota > Metazoa > Chordata > Aves > Passeriformes > Pipridae > Pseudopipra > Pseudopipra pipra. The sequence goes on along the minus strand of NC_087562.1, from coordinate 16,257,817 downwards.
AGTAGATAGTTTTGAGAAAAACGAATGCTTACAGAGTTGGATAAAGTCATATGCAAAGGTCATTTTTTAAAAAAAGGGAAATTACTCTTTCTGTGTCATCACATATATCAAAATTCTGGGAAATAGAAAAACTTTATCATGTGAAACTTAGGATGTTTATGAAAAGCTTTTCTGGAAAGATTTTTCTAACTGTTTATTGACATTATTAATAATGTATTTAAATTGGGAAGCGGGAAGGCATCAACCAGGGAAAACAGAGCATACCATTAGAATGTTATTGAGTGACAATTTATCATGACAGTGTTGAATGATTTCAACACACCCCCAGTTTCACTTTTTGATATGCACGTATAGCTCATTTAATTTGATTGTAAGTCACGTAGGAGGTGTTTCTGGCTGCATAAGTATGTCTTTTTAGGAACATTATTGTATTTAAATAATTTGTTCTACATCTCCTTGGACTTGTATAGAGCACACTGTGCTTAACAGCAGAAAGGGTCTTCCAGCTGCCTGAAATAAACTGGAAAGTAATTGTTATAAAATACTGAAAGATATTGAAAATGTCATTGGTTTTCCCCTTTTGGAGGAAGGTTTCTGCTTTTAGCATGACAGAAGGTATTTCTTGCACTCATTCAAGTGCTGGATTCCAAGAAAAAATTGTGACTTATATAGAGAAAGCTGCATAAAGAACTAGCAAGGATTAGACAACAGCAGCTGTACTTTTGAATAATTTAGGTTTAATTTGCAAAATTATACAGGAAAGGATTATCACTTGTACTTGCATTTGAGGAAGTGGAGCTACAAGTGTTGTTATAAAAAGTGACAATGTACAAACCATCTAAAATCACACGGGGGCTGTTGTGTCGCTTTGGGCTGGATCCTGCAGAGCTGTGAGCCAAGACACTTGTAGAATCATGAGTGGGGAGTAAATAGTGTGGGAAGAGCTTCCTTTGTCTAGATATGCAGCAGAGTAGAGCCCTTCCTGAGAGTTTAAAGTAGTGCTTGAGAGTAATGTCTGTCAGGTGCACCAGATGACATACACAGCAGCTTGCTCCAGAGGGGTTGATTAATTCCGTTATTGTTATATATTTATAGTTATTTATAGTAAAAAATCCTAGGGGACTTCCAGCCCCATTCTTCTCCTGGAAAGTATGTGGCAGTCAAGAGCATTCACTGCTTCAGGCATATCTGCCTTTTGATCAAAAGCAAAGTTGATTGTCCCACTTTTCCCTAAGCCATCCTGCCCTTCAGCTACAAGGTATATGTAAACCAGGAAAAATGCCTTGCACTGTTCTCTCCTGCCTCAATATTGACAGTGCAGTTCCATATGGTTAAGGCAAGATTTTCCTCAGAATGTTTCCTGTTCATATTTTAAAAGCATTCTAATTTGTAAGCTGCAAATTCTGCATCAAATACTTATCATTTACATTTATATATAAATTTAAATTAATGTATAAATCAGTGAGTTACAAAGACTGTAATTCTGTAGTTTCCAAATATGAATTCATCAGTATTGGCAGAGATAATGATTTTGTCTTGGCCTTGCCATCATCTGATCCCACAGGTGAAACTCAGTAACCAGCAGGTTGCTTGTACTTGGTGCTGTGTGTGACCAGGAGATATCTGTGCTCGTGTGAGATCTCTGGAATTGATGCTCACCTGCACTCCAGCCTTGCAGGGATCTGTGCAGCCTGGGCACGAGACCCTGAGGGTTGTAAGTCCTGGCTTTTACAGAACAAAAAAAGGGAAACTTCAAGAGATGCACACAGGTAATTCAAGTCAGGAGCAAGAAAAGAATTCTTGGATTAGTACAAGAATTTGCACATTAGTACAAGAACTGGTGCATCTTGTCAAATCCAAAGTTAGAGCACAGAAATTGAGGAAGTTGCTGTAAGTGGGAGAATGGTCTGGGACATTCAGAGAACCCTGGTGGAATCTCAGAGAGTGTTGTTCCAGTCAGGAAAAAGAAGTAAATGATGTGTAAAGTTTATTATACTCTCTAGATCTCCATAAACTCGTGAAGTGAAAAACCTGAAGCCATGTGGTCAGGATTTCTGGAGATGGGCTGAAGTCAGAAGGAGTCTGACTATACAATATCCAGGGCACCAATTTAGATTCCCACTAAGTTGCAGAGTTGGTAATAGGATTACAGAGCCTCAAGTATTTGTCTATGATTACCATAGGGCAGTGAACTATAAAAATCACCATCCTTTTATTTTTTTAACAAACAATGGTATAAAGTCTCTATTTTTTTTCCTAAAAAATCTTTATGAAATCTCCCAGTTTCCTGTCTATATGTTGATTTAAATCATCATTTTTTTAAATGTAGGTTTGAATTCTGCATTTGAAATTATGAATGAGGCTCATCTTTGAAATCTGTTAGAACCACATTGGTTTCTAAATTAATTATCTGTTGAATTTTTGATGCAGAAGTGAAAGACCATTCACAATGTAGTTCCTTTCCTGGTATATTTTCACAGTTTTTTACAGAGAGAAATCCTCCTGGATGTAGAAAACAGAACTCATTAAAATGATCTCACAAAATAGTTTGATCAAATTTTGATCAAATACTAGTTGTAGGTTCTTCGTAGTATCCTACTAGTTAGGAAGCTCTTGGGAAAGTTCTTGGAGCCATGTAAATCTTTGTGACCAAGTTATGAGTTCTTCCCATTCCGTTCCAATCTTTGTTGCCCTTTGTTCTGTACACAATCCACAGATGTCACAAGTTTTCTGTTTTCAGACCAAAAAAAAGCCTCCACAAAAGCCCTGAAGATGATATCCCTTATTGGAGGCTGCTTTTATACACGGATTTCAATATGAGGCATAAATGGAGAGAATATATTAATGTGTGAAGCTGATGATTGGTATCTCCTTAATTACTTGCAGGATGAAATAGAGAAGGTCACTCCCCACTGGCAATAGTGGAGCACTTGGACTTTTAATTCTGAGTCTCCCATAGTCTTCCTACTTGATACTGGACTGTCACATCCCCAAAAAGGCAACCAGATTCTCTAAAAGACTTACAGAAAGGTACAATACTGTGTTTATGAACTTTTTCACAGTCTTGGGTGGGACTGTGAATAAGGAAGATGCACTGTTTGGTTCATAAGAAAACTAAACATTATTCAGTCTCATGAAATTTGAGTAATGTGATGAATATGGAGTATTTTTAAATTTTTTTTGCCGTTCTTTTATCTCAGAATTATTCCTAATCTTAAATTATTCGTGTACTACATAAAAATAACTAATTCCATTTTATACTGTGTTTGACTTTATTCTTGAAAGCACAGTTTTGTTTTGAAGAGGAACTTCAAATCTAGTATCTAGTATCAAATCTAGAATCTAGTAACTTTTTCTGCAACAGAGCTGATTTATGTAGCCAGTTAACTTTAATGGTGAAATTTAGCTTTACTGTTTTTTTAGTTTTGCTTATGTTGAAAATCCAACAGAGTTGAATAAATGTTGGATTATGTTTCTTGCTATTTATATAACCAGAAACATTCTCTAGCTAAGCTACATTTCACCTAGAATTTTTTTTCCTTCGTAAATCGGGAGGCATTAGAGAGCTGATTAATTGTGACCAAGGATGTGACTTTAGGCTCAGGTACAAGCTGAGAGCAAAACCGGCTCTCAGGTAGCCATCAAGAACAGGTAGCTATCAAGAAATCAACAATAAAATGTTTTCAGAGCGCTGGGGGAGCCTGTTTGACGCACGTGACAGACTGCAGGACATCACCCGGCGTGAGCGGACGAAGAACTTGGCTCCTGGGGAAGGTGGGGGGCCGGAGGAGATTATTCCATCAGCAGGGTAACTGGGACAGTTCGGCCGGCGGGGACACCCTAACCCGGCCGGGAGGAGTCAGGGCGGGGGCGGGCGCGGCCCCGGCTGCCCCCCGGGCGCGGCCCTGCCCCGCGGCCCCTCCCCGCCCGCCCACTCGCCGCGGGAGCGCCGCGCACTGCGAGCCGCGATGGGCGCGCTGGGCACCGCCGGCTGCTGCCTGCTGCTGTGCGGGGCTCTGCTGTGCGGGGCTCCGGCCGCCGCCCGCGCCGCCCCGCGCAGGACACCCGCCTTCGACGGGCAGGTGGCGGAGAACCGGCCGGCGGGCACGCGTGTGCGCGGGCTGAGCATCCCGCTGACGCGGCTGGGGCCCGAGCCCTGGTGCGCCAAGGTGCAGGGGCGCCGCTGGCACCTGCAGCTGCTGGGCGAGGGGCACTCGCACTTCCAGGCGGCGCTGGACGCGCGCACGGCCCGCGTGTGGCTGCGCACCCGGCGGCCGCTGGACCGCGAGGCGCGGGCGCTGTACTCGCTGCGCCTGGCGCTGTGCTGCAAGCGCTGCGCGCCCCGCGGCGCCGCGCCCGCCGAGCTGGCCGCGCTCACCGTGCGCGTCCTGGACGACAACGACAACGCGCCGCGCTTCGTGGGGCCGGGCCCCGCGCAGCTCCGCGTGGAGGAGACGCTGGCGCTCAAGTCGCAGGTGTGGCAGGCGCGGGCCGAGGACGCGGACGCGGGCGCCAACGCGGAGCTGCGCTACTTCGCCCTCCCGCGCAGCGCGCACTTCTTCGTGGTGCCGCGCAGCGGGCGCGTGGTGCTGGTGCGCTCCCTGCTCCACCTGCGGGCGCCCATCCCGCTGCGCCTCTACGCGCGGGACCGCGGGCGGCCCGCGCTGCTCAGCGAGCCCCTGGAGCTGGAGGTGCTGCCGCAGCCCAAGCGCCTCCCGCCGCCCCCGCCCCGCCGCCGCCGGGCCGCGCTGCCGCCCGCCGCGCCCCTGGCGCTCGCCCTGCCCGAGGACGCCCGCCCGGGCACCCGCCTGGCCACGCTGGCCCCGGCGCGCTTCGCCGCCGCCTGGTTCGAGCTGCTGTCGCCGCCCGTCGAGGAGTCGCCGGTGCGCGTGGAGCGGGAGAGCGGCGAGGTGGTGCTGAGCGCGGCCCTGGACAGGGAGGCGGCGGCCGCCTGGGACATCGTGGTGCGCGTCCAGGAGCGCAGAGGTGCGTGCGGGGCGGGCGGGGGACGCGGGGGTGCCGCGGGCACGGGCGGCTGCGGCCGCGAGGGAAGTTGCGACTTACTCGGAGTAGTGGTCTTGTCCCATCAGCTTTTGTCCCCAGGTGACAAGCAGCACCTAACGCTGGTCTAGCGTCAGGTGTCACGTGCTGTTATGTTGCAAAATGTAGTTTTGGTCTTTTGAATCTGTGAATTGTTGATATCAAAGCACTGGAGGTGACAAGAAACGTTTCATGGCTTAGGGAGCGTGGACTGTAGAGCTCGGTGGCAATGCGTGGAGCACTAGGATGTTTAGCAGAGTTTAAGCGTTTCACCGGTTAATATTCTCAGTCATTAATGAGTGGCATGGAAAATATGTAATAGTTCACAGAGTATTATGAGTTGGAAGGGACCCACATGCTGTGCCTTGACCTGTATGTCAAGGCACAGCATGTTAGATACACCACACTTCTTCCATACAGGTGTTTGCTATTAAAATGTTCCCTATAGTTCTCGTCCTGTAAATGCCTCACTTGAAGCATGCAGCTGAAGCCACTCGCTTTTGAGTCACTGTTAAAGTTGTGTGTTTGACTCACAACTATAAGATGGGTTTGTACAACTATGGAGCATTTGCAGTTATGTGGCTGCTTTTTAAAAAAAAAAAAATCGAGAAGTCCAGTGTGCACTATTAAAATGGCACGTTTGTGACTTAAATTGTCATCATTCGCAGGCTCTTACTCAAGCAGAGTAGTTCATTTCATTTACTGATCGCATCTTTTGCTTTCAAAAATCCTTTTTGAGTTTTTAATTGCCACCTTTGCAAATATTTTTCACCTATGAAAATACAGCGTAATTTAAGCATATTTTTAATTTACTGAATGGTGGATGTCTGTGCATGTTCACCACGTGTCTTGTTATTTTCATGTTCCTTGTGATTGTAGCAATGTTCTGAAGATTGCCCAGGATGAGTATTCTAGAGAAAATCGTATCAGCAGAAAATAAGTTGTTTGGCCTGATTTCATCTTGGAAAGGTTTAGGAAGGGTTTGGCGTTATGTGACTTCTAGTGGTTGTGGAAACGATTAACTTCTCAGCACTGCAGCTGCTTGGAGTGATTTCCCTCAGCCACAGAGCAGCGCAGGCGGGAGAGATGAAAAGCTTCCCACGCGATCCTTTCCCTTATCTCGCCTGTTTTCTGACTGAGGGGCAGCCCACAGGAGTGAGAGGCAGTTTATTCCTTGGTGTCTGTTAAATCCCTGAGGATGCCTGCAGGGTTCTAATTAGTGCTGACAGTTTCAGTGACATGGATACTTCCCCCTCTGCAGGAGGCTGCAGCAGCAACTCCTTTCACTCAGGTCCTGAGGAGCAACTCTCAGATCCTCCTCTGTTTCTCTCTTGGGTTTTGTTGTGCCTGTCGCTGTGTTGATGTCAGTCACTCGCACTGGCTTTGTGCTGTGTTCCAGCTTGAGCTTTGGCTGCAGACCAAGAGGTTGATAGACCAATTTCCAAAACACAAGTGCTTTCCCTGCTCTATGCTCGCTACTCAATCCCGAGCAAGGCTACCTGCCAAGGGGGATGTCATTAATCCAAGGCAGTGACAAAATCCATCGGGTCAATCTGAGTGTGCTGCTGGGATGTTCACCTACTCTGTCAGGTAGCTCAGGTGTCAGCGTCGCAGCTCCCTCTGTCAGGATCAAGATGATGATGTTAGAAAAGTGGTAGCCCGCGGTTACTGCTACTCTCACCTTTGTGATTGTTTTGGCTCTTGTCTAGTCTGAATATAGAAGTCTGAGATTGCCTGGAACAAAGGTTGTCACACCTGAGTTTCATTTCCAAAGCAATTCTGCAGTTAAAAATAATCCAAAACAACTTCTGACTTAAATTCAGGGGGATTTTTTCACCTTTGGAGTATTTTCCACTAGCCTGACACATTACTGTTAAGTAGTATGTACTAGTAAGAGAATAAATCTCTAAGAAATATGTAGAACTAGGTTCTGACTCAGGTTAGGTAGAGAGCAATTAATTGTGGGCAGTACAAATGATATGCCTTAGATACTGGTGATTTTCAGTTTCTTGGTTTAAAGGAGAGTAAATTCAAAATACACCTTTATTAATACTATTGTTTTCATCAGTTAAAGGTTAATAATGAATTGAGAACTTTAAAACTGAAGTTGCAGAGTGCTTACATTCTCGTTTTGTAGGAGTTAAAATACATTTAACATAATACTTTCAAACAGATCTAGCAAGTTGTGTCTCTTTCCATTCTTGCTATTCAAACTGCAGTAATTTGAGAAAAGATAACCAAAAGGATGGGATAGGAGAGAGAGAAAGATGACTAGCACAACTACATGTTTTAATAGTCTGAAATAAGGAAGATATAGTATATAGCAAAAGCTCCAAGAGAAAACACAAAGTATTTACAGAAGTGAGTTCTCAGGGTGAATTAAAATGCAGAGATGGTTACTCTAAATTTTCTTGTGAGTAAACATTCAAGTTCAGATTTTTTTTCCAGTTGTTTTACTTTGCTTTTGACATTTGTGTTCACTTACTTTACATTGTATGTAACCATAAACATTCCAGCAGCTGCAGTTCTCTAATATTAGACCTTATGGTGTCAGATGTCAATTTATGTTCAAATGGTATAAAGTTGTATTAATTTCTTTAATTTTTTTTCCACTTTCCCCTAACTCTTGCCACCTGGTAACTGAGAACTGAAAATTAACCAGTAATTAATTCTGTCATTAGTCTCTTCTTCAACCCAGGCAATGATATCAAGGATAAGACAAGATGTTTAAAAGCTTTAGCATATAGGGTCTACCCTCTTTCCCTTTATCTTTTCAATGTAGTTTATCGTGATTCATTTGTAATGTGCACTTCATTACCTAAAGTAGTAAAGAATGCTTAAAAGCATTGTGCCACAAGTGGTCCTAATGCATTGCTAGGAAGAATAAATGATTTCTGCCCCCCTCCCATGGAGCATTCCCAAAATAGTAACAAGAAGATTGGTATATGGCAACAAGGCAACATTCAGTAGTATTTTTTCCTCATTTATGTGACAGCCCCTACTCTTCAGTTCATAAAGGGGACTGTGTAGGAGATGTCCTGTTCCTGAAATTTTCTTCAGAGGAGTACGAAGGGTATGTAACAGGCTGTATGTTTGTTTCTTTTTTCTGCTTGAGCTAAAATAGAATTTGAAATACTTTTCTGTTTACTTCCTCTGAATTCTGTGTGGGATAATCAACACAGCAGCATGTCCAAGGCTGGTGTTCCATAGAAGCAAATACTGTTCCAGATGCAACCAGACCTTCAGTGTCTCAATATCCACATGATCTTCCACATGTTCATGAAAAGGGTTTTCTCACTGAGTTGGACCTTGTGGAAGGTGTGAGTGTATCTGAGCTCACTGCACTTGGCTTGGCAAGTAACCACCAAAGGAACAGGCTCACTCCTCAGTATCTGGAGAATTTTTTAGTAGAAGACCATAGGTTTGGTGCTGATACACATTTTCCTATGTCAGAGATAGCTTTGATGGGCATTTGCAGTATGAACAACTCTTCAACATGCAGAGTTGGGTTTCTGGCAAAGCTGCAGTTGAGCTCTAAAATTAATGGTACTGATGTGGACAGATTACTGTTATTATTGTCATCACCAGTGCAGCTACATGCTGTAGTTACTTTGTGATGGGACATAATTTAGTTATAAATGTTGTGATTTTGTTTTTTAATGTAGATGCCAAAAACAATCCTTTTTTAAAATTTATTTTTTCTTTGAAAAAACAAATAATCGTGTGTATTTTACTGCTACAGTAAAATTAACTGCACTCTGTAGAGGAAATCGTATGTTACTAACTCTATTCACTTTGTGGTTATTTGATACTGTGTAGACTTAGTTTTACTATAGTTTTTATGTTTTCTGGGGGCAGTAAGTAGTTACTAGCAAGTGGCAAGAAGATAATCTGGACCTCTACTGCTAAGTGCCTTTTTAATGATGTGGATTGGAGGAGTAACAATTTTGGGGCCTGGATAAGAGAGAGGAGATAGTACCTTTGCTGGATTTTAAAATTAAGGTGAGTTCCTTGCATGAATTCTTAGCAGGAAGCTTTAAAACTAGGCTGAAGTCAGTTTAAAGAAATAGAGATCACAAATCAGTCAAGCCTGATAGTTTTCACAGACTTGCTAGGATGTTCCCTGTCAGATTAGGGCTGTTCCAGCAGGATTGTCAGGTCCTGGAGTGCAGTGACACGTTCTGGAGCTCCCTGGGTTTGGCTGCCTGGGTTCAAAGCCAGCTCTGACACTGCTGGGATCAGACAGGTGGGTGTCACCAGCAGTGTCTGTGGCCTCTGCCCCACGTCCCAGGAGCTGTGCTTGAGCTACTGTCCTTCCCTGGGCTGCCCAGGGCTGTGCTCTGTGCCTGGCTGTGCCTCCCCTGCTCCAACACTGCCTTGCTCACTTGGCTCCCTGCTCCACTGATCCCTGTGGATTTGTCTGGTGACCAGTCTCAGGACCTGCTCAGCGCCAGTGAGGTCCCTTGACTCTTCTTTCACCATACCCTGCAGAGCAGCCCAGCCTGTCCTTGCTGCCCCTTGGCAGTTAGATTTTGCAGTTTCAGCACTGATATGTGTGTGCCTTTGTGTTAAACATTCTCTGTATGTTGACAGCTGTGAGAGCTTCAACCACAGAATGTTAAGGGTTTGGAATGGCCCATAAAGATCATCTAGTACCAATCCCCTCTGCCATGGGCAGGGACACCTTCCACTAGAACAGGTTGCTCAAGGCCTTATCCAGCCTGACTTTGAACACTGCCGGGGTTGGAGCATCCACAGCCTCCCTGGGCAACCCGTGCCAGTGTCTCACCACCCTCACAGTAAAGAATTTCTTCCTAATATCCAACCTAAATTTCCCCTCCTTCAATTTGTACACATTACCCATAACTGTCCTTACTGTTCCTGATCAAGAGTCCCTGTCCAGATTCCCTGTAGCCCCTTCAGACACTGGAAGTTTCTGAGGCTCTGCCTTGCCATTGGACAGAAAAAAATCAGTCCTGAGAGATGAAAACACTCCTTTGAAATTGAAATATGGCCTGACAATATTTACATTTTTCATAACTAACAAACTTTTTAACTAAAAGAAACTGAAACACAAACTTCACAACCCCAAACCAAAGAGAAACACCAAGAAAACCTCATACGTGAGTTTGAGCCACAAGATGTTAAGCAGAATTCCAAAATTTCAGGGCTTAACTTCATGAATGTGTTTTTTGGCACATGGTCCTTGAGGAGGAGATTCCTTGAGTGACCCCAGTGATCACTCAGCCCTGGTTTATATTCTTCAGCCTCCAAGGACCAATGGTTGTGCTCATGTTTTTTGTGGCATTTCAGATTTCATCCCATTTAATTTATGGGAACACAGTTCATTCTTAGCAAAAGCATAATGCTGTTTTAAGTTTGTACCCAGTGAACAGAAGGTAAAATTTCTTAGACTGTCGTACACATTAATATTTTAATGTAGAGGTAGCTTTTAATTTGAGAAGGAGCCATTATTATTCCATTAGTGCTTGGGGGCAGTGCATGAAAGATCCCGTCTCTCTAATCCTCTGTCGTCTCAAGCTCCCTTGACCTTACTTGATCCATGGGCATTAGCTTTGTAATCTCCTGTCACTCATTTTTTCTTATCAGAGGATTCACCAAGGGCCTTCCAACGGTTAACAGCACTTAGTTACATTTTAAGTATATTTTTCCTGTTTAAATTGACGTAGAGGGTGGAGATACCAAGTTTAGTAATATATTCAACCTTGAAGGATTTCATGCTTGGAAGTCAAGGATCATCTGTTTTAATTTTATCTGAGGCCTTAGTCCCTTACTAGCTGTATTGATTCTGGGGGGATCATCCCTAAGAATTAGGTAGCTTCTGGATGATGTTTTGCCTTTTACAATTCTTACTACCTCTTCTGTGAATTACAGCCATATTAACAGTTACACATCAAGCTGAGCTCAAGTTGAAATCATCATCTATTATCCAGCAGATGGGTTTCATTAAACTGCAGTGGGTTTCGTGCTATTAAGTCAAAAGAGAATGTACATTGTAGGTGCATTTGGGACAGCTATGGGTGTTTACAGGCTTGGAATGTTACTGATTTGTGGTAGAAAGGAATGTCTGGGGAAGCTCTAGAGCACTGTGTTGTTGTTTGATCAGTCTGAATTTTTGAAATGATCTGCTTTCTACTGCAGGCAGTCAGATTAAAAATACCTTTGTGAGACTGCTCGAACACCAGAGCTGGTTAGATCTTCTGGCTGTTTATCATCTCAAGCATTCAGTTTCTGCAAAAGAAATGAACAAGATCTAACTAAACTTCAGCACAAATTTGATAATCTGACAGAACTAATAAATTATAGAACATACAGGCCAGCTTGGAAGGGGTTTGGAACAACCTGGTGTAGTGGAAGGTGTCCCTTCCCATGGCAAGGGGGGTTGGAATGAGATGACCTTCAAGGTCCCTTCCAACCCAAACCATTCTGTGATTCCATAATGATCCAAGGAATTACAGCAGGCTCTGCTGGTGAGGCTACTGATTGTAGTGGCATTTTTATCCTTTTTTTTTCTCTCTTTAGATTTTCCCCAAGAAATTCTAAGGAAAAATTTCAAGAGAATTTCCCATCTTACAGTGGCCCAGTAGCTGCTACTGCTTTAGCCAGGATCTCTTCTTATGATAATGCTTTTTGGCAATCAACAGTCATTTATTAAGACACATGCTTTGTTATTTAAGGATGTCTGTTGTGATTATTATTTCATTACCTGGGCATGCTTGGTTTTTCTGTCTGCCACTCCCAGCAGATGGATGCCACACTGGGAAGTCTCTGATAACATAAATTACCAATTAAAATACATTAAGGTGATAACCATGTTAAGAACCACTCTGCCATGATCATTGAGCTCCTCTGATGCTTTCTTTATTTTTGTTTTCTGGTTTGCTTTAACTTCTATTTTAAAAGCCATATGATGGTAAGGAGCAGAGACATGCCAGACTGTCATTATTCTATCTGCAGAAAAGATGAGGCATATTAGGAGGAAATGTGGGCTGTCCCCAGCTTGAGCCCATCAAAGTTATATCTTTAGAAGGTTTATGTTTTATGAATGAGCAAACTACTGCACTTAAAAGTAGCCCATCATATACCTCAGGAATTTTCAGAAATGGCAGTAGAGAAATGTTTGTGCATAATTGTCCTATTTTTTTTGAAGGATATACAGTAGGACTGGGTACAATAACCGGTAGCTTCTATCTCATGTTATGGTCTGAAAATGGGAAAAGAGATTTCTCCTGATTGCAGCTAGAGGCTTAGGGCTTTAAGATGTTTTTTTCTGAAAATGTATCTTCCCAAACTTTAAGTCAGTAGGTATTTTACGTGAAGACATATGATAGAGTGAGGTTTTAAAATACTACAGTATGATATTTGCAAAGCCACTTCAAAACAGCAACATCCTCTCAAGCAACCCCAAAATATTTCACTTGCAGTAACCCAAACAAATAGCAACACCCCCCCCCGAGTTTTCAAAGAATATTTGTCTATTTAGAGAAAAAGTCTTAGAAATTGGAGAAACTTAATCAAAAAAAACCAACACAAAACCAAAAATACCAGCTTGAATACTTAAATTTGCTGGTAGATGTAGAGCAGTATGTAATACCAGTATTAACCTCAAGGCTTGCAAGACTTTTAACACTCTCGTAATCTTCTTTTAAAAATAAATTGAAATGACCTGAAAATGCCAGGAGCAACCTAGCTTCTCACCCATTATTGCTTAATCATGATAATATAATACCTCTGCCCTCAGTACATTCAAGGAACGTATAATGTTTGTCCACAATTGTAGAGACATGTTCAGTCAACTACATAGTCTCTATTGTCAGATGTTTTAAATCAGAATGTCTGGCATTGTCAGTTTTATCAATTACACTGATGCAGAGAAGCCTACATTTTTAATGAATATAAGGATTTTATTTTTCAAGTCTCGTCTTACAGAATTATCCATTGGATTTTTGAGAGAAAAGACAGTCATATAATCCTAATGCAATCAGAAGTCTGAGAATACGTTGGATTTCACAGATTGACAGCATCTTTTGTAATTTGACATGGTGAAAAGAGATGGGTTTAGAGGCGACTCTGACCTACAGTATTTGAAATTGCAGTTGGACTGTTTCAGCACGCATGATTTTCAAGGCTTGGTTTAACCAGTGTAACCTTCAAAAGTTGCTGTTAACTGAATGATTAAGTATTAAATCCTTCTCCTCCTTCCTGCCACCCCTGGAGTAACATGGTTGGTAGGTGGGAGAATATTTTTGTTCCTAGTTGCTGTATGAAATGACAGGATTTATTAGTTTGCAGTGTCTGTGTGCAGCCCAATGAATTTTTATAACCCAGCTGCAATCCCAGGTTGGAGGAACTGGTTCATGTTACTGGTTGTTGAAACCCTTTCCTGGAAAATTAGTGGTGAACACCAACAAAAGAATTTTTTTCAGATAAACCTGGATTCAGTAAAGCCATAAAGAACTTGTCAAAAACCTGGAGTGGTTGTTTCTGATTACAAGAAACGTGCTTATTTCTTGTAATTTCCAGTATGTTCTTCAGTTTTGACAAGTTTTTAACTTGGACTGTCCAAGAGGTTCATGATTTTGAGAGGGCTTTCTGTTCATTCTTAATACTAAGTTCCTCTCTATATATCTTAAATTTGATGTGAAAAGATGGTAATTATTTTACAAGCTTGTGACACCCTTTATTAGAAATTCTTCACAACTTTTTGGATGAAGAGTGTTCTTCACAGTATAGTAGTATTAAGATTGCTGTTAATAGTAACAGTTTATTTTATTACACAAATGTGGTTTGTGTCTTGCCAAAGGGTAGATTTCTAACTTTGAATAGTTAATATAAAATGTTATGTTTTCTCCTATATATTTGCTGCTGCCTTTATTAAAGCCTCTCAGTGCTAAAAGTGTGCTCATTGTGGAGACTTGGAGAAAGGAACCCAGTGGAGAGGCTGGAATTAGACACTGCCCTGGATCTGCACTGTGCCTTTTCTGAAAGGCATTGAAATAACAGGTTTTCATGCTTTTTCTTGGAGAAGTGACTTCCTTGCAATAAAGTGAATTTTGTCTTAACCTAGGAAGATTTTATATGTTGTACAAATCCTGTCTGTATTATGGGCCTTGTGGACTTGGAAGGAATGTTCTTGGATGAACAGTAATTCTGATTTTACCAAATCACTTTGCTCAGGGGGCCTGTGGTTTTTGCATCTATTGAAAAGTTAAAAGAGGTGTAGTGCTGAAATTGGTCCAACACACAATGATGGAAGTCTTAACATCCAGGGACACTATGGAGGTAAACTCTGACATCCTTTGAAATGGTTCTGCTGGAGATTATGTTGATGTGTAACTTATGCAGAGAATGTTGGTAGAGAAGTGATTCCATTAACTCTGTGGATCTAGAAGGTTGAGAAAGATATTTTAGAGACTCTTTCTCAAATTTTCTATTTTTTTTAATGACTTACTACCGTTTATTCCCCTTTTTACTATGATTAAACTTCTCAGCAAATTACTGACTATTTTGCTTGTGGGGGTATTTTTTTGTTTGTTTGTTTGATTTGGTTTGGTTTTTTTTTTCCAAAGGATGAAAATTGTGAGTGGTGACATATCACATATTTCCCATGAGCAGAAACTTGGGCCAGCTGGTGTATTATCTTACCTAATGTAGTTGGAATTCAGAGTCATAAATCCTTCTGTTTATCAGTTTTCAACCACAGATAGGCATGAAAAATAAGCAATTATAGATAGATACCTGTGATGAGGTTACAGCAGTGGATTATGAAGATTGATTTTGGTGATTCGGAATGAATTTCAATGCTGCAGCTTTTGTCAGTAATATTAAGTTAAAAGGAAGTAATTCCAACTGGAGGGAATATCAGAGAGGAAAAAAAGCAGACTTCAGGATGAGCTGCCCTAAGAAGGATTTTTGATGATACACAAGTTGACTCTAATAGGGAATTAAGCGGCTAAAGCAGGAGAAAGCTCTGGACTAGAGTTTATAATTTTAGTTTCAGTTTTTTGTATAAATTGAAAAGAGAGCTGTAGACAGGGCTTAGATTTGATACTGCAAAGGGTGTTTGCAAATACATGGGAAAAGCAATCTGCTCACAGAAACTGTTATCATTAGTTTCCATAGTGAAGAAAAATAGGAGGAAAAACACTTTGTGATTAAATAAAAAGATGATTTTACCCTTTAGAATATAAAGTAGTATTTTCTATATGACTTTTAAAAATACTGATTTTTGACATGAGATGTTCCAGTGTTATGTTATTGTCATGTTTATGTGCAGCAAGGGCCATTTTGAGTTTTATCTCTTCTTGCTCAGTATCTGTGAGAAAGCAATTTAAATTTTTTTGTTGTTTGAAGCTAGGGAAGAAAATCTGTCAAATGGCAAAATCCGTGTGTGTGCCAACAATCTAATTAGCAGAACCATTCTTTTAGTAGGATTTCTCTTGAATGGATGACATTGTGTCAGATATCTGTGGTGTGCCTGGCTGGAAAATCATGTATCTAGCATTTAATATGGAAGAAATTCTAATTGGTATGGTGTTACACAACAGTTTGAAAATTCTTTTTGGGGAAATTAAGCCTGTGGTCGACTTGCACTGCTGAATACAGTGGCAGGTATCTCCACTGGTTGTCAGGACCTGGTATTGGGAACAGATAATTTAAGTAGAACCTCTCTGTGTGTTTGTAGGACTTAACCCAAATCCAGTGAGGATTATCAGTTTTAAGCTGTTTCTGCTAAGATTTGAGTGGAATTGTAACATATTATTTCTCCCATAATGTAGCAATATTACAGAACATATACTACTAATCAACTACTATTAATTATATGAATGCAGATGCATAATAATGTACTGTTATTAGTATACTGATGTACATGTATAATATATCTGCAAGATACATAGAGGGGGATATTTTGTTAGAAGAAGATACCTTGAGATACCTAACTGTTGAGAGATGTATGTCTCTAAAATTTCTTTCCATCCACTGTCTTGAAGCACAAATAATTGTCATAAATGAGGGAGAAAGTTAATTTTATCTACCTTATTAAAAATGAGTTAAGTCTGGTTTAAGGTCCATTCTGTAGGCAAGCAGCTGTGCCAGTTACAAAACACCAGGGGACTGCATTTTGTAACGTGTGTGTCATGGTAATTGCAAAAAAAGGAAAAACTTAGAGATATTTGCTGCCCTCGTTAGGATGTGGAGTTATGCTTAAAAAAAATCATGTTCACGAACGTGTATTTTGAAATCCTTAATGCATTGTCCTGCTAGACATCCACATATTACACATTATTGTCGCTGTCAGTCTCTTCAGCACATTCGTTGTCCTCTGGCAAGTCCTTGTCCAATCATGCTTCGTTGAACACCCTGATGTTGTTTCTACAAGTTGTCAGGTCGCATTTGTGGAGAAGTACAGCCCTGTCCGGTGTTCCTGCTGCAGCTTTTGCTTTGATATATGGTATGCAGTCAAGGGAAAACTTACTTACAGTCATTTTCCTCCACACTGCCTTTATCTGAAAGCGAAATCATGATGATTTATTTACTGCTTCTTTGTTATGAATCAGATTGTCTGGGGTTGATGGAAGAAGATAATATACCCATAAGATCTGTAAGGTGATATGCAGTGGGAATGTTTGCTGGTCAAGAGAGGCACCCAGGCCTGTCTCTTCCATTACCTGCAGTGCAGTTCCTGCTGCATATCCTAACAAAATTCTCAAGATTATTCACATGTTTCAGAGGTAACCAACATACTGCTGAAAGTTTTGGTCTTGCCAAGATACCAAAAATGACAGTAAGGTCTCTTAACTATTAAAACAGAAGTAGTTGGAGGAATGTGCCTGAAACCTTTTAGTTTCTGATCAATAAAGTTTGCTAGATCATGTGAGGACTAATCTCAGTCCTGATGTACTTTTGCACAGTTTCTTTACAAGTGGTCTTCCTCAGTTACAAGTATATTGTAAGTATCAGCATATTAATTTTCAGTGAACTGGTTATACATTAGGTGAAAAGAATGGAATTAGTATCCAGGATTATTACTATTTCTTTAATAAAAAGCAGTTATTCTTTGATTGGGACTTGTTTTTTGGTAGAGGAATACATGCATGTCAAAAACTTTAGCAGAACTTGTAACAGAGTGAGCTCTTTGGTTGATAGAGTAGTGATTTCCAGACTTGAGAGAGACAAACATCAGTAACCTTTCTAGGTGGCATTCACATCCTTGATAGGTCTTGCTATTATAGGGGCAGATTTTCGAAGGTTCTTAACTCAGCTTCTAATTTAGTGCTCACTATTTTAAGCCTGCACTATGCCCAGGCAAACTAGGCTAAGAGTGGGTATTTACAAACTTGTGGCAGCTTCCACCAGACCTGTTCTTTTCAGAGGAGACAGGCAATTTTGACATTAACTTCTCCCTTTTGTACTTATTCTTTTTGGACACCTTTTAATTAAGATCTTTGGAGTGTTCAAGCAATCAGTGATCTCGTTTGGCACTTATTCAAGAACTTACCCTGGTGTGGGTTGCTGTGGTGGATTTCAACCTCAGACTCAGACCAATGTCCAACATATTCCCTCCTCTGCAGTCTCTTCAGGTGTCTTGGACTGACTGTCCTGGGACTTTGGGAACACATATTCTGACTTAAGACGTGTCTTTGAACCATGTCTGGTTTTATTTAGTGTAGTAGTGGGAAATAAGTTTTTTTCAGTTCTTTTTGGCTTCTTCTTTGTGCTGTAGAGGAGAAAGCAAAGCAGCTGTGTTCACAGAGCCTGTCTAAGTGCTGGAGGGAATTACACCTGGGTGACTACAAGGGAAGTGCAACAGCAGTGTGGGCTGCTGTGCTATCGCCTGAGTGTCAGTGCTGTTTTGTAGCAAGGCAGTTGGAGTTCATGTTTGGGAACTTTGGCTCCACATGCACTGTTTCAAAGAACATTTGGCTACAGAAGCTGAATTGAGCATCCTCACACTGGGCCTCCCAACCCTTCTGTCTGCAGAAGTGCAATAATACATTACACACACAGGTGGTCTCACTTGGAGTCGGGAAGACTTTGTAGGACTTGGATGTACATGGCAACTGGGAATTTTCCCATGAAAACGTCATTTTGCATGTATCCAAATTCTACAATGGTGCAAGGCATGTTTAAGGTTTGTTTTTAGGAAACTGATCACTTCTGTAATTTACCATTTGATAAATTAGAGGTCTGGTTTTGCTGCAGACACTGTTTTTTCATATGTGTTACCTTAAACTGATACTGTATTCCCTGGAACTTAGATTCTGGGTACAGAGTGTAATTACAAAGAATTTATTGTGGATTTAGTAAGTTACTGTCACTACAGTTTTTCTTGCTATTTAGAGAAAGGAAAAAAAAGGATGTGTACTCACAGTTCTAAAATTCAGATGAATTAATACAGTTTTATGAGTTGAACTACGAAGAACTTCAGTGATTATCTTGGGTGAATGCTGATTTTTCTGTTAAGGAATTTTCTGGGTAAAAATGGAACATACTCAAAGGTCACGATGGATTATATGCCTCGGGAATCTAAACTAGGAAACTTGCATTTGACTTTTTCTGTCACAACACCGAGGAGTTTTGTTTACAACAATCCCCTTGTGGTTGTTTATAGATGGCAGATTCTGATATGCTGTGCTAAATAGGCCACTTGCCAGTGGACAGGGGATTCTAAGTATGAAAAGCTGAAGCTTGCAAGAGGCTGATGTGAAAGATGTGATGGTGTCTTCTGTGGGAGTGAAGGGACAACATCAATAAATGCACATGTCACACAAAGGAACGGATTTTAGTTGGAACATGGAAGTTTTTTGAAGAGGGATGTAATGCTGCAATTAAGGAAGTAGGGAGGGAGAACAAGTACAGCAGTTCAGCCTAAGTGGCACAGCTTCCTGGGAGAATAGGCCTCCTTAGCGAGGTAACACTGTTTACAAGATCAGATATTTTGGCAGCACTTTAGAGTCTTAAATACTAAATGCTTTGTATTATTAATTAGATTTAAATTAAAACCGATAATTTAGATGTTCCTTTTTGTATGTTGTTTCAGTTCCTCTAAAGCTGTTTTGAAAATAAGTGCATGTGTGCTTATGTTTTCATGCATGTATAAATAATAAATCAACACTGAAATTAAGTATTAACACCATCAGCTCTGACTTTACATCCATTATTAAACTTGTGGATAAGTCATGCTCGAAATGTAGATGGCTTTTGTTACCTGGGCCACATTCCAGGCTGTGTCAGTGCAGTTGTGCTGCCTTTGGAGTCACTCAAGGTGTGAATGCATCACTTTTCTGGGACCAGAGGCATTAAATATGCATTGCAGGAACACTCACCTTGGCTTCTCTAGCAAAACTATTACAAGTGCAGTGTCAGTCTGCTGGGAGCCAAACTGGTCAAAAGGCCTGATTTCTATTTATACTGAACTCCCTGATGTTACTGATAATATTTGTCAGTTAAAAAAAAAAATACTCTGTCACTGTCCTGTCTTTCCTTTCTGCTTCCTTTTCAGCAATACCTGCCTAATATTTATTACTTGCTTAGGAGCTTCACTGTCTTCCTGGGTTGATTTAGTCATGGCAAAAGTATAGTAAATAATTTTTCATCAATTTTGAAGGGTGTTATCTTGTTGATTTTTGGAAAATTGAATAGTTCCATTCTAGTTTTGGGTTTTCTTTTGGTTTTCACTGTTTGGATTTAATAGCATTTAAACTTCAGCAGAAGTGAAAACTAAACAAGATTTCAGTGAAGTTTCTAAAATGGCAAATCTCTGCTTAGCGTGGATTGGTTAGAATTTTTTTGGCAACAAATATTTAGATTTCAAAATTCAGAGTTGCTGTAATCTTTGCATAAAAACATATTTGATGCTTTTTTAAAAAAAAAACAAAAAACAACTTTTAGAAAATATTTGTATTTAAATATGTATTTAAATTTTGAAAATAAAAGAATGTCTGATCTTTCCTAAGGAGAGATCTTAGTAGAATGTCATATGGATGGCCCCAGTCGTGCAGTTCAGCAGTATGTGTGCTGGTTATTCGTTCCCCACAGTCTGGATGCTGTTGATTCCAGAAGAACCTTAACCCCCGACTTTTTCTGGCTTACATGCCAACAATATTGCAGGATATTACTCAGATATTGTGAAGTTCCTGTTACTCTGAGTGCCATTAAGTAGCTGTCTAATCATTTTTCCCGTTTCCATGGCCCCTAGGGAAGGATTGGTACCTGGTGCACGTGTCCCTCACTGTGACAGACGTGAACGACAACGTCCCCGCCTGGGCCATGGAGCCCTTCCCCTTCCTGGCTGTGGTTTCCCCTGAAGCTCCAGGAGGTACTGAAGTGTACAAGCTGCTTGCTGTGGATGCAGATGAAGGGATCCATGGAACTGTGGAATATTTTCTCTTGGAAGGTAAATTTTAACCCTCCCATTCCCCACGTATTAAGCTTTGCTACTGTGGCTGTTTTTGTCTTTTATCCTCAGTTTTGTTAGTGAAAGACCTTCCCTTCTTCCTGCAAAAGGTTCATAAACCTTCAGCTCTGGGTGTGAGAAAAATCAACTTTTATTCAGGGTATGGACAGATTTCTTTGCAAAATTGGGTTCCTGCCCATCTTTTTGCCTGGGGGATGATGATGACTGGAGCAGTCAGTACTCCCCAGGGCTTTGGCAGGGGGGTGGCCGTGGGGACTGCCTGTTTATGAGATAAGACAGGATGGGGAAGGAGCACAGTTTGTTGGGTGGAGAGGAGGGTTAGTGTTACTATCCCTTGCAGCAGTCATGCTTCTGGTTCATCTCTAACAAAGATTTGAAGGTCTGGGTTGTGTAAAGCTGTGACAGACTCATTGGCAATTTTTTTGCATATCTCTTAAAAAAAACTTCAGTAATAGTTCAAACTATCTGAGCAGCAAACTGAAGTCCTCTTGGCCAGGACTTCAGTATGGTATGGGATATTTAGGGTCAAACAACAGCAAAGTATTAGAGGATAAAAGAAAGATGGAGAGAGGCTATTTACAAGGGCATGTAGTGACAGGACAAGGGGGAATGGCTTCACACTGACAGAGCACAGGTTTAGATTGGATATTAGGAAGAAATTCTTCCTGTAATGGTGGTCAGGCACCGGCACAAGTTGCCCAGAGAAGCTGTGGCTGCCCTATCCCTGGAAGTGTCCAAGGCCAGGTTGGACAGGGCTTGGAGCAACCTGGGCTAGTGGAAGGTGTCCCTGTCCATGACAGAGGGTGGAACTGGATGAGCTTTAAGGTCCCTTCCAACCCAAATCGTTCTATGATTCTGTGATACAGAAGAGTGGCAATTGTCCAGAGAAATAAAATACTATTTAGAAATGTAACCATGAATATCATGAATATAGTGATTTCTAAGTTCTAAACAAACTTTTGAACTTCAGTGTGAATGCTTATCCTAAGCCAAAGCCAACTGGGAAATTGTTACCATATTCTCCTCCTTTTTAATCAAGTAAAAGTGTTCTTGCTAACAGCAGCTTGTGGACCTGTTCTTTTTAGGTGGTGAAGACAGATTTGAAGTTGAGAGGGACTCTGGCTGGATTAAAACAACAGGTTTGCCGTTGGTGAGGGACAGGGAGTATTTGCTGACTGTATTGGCAGCAGATAAACTTGGAAGCAGAGGGTCTCCAGCCTCTGTTTCTGTTCTTGCTGGATTTCGACCACCACAGTTCACCAACATGTCATACTTTGTGTATGTCCCTGAGAGCACACCACGAGGAGAACCGTAAGTAACAGCTAAAACACTGCAGTGAGGTTGTGTTCCAAGTTGTAACTTCTGCTTGATCTTCCCAAAGCCTCATATTGTTTGTGAATTGTAATACATACTGTGAGCAGCAGTTCAGTTCTCTTATTAGAGGTGATCAAGATACAGTTTGATGATGTATTTTTTAGTTATCCTTTTATAGAGAAAAGTGGTATTGCATAATTGTGGTTTCTTGCTTTTTCAAATGATATGGAAAGAATTAGAAGATGCTGGTTGTGTCTTAATTTTCAAACTAAATGCAGAGTACAAATTAGTGCTGTTACATCACAAAGGAAGATATCCTGTGTGAAAGAACATAATGATTTTATGTGTCAAATTTGGAGAATCGACTTCTTCAAAGAGAAAATTGGAAAAAACCAGAAGACTTGCTTTCCTGTGTTCATCACAGTGACAAACTGAGCAAAAATGAAGATGCCATAGAAGTTGTCATCTTATTTTTCCATCCTTTGTCTAACCGTGTTGATTGAAATATCACAGAAAATGTTAGTCCTATAGATCCACCTGAATACTCAGTGCCTTCTTTTACAAACTTTTTTTTTGTTACAGCAGATATTTGTTCTTCCACGTGAATTGAAAATACTTTTGTCCAGTAAATATCTTCTTTCTGTGGCAATTCAGCTGTTTTTTTATATTACATTATCTGTGGTGTTGTATTTTAACTGTTCAATCTACAACATTTAGTTTTACAGTGACTGAATAACCAAGGACTGTTAAGATAAAATATTAATAGTAGATAACAGGTTTTTTCTTTAAAACTACAATAAAATGCACAGGCATAAAAGGAATTCAAGAACTACAAAATACTATAATATCTAACAGGTACCTACAGTCTTGGGAATTAAAAATAACTAGATTCTTTATAACTATTTTTATAGCTATTTAGAAATAGGTTTGCACACCTAAGATAGTAGATTAGTCAGTTGGTCAAATTGCTTGGTAATATCCGAAAGGAATTAAGTATTTAATGTGGTTTTTACATCAGAAAAGGTTTGAATATACGAAGTGCACCCTGTGAAAGTGGTTTCTGTGGTGTGTTGACCAGAAATAGCCATGAAAATCCATTTAGAATCCCAAAATTCTCATGTTTAAATTGGACCGATACCTAAATATGCAGGAGAACAGAGTTGCTGTCATGCACTGGATGTCTGGGTTTAGGATTTCCTAATTACAGGCTGATTTAAAACTGGGGCTGAGCAGAGGAGCATTACCAAATCTCCCTCTTCCTTTGGTCTGCCAGTGGTGCTAATCAGCTCCAGCTGCATGGGCAGGCTGAGCCGAGAGAATACAAAGCCAAAAACAGACAAAGCTTTTCAGTTGGGTTGTTAAATGTTCTCCCAGCACAGCCTTGTGGTTTTTAGTGCTGACAGGAGAGGAGAGATGGCATGAGCATCCAGCCAGGGCAGGGAGCTGGAAGGGGGGCAGAAGAATTCCTGGTGGCAGGAATGCAGTCGTGCACTGGCTGGAACTGCCTGTGAAACCCCATCACTGGAAAATACAGAACAAAACTCCAGTGAGATAATGACCTACAGGAATGTTTCCCATTGTTTGTAGTGCACCTGAGGGAAGTGAGAAGACAGCAGCATGGAAATACAAGGGGTGAAAAAGGAGTTTGCACAAAATGAGTTTTGTCTTATTGATTGTAATTGTCACAGGATCACACCTGGTGGTGGGTTCTCCTGGGAGATGGAATTCTTTTTCCTAAGGAACCTGCATGATAAGCTGACAGACAGTTGAGGAATTAGTATACTGGTTTAAATGTCTTAGTTTTTAATTTCTTCTTTTACTTCATCCTGTGGGTGTTGTCTCCACTTGAAGGCTTTAAAGACATTGGACTTCAGTGGGAAAAAGACAGTGCCAGACAAGAACTAAAACCATATGTCCTGTGTAAGCTGTAACACCCACGCTCTTAGGGCCTGGCTCTTGTCCTTTTGCAGTTATCTGTTGGAACTTTAGGGTGGTATGACTGCAGCAGCAAACTTACTGTGCTGATATTAAAATGAATCTTTATCATCTTGCTTTATCTTTTAGCTTCCTGCCTGAAAACCATCTTCTACTGCTGTAGAAGGAAGTTAGAGCAGGCAAATTCAGCTACAGCAAAAATTAAATCCTCTGTTCCTGTGTTTTTAATCCTTACTGTGTTCTGCTTCCAAGAATCCTGTCTTTATCTGTTTAACCCCAAGGTGATAGAACTACTGTGTAACAAAATGTTTGAATTGGTGTTTAGATACAGCTGTCACTGAGTTCAGTGAGGATAGCTCAGAGCAGACCTACAGGGTGGCACTATCACTTATGATATGCATAGTTTTTGTCATATTTCGCAGAATATTGTATTATATGCTTGAGTTCTCTCTTTTTATTTTTTTTTTTTAATGCAGCTTTCTTGCAGTCACTGCTGTGTCATATCAAAAGAAATCCCTGAGCTACAGTTTACTCACTAATCCTGGTGGTCTATTCAGTATTGATCAGGCAACAGGAGAGATCAGTTTAACTCGGAGTGTGGATTATGAGAGTGACCCACACCAGTATCTGCTTTTGGTCAGAGCAGAGGAGGCCGAGGAACAGTTCAGCAGTGCTGCTGAGGTAGGTGCTCCCCTCTGGCAGCCTGCATGTAATTCCATTTTCCCTCAGCCTTTTGATTTCTGTACAGACTCACCAGGAGCTCCCATTTCTGTGTGTTCTGCTGTCCTTTTTAGAAGTCTTTCTGTCTGTGGATAGATGTTGAAGACTGGTTGAGGTACTCTTAGAGTTCACTCTTGCAGATGCTCTAAAGGCTGTTTTGGGGGAGCAGTATTCTATCCCATCACAGATCCTAAGCCTCATCTGGGAAGACATGGAGATAGGTGCAGCCAAGCCAGACATGAGGTTTTGTCTTACTCTAAACCCTCATACAATGTGACATTTAAGATTTGTTCCAGTTTAAAACAAAGACACAGCAGAAAATTACTTATTTTGTATCAAAATAAGTAAAACTTGTAAAAATAAAAAGTAATAAAAACTCATAGATACTAAAAATTTATGGTTTGTGGTATTTTAGAAAGCTCTTTGAGAGCAAAAAGATTTCTGAATATAGTTATTACACTTGCTTGAATTCATGGATTCACTGAGCTGGGAAAAGCATGCAGTATGAGCTTCTTCCTCCTGCAGGAAATAAGGTGTACACTATAGAGGAAACAAGAGACAATTATTAGGAGACACGGAGAGCCAGGGAAGCAGCATGTCAGTGTAACAAATACTGGCTGTAGCACGCCAGAGATGATAGTTTCTATTGCCCCTTTAATGTACTACAAGATGAAGAGGGGCAGAAAATGACTTGAAAGAGGATTATGAGATGATTTTACAAATACATTTAGCCTAAATGTAGTTTAACTGGTACCTGCTTTACACTGATACAACCTCAACGGTTGAGAGAGAGAAACTCTAGTTTGTGCATATCTGCTCTGTAAGGCTCGATGGAATACAGCTCTACCTCTGTAATGCAGAATGCCCCAGGCAGCTTCAGAGAGCCTGAAGTGCAGCAGGATGAACGGCCAGAAAGGCTAATTTACACCCTCCTTACTGCTTGGAGTGTAAACAATGCAACTGTGGACTCATACGTGACACAGGAATAAGAAAGCATTTTTAAACATGTTAGAAGCAAAATTGTATTTCTTTCTTGATTTGCCAGAACCACAGAACATTCTGGGTTGGAAGGGACCTGCAAGGATCATCGAGTCCAACTCTTAGGCCTGCACAGGACACCCCAAGAGTCACACCTGAGAGTGTTGCCCAAATGCTTCGTGAACTCTGTCAGGCTTGGGGCTGTGACCACTGCCCTGGGGATCAGTTTACATCTGATTTGTGCTGCTCTAATTGAATTCAGAACTTGGTCTTGGAGATTTATACTGCTAAAATGTAATATGCTTGGCAGTAGAGCTTTTAGTGTTACGAATCACAGAAGTGTTGTAAGATAAGATAACGGAAGAAGGGTGCTTGGCAAGCAGATGGTCCATTTTCCTTTAAATTAGTAGTTGGGAATAACCAATGGAGATGAAGGGTGAGTGGAAAACATTGCTGCAGGGTCTGGGACTTGGCAATTCCTAGTATCTTGGAATGTAATATCTCTGCAGGAAAAGAGTAATCTAAGAAAAATGGTTTGTTCTATGTGCTATAGCTGCTGAAGACCTCAAGGATGTTTTTGGGAAGTTCTTTTACGTGATATGTGTAGAGTACTGAACCTGTTCCCTTGAATCACTTTGCTGTTTAACATTCCCCTCTTCTCCATTAAGGTTTTGGTTGTAATCACAGATGTGAACGATTGTGCCCCCGAATTTCATCAGTCGATTTACAGCAAAGTCGGTGTTCCTGAAACAGTTCCTATGACCACTGCACTTCTGCAAGGTCAGTACTCCTGAAACCATTCGTTACACTGAGTGTGTATTTTTTTTTTCCTCCCACTAGTTAGAATTCAGTTCAGAGGCCAAAATTTCCTGTCCCAGCATGGGTGGTTGCAGCTCTCTGAAGGCAAGTGGAACCTTGTAGAATTCTGTCAGAGTTATTTACTGCTGCCACAGCCCAAATAATTTTGGGGGAGGGGGAGACAAAGGAAAGAGATCTTCTCTGTAGGATTTTGAAGTAGCAGAACTTCAGTTGTGGTTGGTATTGTAGCAGCAGGCTCATAGTAGCAATCTTGCTACATTTCTTGAAGGAAGGAAGTGATGTTGGATCAGAAATTATGGACACTTCAGCTCACATTCTCTGCCCATCTCTGAGAGTCCTTTGTGGGCTTAATGTAGGAATTCTGCTCTCTTGCATTAAAAGCTTCATGTACAGTTTAACTGTTCTATATGAGGTTTTGTTTGCATGCTTGACAAAAAGACTTTGCTTCTGCCCAGTGGAACCAATAACTTAAGCTTTAAGTGATGGTGCTCTGTAAAATGTGTCAATAAAGCAATTTTTTGTCAACTTAGCAGTTGTACAAGAGCCTTGTATTAGTCTTTAACCGTCACATAAACTTTTTCTAAATCTTGAGGGGGGAAAAGGAAATTAAACGACAGGAAAATTGCTTTTCCATGGTAAACAGGATTTTATAACCTCCTACTGTTCTGCTTAGTGATTTATCCTGTACTAATGGTAGTTAGTTACTGTTCTGGTAACTGTGCTTCTAGCATGGATTTTTGTAGGCTATGAGTAGGATCTGACAAACACATAAGGTGCATCAGTTGAATAATGTATGTAAATATTCCGTCTTTAGTTTAGATCTGTTTGAGTGATCTGAAGTCAGCACTGTGGATCAGGTGGACATGAGAATATACATTTCTGTGTGGGAATGTGTTCTTGATAGTACAGGGCTCTTTAAATCCACCAGACAAAGGCAAGATCTAGTGGCCGGATTCAGCTGGGGACTTCACTTTTGTTTATTTTTAAATGACTTACTTTCAGGTAAGGGTTAGTTCAGTAAAAAGCACAGGGGAGAGCACATTTTTATAAATGATTTCAAGCACCACGTGCCAAGGCAAGGCCTACTACAGCAGTAGTTACAGCACTTAGCTTTCCAATTCACTAACTTTGATCTACCCAATGTCTTTCTCTTCTCTTTCAATAGTGACAGCCACTGACTGTGATTCCAAAGAGAATGCCCAATTGCTGTATTACACATTGACTCAAGACTTTGGTATCACTTCTCATGGCACCATTTTCCCAGCAACACGGTTGGACTACGAGCGACCCAACCACCTTTATGAGTTCATCATTATGGCTGTGGATCAAGGGCAAGAGCCAAAGACTGGGACAGCAACCGTCAGGATCCACGTTTCAAATGTGAATGATGAAGCACCTGAGTTTTCCCAGGCAGTGTAAATACATATTCCTCAAACTCTTGTTATCTTTGTCATTTACTGTTGCATTTTGTGTTTTGGTTGAAAGGCTGATCACAGGGTGGTGACTGGCCTTGGTTCAGTCAAATCTGAGAGCTGGACTGACAAATGTTTTCACTCTGAGACTCTCTTACTAGCAGGAAGAATTAGAAAAGGTAGTATATGGACATTCCCTTCTGACAGATCTTGCACTTATATTGCTTCCAATGTGTACTGAAAGATATGATGCAGTAATTTCAGATTATACAGTTCAAGAGGACCCCTCCACCACCAAAGGAAATCAGGCAGAAAAAACAGGCAACACAGTGTTACCCTGAGCCCTCATCCAGAAACATGGTGAATTTTGCCTTTTATTTAGGCAGTTTAAACTTAGAGTCAGCAATCTGCATCTCTGGTTTATAGTTGTTAAAGAAAAATGCTTAGGTGACAGAATCCTAAATGACCACTGAGTTATAAAACACACAAGATAAATGCCAGTAAGTGGAGTTCACTTAATTTCACTTAGTCCTATGCCCTCCAAGCTGTATATATATGTATATTTTTCCTTCTAAAGCATCCATAAGCACTTTTCTTCCATGGTTGGGGCTCACAAACATCTGAAGCAATGCCAAAAGTACTATAAACTTGCATTCATGTTAAAGACTTAGTAATGGAATTTCCAGTCAGCTTCTGTATCAGCCTTCTACTCTTAGAAGTTGCTCAGAACAAAACCGAGGCAGAGATTTCAGTGATGTTAAGCTTGGGGTTTAGCTGAACAAAACATCAAAGCTTTCTGACAGTGCTTGTTGTGTGTAAAGATAACCTCAGTCTTCAAAATCTTGCGCCCTCCTTTCTTTTCTGAGCATTGCTTTGGAGGTAGAGCTTGGAAAATTTGATCTTTTGTAATTTCTTATTAGATCTCTCTGTATTTTCAAACACTAAACCAGGTTAAGTTTCTCACTCTTCAGCTGGTGCCTATTTTTCATTTATTTATGTGTTTAATATTCAGAGACAATGAATATTTATCTATATCTGTTCCTAATATTTTAATCATAAGTGAGCGATGCTGTTAAAGGTGCCGTAAACATCTCTAACAAATTGGAAGCAGAAAATATAGTTTAAAAAAGACCCCAAACCCTGCCAAGTAATATTTAAAGTTTACTGAAGAATATGATTAAAATAAGCATTATTTTAAATTACCAAACATTTACAAGAAGCTTTTCTGTTCTTTGTGCAGTAGCAGGGAAACTGCTGTTGTGCGTATGTCTAGATTGGCACTGGAACTGAATTCAGCTCCTGGGATTCAAATTATCTCAAGTTTTTGGTTAACTAGGCTTTGATTTTATTCTGTCTTTCCTGTTATGAAAAAACCCTTGAACCCAGAGGTGAATTTCAGGCATGACTTCGTTGACGTTTTCAATGAAATAGAATCATTGGGAGCACACGTAGATTAGGGCCTGTTGAGAGACTAGTTTGCAGTTAATGTTATGCTCTGTGACAGGCTAATACAAATCTAGATGATGATGTTGTCCTTCTAGCCCTTTGTTTAAATAGATTTACAGTCCAGTATAAACTCATGATTCCTTGCCACGAGCTTTCTTTCGTCACAGTTATTCTTTATCTCAGTTATGAAATGCTTAAGGCTACCACTCTGTTTCATTTTGTCAGTTTTTACTTTCTCTTTTTTAAGAGACCTCTTCTGAACTCTTCTGTCCCTGTATTTCACGTTAAAAATTATCAGCATTACTGTTCATTTGCTTTCCAGATGAAGAGTTAAGACAGTATCTTGAGGGTTGTCACCGAGCTAAAGCAGAATAATTTACTTCTCTTACTTGGTTGAATATAAAACTGGGGGAAGAAAAGAAACTGTTTCTATGAAGGTTTCGTTGCAAACACACGTATCTCGACAACGAAAACTAAGGGAGAGGTTTTCTTTGCATCCATTTTCTTTAAATATTTTGCTATTCTCAGCACATGGCCAGTGGGTCCATAAGCACTCTGAACCCAGTGGTGCACGTGTTTGGGTGGATACAGGCAGCTGTAGTTCATTCTTACAGCTGAGCTTTGGGGATATCTACTGTGGACAGGTCTGTGGTGTGCTTAGTCTGACCTATGCTCAATCCAGTCAGATAAAATAATAAATATTTGGGACTTGGCTAAAGCAGGGAGCTTTTCTACTCCAGAGAGCATTAAGCTTAGGCTGATAATGCCTCTTAAAAGCTTAAAATGTCAGTGATGTGTCTGGACTTGGGAAGAGATTTTTGTAAAAGTGACATTATGCACATATCCTCCAGATTTGATTCTCATCTTAGTCATGCTGGGGCAAAGACTGCACTGAAAGCATTTTGTGGGCTTGTCTCAGAAAGTGTGCTGTAACAGGCCCTGCTTTAACTTACCAAATGTTTGCTGTGGGTCTGTGAATCATGAAGCTCATTTTTTTAAATTAAAAAACCCGAGTGACTTCTGCAGTTAGCACAAGTCTTCAACAAGTCTGAGCTTCAAAGCCATGTTTCTGCTGGAAATTTGCGGTGGAAACCTGTGGGGGTTAATGACAGAAAGACATGGATGATGGGACAGATCATCAATACTGCTATCTCACTGATTAACAAAGAAGCATTGTACCAGTGTAGTTGTATTAGTACATTACAAATCTCTGCAGTGCCCTCTGAACAGGTAATCAGTAGATGCTGTAAAGCTTAGTTCTCAGTACATTATTTCCTGTCTAAATTCATAAATTGCTGGGGTTTTTTGTTTGTTTTTTTTTTTTTTTTTTTTTGTTTTTTGTTTTTTTTTTTTTTAACAGCTACAGGAGTTTTGTTTCTGAAGATGCAGGCCCAAACACCCTGATTGCTACAGTTAATGCTGTTGACCCTGATGGAGATGGTGTGACATATGAGATTGTGTCTGGGAATCAGAAGGGAAACTTTGTTATTGACCCTAAGAAAGGTAATGATAGATTAGCTCTTTGCTGCTGCAGTAATGTTGATTCTGTTGTGATGCACTTTGAATTTCACAGAATCACAGAACAGAACCACAGAATATTCCTGAGTTGGAAGGGACTGACAAGGATCATAGAGTCCAGCTCCTGGCCCTGCACAGACACCCCAACAACCCCACCCTGTTCCTGAGAGCGTTGTCCAAACCCTCCTGGAGCTCTGGCAGCCTTGGTGCTCTGCCCTCTGCCCTGGGGAGCCTGGGCAGTGCCCAACCAGCCTCTGGGGGAAGAACATTTTGCTGAGATCCAACCAAACCCTGCCCTGACACAGCTCCAGCCATTCCCTTGGCTGATTTGGTCACAATTAGGTAGCTATTATAAAACTGAATGCTATCTTTGAAGCTTAATTTTAAAAAGTGCAGGGGAAGGATGCATAGACTCTCATTTAATGTTAAAAAAAGGTATAATTTCCTGAAAGTTTTGTATGATTGATCCTCTTTACTTGTTCAGTGTTTGCTTTCAGTCTGTAACTTAATAGAACATTATTACAGATAACAGGGAGCTTAATAGACAGTAACTTCATAAAGAATGTTATTGATAACAGTGTGACATCCCAAAATGTCAGACAAGGATCTGAATAGCATTTGATGTAGGAAACTGGACATTCTGGTTTTTAGATGAGGCTTCCCCCCCACCATGCTTACGTCTGTCCTGATTACACGTGTGAGCAAACTTTTTTTAGCCAAGTTTACTTTTGTTGTACTGACACAAAATGATGCATTTGTAGGTAGAATGACACTACCATTGTTGTTATTTCAGTGAAGGCAAAAGTATATAAAATCTGAGCTAAAAAAAATAGTTTTTATTTAAGGACAAAATCATTCCCATGGCCATTGTTATTTAGCCAAGAACACTGCATGCATGTGAAAAAAAAGTGTGTGGATAATACTTTTCAGTTTAAGGCATTTGTTCTGAACTAGCAATTTTTAACATCTTTTTCTTTTCAGCAGTCACATATTTTTAAAACATGAACAGGAAAAAAAATCCCACCACATTGGTGTTCTCATTAGAAAAAAATAAATAAAAAATTGCAGAAACACCCAACGTACAAGTAGGTTGGCATATCCCTTTAAATTAATAGGATTGATTTGCTGTTGATTGCTTGAAAAAAAACAAAAGAGGATGTTTTGAGATTGAAACAGGCAAACAAACTGAAATCCCATTGAAGGACTGAATTAACTTAATTAACTTCAGTTAAACTACTTTGTATTTTGAACTGCAATCAAAATTTGAACTTAGAGTTTTCAAAGCATAAGCATTGAATATATAGGAAGGCATAAGCTGCCCTAAGTTATTCTTTCTCTTTATTTCATGGAGTTCACTTAACATGAAATTTTAATTTCGATGCAGTCATGGTTTTGCAATATTAATGTGTAGATTCTGAAATGTTCCCAAAAATATGGTCTGCAGGTAACTTGGAAGTGTTGAAGTATAATCCTGAATTTATTGTGAACTCCTTTCTGACTTAAAAAGAGAGTTTCAGGTTCTGAGAGTTAAATTTCTTAAGATCCTTTGTCACCTGAAGAGGAACAGTGGTTTTGAAAGTGTCTAATTGCCACAGCATTAAGATATCTGACACTTCTGAAAACCCTTTTTTTAAGTGCTCAGAGCATTTTAACATTTGACTGATAGCATCTCTTGGGATTAGCTCCATAGTTTTAATGTAGATAATCATGTATAGGTATGTTTATACTTTTTTGGAAATTAATTTTATAGTCTTTGAAACTTTATTTTAGGCACATGAGCATTTTTTCCAAGACACTTTTGGGCTTTAGTTGCTGAATAAACTATTAAAGGTTTATACAGTGATTTGCAGCAGTTCCTTTTCAGGGATGATGTCAGGGGAATAGTCTGTACCCCCTTGGCAGAAATGCGAAGGTAAAGTGGAGATGTGTCAAAGATAAGTGCTGCAGCTAAAACAATACATCTGCAAGCAAATTGAGTGACACTGATGCTGTGACAATCCTCTGTTGTAATGGCAATTACTGTTATTCCTGATGAATAACAGAAGTGATGGATGGATGATGGAGCAAAAGCACGACAGCTCCTCGCTGCATGGTCTCTGTTTTTGTAGCACGTCTTTCCCTGACAGTGCCTTTACATCCCACCCAGCAGGGTGTAACATTTGAGGGAATTATCAGAGTAGCAAAATAGAGGTTTCTGAGGCTGTGCCTCTACAAGCAAATGCTGCTGTGACTGTGCTGCAGAAGGCAAAGTTGAAGTAGTTCCAGTTGAGCTGTGGGTGGCAGCTGCAGCAGGAGGCTGTGGCACGTGTTTCATTGCAGTAATGATACAGCAGCAGAGCCAGGCTCACTGGTGGGGCAGGTGCAGGTAAAACACAAGTAAAACACAATGCTTCTCTGTCTTTTTTTTTTGTTTTATTTTCCATTTTTTCTGCAGCAGGTAGATGAAAGCTGTTCTGTGCAGGTCAGCTGAGGTGTAGCTATTGTCTCATTTAACTCTGTAGCCATACCTGCAGACAAACCTGTTGTGATGTCTTAATTTTGTTTTAATATCAGACTGCAGTAAAAACACCATAGTTAAATTAAACTGCAGCAGCCTTATGGTTTATTTGTGAGTAGGCAAACCAGAATGGTTTGTTGTCATTCTTACTGGTGAGAATAATAATGGTAATTGGTTAATGTAGAAAAAACCCCCCACAACCTGTTGTTTTTACAGGGCTAGTTAGACTTCGTTCAAGCCCGTTTCCTAAGCTGCAGGGGACAGAATATGTGCTTAATGTCACAGCTACTGATGATAATGCCTCTGGAGGGCCCCATCCCCTTACAAGTACAGCCCAGGTTGTTGTGAAAATTGATGATGTCAACAATAACAAACCTGTCTTTCAAAAGGTAAATATTTGAGGCTCATTCATTTGTGTTGTACTGTGTGTAAATGTTTATTTAACACTGTGTTGTCACTGCAAGTGTGCAGCACATGAGCTGCTGGGGGGGGTGCTCTGCTTCCCTCTCCTTTTGAGTCCTGATGCCTCTGTCTTCTCCATCTTTTCCACCCTTCCCTAAGACCAGCAGGATTTGTCCTCCTCTTGTGTCCTGCTCTGTGAGCGCTGTGCTCCCTGAACCACACCTCATCTCTGGCATTCCAGAACATGAGATTGTGATGCACTTTTGGAGTTTCCATGTGACATGTGGCTATCTATGCAGTGGACCTGTTTCAGAATATTCCAAAATACCTCTCCAAATTACATAGGCTTCCTTTCGTGGTCTGGAACTGATGAGAGAAGATTGAGTGTTTTAGCTTAAATAGTAAATATTGTAAAAAATAAATACTGTCACTTGTTTTCAGAATGCTAATTCATATTAAAGATCTGTTGTCTAAAAATTTTAGGTCTGATGCTGATGGCTCAAATGTTGATGGACAATGTTGCATATTTTGAAAAGTCAGCAACTATTCATGTCAGTCTTGGAAATTCTCAGTAACCTCTCCTTGACCAAGTTACTTTGTGTAGAAATCCCTTTCTGACCAAAGCAATTCTGCAGTTTGGGCAAGTGTATGCCCTCTTTTTTTATTAGACTTTTGCTAATTTAGAAAAATATTTGCATTTGGAAGTAACTGCAGCTTTTTCTCCAAATATTTTCATTTGTTGGAGATGCTCAGTGGCCTCATGTTATGCGTGGTTCATATAACCAAAAAATAGCAGGTGAAGTCTGTAAATTAATGATGGTACAGATAAAACATTAACAGCAATGCATGGGAATGGAAGTGTTGCTGAATTGTTTTTCCTTTTTTTCCTTCTCTGGTATATATTTTTTATAATTGCATGGTAAGTCCTTGATTTTTCTGTTGTTTTTTTATTTTCTCTCCTGTCTTAGTGCCAGTATTATCGGGAACATGCTTCTGTCTTGGAAAACCAGCCTTCAGGGACAGTTGTACTGCAGGTTGAAGCCACTGATGCTGATGAAGGAGCCAATGGTATAGTGAAATATGGCTTGATGCACAGAGATGGTGTCCTACCAGCCTTCACTATTCATCCTGACACAGGTAAAAAAAATGTCAGAACATTTAGAAACCACTTTGTAACACTGGTGGAAAAAAGGCTTAAATAAAATCAGACTTCATGCTTAGTTTTTTTGACAGCAGACAAAATATAAACTGTATTAACTGCATGAACAAGTATTCCATGAAACTTAAGTTTCATACGTGTCCACTACTGAACTAAAACTGATGTTTTCCCTGAAATGTGAAAATTCTGCTGTGTGAAGTAACTTGTGTGTTTTTGTAACTGGATTTAAAAAAACCCCAAACATTATCTTGCAATATTGCTAGTGGCATATAAATGATTTATCCAAGTGACAGTAGTCTTACAAACAGCAAAGGAATTTAGTCTTGCAAGGTTGAAAATAAGTTCATTTTGAACTTTTGGAGGATGGAAGGCATGAAACATCCCTCTGCCCTGTACTTACTGCTCTTCAAAAGAAATATTTCTTTAATAAACTCATTCTCTTAAAGTTAGTTTGATACTTATCTGCATTTTCTAAATGTAAGTCCAGTTGTGTGTAAATGTAAGTGTAACTGAAGTTTGTATCTGCCTGAGCAGAACAGTGTCAGCTGCTGAAATTGTGAAATCTTGTCTTTGGATCCTTGAACCCAAAGTTCATGTTACAGGTGTATTTAAACTTCTGCTTTGTGTGTCGGTGTGTTGACAGACCAAAAAACATCTACATGTTGAATATTTTCAGATGCCTAATATTTTAACTGTCTGGTATTTACTTTGTTTTCAGGAGTTCTGACAACTGTTCAGGTATTTGATCGAGAAAAACAGAGGGAATATCCCATCACTGTGACAGCAACAGATCAGGCAGCGGAACCACTCATTGGAATATGTCAGATAAATGTTGTCATCCTGGACCAAAATGACAATGACCCCAGATTTGAAAACACCCACTATGAATGTAATTGAGAGTCATTGGATAGAGTTTCGGTGCCCTGAGTGTGAGCTTGCCTGATGTCTCAGATTTTGGGGTTTTTGTTTTCTTCCTGGTGGTAGAATATGTGACAAACTAGGTGATTGCAGCCAGGGATGCTCTTACCTTAATTAGTTGTAGAACTGTTACTCTGTGTAATGTGATGTAATAAGTATGGTCTTGGCTCATTGGCCTTGCTTATGGGAAAATTCCTGGAAGCAATAGCCATGTCTTCCCTTACCTGAGGATACCAAGTGTCTGGTACTGCACAGGGATGGGGAACCTGTGATAACAATGTGGGTGTGCAGTGCTGGGCATTAACTGTATCCTTGGTTTTCAGATCCAGTAGATTCCTGTCATAACTTTTGATTGCATAGTTTTCCTTTTCCCATTTGAATTTCATAATTCTTCATTGTCTGTTGTTTTACCTCTCCTTGTTGGTTCTTCAAAAAAACCCTTCCTGTTTATGGAAGCACCCCAAGACATGTATAATATTAATAAAAAAAAAATGAAGACTGACAATTCTCAATTAGTTTTACAATGCAAATCCTAGAAAGTAATTTCTGACAATGTGGTCCTTCTGGTTTTATGCAAGAAATTAAAATTCATTTTAAGTATAATACAGAGCAATTAGTCTTTTATTAAAATACAATTTTAAAAATTACAAGAAATAAGAATTCTAGGTTATGAATGTGATAATATGAAGTTCAAATGTGATCCACAGCTCTGGAGTGATAGCAGCCCTTTAAAATACTCAGTGCAATGTGTATGGCCATTGTTCCAAGGAAGATCAAGTTATACCTTCCATACATTATTACTTTAGTATTTCTTCATGGCTAAATGAGATGTCCATGGTACTTCAGTGAATGAATGATGTGTTTGAAATATCCTTTCCTTACATTAGATTTCTTAAGAGAGGACACAAGAGTTGGGACCAGCTTCCTGCGTGTCGCAGCCCGGGACGATGACTACAGCTCAAATGCTGCCATCACATATTCCATAGCAAGTGAAGAACCAAATTACTTTCAGATTAATCCTACTACAGGCTGGGTGTTTGTGAACCAACCCATATCTCAGGTGTGGTGCTTGCTTTCCTTTCTAAGCTGATTATGTCAGTGTATCCCGGGAGGGACTGAGGCCATGAGTTCGTGTTGCCCCGTCACACTGAAGGATCAATACGCTGTGTTTAAATTGAACTTGAGTCTAAGGCTTTTAGCTCATGAGACTGTAAATTGCATATAAGCAAACCTTGCTTTCAGCTGGAAAGCAGCTGAGGGTCTGCTATTCCCATTTCCCTAGCTTTGACATGCTAATTGGAGGGCTGAGGTCATAAGCAGGGGAGCAGGAACCCAAGTGTAGGACTTCACCGTGTTAACAGGCAATGAGTTAAGGCACAAACCTGAGTGTGAAATTTTGGTCCTGATACAGATTCCCTACTTGATTTATGTTAGTTGTGGTGGACTAAGTGTAGCTATCCCTCAGGAAGATGAAGGCATAATGAATAAAATTGTTGCACGAAAGATTGATCAGTTTGACCATTTCTAAACATCTGCACAAACAGTTTGAGGTTTTCAGAGTTCTCAAGTAATTTTTGTTAAAATGAAAATGTTATTGTAGATGCCAGTTTTTAAATACCTAACAGATATTTTTAATACTGAAATTTAACTTCTAAGTTACTGACACACAGTTTGGTGAAGATATGTCCTTTTAGTATGTTTTCTTTAGTGAATCTAAGAACCCTGTAGACCTAATAAAAACTTTTTATAGGTAAGCTAAGGGAACTCAGCTTCACAAAGTGGGCTATTTTGGTTCTGTTTAGAGTTTGTGTGAAATGTACTAAGGTGTATTGAGACATATCAAAATACTCCAGCAATCTTCAGTAAAGCAAATAGCAGAATTTTCATCAACTTTACACCTGTTTAATATTTTGAGTTCAATTGAAGATATTTTTCTTCTGTGTAGATTTAAGTGTGCCTTTAATTTGACGTATCAATTTATTTTGGAGCCCTATTCAAAACCTTCTGTAATTAAACCTTTTTTACTGTTCAGAGGTCATCTATAATTCGAGAAGTTATTGCTACAGATGGAGGTAATAGGAGCACTAAAGTTGAACTTGCTGTAACTGTTACCAGTGCAAAAAACCAGCCTCCACAGTGGGAAAGAGACAGCTATGAAGTTGTTATTCCAGAGAATATTACACGAGATGCCTCAGTTTTGGTAAGAGTGGACAGAGTTGTTTGTCTGTCTGTAGCTCTAAGGCTTTAGAGTAAGTGAATGGTTTTTATTTGTTTAAATGTGAGCTTTTATAACAGTTCTGTGTTTTGTAGCTGAGTACCTGGGAGAGTCAAAACACAAAAGCTTTGGGAAATGTTGATGTACTTGCAGAAGTGTTGATTACACACACTTTTTGAACTGTGCAGACAATCAAAGCAACTTCTCCCCTTGGTGATCCCCGTGTGACTTACAACCTGGAGGAGGGACTTGTTCCGGAGACCAACATGCCGGTTCGCTTCTACCTGACTCCAAACAGACACGATGGTTCTGCTTCAGTCCTGGTAGCTGAGCCCCTGGACTATGAAACAACAAAGAGCTTTCTGCTGAGGGTTCGAGCACAGAACGTTGCTGCAGTTCCTCTGGCAGCGTTTACCACGGTCTATATTAATGTCACAGGTGTGTCGGCCCTTCGGGGATGTTACACCAGAATTGTGCACATTTTTTTCTTTAATGCTTTATAGTTTTCTCTGTCTGTGCTCTTTTGGTGTTTCAGATGTCAATGACAATGTCCCATTCTTCACTTCATCCATCTATGAAGCCTCAGTAACAGAGGGAGCTGATGTTGGGACATTTGTCATTCAGGTGTCTGCCACCGACCTTGACCTTGGTCAGAATGGGGAGGTAAGGAGGGGGACCTACATCTCCCTTGATGAAGGGTGGAGAATAACTTCTGTGTGAGCAATGGCTAATAGTCTGGGAGTCTTCAGCCTAGAAAAGGGAGGACTAATAGGGAAATGTAGAATGAAATAAAGTAGTTTATTACAAGCTTCTCTGTGTTGCCATGTGAAAAATGAAACTGAAACTAGTATGTGTGAGACAGAAAACAAATAGGAAATATTTATACAACCTGGAGCTTAGGTGAAGTACTTGGTATAGAATGCTCTGTTTTGGAAGGTCAGCATAGGCCTAAAATGAGATTGGATAAATTAATGGAAGAAAAACCATGTTAAAAGCTTCTACGAGTTGTAAATCACTGGGGGTACTGCAAACTGAATCCTTACAAAATATGGCAAGTTAACACCCAAAGTGGAGATATTCCTTGCTGATTTAAAAAATTGAAAGTAGGTATATCCTTAGAACAAGAGTGCAAGCTGAGGGCTATCACAGAAACGTGTATATGTATATATATATATATAAAATAGACTGGAACATGATCCACAATACTGAGCAAGTTCAAATCCAGCTCACCTGGGCTATTATATTAGTACTGGGGATCTTAAGCTGAGTTTGAGTGCTGTTGCACAAGCACTGTGCAGACATGTACTAGTCAACTTGGGAATTGATTAGATAAGACAGATTTATTTCCTTTACAGATCACCAGTCAACATGCAAGGAAGTTAATTGACTTCAGATTGCTCAAGATACAGTTTTACCAGGCTTTCTTGGCCCTGATCGAGTTCTCAGGCACAAGACTGTTCTTCCTCTCCCTGAATACTTATTTAGCTGTAAACTTTCCAACTTCTGTTTAATCCTTTAGATAACTTACTCCCTGTTACATGACAGTGGCAGAGACTACGCCCATTTTCGCTTGGACTCCCAGACAGGCTCAATATACACGGCCTCGGTGTTTGACAGAGAGAAGAAGGGCTCCTACCTTCTAGAAGTCAAGTCAGTGGATGGCTCTGAATCAGCCAGACCTGGAAAACATGGGAAGCCAAACTCTGGTAAGAGACATGTCTGCAACAAGGGTGATATTACCTGGATTGGTCTCTGAAATGCAAGATCAAATGTTACTTTCCTTTTTTTCAAATCTGCTTGTGAAAGAGTATCAGTTGGTTTGGTTTCGGGATGGTTTTTTTTACTGTTTGTGCAACAGTTATGTCACAGCTGGGAGATACATTTTATCTGATCATCAAGCAAGTCTTTTGTTCTGAAATTAAAGGAAAACTTGAGCTTCATATTTAGAGTGTAGAGAGAATTTCCTGGCTAGTAAAGATGCACCTGTTATCTGTACAATGCAGATCTTTGGGCAGTGGAAGTGTTTCTCAAAGCACTGCATATGGTACTGTATTCAGTCAAAAGTAGTTATGAAGTAGAAATGTTCAAGATAGAAAATCCCTTTCTTGATTGATCTCCCTGTTTAAATAACAGCTTAAAATTTTGTGGCTTCGGGACAAAAAGTTATGACTAAAAACTGTACAAAGGCCATATTAGGCATCAATTATTCATGTATTATCTGTTTAAACAAATTGGATGTGACATTCATTTGATATCCAAGTGCTTTTGAGTAATGTTGGTATATATATGGCCCATAACCCTAAGGGTTTGCTTCTGTATTGTCTGCATATTTGTCTTCATTTAATGTGCAGCGAGACAGGTTAAGGAATCGTAGCTGACAGAAGTGGCACAGCTGAGGGTTTTAATCTCTCGTTCCTCGTGTCTCTAGACACGGCCTATGTGCGTGTTTCCATCAGTGATGTGAATGACAACGAGCCTGTCTTTGCTCAAAGTGTCTATGAAGTAAATGTGGATGAAGACCAGGACGTGGGCTCCACTATTGTCACAGTCAGTGCTAACGATGAAGATGAAGGTAAAGTATTGAGACTCCCCATGGCTGTGTCTAAAATATTCATGAGTTAATTTCAGGACACCGAGACATATTTAGTGGTGTTAGGAAGGGAAATGTCTTTTTGTCTCCAGATTTTAAAACTTCTTTTAGGTGTGAGCTGATCAGGCATGAACATCAGTTCGTAATGGAGCCGTGAGGTGTAATCTCTTATTTCAGGAGACATGCATTAATGTGGGATGATATGGAATAATTTCTGTGCCAGAAAATACAGATTCATTATAGATCATATCATTTTCTTACAAATGGGTGCCAGTATAAACGTCCTGATTAACTAGAATAAATCAGACTTGATTTCAG
Organism: Pseudopipra pipra; assembly: GCF_036250125.1. Lineage (NCBI taxonomy): Eukaryota > Metazoa > Chordata > Aves > Passeriformes > Pipridae > Pseudopipra > Pseudopipra pipra. The sequence goes on along the minus strand of NC_087562.1, from coordinate 16,217,097 downwards.
TGAGATTCATTTGCTTTCTTAATGGGCAGTGTAGTTGTTCTTTTGCTTTTTCTTTTGAACAGTCTCTTATTTGAATCTAGACTTCCTAAATGCATGTGATGAATCTTAGCTATATTGTTTTATCCACAAATCAGTCAGAAATTCAGCCACGGGTCATGTAAAAGTAAGTACACAGCCAGTGCTCATAAATGAGAGAGGGAACAGTACAGACTTGCATCTTTTGGCTGTGGTGCATCACTCATTTGACTCCACTGTATGGAGAAGCCCTACTTTTTTTGTTGCACAAGTCCCAAAGGACTGTTCTGTCAGTATGTTTGTGAAGTAGAAGTAAATCCTGACTGCACTGGATTGCTCACCCACTCTGTAGGAGGCTGAGGCAAATGTGACAAAGATGTACTGAAAAAGGATTTACCTACTCAAGGAACTATTAGTTTGTTACTTAAGCTGTCTGTAAATCTGCTCTATAGTGTTGGACAGGTGACCTGATATGATGGATATATTGCACTTTATTTCTGTCCTCTTAATACAGTAAAAGCAGAATTATTATGTCATGGCAAAGATGACGCATTTTATAATTAGAGACATTCCAGAGTTGAAAATGCTGATAAGTAATCTGACATAGCTGCATGTTTTAAAAGACCACAAAACCCATAATACCACAGATCAGCTGTTGTGTGATTTGTACTTCATCTCAACGTGCCATGCTTCAGTCTGCTTCCAGAAATGTGTGTTTTCTGACCCTGTTGGTAATTGACAGGAACAAATGCTAAATTACGGTATCAGATCACAGCTGGAAACACGGGAGGAGTCCTTGATGTCGATCCAGAAACAGGAGCCATTTTTATTGCCCAACCACTGGACTATGAAGAAACAAAAATGTATGAGATTCACTTGTTGGCCTCTGATGGGAAATGGGAAGATTACGCCGTTATCATCATCAATGTCATGAATAAAAATGATGAGGCTCCAGTTTTCTCTATCAATGAATACTATGGAAGTATAATTGAGGAACTGGATGCTTTACCAGTCTTTGTACTTCAGGTAGTGTATTCAGTTTCAGAGACTGATATTTCAATGAAAGTGCACAGATTACTGTGGGACAATTATGGGACAATAATCTAGCACATATGTATTAATGAAGTTTAGTTTTACTGAGGTTTTTTGTCACTGGAAGAGGAGAAGTGGACTTTTAGAGAAAAAAACAGTTACAAAGACAGTAGGAGAAACAAGATGGATCATCTATGATCCTAAAGAGCAAATAATTAGCATTTTAAAGTAGCTATCAGAATAGCATATTTAAATTACCTCTATGCATATGAAAAATATAATATTATTTTAGTACTAGAATATCTACATTGTTGTTGTAGTGCAAAGGACTGAATTGTCCCTAATTTGCTGTTCCCTGGCACACTCATATTAATAGCATGTCATATGCTTTTTGTTGGGCTCCTTTAGACTGTAGCAACATGTAGGATGTGATGCAATCATTGCATATTTCTTGCTTTCTATGTCTTCTTTTCAAAACTTTTGTAGGTCATGGCAAGTGATCCTGACAGTGATGTGGATGAGGGAGATTTGAGATACTCGTTGCACGGGTATGGTGCAGCTGATATTTTCACAATAGATGAGAAAACAGGCAGCATTTACTCACACAAGACTCTGGACAGGGAGGAGAGAGCGCTGTGGAGATTTATTGTGTTGGCTACTGATGAAGGTGGAGGAGGACTCACAGGGTTTGCTGATGTGATTATCAACGTGTGGGATATAAATGACAATGCACCCATGTTCATGTGCATGCCCGATGACTGCAATGGGAATGTGTTTGAGAACTCTCCCGTGGACACTTTAGTCATGGAAATGGGTGCAGTTGATCGCGATGATCCAAACGTGGGTCTTAACGCTGTCCTGACTTACAGCATAACGGAGAACGTGAAAAATGAGTTTGGTGCTGACATGTTTAATATCAATCCCAATACCGGTACAATCCACGTTGCAGGGGGAATGCTAGACAGGGAAAGGACTGAAAATTATTTTCTTACTGTGGAAGCAAGAGATGGGGGAGGGTTAACAGGAACTGGCACTGCCACTGTCTGGGTTGCAGACATCAATGATAACGTACCTGCGTTCACAAAAAAGATGTGGCAGGCAACAATTCCTGAAAACAGAGCCATCGACTCTGAGGTTTTGCAGGTGTGTGCTACAGATGCAGACATTGGGGAAAACGCAGACTTGACATTCAGTATCCTTGGGGGAGACCCAGATCAGAAGTTTTACATTGAGAATGACAAAGAATGGCAATGTGGCACTATCCGACTGAAAAAAAAATTGGATTTTGAGAATGCACGTGAAAGAAAGTTTAATCTTACTGTCACGGTGGAAGATATGGATTTTTCCAGTATTGCAGTGTGCCTGATTGAGGTTGAAGACTCCAATGACCACAGCCCAGCTTTCCTTTCTCCATTTATTCAGACAAACCCATTACTTGAAAACATGCCTGTAGGTACTACAGTAACCACAGTGAGAGCTACAGACAAGGATTCTGATTTGAATGGGAAGATTGTATATTCTATAAAATCAGATTCAGATCCTATGAGACAGTTTGTGGTTGACCAATATGGTCACGTGGTTGTGGCAAATACCCTGGACCGTGAAGTCATTGAGAAATACACTTTAATTGTACAAGCTGCAGACCAAGGGACACCTGCCCGCACTGGGAGCGTTACAGTTTTGATTAACTTGCTTGATATTAATGACAATGGGCCAAGGTTTGAGGCACCATACATGCCTGTAGTTTGGGAGAATAGACTGAAGCCTGAAATAGTTTATATGAACCACACATCAAAGCTGCTTCACGCGTTTGATCCGGACAGTGAGGAAAATGGGCCACCCTTCACGTTTTCATTGCCACCACATTATCAGAACTCTTTGGATTTTTCTCTTACTGACAACGGAAATAGCACAGCAACTGTAACTGCTTTGAGGTCCTTTGACAGAGAAAAGCAGAAGGTGTTTCATCTGCCAATAGTTATCACAGATAGTGGGATTCCACCTATGAGCTCTACAAACACCCTGACTATAACAGTTGGTGATGAAAATGACAACTGCCATGAGTCTGGCCATAAGGAAGTCTATGTGTACAGTTACAAAGGTAAGTGCTATCTGGATGTTATAGCAGATTCTGGATGCTCTATCAGGTTCATGAATATAGCAGAGTTTTACACATAATTTTTCCTCTTGCAGTCTGGTAATCTATCTCTTGAACGGTTGAAGTATTTCAAAACTGTGACTTCAATTCTGTGAACTACTAAATAAAGTGGAATAAATAAGCGATGTTAAGCTCAGACCCTAGTTTGTAAAAGATTATCTACCAAAAAACTGTTAGCTGAAGACATGGATACATTGCAGTTGCAGTACTTTTATAAACCAGTAAAATCTGTTTTCCATTCATGAGCTTTCACCTACACAGAGTTTTTTGTGTGCACACATGATTCAGAAAGTACGTGACAGAAGATGAACAATTTAATAATATTTTCTAACATTTGTCTTAAATATCTATTCCTGTGTTTTTCCTCAAGTTTACCTATAAAACTTCACCTCACACTAGTTCTGGTAGTTTATTACACCTTTCCCCAATTAGTCCATTCTAGATAGACTTGGCCATATCTCAGTTGCCACTGCAGTAGTAGAATTTCTGATAAATCTTAGAGAAGATGAATGTACGGAAGGTGCGTTGCAATGAGTAACATTTGCTGGATTCAGTACACCTAAATTAGAAAAAGATGTGACCAGGTTGTACTGTAGAAATGAGAGAATGAAGTTTCTAGGGTGGTTTAGGTCCTGATTTGAACCTTAAAAATTTCCCATGTTGCTGAGTCTTGGCTGTTGAATTCAGAGGTCTCCAACCCTGGAGTTGCTCTTTTGTTTTAGAAGAGCTACTTGGATGTTGCACTCCTGTGGCTCATAGGGGCTTGAAAAAAGGACCAAGTCCTGGCCCAGCTGGGTGGCTTTTTACCCATTACCTTTTCTCAGTCATGTCCTTCTCTCCCAGCTGCACCTCACAAGATCTCTCCCTCTTTTGCTCTATTCCACTTGTGTGCTGTTTAAAATAATAGACAAGCAGTGAAACATTTGGGGATTAACTCCTGATGTGGTGATATTTTTTTTTCTGTCTTAGAATTTCATAGAGAGCTGTATTTATGTATTATTCTGTTGTTGTTTTGTGCTGTTTTCAGCTTTTCTTTCATGTGACATCTGTAGTATATTCACATTTCCAGAACTGGCAGAAATCATATGACAGGCTGTGCGTTGTTTTAAGAATCTTGGATCATAACTATCATCAATCTGAAAATAATAAATAAATAATAAATGCAGTAATGAATGTGGCAGAACATAAAATGCACTGAAAAGCAAAAATTAAATGCAGATTTATTCTAATTTATCTCACCAGGAAAATGGTCAACAACAGTGCTTGGGGAAGTGTTTGCACCAGATCAAGATGACTGGGACAATAAAACATTTCTCTCTGAAGGAAAACTGCTCAAGTGAGGATTGTATTTCTGTCAAAATGAGTAATATTTATGCTTCTGTAATTATTTTACCATGTATTCCTCTGTGTTCAGGATTGCATAAAGCCAGGGTTATTGAGTGTATTAAGGGATGTACCTTCTCAATGCTCTTTTTCTTTTTCCTTTGGGTAGTGAAGTATTAAGAAAAGTAATGCATAAAATATTTTTTCCAAGAGAATGCAGGATCATACGAGGATGTTGATTTTTAGTCAGATGTCACTGTTAATTTATTTTAAAATGTGCATTCTGTAAGATCCAGATTAAAAATAGGCAGACTTTCTAATGCTTGCTCTCAGATATGAGAGTTGATGGAATACAAATCCCAAATTTAAAAGTAGAGAATGGAATAATTTCATCCAGAGTGGAAGGGAATTTGGTGATCTCCTTTGATGTCTAAATTTACAATTGCATGTGAAAACCATAACTCAGATTAGTGGAGTTTTTTCTGTTAATTGAAATGTTGAATTGGACTCTTAATTCCTACTTAGACATTATTTGTTCATATCACAAAGCGAGGTGGGTGATTGCAGGACTGAATGCTGTTTGAAAGGGAAGAAATGGATGTGAAAGTGAATGTGAATTTTTTGCCTGCGCTGTGACTAAAAATTTAAAAGCTTTATGTAGCCCAAAATTAAAGACTGGTTTTCTATCCATCAGCAGCCCCTGGGCCTGTTTCCCTGTTAAGAGGTTACCATTCCATAATATTGGAATATTTCCATACTTGCAGATTACTGGCCCTTTGAGGTGTGAAATGAAGGTGCTGTCAGAGGTTTCAGACAGACCTGTTCCAGACAGAGATGTGATAATCTGGAATGATTTATGTGGTTTGTCACTTTGTTTCTTACCTGAGCTCATGGTGACTGTGAAATCCTGGTTCAACTGCACACTGATTTTAGTGAAATTTGGGAAAATCTGAGTGGCACAAACATCTTTTTATAAGCTCTGCAAATTGTCATTTCTGAACTAAGGTGTTTCTGGTGCTTTTCTGAGGTCGTTGGCTAATTCCCATCACTTTTGATCCTGGAACCTTCACAGTAACATTTAAGGCCTTCTGAATCATGTTAATGAATAAAGTAAGTGCTCAGTTTTGATTTAATAAGGTTTCCTAATTAAAGGTTTCTGTCTAGTTCTTTCAGATTAAATCAGAGGACCGGGTCTTTGCTGATGGTGGATAATACTCCTCAGGGAATATACGACTTAAAGGTTAGAGTTTCTGATGGAGTTTGTCCTGATGTTATATCTACAGTACAAATCCATGTCAGAGAGCTGGAAAATGAAGCCATACAAAACTCAGCCACTGTGCGTCTGTCAGGTTGGTTTTATTTGCTGGTGAGAGTTTAGATCAGCTCCTCCTCTAACTGAATGATTATGTGGTGTAGGTATTGTTATATTAATACTTGATTTACTAATCACTGCAGGGCACTTTCTGGTCTGTTTCCATGTTGTTAAATACAAAAAATTGAGAAATTAGCCTGTGATCTCCCAGTATCTCATGTTTATCTGTTTTTTGAATCCCAAACTCAGATGTGACAGCAGAGGAGTTCATAAGGAGAGATGAACACGGCAAAACAAGACATGGAGAGTTCAAGGAGTTACTTGCAAAAATGTTGCCTGCTAAGCTGAGTGATGTCATTGTCTTCAGTGTCATGAACAGGGGTGGAAAACAGACAGATGTCAGATTTGCAGTCCGTGGTGGCTCAGCATATTACAGACCTGAGAAACTGCACGCTGAGATGGCAGCGTTTAAAAATGAGGTTTGTGCATCCATGGAATTCACCCAGACTCTGAGTTTGGGGAGTGTGTATCCCAAACCTCAGTGGAAAAATATTCTAGATCTACAGATAAGGTTTTTACTGCTTCACTCAGGAAAAAAGCACTTGTCAAGTAAATGCTTAATTCAAGATTCCTCCCTTCTTTTTAGTCCCACATCTACAATTATTGTATGGTTTTACTGACTTGTGGTTCAGTGCATATAACCACTTTACAGCTGCAGGAAGATGGGTCTCCATTTCCATCATGGGACAGATGCCTGTGTTTTCTCCACTTAGTGTTTCATTGTGTAATCTGTCAAGACTTTTGAATATGAAATAAGAAGAATCCCTAGAAGCCAAAGTGGTACTGTAGTACAGACAATGTCTTGGAAATGACAGCTTTTTGGACATTTCAGGTGCTGAAGGAAATCTCCAAATCATCAGCCTTTGTTTAGACACTCAGAGTAGAGGCTTGATGCCACCCAGACAGAAATTCTATTGCACAGAGAGATGACACTTCATAGAAAAAGCCCTTCTGGGAGGAATATGCAGTTAGAAGAACAGTTTCAACAGATGAGTGAGATTGAGACAACCAATTCTCTGATTGCATTTAGCTGGATGACTCTAAATACGAAGTGACACCCTCCTCCAACTTTTTTTACTATCATAAGAGGGAATTCCTGATGTGCTGTTTGTGGCTCTGGGACCATATTTGGGTTTTATACATGGTACATCTTACGGAGGATTTTTCCCAAAGAGAAAACAGCACTTGCCATTTGTGTGAATATGGTGGAGTTTGCCTGATTCTGGGAACAAAACAGGGCTGTCTTAACTTAACACCTGCCTATATCTTGCTGTATCTTAAATAGCTGTGTGGTATGAGACTGTTCAGAGTGACCAAGTAGGAAATGCCAGAGACAGGGAGTATTTGGGAAGGGTAACGACTGCTTCTTTTGCATATTTATTGAATTACTGCAACGTTAATATAGAAAACAGCATAGATTTCAAATATTCTCTGCCACAGTGCATGACGTGTATTTCTCAAAGTGGTAACAAGGGGATTGCTTCACTTATTTTAATGAAAAAAATACATTTGTATTAATTATATATCACCTCTCAATATTTGATGAATAGGTTTAGTGAGCAATGACAAATAGTTTACAGGAAAAGAGTCATAGCTGGAGAATTCCTCCAGTAGTTTTTGTACATATTAACTATAAATACAGAAAATAAGTAATTAGCACTGGAATTATTTGTTGAATTGCTACATAAATAGTATGTTTGCATTACCTCCTTGGGATATAGTTTTACAACAGCTACTTTTATTTAGCAGAAAAATAATCCATCCTAATACTTTAAAGGAGTCAAGGTTGTTTATATACATTTTTTCTATAACAGTATTACAGAGGTGTCTAAATGTGCATTACAGACCCTTCACTGATGGTTATAGATGTGGGTAGCAGACACAGAACTGCATTGACAGGATGCATCATGTCATTATAAAGTAACTTTGTGCCCATGGGGATGTGATCATCAATACATGTTACTATATTTGAGAATATATGGACAGTGTGCGTTGAGATGACTGCACTAGTGAAAAAATAATAGAAGCACTTCACTTACATATTTGTTTTGATCTTTTCAAAACTTATTTTTAATTAATATGCCATGCATTTTATAATTTGAAAAAAAACCCCCATATTAAGTATATAAAGACCTGGTGTTGTTAGTTTTATATTTGAATACCTTGGTGGATTGCACTGTGGGAGTAGTGAGGTCTCCTTTATTCAGGTTTGGGCACTGCAGACACGTCACTTCAATGTATTTGAATCACCAAACACAGATCAAATTCTGAAGCTTTCTAATAGGCACCTGTGCAAAATCCCCAAGCAAGTAGAAGGAAGAAATCTGTGCCAGGGAACAAACTTTGTCATAACTTAGTCCAGTGCTAAGGCTGAAGGACAAAAAGCCAGGAATAATGGCAGCTCTGTTCCTGCCTCAGGCACCCCATGAACAGCTGCTTCCCTTCCCTGTGCTCTGCTGGGGCTTCCTTGGTCTGTTTGGATTAGAAGGTGGGAACTGTGGAGACACTATTTCTGCATTACAGACCTGTGTGTGCACTGAGGCTCTGAAATCTGAGGGATTTCAGATGCAACTCCAATTAGTGATAAAAATGATGAATAGCAAAGATCAATGTAGCATCCAGGGTGCTGAACTGACGGTGTTTTGTTTCAGACAGTTTGACATTAAATCTAAATTTATGGGGCACGAATCATTAGACTGAATCAGAGTTGCTGCAGAGTTGTCTTTTCAGGTCACTGTCTGTGGACATGATTATTGAAAGCAGCTCAGCCCTGCATGTTCCCATGTCTGTGTGCCTGTGTGTGAGAGAATGTAAGAAACAATATCTGGGTGTTACTCCCGAGGAATTTATCCTGGCTTGAGCTGAAATTTGCCTGTTGCTATCAGGGTGCAGAGAGGTGTGACACAGATGACACAACTCACAAGGTGGAGTATCACTGCTCCCAGAGCTTTGGTCCTTGGAAATAGTGTTAGTAGGCCAGTACAGATTTAACATGTTTGCAGTCAGTCATGTCAACGATTCAGTTTTTAGGAAATGCTGCTGTAAATTTTTTTACAAAATTATTCCTGTATTTTTGGGGTAATTTTACTTGTCTGTATAGTCAGGGATGTTATTAAGAAACAAGAAACTAAAGCATTCCATGAAGTCTCTGATAGCTTAGAGTTTTCAGAAGTTGAGTGAGTAAAAGCCTTCATTAGGACGAGAGTGGTGATGTGTTGAACTGTATTTGCTCTTAGATCCAGTCAGCTCTGCAGCTGAACATCTCCCAGATCGATGTGGACGAATGCAGGAGTGCAAACTGCAGTGGGGGCTGCACAAACCACCTGAGGGTGGGCGACATTCCAACAGTGATGGACACTGGGAGCGTGTCCTTTGTCTCCCTCACAACCACCGTCCACCCGAGCTGCGGCTGCTCCGCCCGGGAACGGTTCCACCAGCCCTGCTCCTCCTACCCTCGGAGCCCCTGCCTCAATGGGGGCATCTGTACTGACACCTTGAATGGCTACAGGTGAGCACACTTGTATTGCACATTGTCTTTTTCCTCCTGTTTTTAAAGTGACGAGTAGAGCTTACAAGATACACAGGTCTAAAATAGCCATAAATACACTTCTGACTGAAGGAGAAACAAAAAAACCCCCACACCCTGGGGCCTAAACAGGGTCTTTCCTGATGACCCGTGATGGTGCTGTGCTCCCCAAAGCAGTGGAAATAGTGTGTGAATAAGAAGGAAAACTCTGGGGAAAACAAAATGCTGTAATTAACACATGTCATATTTTAAGAGCACCTCGTTCAGTGTGAAGGAATGTGCACCCTGGATTTTTTGTTTTCTGAGAGAATAATAATAAGAGTGACTGAGAATAATAATAAGAGTGACTGTCAGTGGATGTGGGAGTGAAATGTAATTTAAACAGAGGGTAATAGGGAGCTTGGAAAACATTAAATAGGAAACTTGTTTTATTATAGCATCACCTGGCATGCAGAAGTATTCCCTCAGTGAAATTATATTGGTTTATTTCAGCTAGGAATTAACCCCTCTGAGTTTTTAAATTGACGTTTGGTGTTCTGTGTTACTAATTTAGGGAAATAGTTCATTGTTCTCAAACACATGGCCTCAAAAATACTTTTTTTTTTTTGAGAGAGATAGTACAGGGAATAAATATGCTATGTACTCTTAGAGTATTTTAATAGTTGCCAAACACCCCTGAGATTCTGCTAAAAATCTTTGTTTCACTGATATTTTTTTACTGTTACTTAAGTGCTGCTTTTATTGCATGTAAAATTAAAAAAAAAAGTTGAACACGGGGGAATTGTTACTATTTCTTTTGTTTATCATCTTTCAGATGTCTTTGTCCTGCTTCCTTTCATGGACCAGAGTGCCAGCAGACTAAGCACAGTTTCCATGGAAATGGATATGCATGGTTTCATCCCATCAGGCCTTGTTTTGAAAGCTCACTCTCTCTGGAGTTTATTACTGTGGTTCCAGATGGACTTTTACTATATAGTGGTCCTTTATCAAATCCAGAACCTGGGAGTACAGGAAACTTCATTGCAATAGGTACTTCTGCAAAAGTGTGTGGAAAAATTAACTGTCTTTGAGAACAGGTTGCCTGTGAGCAGTGTAATAGTTAGTCTGTGAATTCTGTCTTTTCCTTTAATGAGATAACTTATTTTCTGGGGTGAAAATACTTTGAAACATTTCCTAATAGGTCTTTTCTCCTTTGATGTCTATTTTTGTAGCCTGCACCTATGGCTTTAGGTCCGTTACAGAGTTGTAGAAATGAAGGGGAAAGCAAAACAGATTGATACATATGTAAAAAAAATAATCCACCTAGAAAAACTGTAGTGCTATAAAGGAATTTAGGTACTTTGAAGACAGGTATTACCTGATTAATGTAGTCTTAGTCGCATGTCATTCTTATCTAGTTTGGTGAGAGAATAAATCCACTTAACCTGTCAGTTTGGGGCAATTTTACACTTTTTTTTACATGCAATGATTTAATGCATGAATCCAGCCCCACATACCACACAAGTAGAACTCAGTGCTTTATATTGACATATATTTAAAAGGTTACTACTGCTTATTTTTTGTGGATTCGTATAAAAGATGCACAGCATAGTTGGCATTTTTTATTTTCCCAATTAGTGGAAAGGTAATATTGTTAATAATTTACCTTTTTTTGCCTTGCTTTGCAGTTCCTTGTCAATTTGAGTTGAAGGTGGGAGTTAAACCTGCATGTATTGTTTAAACATCATAAAATTGCAGATTGCTTATCAGGAATTAGTTTCAGTGTTTTGACAGAAGTGGCATAATCTAAAGTATAAAAGTAAATAATATACTGAATGAGTATTTCTGCATAGTGGAAGTCCTAGAATATAATTCTAGTTATTTCTGTAATGAACCCACTCTATGTGACCAGTAATAACCATTAAATAAGTCACTAACTGCTGACATATCCAAAATGGAAGGATTCTTGTTTAGAGCTGAGTTTAATTTCTTGCCCATGTTGTGTTAGAACTCTCCAGTGGTATTCCTGTGCTGAAGATGAGCCACGGCTCAGGTTTTGTGGTGCTGCAGTTTCCAAGCCATCTGAATGTAGCAGACAAGAAGTGGCATCGACTAGAAGTTAAAACCAATGGTCAGGTCAGTTTGTTTGGGTTTTTTATTCCACATCAGGGTATTAATATTTCCAATAGCATTCCCCTGTGTGGAAACAGGAGGGTAGAAAGAACAGACTGGGTAATTATATATATTGTTGTACCTGTCCTTGTAGATTTGATGAATAATAGAAATTTTGAGAAGACCACATTGTCAGTTCCAAATCTGCCTATGTTGTAATTTATATTCTATGATCAGAAGAGTCTTTCTGTCTTTTTTAAGCTCTGCAGCAGCACATATGGAATGTGCACAAAAACTCAGTTGTCATTTGCCCATGCAATGTGCACATTTGGACACTGGAATCTATGCACAAAAAGCAACAATTATTTAATTTGCAGATGCAGTTACATGTCTTGTGTAAGTGGTTAAACTGCTCAAAAGCATAAATAAAATGCAGGGTTAAGTTCCTTCTTTTGCTGAATGGTTCCGTTTTGGCTTTACTGGTTATTGCAAGAGGGAAAACAGAATGGGGGGAAAAAACCAACTGTTTATTGAATTTTGTGGAAATGGTTAATTCAGTAGCTCTTGTTTTGGCACAGGATGTTCGATTCACTCTGGATCAGTGCAGTGCAGCTGTTGTCTCGGAGATAGAAGGAGTTGGCAAATGGTTGTCCACTGAGGATCGTACAAACTGTGAAGTGTTTGGGTCTGTCCCACGAAGAGCAAGGTACGTTTCCAGAGACTCCCTGAGAGGCCGTTGGTTCTAAGGCCTGTGAACATTCTACCAATCAGATTGAAGCCCAAATTGTTGATCATTAGGAGCCTAAAAGCATTTCCTTTTCTCTAGGACCCTCTAGGCTGAGCCTGGATCTTAAAGCACTAAATAAATTTTAAGAAACCAGTCTTCCCCTGAGTAGTGTTGCAGTACTAAGTGACAGCCCCAGAACACTGTGGGATTGATGCTGGAGCTCTTGTTTGGGGTGGTTTAAATTGCTTGTACTGTTGGGTCAGCACTTAGCCTCAGTTAGAACCAAAAAAGTTGGAAAATTTGATTCAAAAAGCAGTTATTACATTCAAAGTATAATTCAGTCACAGAACTGTAGAGTGGTTTGGGTGCAGGGTGGACATGGACCAGCTGGGAATAGTCCAGAGAAGAGCAATGACTCTACACAGCTTCTCTTGAGAGAAAGACCTATCAAGAATGAAGGAATTGAGGTCAGTTAAATGAAATAAGGGAAAACTGAGGAGAGATATGATAAGTCTCAGTGTATATAAAAGGATGGTACAAAGAGGATTTAGACAAGCTCTTCAGTAGAGGGCCTTAAAGTTACAGTGAGGAATATTCAGGTTACATTTTAGGGAAACCTTTGTACAAACAGATACTTGAGCTGTGGAATAGATAGTCCAGCAAGTGCTCTGATTAGCAGTGGGATTAAGCCTTGTCAGCAGCTGTATGAAGCCCTCCTGATCATGAAAAGAGCACACAAAAAAGGGAAAAATATAAGAAAAAATGAAGAAAAAAATTTGAAGTGATAACTCAGGGAAAAAGAAACTGTGAGGACTAAAATATGTGGAATTCTTTGGCTTAGAGAGCTGACTGGGAGACACTGCAGAGCCTGGACGTGTGTGTCATACCTTTTAGACCACATGGACCCACCAACTTTTGAGTTTCTGACCTTTATCACACACAGAACAGTCTTTTTGGTAGTATTCCTACAGCATAGGATGGCTGTGCACGCACAGAGCACTTCAAGGAGAAGATGGTGTCTGGAATATCACAGCTGTTTCTGATGTGAACACAAACATACCCGAATTGTAATAGTGTCCCACAGTAAAACTTCCAGCAGATTTCACTGTCACGTTTAAAAAAATACCCTTTATTTTGAAGGGCCAGCTCCCACTCACTATTTCAGAGAAAGAGGAAGATAAAGTAGTTGCATTCTGCTGTGATTTTATAAAACCTGTATTATTTGGAAGTGCAGTGTAGGTATTTATTTATCTGCATTATTATGTAATGCTTCTGTTTGAAGGTTAGATGCACATCTGTTTTTATTATTTATATGATTTTTAAAGGTATTTGAATGTGAACCATGTTCTGCAGCTGGGTGGTGTAAAAGAATCGTTGCCATATTCCTACCCACAACTGCTGCACAAACATTTCTCTGGTTGCTTGCGCAATTTCATGTTGGATACTCAGGTAAGAGCAGTGTAACATTTGCTTTAGCAAAGGAGCAAACCTCTTTATTAAATTTTTGGGAGATTTGTATTATTCCTGAAACTTCTGCTTCCACGAATCCGTTCAATGCCCACGTGCGTCGCTGTAAAATACAAGAAAATTCTGGATTTTTCTGTTATAAATAGAATAAATTATAGAATAGAATAGAATAAATAGGACAAACTATTTTAAAATTTATTTCTCAGTTAGGAGCAGATGTATTAATGAGTCAGGAACTGTGTGTTTGTTTATCCCCTGCTTCATGCAGCTGTTTTCCAAGCTTCTTTGCACTTTCAGGGAACTTCTGAATGGCAATTGTATAACGGTGTATTTATGCCAGCTGTCTGCTTTGTTTGGAAGTATTAAGGGCTTTTGCTTTCATAGTCAGTTCAGTTTATTCAAAGGCAAAAGATGCTCTTGATAAAATAAGTCGAAGTCTGAATGTCAAAAAGCAAATGTAGCAACTTCAGCAGTGCAGATGAGGCTCAGGCGGCGAAGTGGTGCAGCTATTTCTGTTCAAAATGAAGTGCAAGTGTTTCTTTGGTGATATTGTGGTGTCACACAATTTTCTCTTGAAGGTATATGACCTTCAGTCTCCTGCAGAGTCCCTGAATAGCTTCCCTGGCTGCACACTTACGGATGAGAGCTGTGAGACCATGGGATCCTCTTCCTGTGGCATTCACGGGAGGTGCCTCGGTGACTGGGGCTCGTTCGCGTGTCACTGTCTGCCGGGTTACCACGGGTATCGCTGTGACAAAGGTGAGGCCTGTTTTTCTCTTCCATTATTGATAGGCTGCTAAGTTTTACAGTACAGAAAACTTCAAATATCTGAAGGTAATGATTGCTAAGTTGGTTCCTTATGTTTACACTGTGTAAAGCCATGTTTCAGTGTAGTAGTTGCCTGTGATTGTTACAAATTTCTTTTGTAATTCCCTTTGAGAAATTACTTTCTCTCTGTTGGGTTATTTCTTTAATCCCAAGGGTGTTTGTGCAATAACTGTATAATGGAGACAGCATGACAAAAAAATTGTGAAAAAAAATTATTTGATTTTTATCACAATTTTTTAATTTGCATCTGTTTTCACTTTCAGAACTATGTAATAACCTAAAAACATGAGTGTGCCAGTACCACTTTCTGTGCAGAATTAGAACTGCACAACTGGAAGTAGAAATCACTGCTCTCTTGCTGTCAGGAAGGGACTCTGTTGGCTTAAGGATCTGTGCTTTGGGAATAGTAGGACCCTTTAGCTCTCATGGAGCCAGAGTTTGCAGCAGAAAGACAACTATAAAATAGCAGGTTGTGAAATTTGATTGCGGTACTTAATACTTGGTCTGCAGCCTCTTGTCTTGGTCAGAGCTGCTGCTTTCCTGCTGTCATCCCATGTGAGCACTGTAAGGAGGAGCATTAGCAGGATCAAGTCAGGCAGGAGAACACCTCTTCACAGAGAAAGATGAAGTGGGAGGGTGACTGGAGAAGCTGTGGAAATAAAAGAAGGGGCATGTCCTGAAAGACAAGCTGTCTCATGGATCCAGGCTGTGCATTGCAATTGTTTCCTTTTACTTTCAACACTTATTATGGCAATAAGGGAAACAATAATATTTTCCTCTGCTCACAAAAGGGTTTAAAGGTTTTTATCCCTTTTAGCTGCCCAGGAATACACCTTTGAGCCAGGGGCTCACATCCGGTACCAGCTCCCGGTGAGCGTCTCTGCCCGCAGGACGCTGTTCCAGGCCATGCTCCGGACTCGGCAGCCCGACAGTGTCATCACCAGCATGTTGTCTCGGAGGAAGGACGAGCACATCACCCTGCAGGTGAGCCAGGCAGCTGAGACAGCAATAGCAGGGAGTCACATCAATGCCAGTCACAGTTAGCTCAGACAAACATTAGCTTAGGAGTTGGACATAGAACAAGAAACCTTACACTGGGCACAAATGCTTTGGAATTTGTTTTATGGATACACACAGATCTGATCCTTTGCTTGAGATACTGACTACAGAGCTGTGGTATCCCATTGGATTTTAAAGGAATTTATTGCCAAATGCATTGAAATACAGTTTCTATACACACCAGGATGAATAGGGTGTTGTCCCCTGGTGTCCCGCTGAACCATGTGGCTGATTCGGTGTGATTCAGACTCTGCCAAGCCAAGTGCCTGTAGCAGTTCTAATGCTGGCAGGCTCTCAAATGACAACCTTTTCATTTTACACACACCACTGAACGAGTCACCTCTTCAGCTAAGTTAGTTTGAGCTGTCAGTGTAGCTGTGACACAGCCATTTGAAGAACCCCATAAATTTGTGCAATAGAGATGCAGGGTAGAATTATTCTGAGTGACTTAGATACTACTGTGAGTTCACTGCTGCCAGTATTTAGGTTGTCTAGTTCAGTAGCACCTGAAGTATTTTTATATTACACCTGTATGTGCAGTGTAAACATACCCTAAATTTAAACAAGTGCTTTAAGATTGAAGTTACAGGTCAATACCAAATATCAAGGAATGACTTTCCTTTCTTGCTGTTTGTTAATTATCCACAAGCTTGTCCAGGGACTCTTAGTGGTCTCTTACAACCTGGGTGATGGAGACTATTCTGTAAGCCTTCCCTCCTACCACATTGATAATGGTGAATGGCATCATATCACACTGGAGAGAAATGAAAATGAATTTACTCTTCGCCTTTATGAAGGAGGTGGGAAGAGAGAGATTATGAAAGCAGAAGGATTATACAAAGAGATTGTGATTGACCCCAGCAGCTTGGTCCTTGGAAACACCTATCCATTCAATCAAAACAGGAGTTTTCAAGGTAGGAATTCTTGATCTCACTGTTTGGAATATGGACCTGTAAAAATGAAGGTTACGTGGGCATTTTACTTGAAGCTTTCTTGTTTATGGAGATCCCAAAGTACACAGATTTCATGCATGACACTTTGCAAAAGGGACAAATAAGCTGTTCTGACTAGGCAAAGGTACAGCAGGGATGTGCATCTTGCACATATGGTCAGCTACTGAACTTGGAACAGAGATGGGTCACCTCTTCACTTGGCTGCACCCACCAAACTGTGGTTTATTACCTTTGCATTACTGGAATTTACACTCAGTCAAAACATTAACTAAAATTAGAAATGGTTTATTGAATTAGAGCTAACAGTCTGAATTTTTAGAAACTGAGTGGACAAAGTCATGGTGTATGTTAAAAACAAATCAAATTTCAGCCTGGAAATTGAATGAAAACTTTAGCAAATTCAGTAAAAAAATTAAGAAAAATGATATGAATGTTAAGGTAAATTCAGTCCTGGATTTAAACTTTGGTAGCCTGGGTTCTTTGTTAAACATAAGCTGCCAAATCTTACAGCTGCTTCACATCCTTCTTGCTGAATGTCTTCTAAAACCATGTATTTTTGCCTTGCTTCAGGATGTATGAAGGATGTCAGATTTAACAACTACAGAATCCCTCTGGACACTCAGGGGAAGGAGCTGGTGTCAGTATTGAGTGCCCAAGGCATCAGAGAAGGCTGTTCTTCAGAGGCCTGTAGGAATAACCCTTGTAACCAGGAATTTATTTGTATTGATTTGTGGATGATGCATGAATGCAGGTAATTGGTGGAAATAGAAACACAAAACCCTCCAGACTGAGGTGGGAAAGGGCGGGTGCTGAAGTGCAGCTCAAAGGCTGCCATTGGCAATCTCATCAGATCAGTGGCACACAAAGCTGGATGCCTGCACAGACAGCAGGTTACTCTGTCCTTACAGGCACCACCCTCAGCTGGCTCCAGGGATTCTGTAACAGTTTTGGCTTCCTGCCTCTTTTGTTAGTGCTGACATCTTACACTCACTGTCTCAGGCTGTCACCTCTGTTCCCTTCCAGGCCACTTGGGCTGTGTCAGAAGTGTTGCACCATTAAGCTCAGGTTCTTGTGTGTGGCTGGGCTGGGGTCAGGACTCTAATTCAAGTTAGTTGTGCTGTGCAAATGTACAGCATACACACTGCAGTGTTTACATGCGTTCCTGACTGCCACTGTCCACACAAATGGAGTTTTCTTACTTGGGAAACACAAAGAACATGGCATAGCTTGTCCTGCCTGGCCAGAGCTGCAGACCCTGATCCAGCTGTTTTTCACAAGGATAATCTTGCAGAAACCAATGGAATACCTGAGTTCTGAAAGCCCCAGACAAAAGGGTTAGAAATTGTGGAGCTCATTATTGTATGGCTGCTCCAGGAAACACCGTAATCCCATAATCATTTCACAGAACTTACTCCCAGTAGCTACCTCAGAAACCGTACGTAGAGTGTCAACAGCTGTTCTGAAATCCTCAGCGCTGTCTTCCACGCCTGCTTTTCTCGAAGTTTAACGGTGTAACCTCCCTTGTTCTCCGCAGGTGCCCGCGGGGGCACATGGTGGTGGAGAACGCGTCGGGCCGGCAGTGCGTGCGCACGGCCTGCGCGGAGCGGCCCTGCCACTACGGCACCTGCACCGCGCGCTCGCCCGCCGAGTTCCAGTGCCACTGCCCCGATGGGTACACCGGGCGCCACTGCGAGGTCACCCTGGCCATCTTCCACAAGGACACGGGCCTCAGCTTCAGCTCCCTGTTCGCCATCTGCATCTGCTTCCTGGCGCTCTTAGGTAGTTACGGCAACTACGTCTTGTATTACCTTTGGTGAGCTCACCTTTGGTGTCCATCTTGTCCTGAGCACTTGTCATCTCATCCTCCTGCTGGAAAACTCCATTTCCTCATGGAGTCTTGACTCTGCCTTCATTTCTTTGCCATGATCCTGGCTCTGGCAGTAACTGATTGTTCATCCCCATGTGCACCCATCGCTAAGTGAATCAAGGTTTGTGAGCTGTGGGAAGTCTCTGCAGTTTTTTTTTTCTGCACATTTGCACTTCACAGCTGAGGAACTGTTCAGATGCATAATTGGAAGGAAATGCAACTGAACAGCAAGAGTGGAAATTGCTACCAGATAAGCATTGTTTAAAATACTGCTGAGCATGAAACAGATTTTTCAATGTAGGAGAAACATACAGTGCAATAGGAATACACTCCGTCAGGCAGGAGCAGACTTTGCATCTTTCCAGTTGTGTCCCAGCTCCTAAACAGCTGCTTTTGTCTTCCTCAGCCATTTTCAGGCTTAGCCATTGAACCTCGAAAAGAAGAGGAAAACCAGAAGGATTTTACTAGTGAGGAGGGATCACATCTTTGAGCCTTTCTTGTTTATTCAGATGTTGTAAAAGTTTGCCTGAGTAAGGACACAGGATTTTTCTCATGACTTTTAGAGTGTTAATGCTGTTTCATTCAGAAGTTGTAGTAAGAGTATGGAAATGTATTGTGGACTCTTTGGAATCCATCTGTGTAGCTACCTGAAATGCCATCATGTTCCCCAACTCTGCTAGATACTATGTTTGCCATGCAAATATGAGCAGCAAATTCGTGGGAAGCTAAGTGGTATCACAGCTTTTGGAATCCCAGATCGCTGAGGTTGATAATAGATCATTGTTAGAGGGCAGGGACCTCTGTGTACCCCAGTTTCAGTCTCAAGGGTCATTTAGATGCTGCTCCACAGACCTTCTGCCATGTGGATATTCTGTAAGAGATTCTAGTTTCTTTAATTCACTGCATTGTTATTTTATGGTATTCAATGCTTTGAGGTCTTGCTATGAGCGTTTATCAATTTTTACAGAGTTGGTAACACTGGGATACACAATTTTCAATTTATATTATGTTCATTATCTGATGTTGAAGCTTGTCAGTGTGTAAAATGCACCTCAGCATTTAAGAAAAATGTTTAAATTCATGAATGCTAAGGCAAAATGTGCCTGATCTTTTTTTTTTCTAGTAAAACATCTAAAAGTGATTTCCTCTTTTGTCTTGTGTCTTCTTGTGTCTCATTTGTGTGTAATTGTGTCTGTTACTTGTCACCATGTTGTTCTTTCAGTGCTTCCCCTCTGTAATGCATTTTCTGTGACACAGTTTAGCTCCACACAGGATAGAGGCAGCTCAGAGACACCACTTGGGTCATTCAGGTCTTTAACAACTTCGAGCTGTACTTCAAAGGGTGTTGCAAAATGCTCTTTAAAGGCTTTTCCTCTGTGTTTGATGTTCACGTGTAACTGCTCTGAGGAGTGCAAACACCAGCCATGTGCTGAGAAAGCCCCAGTGCAGCAGTGGGGGTTTACTGGGGTCTGTATCATGCTCTGCTCTGCTCCTGTGTTCCCACAGCTCTGCTCAGTGCTGGATTCCTGTGGGCTCACTGGAAGACACGCAAGGGTCTGCATGGAGGTGTTTACCATGGATCTGCACATCCCGAGGATCTGGAGGACATCAGAGAAAACATCCTCAACTACAATGAAGAAGGGGGTGGGGAGCAAGACGAAGTAAGGATCACTGTTAAGTTACAATTAAGAGGGGACTGGTGGCTCACTGTGCTAAGGAAAACACATTTTATGGTTTGTCCTCAGCCTTTGTTCTGCTGATTCACTCCTGCAATTGGCAGATGAATTATTTGTAGGGTTCTGTACACGAGGATGTGTGTTTCCTAAGCAGAGATAAGTGCCTATTCATTTTTAATTTGTCTTAAAGCAAGTGATCCTGTGTGCATATTGAAAGGAGCCTGGAGAGCGAGTTTAGCAGCAGGGAACTGTCAGCTGGTGGGTTTGGTTTCACAGCTCAGGAGACCCTGAGGTGCTCAGGGCTCATTACTGGGGTAGCTCTGAGGGCCTCAAAGAGCCTGGTGTGAACTGTTCCTCATGGACAGACTCTTTCTGGAGGCTGCTCCTGACAGCAGGTATTCACACCTGACTTTAGGAAGGGGAGGTGCTGCATTCACTCCTCTTAAGCCCTGAAGCAAGGGGTGGTTGTGGAAGAATCTTTCTGCATTTTTCTGCTCTGGACAGAAATGCACCAGTGAACACAAGCTGTGTTTATACTTAGAGTAGAGCAGATTATACCCAAACAGATATAATTAACATTTCTGCTAGCTGCTTTTACATTTTCAACATGTCAGGCGAAGATAGAGCTTTGAAAGAAAATTGCGGATATTATAGACGAGTAGTCTAAACAGATTATTTACTCACCCATGGATGTTTGCTATGTTTAAAAGAGGTAAGAAACTTAATTGTCACCTTTGAAACTGTTCATTTTGTGGATTCAAGGAGTGATGTGACTCTGCAGAGGTAATATATGCCACCAATGTGATGGGTGAAAAAACCCCAGTGATTTAGAAGAAGTATTAAATTTGACCTGTCCCAAAATTCCAAATATTTTAAAAAATTTGTAGTTATAAAATACAGAGAATGTTTTGTCAGGCCACCTGGGAGAATACTTTTACCTGTAGAATATCCTTATTTTCTTGGTGAATTAGTGGGAAAGTAATAAACACAGAGACATTTTCCATGTGATAACATAGACAGCTATAAATCCTGTTTTCCTTAATCAGATTAACTTCCTCTGCAATATTTTGCAATTTTACACCCAGAAGGTCTCTTCGAGGAAATCCACAGTTACTGTATGACATGTTTAATGACTTTTGGAGAGTTCTTAAAATACACTCCTTGTTTTAAGGAGAAGAATCAAATTAGTGATTTGATGATCTTCATCTGAGGCTATTACTCTGCCTGAAGAAATAGTGCTTGGAGTGAAGCCTCTCTGGGTTCTGTATACTCTTCCTAATTTCTTCAGATTTTACAGTTGCTGGGGTTGCAAGCTAAAACTTATCAAGCTAAAACCTAATTGATTGTCTAGATTAAAAAAAAAAACCAAAATACCCAGAATTACACCACCTTAATTGTGTTCTAATGTTTCCTTAACAAAAGGACCATGAGGGCACTTGGACAAGAGAGTTTTGGTTTTGTAAAGTTAGCAGAGGGTAGGGCTGTGGGGACAAGAGGCTGTCTTACAATGGGGTTTCTGCATCTGAAATAAATAAAACTGTCCCTCAGAGAAATCAGGAGTTCATAAAAATTGCAGGAGGTCACTGCACTGTTGAGTACACACTGAACTCAACACGTTGTTAAAAGCCAGCTCTGGACCCAGAGGCGAGGGTTGAGTTGGGTTTGCAGATGGCCAGCTAAGAAGGGTTTATTATCAAAAGAAATGTGTCATTTTAATGAACAACTAATAGCAGTGAAGGATGATTTTAATATCACCCAGTTCACTGAAGGGTTGATCCTCAAGTCTGTACTGGAACAAATTCCCATTTAAATTGTATACGATGACAAGTTGTCCTGTTGTGGCTTCCCCTGGAAGCTGAGCTATTGTACAGTGCTCAGGGTGTTCTTAGGCACTTATTTAGAACGTGCCCAAGACAGGGATCTGTACTGTAGGGCTCACTGTTCATCACCAGCAGCATTTAGTTTCTGGAGGAATGGAAATAAGCAGCTCCTGTCCCAAATCCCCATCTTGCCACATACACAACTTCTTGATTGCAGGGTTTTTCGAAACCATTCTGTCTCCAGTTGAAATTCTGTGAAGCTCACTGAGATTACCTAGGATAATCTCTTACAAAATGGTTATGCACAATTCCACATGTGGGAGAACAAAAGGAATCTATGGGAAGTCTGATTCCACAACTCCGTCACTGATTGTTCATGAACAGTCTGAGCTCTGTCTCACACAGCCTGTCATTTTTCTTTGGCCTGTATATCTGTCCAGAGCCACAATCTTTGGGTTGTAGGAAGGTGAAGGACACCGTGGGACAGGATTCATTTATTTCTTTCAGGTGGCACAAAGATTCTGATCAGTGAACACAAGTAACTGTTGGCATTGGCAGATTTAGTGCCAGAAGTTGCAGCATAATTCCCAGACAGCATTTGCTGTGGCTGTGCCAGAAGGGAATTATTTACTTTTTTGGGACTAGGTAGTTTTACTTGGCTTTTACAGTCGTGCCACTTTCATATAACATAACCAGCCATTATTCCACAGATTGATAAAATTCTATCAGAAATCACATTAGCATTGTTTGAACTACTACTGCAGGAGTATTTCTTTAATGTGCTGGTGGTGAATATTCTCTCACCTCTTCTGCCAGACTTGGTGTCAATGTTTAATGGTGGTAAGATACTCAGATCTGAATTTCAGAACAAAAATTGAGGCGTTTCTGTCATGTTTATTTAGCTTCTGATGTGAAATCAGACTTGATTTTGGCCCACCATAGCAGTGCAGACTGCACAGGTGTTTCTGGGTTTTGGCTGTCTCAGGTGTGTTGCAGGTGGCAGAGTCAGTTGAACACCCAGTCCTCCAGGTGCTCACACTGCGTGGACTGGCTCGGGGTCATTCTTTCTTTATTTCCACTGGAACATGAACTTTTGGGACCTATAGATGATATTAATTTGCTGTGACTGGTTTCTCACTGCAGGATGCCTACAACATGGCAGAGCTGCAAGTATCTCTCCAGGCCAGCCCAGCCTATTCCCTCTGCAGGAGGAAAGAAACCCCAATCCAGCGGAGGGGTGTCCTTGGTGCCGCGTCCCCCTGCACGCAGGGCCAGCCCCGAGCAGCAGCCACTGCAGGAGCCACTTTTCCCAGCACAGACTTTGGTCAGTACCTGTCAGGAGTGCTCAGAGCAGCTGACTGGCAGGGCCAGGCCCTGCCCCAGGACTCTCTCAGGGTGTTCTGCACGGAGGGAGCCGGATCGGGAGCCGGCAGCCTGAGCTCCCTGAGCTCCACTGGGCTGGAGGAAGGAACAGTCTGTGATGACATCAAAGAGTGGGGACCAAAGTTTGAGAAGCTGAGTGAACTGTACTCACAGAGAGATACAGGAGACCAGTAGATCACCAAGTCTCCTATTTTCAGTTTTGGAAGCAAGGGTGATATTTTTCATGCTCCTGCTCTGTACTACCCTTACCCTCCCTTTTTGACTTGATACAACAGGGATTCAGGTGCTCTAAAGAGCCACACTTGGCAGTGAATTGAAAAGTGCAAAGGAGCTAATCTTGGGACATTCTGAACATTTACATTTTTGGACATAAACTTACTGGGAAGAATAAAGGAGAAGTTGGGGTACTTAATCATTCACATAAGTGGTTAAGAAGTACAGAATTTTTTCTGTTGCTGAAGTACCGCAGGACTCAGAGATCCCAGCACACAGCCTGAGGTGTGCTCAGAGAGAAGTGTGCTGGGAGTGCTGCTTCAGTCGGTGCTTTAGCAGTTATTTGAAGATGAAAAGCACATTGTCTTTTTGTTGTGCAAAGCAAGTCCCTGTTGTATTATATCCCTCCTGTTCCCTGGAGTGAGCCCAGCTCCTGCTCACTGACCATCCTGCAGGTGAGAGTCCACGGATCCAGGTAAAGGAATGAACACGTGGATGGTGCTTTGAACTTCAGTTATAACATAATGAAATTTCTTTATCCTGTCATACAAATACAGAAGCTGGATTTAGGCACAACACATCCAGCCAGCTGCCTACAACTAAATGCTTTTCCTAAGGAAAAGGCCAGGTAGGAATTTCAGTAGCAAACCCTGCAGTTCACCATGATCTCTCATTAGTAACTCAGCCTGAACTGTGCAATAGCATCTGCAGTTGCGTCCCCACATTTTTCTGAACCTCCTTTGACAGAAGCATTGCAGGAATTGGGTTTGTGCCTGTTCTATAGAAAAACTGACCAGCTACAATTGGAGCCAAGTAATGCCATGCCAGGAGGAGCTAACTGGGAACACAGATGCATTTCCAGTGAAGAAAAAACTCTTCATCCCTTGGAACTATCCTGTCTTTAGGATGTCAGAAGACTGAAGGTCTTTCCAAAAAGAACTTCACACACCCCTGGGACTTCTGAAAATAAAGTACTGTCATAAACAAAATTCTGGGACCAGAGAAACACAGGTAAAAGCTAACAGCAGGAGCCTGGGATGGAATATTATGCTCTGAATTACCAGTCCCTTTTTCAGACCATTTATGTCCAGCTACTATGCTGGATTTTTCTTAAACTTGACAATATTGGGCAGAGGGAAGGTGCCACAAAATTAATTTTGATTTTTTTTTTTTGAGACCACTTGTACAGCTAAATGGAGTACAGTGCAGCAAGATCAAAATCTTAAGCTGTGCTGTTTATGTATTATATGTAAATTATATCTGTTATAATATATAAAGTATATATAATATGTACATCATATATTATCAGATGATAATATGGATACATCCTGGATTCTAATAATTTGTTTCATTGAAACAAAGCATGAAACAATGTATTGCAAAAGACATTAAAACTGCTTTGCTCACAGTTGCATCAGTAGTTTGTTTTGGGAGGCTTTGCTTTTATTTTTATACTATATTTAAAACCATAAACCATAAGTGAATGCTGTCTGCAGGCTGTGAGACATGTTCACACAGTACCTCGTTTTCACGTGCATTTGTGACACACTGGAAAATCTTGAGCACACCATTAACCACTGGTTACACACTGCAGATGATGGGCATTTTCATCTGGAAGAGCTAAATCCCAATTTTACCCATGCCCAGTGGTTCCAGTTCACAGAAGGTGCAGAGCCTATGATTTTGTAATTTTAGTGACACGTTTGCCTGTGAGGAAACCTTGGCTGGAACATCTTGCAGTGTTCGTAAATCTGGTGTGCCTGTATTTCATGATCTCAGCACTCACAACAAACAGGATATGGGAAATGAAGCAGATCTATATTATGCACAAAAATCTATTCTTTCCCTCAAAAGCAGTAGTTTTGTCTGCATACCTTGTGTTCTCCCCATACCTGTGGACATGCTGTTGCTTTGGCTGGTTTTAATTTAATTTAGCCTGTAAGCTCCTTGGGGCCAAGACTGACTTGACTTGCCTGTGAAGTGTCCTGCCTATCTAAGGCACCATATAAATAATAAACCAGCCTTCTGTGCAGGGTGTCTCTGCCTCACTTGTACGTAAGGTCGAGTGAAGTGTGGACTCTTGAATTATTTCTCTCTCAGTTTTGATCAGATACTCCCACAGATTTGAGTCATGGGTGCTGAGCTGCCTGAAAAGCCTCTAACTGAGGTCTAGACTCAGGCTCTGGTTACACACTCAAAGGACATGTCACCACTTTGGTGTTTTCCCCAGGGGGCCACAGCCCACCCTGCTCCCAGAGGCTGCTGTGTGGAGATCTTGGTCCCAGTTTTCAGAGCTGTTACTCCAGCCCTGAAATACTGGACTGGTCCCTGGGTGAGACTGAAAACAAGCCCCAACACAACTCTGTCTCCTGGTGCCTGGGAAACCCACGGGCAGATGGGTCACACAGAGCAGCTGCAGAGCTGCTGAGGTTGAGATGTCTCAGTGCTGTTCCCAAATGTTGCTGCTGTACTGCTGCTTCCTCCCCCGTTACAGCTGTGGCCCTAATTTGTAACCAAACATTAATAATAACACCCCCAGCCTCGGAGCTGCCTCTGTAATCACAGCCAGCCAGAATACACAGAATATAAAACAAAAGGGCAGGAAACATTTCAAAGCTGCTCTAGGAACTTGTGTCGATACAATCTCAGTAATAGGACACACTCATTTGCAGCTGTCATGCCCTATTAAAGCCTACTCTTCCTCTTTCCAGAGATTACTAATTAGTTCACTTAATTTATCTCTTTTAATTTGCATGCTGCTCTTTTAATTACTGTGCAATTGCTGAAATCATATCCTCACTTGTTCTGCATTTACACAGACACACACAAATATGTCAGTGCCTCTACAAAAAGGCTTATCCCAGCACAGCCACTGCCATGGCTCCTGGAGAGAACAGCTGGCTGCCCAGGGAAAGCTGTGCAACGGGTCAGGGGGGAAGAAAAAAACATGGAATAAAAAAATCACTGGGTCCCTAGGTACTGGGATTTTCAGTAATCTGGTACTTTTATTAATCTTCTTCCGTGTTCTTTACAGACTTTAAACATGTAGTAAGAACATTTTATTTAGTATAAAATATTTGTTAAGG
Source organism: Pseudopipra pipra (assembly GCF_036250125.1). Taxonomy (NCBI): domain Eukaryota; kingdom Metazoa; phylum Chordata; class Aves; order Passeriformes; family Pipridae; genus Pseudopipra; species Pseudopipra pipra. The sequence goes on along the minus strand of NC_087562.1, from coordinate 16,190,501 downwards.
TCTGAAATTTAAATAATCATGTGGATATTAGTATTTAATCTGTCTGCCTGTCAACTACATTAATCTTTGTAGTATTCCTCTGTTAAAATAACGTTCCAAGTATGCAACATGGAGCCAAGCCATATGAAAGCTGATGGTCCTTAGGTCTGACCTACTGACCAGCAGGTTTAGAAGGGAAAACGTGGCTGTGAAGGAGCAGGATTAGGTAAGCAAAAGAAAGTTGAGCATTTTCTTAATTACAGAAATGATAAAACCCATGCCTGGGGATTTAAATGAGGAGGCTCTCTGAAGCCCAGAATCCCTTCTATGCAAGCACACACAATGGGATGTGCGGATCACGTCCCATAAATTAAATTAATCTTACAGCAGTCCAGTCTGTACCTAATTAACACTGGTGACAAGCCCCCTTTAAAGGAGTCTTGCACATGGGAGGCTGTGACTGCCCTTGGGCACCACAGGGAGACAAAGCCACACCAGGCAGTTGCACCTCCAGCCCTGCACATCCCACTTCTCCTGCCACAAGACTCCTACATCAGGACATCCCACTTCACATAAAGCCCTTGATAATGCACTTTTTCACTCCCACAGAACACGTGTTTCTGTTCATTACGAATACTAAACTTGACCTACAACATGGAAACAAGCAGATCCCTAACGATCAAAGCAAAATGTACTTATTTAAATTGAGAAACTTTCTCAGCCTACTGGAGTTAACGTGCATTGAGTGATGACTGGTGAAAATCAAGGCTGGCACCTTTAACTTGTACCAGAGAAAGGAAGCCCAAGCTGTTAAAATACAAAGGTGATTCCAAAAGTCAGTGATAAACATGATGTAATGAGCTCAAGAAAAGTCAAAACTTCCTGCTGAAAAATGTTGCTTTCTGCAATATGGACTTAAACAAAGATGATTCCCTAACCAGGCCTTTCTCAATCCCTCCCAACATAAAGACAAGCAAAAAGTGATTTTCAAATTACACAATTTATTTAGTATACAATAGTCATTACATCTCTTTACAACAACATATTATAAAATAACTATGTTAGATCTCACCAGCAGAACACTGAAACAAGAAATGAAAATACACATGGATCTCAAAGGCTTTCCTCTCCTAAAAACATTCTGGCTCCTTGATAACATTTCATCTCTGCAATCTAAAAAAAGTAATTCATACCACAGTCCCACTGATAATGTGCAGCTTGAAAGTCCTCGAGGACACCAAGAACACACATGTCATGTCCCTGCTGTTCCCACTGCTAGTAAGACTTGGTACATGCACTGCCAGGAGGGTTGTTCCTGGGGGTGGATCATCCCTAATTGACTGGGACAGTGATGTAGGGCAACCACTTGGAAATAAGGTGCATCAGGGTGATGTCGTTCAAGAATATGAGAGTTATTTTAACAAAAACTGCACATTTTTAATGCAGTGAATGGAGATCACAGCAAGACACAGGAAGTAGATAAAATAATTATCAATTAAAACACCACCCACCTGTGGCAATGGGAGGTGCAGCCCCTCTCCCCCCAGCCCTGACTCCAGCTGGCCCTGCCTTCCCAGTCAGCCTTACACAGGGGCAGAGAGGAGCTGTTCCCTCTCCTCCAGGGCTGGGTTGGTGTCCTTCTGCTCCTCTGAGCTCTGGTAAGTGCTTTTGTTCCTTGGCATTCTTGGATTTACTGTTTTAGGGAGGTTGGTGTCTGAATGCTGCACTACTGTCTCTGGAATATCCCTTAGTGTTAAACCTTTCTGAAAATAGGTCTTTCTGTTTAAAAACCAAACCAATGTGCACTTGGTAGTTTCTGTGAAAAGGTTAAATTTCTCCTTTGGCAATATTAAGAGATGGCATTTTTGAACCAAGTCTGTTTAAAAATAATTATTGTTACAGTCAGGACTTCTTAATCTCAGTTATTACCTGTAAGTAAATTCTGAAAAGCACAGGGTACCACTGGGCCTGGGAGTCCCTCACCTCCATCAGAGGAAAGTTACTGCACCGTTCCAGAAAGAACCATTTTAGAACAAGCCAGCACAGCCCAGACATACTTTACCTTTCCTGTGCTTGTTTTCAATTACTGAAGGCACTCATTGAGGGATTCACTGACCCGGGCTTGCAGCAAGAACAGCCATGCATCATTACAGGCCTAATTAAAGTTTTAATACTGATTAAAATGTTTTATTATTGTATTATGTTAAACTGCGGTGGTCTCCAACCTCATTAAGGGATACAGGCTAGGAATTACTCAGGAGTTTCAGCTGCTGAGTTTAACAACCCAGCTCCTGTCAGTGTGTGATTTAACACACCCTGACTACAGCACACTCGCCTTTTGTGTCAGCCAGAAATGCAGGAAGATGTTGAACATTGTTTAATGAGTATTTACTGAATATAAAATTGTTTGAGCATATGACATAACCATCTCCATCTCTCTGCTAATTTACCTTGGTACAACTGAAAAGGAAAAACACTTAAATCACTTGGAATTGGAACCCAGCTCAGTTGTGAAAGCTAATCTCATTACACATCTTGATTAAATTAAATGTGGAGTTTGCTATCTGTAGCACTTTCAGTTTCCCATCATTAGAAATTAATTGCAGTGGTAATTACTATAACTGAGTTATTTGCAAGGCCACAAACACTCTTATAGGTGTTCAAATGTTAATTCAACCTGGGCCTAGAGGCACTTGATTATTACAGTTGTGTTCTTCACAAGAAACAAATGATCCTGGTGGATCTCTTAAGATGGAGAGCACTGTGAGACTTCCAGATTTAATCTCTAATTTCAATCTAAAACCAAAGAAGTGCTAAAACACAGCAAAAGCCATGTCCCTCCATAGCATTTAGAAATTCAGTACAGTTCACAAAGTTCTGGCTGGTAAAAAGACAACAGGTACAAACAAATCACAAAATTCTCAGCATAGAGGCCTGGCTTCACTTAACCTTCCAAGTATTTTAAAATACCTGTAGTCTCTGTTTTAGGATAAAGAGCAAGGACACAATGATTTTGTGCTAAAATATAGAGCTTAGTGTCTGAAATAACATAAAGCAAAGCTCCAGTAGCTGAACATATCTTAAATACCGAATTTTCCTGCTGATTTAGGGATGAGTTTTTCTTTTGTAAGGTTGGCAGTGTTCAATTTTGATATCCTACTAGGATTCTCATGGGGAGAAAAAGGATCCCCTGGAGTTCAGAAAGTATATACAGAAAATAGTGGTGTGAGAATGCAAACTGAGAAATTTGGGTTTTTGTTTGTTCTGAGAACTTTAGAAGGATACAAACATGCAACATGTATCAAGCATGCTCCAGCCTTTAGTCTCACTAGAAATAGGTAACAGTCCATCATTTAACACTTAATGTTATAAAACAGTATGTCTCTGATCACTAAAAATGCTGGACAAGGATTAAAGTTTTACTCTTCAAACTTGTTTGCTGAATCTGCACTCACTGATTCTGCAATCACACACTCAAGCTTCGAAACTCATATCTGCACACATTCCCAAAGAATTCAAAAAGGAGGCACTGAAAGAGCAAAAGGATCTGTCAAAGAGGATCAGACTGTGAGACAAAACTTCCTATTGTGACCATTTTCAGGATTCACAAAGATAATGCCTACTCACAAAAGGAGTAGCATAGGCTGCTTTCACTAAATTTTTATTATTTTAGAGTAAAAATCTCAACTGCTGAGCAGATTCACAGGCTGGCACTGGGCAGTGCTCCCACACACTGCTGCCTTTGTCTTCCAATCAGTTCAAACTGGAAAACAATTATATCCTAAGTATTCCAAGGGTCAGAATTCATAACTGAAATGGTCCCTGCTAGCATTTATTTATGAATCTATGAAAAATTTGCCAACATCAGGAATGTTATCAAAACTAATCTGTCTTAAAAAAAAAAAATCACAGTAATTAAACAAGAAACCATCAACGTAAAACGTTCTTAAAAACATAACCTGTTTGTAAACTTCATCTGCAATGCCTAATGTGGGTCCTAGCAGTAAAATACTGACCTTGAAGCCATGGTTGGAAATGTTATTTATGCTTGGCAAGTTTGTAAACATGGAATGTTTTGTTTTGAAACACTCTGGTGAAGTGTGTGGTGTAAGAAGGAAGGTTTTTCTTAATTTCCTCACAGAAGCGAGGATACAACGCAGGTTTCAAATCGGGTGCGTTCTCTCCCAAACCATCCATGATCTGCAAAGGAATGGAACAGATGTGTGAAATATCTTTAGCCAGTTCAGTTACAGGCAATAACAAGTTAAAAACAATCTTGACAATACACTCAGAGGGTCAGGCTGGCCAGGTTTGTTAACAGTATGAAACAAGTGGGAGGAAGGAAAGAGCTTTAAACCAGTAAGATTTATAGTGTCATCTCTGCATGGATAAAGCTGGTTTGTCAGAGGTCCATATCTGGTTTGGCTTGTTCAGTCTGCTCTGGTTTCATCTTGAGAACTCCCCTGGCACAGAGCAGTAACACAACCACCCGCTGCTCCAGAGGGAACTGAAGCTCTGGAGTGATTTACACTCTGGAAGGAAACACTGTTTGAGTACTGCAAACCTGAAGCTCATCAGGAAGTGATTACTTATTCTGCCCAGGATCAATTCCCCCTTCTTTATTCTCAAATACTATTAAAAGCAATGTTCAGTGTGGCCATTTTGAGAATGTCTAAAGGCATCATTAGATTTTCCTTCCCCCAGAGCTACTTCAAATCGTAATGGCATTTCAAAAAGAAGTCAAGCAAAATTAATTTTGTTTCTAAATCTTGTCTCCAACACTTACATGGCCATTGGCTACATCAAGCAGGTCCCGTAAGCGGCAGCCTCTGCTGTGCCTCCTCTCATAACAAATGCTGTCCTCCAGGATCACGTAGTCCGTGCCAAAGGACCGCAGGATTCCGTGCACGTCCTCAGGAGATCGCTTGGCATAGATCTGATAAATCTAGAGAACAAGATAAATCTAAGCTCTGAGACACATGACACTGCCACTATTTCTTTGTTGGCTCAGAAAGAACTGAGATAGAGAAACCATGTGATTTGAATTAACTGTTATACAAACAATATATAAATGCTTTGTTCAGCAGCCACTTGGAGTTTGTGTGTTATGGCTACTCGGACGCACAACAGAACTGCTGCTGACTGCACAACACTGGATGGTGCTGGCAGACTGGGGGAATGTCTAAGTTACAGGAAAGGGTAGGTGAAAACAGGGTCCCCAGCTCTATGTGGAGTTTCTCAGGGTGGTTTCTATCTAAAATGTGTTGTGCTGGTCTAGGAACTGAAGGGAGGATCAGGCAAATCACGAAATGCTCCACGTGGGTTTAACGGGCTAGCTGGGCACCAGGATCTACTGATGCCAACAGAACCCAAACCAGTGCCCTCAGGACTAGCTGAGTACCCAGGCACAGCAGTTTAGACACACTCCAGCTGCCAGAGGTGAGTCAGCAGATGCCCAAAGTAGGAGTTTCACAGAAGCAGGTAAATCCTGGGCCTGTGTCTGACAGGGAATTACCTCAGCGAGTAAAGCACCTGATGCCATTTGCAATGTGCTGTTAGAGAGGATATTTGTTTTCTGGAGTGGAGCCACTGACATGGACAAGAACTAGCTTAAACAATCAGAACACTCTTACCTGCTTTGTTCTCTCCCTCAGATTCTTATCCTCATAATGGGGATGGTTAGTTAAGGTCCGTCCAGTGCACAGTTTGACTCCTGCTAATAGCTGCATGCTCCCAGCAAACACTGCTGTGTTTGGAGTGTTTGACCTAAACAAACGTTGATAAGTCTGAGGAAGTCTCTGTAGGGGCGTTTTTGCAATGCTTGTGATAGATCAGAAGGAAAAAAAAGACTGCAAAAATATTTTTCTGCCTCTGTTCAGGGAGTAATCTGTTCAAGCAACTGTGTTTTGTTCAAATACAGGGGATAAAGTGGATAAATTGTCATAATACTCTAACTGCAAATAAAAAATTCACTAAGCATGATGAGGAAATTTAAGGAAAACATGATCCTGAAAATTTCAAATTATTTCTGTATTTCATAGGTTCATAAAGCCTTTGAATATTGATAAATTCTATATTCTGATTCTTTTAATATTTCAGGAAACTTACTGTGACTTAGATTTCTGTGTGATATATAGAGGTACTTTATATAAAATGGATTATTTATTCTGAATGGTAAAATTTCCTGTTCCTCTCCTGGCATTCACCATTCACTTGGAAAGAAAACTGTTATGCTGAGGCTTGGGGCAGGGGAAGATGCAGAAGATGCCAGATAGAAATGCTGGCACTTACTGGTAGTGTGATCTCTGAAATTCCAAGCCAATGTCTAGAATTGTTATCTAAATAGCAGCCTTGGTATTTTAGGATTGTTTCAATACCCATAATGAAAAAACTGTTTTTGCTCACCTTCCCCCCAACAAGTTTACAATCTAAAATGTATGTAAAGACACAAGAGAAGGGCATAGCAGAAGGAAAAGTAAAAATTCCAGGCAATAGACACTTCTATAATCAGGCTAATTAAAACTGGCCATCAGTGTTTTCTAGTCCTTAGTAGGCACATTTCCCTGGAGAGGTCTATGAAGACTACAACAGCAGAAAGAAGCACACATTAGATGGAGTAAAATGAAATTAGAGTGTGAATAGTTGCCTAACATCCCTGTGCATGCATATATGGCACCTCTAGTACTCAGGTAACTGTGACACTTTGGGTGCACTTAAGGGAGCCTTTGGGAACTGCAGCTCTAAAGTCAGTCGTCTTTAAGCTCCATGATCAGCTTGGGAATGTTGAGAGACAAGTATTAAATTTTATTATCGCCTTTCAAGAGATTATGCTTAGCAAATGAATTAATAATTACAAACCCTTCCAAGGAATTCTTGCACTGGTACATTAATCTCATCTAGGAAGGCCAGAGACAGTATTTTTAATAGGCCAGTTTAACTTTACTGATCGACTAGTTCTTCAGCACTTTAGAAAACCAGTTTCATTTTAAAGTCTGAAAATATTTAATCTCTTAAAAATTATTTTTTTTTTTACTTAAAATATTCAAAGTTACAAGTGTCACAAAGTAAATGTTTCACTAAAAGAAATGAATTCCTGTCAGAATTTATGCTAATGTAATGGCCCTGACAGGCTGTCAGCCAGGACTCATCCCTGAATCTGCAGGAAAGCACAAGTCTTTAGGCTAAGCTGCAAAGGACATGGGCTAAACTCAGAGGGACTGGGTACAGCTTAGATACCTGAAAGAAAAAAATGATTCTCAAAGCACCTTCAACATGTTTCCGTGTTGATGCCTCGGCCGGGCAACTTCTAGTGTGATAAAATGGTTTCTGTGTTTGTTCAAGATTAGTTCAAATTTTAAAATGCTCTGCAGTACTTAGCTCCTACCTTGGCCTTACCAAGGCAACCCTGCACCTCGGATTGCAAATTTGCATTATAATGGTCTCTCTAGCAGACTCAAACTTCCTTAAACACACTGATACAGCCCCCCCAACAAGTACCAGAGGCAAAACCACAGGAAAACAAGCAAACAACAAAAAAAGTCAAACCAGCCTGCAGCCTCTTTTCTTTAAAAAGAAGGCTAAAGGAAACAGTGAGTGCCCCTAATCCATAACGTGTAAAAATGCTTGCCAAAAATGTAGAATCATAGAATATCTTGACTTGGAAGGGACCCACAAGGATCATCCAGTCCATCTCATGGCCCTGCACAGACACCCCAACAATCCCACCCTGTCCCTGAGAGCTTTGTCCAAACCCTCCTGGAGCTCTGGCAGCCTTGGTGCTGTGCCCACTGCCCTGGGGAGCCTGGTCAGTGCCCAACCAGCCTCTGGGGGAAGAACCTTTTCCTGAGATCCAGCCTAAACCTCCCCTGGCACAGCTCCAGCCACTCCCTCGGGTCCTGTCCCTGGTCACAGAGAGCAGAGATTGGTGCTGCCCCTGGTGAGGAAGCTGCAGACCCTGATGAGGTCTCCCCTCAGAAGATGGATCACGTAGAAGATGCAGGGCTCCATTCCTCCCCTTTCCAAAAACATTCACTCCTGCCCAGAAGGGCTGAGTGCATTCTTTATTTACCAGGTAGTAAGAGTTTTGCCAGCACTCCTCCCTGTACCTTAAAAGCAACTTAGTGACCCTCCCTTTTCTAACAACTGGCTTATGTGCTCTGGTCCTGGATGGAGTTTAAACTCCGGTGTTCCAGGTGAAGGCAGATGTTTCCCTGAGACTCAGATTTACATGTTCCAAGTCCTAGAAAATTATACTCCTTCAGACATATCACTGTCCTTTTTTTACTGGGCCAGCTCAGATGTTTCCAGACCACCAGCTGCTACTACTGGAGCTGCTGGAGAGACCCTAAGGAATACTTCCCAGGGATAGGATGACTTCCACGTTCCATGGAAGCTCTTTCCCCTATGCCCCTGTCTGAGCCAGGCACTAACTGCATTGCTCTGCACCCACTGCACCCATTGTGCTGCAAACCACTGAATGACACTTCTCTATTACACAGAAACGAAGCAATTTTTACAACTGTCTGAGCAAATGATGTATAAAATGAAAGGATAATTTGTTTTATAGCTCTCTGCCAAGCTCCATACCACACTGCCCAACCTGCAAACAATTTATTCTCTAGGAAATGTCACTAAATAATGACAAGGACTTACAGGTCAAACTGATTTACATTATATAATTTAAATGCCATTCCAAGCAGACCTGATGGCATTTTGAACAAATAATCTCATTTATTTTTGAAGCTCTAAGCTTTCAACAAGTTAATTACAGCTGAACTAATGGGTAAACTAAGCACTATATTATATTGCAGGAAGCTTTTCTTTACCTACACTTAAGAATTTAGAGAATTATATAAATACTAAAGAATAACTCATTAAAAATAAAAAGGTTTCACAGGAAGTACTTGCACAGACTCTGAAAGTTGTAGTAATTCTTTCTCTTAAACTGCTAAGAAATTATTGTGAGCTGGTTTTAAGGCAGCACTAAGAAAGAAATGGCCAACATTGCAATTACAGGTTGCACCATTAGAAATAAAATGGGTATTTCTACTAAAACTCCCCCAGAGATGAACCCTGTAGTTGGCTTTCAAAGCCATAAAATCTGACCAGCCTCAGATTATTCCTTTACTAGTGCTCGAGTCTGATATGAATCTACAAAGTAAAAGGCTTTGAGAAAAGGAGATTCTGGGGAGGGGTTCTTAAATACACCGTGATAGATATTTCTTTTTCTTTAAAATAAACTCTTTTTATTTGCAGAGTGCTATAATAAAATATCACAGGATTAGCTGGAGGTGATAGGCAGTAAAGCATATTCAGTCATACTGTCATGGTTCTTTTTTTTCCCTCTGGTTTGGAGAGACTGAAAATTGCAAAAATGGAAAACGACAGCCACAAAGAAAAAGCAACAAGATGCATTTTTGTTAGCCTCAAGTTTATGCATGCAGATTTTGCTCACATAAAGGAATGCACCTACACAGTTGGTGGAAACCTAGTTCTTAGGCACTGTCAAGTTCGTGCCTAAATTTTACTGACAAATCAGTCAATGACAAGGGATAAGCCCAAGAATTTAAGAACAACAATTAAAAAAAAAAGGTGTAATGTTGCCTTTAAAGTCTGGGATATGTGTTGATTTCAGTGTGATGACCCTTGAAAATTAGGCATGTAAATAACAGAGACGAGTTAAAATTTTTAACTGGTTTGAAATTAAAATATAGCCACTAATATAAATTAATAAAAAGTACTAAATGAAAGAACCACCATTGAAACACGGGTATTTCATTTCCATAACCTTAGGAGCCTTTTAGAACTTTGTGGGGTTTCCACTAATGTACAAATTTTCCTGCTTGTCCCCCACACCTGGTTCAAGTACAGTTGACATCCAACTATGCTCTGCTGAATCTCAGGCTCAGTCAACTTATCCAGTTTTGGCTGTTGCCTGAGATTTCTAAGAAGTTTTTCTGTGATTTTTGGCAACTGCTTAGGAAATATTCCACAATTCTAGACAGATTTCCCCTTTAAAGGCAGAAGACGTTGCTTCTTTAGCACTTACCAGAAGTAAACAGAGTAGGGAAGTTCACGCTATTGATTTGCTCATTCTACTGATATTCTTCCCCATCTCACAAATGAGCATGTTGTTCCTGTTGTCTTAGGGAGAAAGACCAAAACTAAGAATTTTAATGTACCTCCCAGCAGGGAACAGAGAGCTGTGAACTATCCCTGGGGCATTGGCAGGACCTTCTTGACTTTTTTTTTTTTTTTTAAAAAAAAAAAAAAGCTAAGAAAATGAGGTGGTGGGTAGGAAAAAGCAGAGACTGGGATATGAAAGATCATTTTGTAAAAAAAAAAAAACCCGTGCTCTGTAATTGTACAGATATAAACCACTAGATCTTCCTGAAAATGCTATGGCAACTTGAGTAAGGGGAAAAGTAAGAAATACATCTGCAGACACTTCCCAGTGGACAGACTAATAGTTGGTCATTATTCAGATTGTGTACTTGGACAAGTTAATATGCATTTAGAACTAAGCAGACAGAAGGGTTTTCTTGTTGTGGAGAGATTGCAAGACAGATGAGTTATTCCTAATTCACTGCTATACATGACAAATTAAGAGATTTTCATACTGAGTTTTAATAATGAATGATTAGCCCCTGACACCAGCCTTGACAGGTCATTAACTACAGCACAACTATCAAGTGTTGGTATAGTAACATATTTCTCTTACACGCCAAAACTTAAGAAAATCTGTCCCACTTTGAGAAACTTATCATAAATTTTGTTGACTGGTATTTAAAGCACAGACAATTAACTCTTCTTTACAGGAATAATATTTCTAAACACAATAAATTCTAAGTAAAAAAAACTCCCTCTGTGATTGTCTGTCATGACTTAAAATGAAGAGAGGACAAGCACCAGTTTAGCATTCTCAGCACTAAGAACACATGAAACATTATTCTCATCGGAGCCAGTCAAATCCAGCTCATGGCTGGGAATAACTCCACATGCATATTTTATGTATAAATCTATATATAACTCTATATATTGTACACAGGAGACCTGAACTATCAGACATTTACCATCTTTTAATAAAACAGTAGTGCTAAATGGAACTGGCTGGTAAACATTAGTCACAAAAACATGTCAATAAGGCGGCAAGGATTCTAAATGATGCAAAAAAACGTGGCCTGCTTTCAGAATAAGTCAGTGAAGGCTTGTAATATATTTTACTTCTGAATTACTCCTTCTGGTTTATGAATTAAAGAAATACAGCATTATGGAGTGTAAATATGTTGCTATGGATAGAATAGGCTGGGTGACTGGTTTCACTGAAGTTCGTTGTATATGAAGGAAATACTTCAAACAGCTGTTTATAATTATTATTATGTTAAATTCAGATTTACTTTCAGAATGTTTTCCTCCAGAATATGAAACTGACTTTCTTTTTAAAAAATCACTATCAGAGTTCCAAATAAATACAAGTCTCAGGAATCTCCCTGTTAAGAACTTAGCCTGAAAGTTTTCAGTGGTTGCTGTATGTTAATAGAGAACATACCCCTTGAATTCACAGCCCTCCAGGGACCATCCTACCTGGCCTCTTTTCTCAGCCCTTCCACAGGCAGTACTACAAACTGTTTGCACCTTCCTGTGCAAATACCTTCCTGTGCTCTGTCAGAAAGCAGAAGTGATGAGGTGGGGTTGGAATGATAAATTCCTGAAAAAGACTTTGCACCTATGCTTAGCTGTGACAAGTTCAAGTTCAATTACAAATATTTTGTTTGCAGTTTAGAAGGCTTGTTGGCATTAATACTAACAAGTATAAACAATTTAGATTGTTTTAAAGCTCAAGAAACAGGCTGCAGAGTACAAGTTTTCCAGTCCTACCATTGTACATCCATGCTTTTTACCATTATAAAGTTGAGAAGGACACCAAGTTGGGGGGACAAAAATAAAACGATTTCACTGTGAAGGTCTATTAACGTACAGAGGTAGCTAAATATGATGAAAGAAGCTTGACACATCCCAATTTACCTCTTTTGGCTGGGAAAACTATGTGTACTTATGGGAGTAAATGGAATCAGATGGTTCCCTGAGGCACATGAAACACAGCAGTGGTACTGAACCAGAGTGGTCTGGGGGGCTCTGATATCCCAACCTCTTGGTATCCCACTCACCCTAACTATCTCCACGGGTCACCAGAGTTCACTGATGAGCTGTGACAAATAAGGGAGAACACTATAACTAAGAACATTAGATCTACACAAATAGCATTTAACTTAAATAGAGAAAAAATCCTCTTACTTAATCCAGTTCATCAGCTCCACAGTGTCTGGGTCATAGAATTCTCTCAGCTCTGATAGTTCATCCATTATTCCTGGCCAGAACTATAATGGAAACAAAACAGAACAAACTCAAGGCAGAATGAACAAAACAAGTTCTGGATGCTGAAACATATTATTCCCTCTTAGCTGGCAACTGATCCAACGAAAAGACTATCAGGGTAAAACATTTCAAAATCTACTGCGGACAAAGAATACGTAAATCGAATCTGGAGCAGAGAAAAAATGATTGAAACTGATTCTTTAAAGCTTAACCCTCCCCCCAAAAAAGCTAAGGGAACAAAGATTTATTTAAGGGTTTCTTGTTCCAGCTAGTGAATAGTCAAGGGAAGAAGGGAGCATTAAGGGAGATAATGACAGTGCTAATGACAGATTGCTGTGCTTCAGTCTTTACTACAGAGGCTGTTACAGTGAAACCTATTCCAAACCTGCTTTCTTTAGATAGTACGGATTGCTGGCTTGAAAACTGAAATGCTACAAGAAAAAGTGTTAAGAAAACCCACCTGATAATCTAAAAAGCCATAAATCATCCAATTTATATAATGCTTATCCAAGCGTTCAGAAGGAATTTGAATGTGGTGCTGCTGAGCTCCTTTGCAAAAACATGCATTCTTTCACTACAACTGTAATTGTGTAGGAGGACTGGGGAGCAGGAGATATAATTGGGCCAATTTAGATACTTAGTTTAACTGTTTACCTGACACATTTACATTTGTTCAAGTACTACTGGCTGGTAGATTGAGAAACAACCAATATAGTTATGGCAGCATCACAACCCTGCAGCTTTGGCGAGTATGGAAGTACTATCACAGACACATTTCTGCTTTTCAGAAGCTCTCTCAAGAGATTAGTAAATAAACTAAGCTGTTGTGAAATGAGACTGTAGAGTCTCATAATGGATCAAAATTTCTTCTCTCCATTACTAAACTAGCCTGGATAGCTAAACATTCTGAAAGCTTGGATCCTTCAGGGGGGGACACAGGAAATGAGCCTGGGACACTGCTCTCTACTGAGTGCTGGGGCTATTATGTGGCATTCACTCATCTGTAGAGGTTTTACAAGTCACAGTGTCACACTACTGCAATTATTGAGTCAGTACAAGCAGGTTTCACTGGAGGAAAATTTTGGTAGTGAGGCTTGCTATTACTGAATTGAGAAAGAGACTTCTGTGCTGGTCAAAAACCCGGAGGTGCTCAACAGTCCACTGATGACCGTGGGAGTTCAGTTACTTCTCAGATACAAGGACACTTATTTTGAATTTAGAAAGTATATTAACTCTTTGGCCTCTGAATGTAAGTGAAAAGCAAGTACTACTGCATTCTTTATAGCTACTGTTGGCCTAAGAATGAAAATTAAGAATTCCTTAGAGAAAAATCATTAGATATTAAGAATAGAAATAAACACAACATTTTCTTTTGTAATTTTTTTCTACAGACTTTAGGTTTGAAGGATAAATACATACAGTACACTCAGGGAGTTGTTCAGTACAGCCAAGGACTGTTCAGATCATGGGCATATGTTGCACTATGTGCTACAATAAACGTATGTGTCTGGAGCAAAAAGACTTGGCCATGATGAAGATAAAAATGCAGTTAGAGATATTACATGAATGGATAGTTTACTAGCAAAGAGAAATCAAGATTATTTGGCAAACCCTGGAATTAGAATGCTGAAACTCAGGTGCTAACCTTAAGTACCAACAATTTATTTAGGAATGACTGGCATACAAACACAAATTGATGAGTATTACTGTGAAGTTAAATATAACACAGATAAAGCTGAATTATATGAATAAGACTTGGTACTGCATCATATGTGTTGTGTTATCTACAGCACAGCTAAAGGATGTACATGGAAATATTTCAGCATTTTCACTTTATCTAAAAGATGTTTGCACTGTGTTAATGAAGAACACATGTAAACAGAAACATTGATGTCTTATAGGTGTCAAAACACTCTGTACCTGAAATCTGAAAGATAGGTGGAATTACAGCTGCATTTTTATCTTGATAAGTTATTGTTCAAGTGATGTATTTGGGACTGTGGTAACCACATGCCTCAAAAGAGGCTTTATTATCTTATTTGGGATTAGGTTAATAATCCCATAAAACTCCTATTGTGGGGAACAGCACTAAAGTATAGTTCTTCTGAGAAATGTAACCACAACAAGTAGTGAAACACAGAACTGCCCCACTAGTAATTCCAGAAAACTAGCCATGATGACCAGTTAATTTTGTGGTGTACATTGAAACTGCTCCTGCAATCTGAGCACTGTGTGTGAACAGATAAATTCTTGTCTGGAAAGGAGAAAGGTAATTACAAAAATCTCCTTCCCCTGCTTATAAGGTTTTAAAGAGAGAATATATAAACACATTCTCACAGAAGAAATGGATACTTTCCGAATCTCTCTGTAAGAATTTTTATTCTGACCATTTACAGGGAACCTGTGACAGGTTTTGCCCACCAGGCTTCTCATAAACTCTTTCAGCTTTGCAGAGAAGACACACAAAAATATCCACACCCCTGGCAGCTGAACTGCAAGAACTGACTTAGGACAAAAAACACTGAGAAGTGATGAATTTCTCATTCCCACTGAGAACTTTGAAAAACAGTGTTTTTCATGTCCATAAAAATTACTTCCTTTATTTAGAAGAAACACAAAAATTACGCTTCCCAGGCAGACTGAGCACAACTAATGGCTGACCTAAAGTCTATGAAATCACTGATTTCTGTTGACTTCTGAATTGAATCTGACAGGATTCAGGAACTTCACATCTGCTCATGAAGAGTGGGAGAAAAATTATTTCTAGTTATCTGTCACATTGGACTATCAGAATGTCATGCTCTTGGTATCCCCCATGTCAAAAGAAATGGCATTATTTCTGTCATATTCATAGATGATGAAAATGGTAAATGACTTCCCAATGGGGAAAAAAAAAAAGTCCTAAAGAGTTTTCTAGGAGAATAATAAGACAGTTTAAATGGAAAACAGTATTTTTTGATTTTTTGTTTCAGCTTTAAACAGGGAAACTGGAGTGAGGTCTAGTAGCAGCTTTCTAAACTCTTATGCTTTACACTACTGACTTTCTAACTTTAATAATGAAATTAATCTTGAGTTTCTCTGAAGGGAATTATTATTTAACAGAAATATTCTCATCTCAGACTACTTATTGCAGAAACAATTGCTCCATCGAAGGAGCATCTGATTTTCTTGTCTTTGTGAACACAGATTAAAAAAATGGTTTCCCATTAAATCAATGATCTAAATCTCACTGCTATGACAGACTGATAACCTTGTACATGTTATAAATTTAAATATTTTTTATGTATTTACACTTAAACATTTGACAATAATATTTTGTTGCTTGGACAGACAGGTACTTGAACACTTAACAATTCTGTACTTTAAAACATGAATCATTACACAATTTAACAATCTGCATATTATCCATAACTTAATTAAAAGCCAAACAGACAACTCCCATTTCCATAAAATTATGCATTTAAATAACACCTGCTGACTTACATATATACAGTTAGACAAACATTTGTATCCACAAACAGCTACTCTGGATCAAATGAGCCCAACTGATCTTTTACACACAATTCCATACACATAAAGGTACTTGCACTTCAGGTAGTCTATCCCCATTCAGTTACAAATCTTGCATGTAGTAACTAATAAAACAACATCCTTTTATGAGAAAAGGAAATTCCATGTAACTTAAAAAATGCCAAAACATTGAGAAAAAAATTTTCTTACCTTATATGAAATGTACAGTAATGTAATTATTGGTATAGAATATTTAAGCACCTGTGCCTAAGAGAAATTGAAAAAAATATTGGTTATTCTGATGATACGTTTATTTGAATAGATTTAATTTTTAATGTATTGATATGTAAAATACTTAACACGTAGTGGAATTCAGAGTTTGAATTTTAAGACCATATTTTGATTTTGTTTTCAAGTAAAACCCTAATTACAGACCCACCCCAAGTGATGGACTGATATCTCTATATTTAAATCTATATTCTACAAAGTGGAAAACACTGTCATTCAATATAATTGACTGCAAAGGTCTTCTCAGACTGCTGAGGATTTCTTAATATGGTGGCTTTTTTAGTAAAATTGTGGTTATTTTTCATAGCCACATCTATATTGCCATCTAGTGTATTCAAATGGAATTGTTTAATACAGAAACCAGTAGAAAATACATTTTACTTACTAAATTTATACAAATATACATCAGAGATATCCAGTTAAAGAGAACTGCAAACAATATTCAGCTGTGAGCCTTGATTTGGTTTAGATAAGGACCAAACCCCATTGGATGAAATGCTGTAAGTACCCTCTGGGATGTGTAGAGATGGACACACTTCAGGATAAGTTTCCAAACTTCTGTGCTGCACAGGCCAAAGGATGCAAACACACACATGTGGGATGTCCAGAGGTACTTCATTCTGCAAAAACACAAGGTTTTCATGGTCATCTGGAGCTCTGCTAGAGCTGCTTGATGAGGGCAGTTAATGTCCAGAGAAGTTCTGAAGACAATTTTCTTGGACTTTCAGGACTCTGAAATAACTGAGTACAAGATTGACTCGGCACTTTGCTATGTGCTCTTGAGAACATATCTGTTCCCAAACTCCCAAACATTCTTTTTGGCAGAATTCTGGGAAATGCTTCAGTCTACAAGTATAAACACACCAGGGAGAGAAAGAAGGTTCATGATCCTACAAAGTTTGCGGTCAACATATTTTACACTCTTATAAAAATACACTCAATCATCTAAACAAGCCCCAAGTAGAATTTAAAAATATATACCTCATTGTGCTTAATGCCAGACATCCAAAAAGAACTGTGTGAACTAAGCTGTAAGCAGCATCAGGCTTCAGTGTTATTGTGCACTCTTCCATCTTTTTCATTAACTTGACTTGGTTTGAACCACTAATTAAAGAAAGAAACAGTGTTATATTAAGTTCTCGAACATATTTCATATCATTATCTGCATTTTAAACAGCATTGAATCCTTCTGATGCTAGAAAGCAATACTACTGCTATCAGTCCACAATCTTCTATTGTATCTATGATATAATTAAGCCTGATACCACCAACTTGATGTAGCAGCAAGTATTTCTTTTCATGTCTAGATTTTTGGAAATGCAGTGAGTTTAAATGAGCTGGATTAGAGTGAGATAAAACTGTTTACAGAAAGGCAAGCTTGGTTTCTTGCTTGAAGTAGCTACTCCCATGAGGTTCACAGGGCTTAGATGAGAGTGAAGAATTTAACTGTGATTTGTGGGGTCGTGCTGGTATATCTGGATGCCAATAAAGCCATAGATTGGAAGCAGACTTACAGCAAATCAGTTTTGAAAGGACTGGTTGTAGCTTGAGGTGGCTGGTCTTGTGAATGTATGTGGAGGGCCCATTAAAAGAAAAAAAGTATGCTTAAATGTGTGAGGTCTTCCCCTGTTCTTTTCAGGCAGGGGATAACTGAGATAACTGGACAGTGTTAAAAATTAGGGTGATGTTTGTGATTGCATCTAGGATTACAGAAAATAAGAGCAGCAGAGTCTTTTCTTTGTTTTTAAAATTTAAAATTGGTGCAGAAAGTTTTTTAAGAGGCTGGTTGAATAGTACCAAAATGATTTACAGATGACTCACTTCATAACTGTCACAAAATAGTTTCAGAATGTCTTAGATACTTGCCCTCTCTTTCTGCCACCTCCTCCCTCTCTCTTTTACCCTGTCTTCCCTAAAATCTGTGATGACTGGCACTAGTTACATGACACTCCTTGAATTTTTGCTTAATCAAGTTTTATATCCTCCCTTCTAACTGCAGCCCAGATTGTACCTATAAAACTGAGAGGCCTATAATGAACCATTTACTTTTTTTTGTTTTAATAGCAACTCTGTCTAATTTTCTTCTAGTGTTCTCTAAATACCTCAGAATCCTACAGATCAGCTGTGGGAACAGCCAGCAGTGATGCACAGCTGGGAGTGCTTCGCACCTTTCTCCTGCTTCCCCTCCCAAACCCAACCAACCCCACACAAACTGCAAAACCTTAACAGCAATCCAAAGAGCTTGAAGGAAAGTTTACACTTTTAGCTTTAATAGGATGTTACTGTTCTGCCTGATCTCTCTATCAGACATCCTACTGTTTCCTCAGTACCTGTGGAAGTAATACTGGTAGCTGCTGTACTCAACTGTCAGTTCCTGAGCCATTTGAAGATGAGAAAATTGATAAAAATGTGAATTATCTTAAAGTTGTACATTACCTGAGGTTCCTAAAGGCAACAATTACAGCTGCCACTGCCATAAGGAAGAGAACAAATACGTAAACGTAAAAAAGTAACGTATCCGAGAGCCTTGAGAAGGTGTTTAATGGTAATAAACCAAAAGCTTCTTCACAGAGATACAGGTTGGCATCAAAATCTCTAAAGAAAAGAGAATAATCCTTGTCAACAGGTATGGCGTAATTTGATGCCAAAAAGGATCAAAGTTTGCTTTTCTCACGAGAAATTATAAAGCTGCAGTTGTGCAGATTATTGTAAGGGAAAATATGACACAATCATGAGGTAGAAATTCATGATTTATCACACGGATTTTAAATGAGAACAACCTGCAGGCTTCAATTAATGAAGTCAAAGGAAAAAAAGCAGAATTGCAGCTAAATCATACCTTGTTGCTCCAAATCCAAATTTTGCTTTCAGAAATTTGAATATATGTTCATCTGACTCAAGATTAAGAATTTTCTATAGAGTAGGGAAAAAGAAAGGAAATTGTATTTTAAGTATCAAAAATGTCACACAGGTAAGCAGGTTTTTTTCATCATTTAAATGAAACTGTAGAGCACCACAGGCTTACTGAGAAGGGTGCTTTGCAATTGAATAAGCTTTCAGTTTTAACTGCATTCACTGAAAAGTAAATTCAATGAAAAACTATGCAAATGCTCAGCAGTATCAGAATGCAATATAAATCTACACTTGTTATAAAATTACAGGTGAGCTTCAAGTTAACACCAATTATTTGGTGTTAATTTATGAGGTTTTCAAATCCATATATCAAAAAGATTAGCAAAACAATCTTTAATTTTTAGAATGCAGCCTATGAAATGCAGTGAAATCTCACTGCAATTTTTACTTAATGACATCACTATAGATGGTTAACAAATAGCTTTTAACATAATACATTTTGCAACTTTCTACATAAAAAAATATTTGCTTACCTTGATGAATTTATTTATCAGGAGAGTCAAGCACAAGACTAACAGAACATGCAGGATAAGTTTCCCAAGCCTATTAAGCAAGCCACCTGTTTTTAGATTTTTCTACAAAGAAGAAAATATTAGAATTTCAGGGGGTTTTTTGTATGTATTTGGAACAAAAGCATCACAGGCTATTTGAAACAGCTGCTCTGCTAGGCCTGATCAGGATCAAATTGTATTAGCTTCGTGTAAGCAAAAATGTATGCAGAATCAAGTATAAAGATACATTTCTTCCACAAAACCGAAGGGACAACATCACAAAAGCTCCCCAGGCTCTTGATGTGGCAGAGTTTTGGAAGAAGCCAACCAACCTTCCTTTGGCAGTGGCCCTATTATATTTATACAATTAATTTCCTTTTGAAATACCTCTTCATTAGATCTTCCACCTAAACATGGCAAAGAGGTCTTCTGGCTCTAACTGTCAGCTGAAAGGATTTTGAGCAATTTCCCAGTTAAAAGCTCCAGATCTAGATGAGCTGCTCACAGACAACTGGGAATAGGCACAGACATTGTCTTAACTATAAAAAATACAGTCTTGATTTTAGGTGGTCAGAAATGAGAGACAACAGGAATGGCCCTGTAAGATCACACACTCTGGTCAGAGACTGTTGTCGATGTCAGTATCAGAAAAAAGAACTGTAAATGCAGTAAAAACCCGAGTCTTTGAAAGAAAAGAGATTTCAGTAAGCTGAATTCAACATGTGCCCAGTTCTCCCAGAATATTTGTTGGAGGCAGATCCATAAATTCAAGCCAAGACCTAGTGAAACAGGTGTAAAGTCCATTTATGCAATTTTTTGCAGGATCCAAACTGCTGCTTGCACAATCATGAATGTTAATAGCAATCACAGAATTATGGTGTCTGATGTGCTTGGTTATGCTGCAGTTACTGTAATTGAAGTCATTATTTGATCAGGCAATGTTTTTGCTGCTTTACACTACATAATTCCTCTAATTAGTATTAGTAATTGAAAGTTATAATGCATAAAAATTACTCATTTACATATATACATATCTATGTATATACAGATATCGATCCACTCTTTATTTAGTACCACAAAAATATTTCAGTACCTACCTGGATTGTTCTTGCTATCAAGACAGAAGCATTAAAACTTATAAGTAATGATCCAAGAATCATAGAATTAAAGAACTGTAGGACACAGACGAGCAGTAATCCAGAAATCTGAATGATATAGAGCCACGTAACCTGGAACAATAATGAGATTTTTATGTCTACAAAACCTAACAGTCATGGTTACTCTTCTATGAATATGTTTTATAATTTATTTCAACGCCTATTATTTTTGCAAAAAATGCATCATATTGCACTAAATCATCCCATTTAAAGCCATTACTACATCCTCTTTATATTTATGTCCTGAACTAGTGAGGTTAATATTTTATGCCCATGTTGTAACTAAGGAAGCCTGATCCTATAATCAAGCAGATACAAATAAGTAATTGCAGAATGAGGAAATTATTAATCACTCAATATACTTTGGAAGATCTTTGTAGTTTCTCTAGTCAAAGAAGTGTTTCTGTAGCCTCTGATGTCTCTATGACTCAACAGTTATGGCTCAGTGAAGTTCAGCAACCAAACATCACCTTTTTTAATAATAGTTCAGTATAGTCCTGTTTGAGCTATGCTAAACTATTGTTCAGCTGAATGCAAACACTAAACTGTTGGTTTTCTGATACAGGGGTAACAAAACACACATTTTACCTGACACAAAGATCAGTCTTGCATTAGAGCAGTGGTGTAAATCGGCGTCAAAGAGCCCAACAAACTCCAACAGTTTTAAGTAGCACTTTTTTGAAAACTAATATGGAATAAGAGTGGTGTGGTAAGTCAGTTTTGGTAGAATTCAGGATGAAGCTGGTAATTTGCCAACTTTTAATGTAGCTGATTTGTCACATTAACTGTTAACTTCAGCTTATGTTTGCAGAGAAGAGTTTACTAATTTTTACACTCGCAGTATAAAAGCACAATGCACAGTGTATAATCTGTATTACTCTAGGTATCCAGGCCACTAGTTAGTAAAATACCTCCAAAACTTAGTTTTATGACAGTAAATAAAGAAAAATTGGTTATTTCCAAACATAAAGTTACCTTTGCTGTGGGCAGCATGTCCAAGCAGTCCAGTATGAATAATGCCAATGCTTGTATCAGCATCATGAACTGGTTAAATTGCCAAGTCAGGCTAAAGAGAAACGTTGCTATGAATACAGCCATAAGTGTTAGTCTCTGGAAGGAGGGAGTGAGGTTTTATTTAATTTTATAGTTTCCTTCACTAAAACACAAAACAAACAAAAACCCCAGCAAAACCGACCAAAACCCACCTTGCTTTGGTTTTATTTCAAATCTACTTTTAAAACATTACTATGAGTTTTATAACTGCAATAACTGTTTGGAGGATAATGAACATTTATTAGAGTTATGAATTCTTGATTTATTGCCTGTATTTTATCCCTTTAACACCACTTGCAAGAAAACAGTGAGATCTCAACCAGTTTCAGCCCCTAGATTAACATGCAATACGTGTTTTACTGTGCTAGAAATAGCAGTTACTTGATCAAATCGAGGAGTGATGACTTAACAACTGTCTGTCAAAGAAACTGCATCACCCATTTGCTTTTATTCTTGCAGATCAGGACAGTTTTCTGTGACTAATTTTACTGTGTCATACTTGTCAGAAATACTCACTTCTTGAACAGGCTGTAAATGAGTTCTGAGTAGGTATGTGATGGCTGCTATCTGAACAGCAAAGAACGGTAGTGCCCAGTTCTCTCTTAAAGGAATGGTGAATTCTACCCTTGTGGTATCTACTCTGTACAAAACAAAGAGTTTCAGAAATGTAAAATAAAGAAAACACCAGCTCAGTGATAGAGAAGTTGCAATGACAGGCATCTTTGTGGTATTTAAACTACTTATTTATAAAAAGGCAGGCTCTACAGTCTAGTTCCTTCAACATGCCTGGCTCTGAAAAAAATCATTATGAAGTTCTGTCAGTTATCCATTGTTTCTGTATCTCAAATATTGTACTTTAGTATCACTTACAGTCAAAAAAATATACTATGAGTTAAAACTTACTTAAGAAGAACAGCTTGGGTAAATTTAAAAATGGAAAAACAAACCCCAAACTAAAAACACTCCCAAAATCCAACTCATGGATTTTCACACCACAGGTAATTTTACTTCATTTTTTGGTTTGCAAACACACATATAATAATATAAACAGGTATCAGTTTCTTCACTGCGGTCCCAATGCACTGAATTTGGATACAGCTAAACTGGTTAAGAGTTTCTGGTCATTTTGGTAACTTTTGAACACAAACAGGATGTGAAGTTAGTAAAAGTTCCCCAAAGAGCAGCTATTTACAAAACCTGAATTAAAGGTTAAAAAAAAAACTAATTCCCTTTTTTTCTTGTGTTGAGAAAATGTTTGCTAAAAAGGAAAGTAAGCAAGACATCTGAGACATGTTTAGCTGGATGAAAGAAGTGTTTAAATGGAGTTACTCAGTAGCCTCGGATGTGCTTTATCTGGACAGAAAGTCTTTATCCAAATCAATTCCATGTATTTATTCTACTTGTGTAAAGGATAACAAGCTTTCCTTGTTCATGGATTATTAGAAAGATGGATAAAACAAATTTGCTCCAAATATTCTGTAAATGGCAAAGATGACCTCATCAAAGAAACATGTGAAATACTGTACACTGAATTTATTTTTTAATTACTTTTATATTTGGAGAAAGAAACATTTTGCCACTGTATACCTACAATTATTCTGTAATGGACATGCTTGCAGATAAACTTCTTCAGAGCTACTGATTAACATATCAAACAATTTTGGTAGAACCAACACTGTACTTTTATTTTCTTGATTAATTTACAGATAACAGCCCATGTCACCAGTCTTAGCTTCATGCCAGCAGCTTATTTCTGGCATAAAGCCAGTTCTTAAGTTTTTATCTCCAAAGAATTCTCCAAGGGATAAAGCACCAGAACAGCTCAAGTATCATCTTTTTTTTTCTGTGAGGTTTATTGAAGGAGATGTTTACAGGAATAAGGGAAGAGAGAAGCTGAACTTTTGATGAGCTGAGGCTGCTGAAGGAATCCCTGGAGGTTGGGTGTGGGGCAGTGAGGAGAGACCTGAAGGGCAATACCTGCAGATGTGTGTAACACCTAAGAGCTCCTAGGCTGGAGAAGACAGGGCACATCATCTGGAGGTCCAGACACATCTGAAAGATGCAGTCCACTTTCAGAGACCAATTTAAGCCAAAATTTTCTATTCAAACTTCATGAAAGTTTAAAAACCCAGTCTGCAATTGTCAGCTCATTTCTGATTATTTTCTAATAAACATTTTTTTCCATTTTCTGGCTTATCAGAGAGAGGCCTTATAGTTTCACTTTTTTTTTCCAATTAATCATGCAGTTAAAGCTTTAATGTCTTACCTTTGAAATGAGGTACAATTTTAGAAAGAGTGAATGTTTAATCTCACTTACCTGTTTGTAATATACCAGCAAGCTGCCAACAACCCTGAAAGCCATGTTCCACTAAGAAGCCAGCTTGTTACATACAGAGCAATGACATAAACTGCCTGAAGTCCAAACAAAGTGTAGATATAAAAATAAACAGGCTCTAGGTATTGCTGTAAAACACAAGAATACTGATGTTGACATTAAAACACTCATGGGGGGTGGGAATTATACTTAGTATGAATTAGGTTTTGCTTTTACAAATTAAAAAGGTATCAGGAATGTTTCTAATTGGAAAATAACTACAAAGGGGAGCTATGATTCACTGTGAAATCTTCATAATGCACTTACAATCTAAAGCCATAAATAAATGCCTACCTGAATTGGAAGAATCCTATACAGAATGCTGAGAAACACCTCCTGGTAAACATTCATTCTTTCAAGTATGTTAATTGTCCTCACAGATTCAGTTTTATTGTCATATACTAAACCATGTAAACCTTAATGATAAAGAGAAATTGAAATAGGAGATTGTCATTTTCCTCCTCCATCTTCATTTGAACAGTGAATAACTTTTTCAAAGGTATTTTAGGATCTCTCATCAGAAACTGCAAACTTTGAGTCAATGATTCAGAACACATCACCTCTGAATCACAACACGACCTTCTGAGGTCTTCAGCTTCCCCACTTCAAATGTGACTCACAGTGCTAATTCAAGTACTGTATATTTAGTAGTGTATAACACATTTATTTTTATACTTCCATCCCTAGCATAGAATGTGTGGTACTGGATCTTGAGAACTTTCTTGTTCCTACTTTGAGCACAAGTGAAGTTAATATTGACAAATGTGTAGTATAACCAAAATTGCTAGGGAGCAACAGTTAACTACCTAGAAAACATGAGACTGTCCCAGAAAGCCCCGTCACTGTATGATTTCCTTGGAAGCTGTTCATTGTGTCACTTACTGTCCAGGCATACAAGCAAAAAACCATTGTCCCTTCCCACAAATAGCTAATAGTTCAAATTAAACAAGAGAAGAATAAAAATGAAGGTAGTACATCACATAAACCAGCAAGGCTGAAACCTCAACAGTTATGAAAACTGTCCCTCAAAGTGACTGCCTCCATCAGGATGTGAAGGTGTGGCACAGAAACCAATGTATCATTGTTAAATTTATTATGTCCATAGCTTAGTGGCTCCCTGGCATATGAACAGTACAATTGTTACACTATCTCACAGTTATAGTATTTCTTGTTCTTGGTTGTATTTGAAAAAAACCCAAACCTAGAACAGTCAGCTGGCAACACCAAGCAAAACTTACTTTACAGTTTACAATACCTTGCTGTATGGAAGCAGCCTGAATCATCTGTTTGTAGTAGGAATAATAAAGTCCACATTCAGTCCTGAATGAAATTTCTCTTTCCACTTCCTGCAAGTGAAAGTTCAACAGTAAATTCACTTTCCATTCGCTTTTCATAGTCATATGAAGCTGCCTTCAACTCAAATTCCTGCTGCACCAGGGAAATTCACCTACACAGAGGCTTTGGGTTTGGGCATTCCGTGCAACTTACTTCAACTAAAGGTAAAATACATGGAAAATTAGGGTGAGAGGTAAAGGGCTGAGGTGTAAATGACTCTGTTAACTGGGGAACTATATATGGCTTTTGTGATTCTGATATGCTGCTTGGAAAGATTCTGGATATCTTAATTTTTTTGTAATATTAAACGTTTAGATAGGTGCAGTGGCCAGCAGCTGGACTTCAAAGCTGCATATGCTTGCTCAGTGCATGTAACCTTTTGTTCCAGATGTAGTTATCCCATAGCATTCCATGGCTTTGCCAGCTTAAGGCTCAATTAATCCAGTGTGCTATACTGGGGCTGCACCAAAATGCCAGGGATATTTCAGCTGGCAGAGGATGCTGCTGCCCACTTGCTCAGTGCTGGTTCTTGCAGGAAGCCAGCTGTCATCACTCTCATTCTTAAATTACAGGGTAAAGGAAAAGGGACTCTTGACTTGGCTTTAGGTCTAGGTGAATTTGTTATCTTTAATTTCAAAATGTTCAAATCATCTAAACCAGGTACACTTCAAACTATGGCTCTTTCTTGGCTGATATGGCAGCAGGTGGAGTCCAGTGAGATCTGAAAGCTCTTTACTTTGGAATTCACTTCCTTTTGTCAACTCATTAGTTGGGAAGACCCAGAGAAACTCAGCAAATCCACAGCCTTGGGCAACCACATTTAAACAAAGTAAGACTGCATGAACAACCAATCTGAAGAGAACTAATAGGCATCTTGTACAAAAGGGTTCTATTATTAGTGATCTTTTTAGTAGTTTATATAAAACCATCCCAGCAAACATATAAGCAGTAGGTTAGAAAGCATTTATATCCAGTTAGAAAAAGCTTATATTGAGATTTGAAAATCCAATTAAATTCCTCTATGTGGTGTATGCAAGTCATTAAGAAATTTATGTGAGATTTCTAAAAATAATCTTATTAATTCCTCATTCTTTACAAAAGGACATTTCTGAAGTAACAAAAAATTACTGTTTTCAGAGACTTTTATGAATGCCACTCTGGTTAATGCAACCTTGCACAGAACCCCAAGACTTTCATCTTTCTTATACAGTCCCATCTCTTTTGCTGGAACAGAATCAATACTATTTCAGAGCTAATATAAAGCTGGATAAAAAATCATGTTCCTCTCTTCTTTACTGCCTAGTATAGAATCTTATCTCAAAACACGTGTTTTATTGAAGTCAACTGTTGACAAACCAGTATTAGTTCTGGTCTGAGAAAAGTCAACAGATAAAACCACAGCTGATTCAATTTAAGTTCACAATTAAACTCTCCAGCTGCCCTAGGACGCACAAGTCATCATCATACCAGCAGAAGGAACTGACATTGGCACCAAATAACCAAAGGCCACACACTCAGAAAGATTAGAACAAGTTCTAAAGTCATCACTACTAAAAGGTTTTCTAATGCCAAAAAGTGGCTGACTCTAAGTGTCCATACAAAAAAAAAGAAAAAAAAAAGGAATGTTAACATTTGGAATTTATTAAGGGGGAGAGAGGAGTCACAGAGGGGGATCTAATTAGCAGAAATGCATTCAAACATGATTAATTTGTAATCCTGACACCAGCTGTATTCAACCAAATGCTATACTTTATGAGACAAACACTAGTGAGTTTTACATCTGTTTCATGCTAAGATAACATCTGTTTGATTCACCCACAATACTTTTCCAGTTCTACAGCAATTTATACTTTTCCTTGCATTCCACGTCAATAAAATACAGACTTATGGGTAAGCATTGGAAGAGCAAACTTATCTTTCTATCTTTCTGTATATTCACTTAGTGAGGTTTTAACAAAGAAGTTATCACTCTTCCAAGGATAAAAAAAAGACTACTGTCCTCCAGAATACACACGGAGTTACATATTATTCCAATTTATGCAACTGTATCTTTATAATATTAAACACAGCAAAACACAAAGGACGTTCTTTCATGGGCAGCGCAGAATTCTACAGCTTAGCTTAAAGAAGTCATTCAGAATGCTGAGCAAGCAGCCCAAGTCTGACTTGAGTATAAATAATAAATAAAGAGCATAAATAAGGCTCCAATTGCTTTTCTTTTTTGGCATAGCTAAAGCAAAATTTTTGTAATGGAAACTGTTTTTTAGTCTGTACAGGTGGGAAGTCAACCTAGACAGCTGCTGTCAGTGTTCCCAGTTGAGAACACGCCTTCAGCAAAGGTATTTAATCCTTGGACATGGTCTCCTGGCTGGTTAAGCCCCAGCCCATCTGTTAGGATGTCATGTTCCTACTCAGATCAGACTTATGATCCAGAGTAAAAGTACCCATAACAACTCAACAGGTACTTCTGTGGAAAAGTACCTCCAAAGTTCTGGACTGACCTTCTCCTTACACATTCACTTTGTACAGTTCTAATTAGTTGGCCTCCTGTTTCCCCACCTTTTTTTCACAGAATCATGGAATGGTCTGGGTTGGAAGCAACCTTAAACTCATCTCTTTCCAGCCCCTGCCATGGGCAGGGACACCTTCCACTAGCCCAGGTTGCTCCAAGCCCCTTCCAACCTGGCCTTGGACACTTCCAGGGATGGGGCAGCCTCAGTTTCTCTGGGAACCCATCTTTGTTTTGCATTCAGAATGTAAAAATATAAGCACTTCAGAGACTAAATCCCAAGACTCTTATCCTGCATGTCTGAAAGATTTAAAATTTTGTATTTTTACATCTGACTTCTTGGAAGCAGCCATTTTATTAAAGGGAAATTCAATAATAGTAGTTTAAATGCTTACTCAGCAGGGATGAAGAACAAATGAATGCTCTGAAGTTTATCTGTTTGTTCTAGAGTATTAATTTGCTCTGTGGCCTTGGCTCATTCCTGTTCAAAGTTTCTTCAGGATTTGTGTTTGAACAAGCAATGCAACAGCTGATGGGAGAGGTGGCCCCCATTTTGTTATTCTCATAGCAGATTCTGCACCAAAAGATACTAAACTGCTATTGAAAAACACTGAAAATAGACAAGCCACTTCAGATATGTTATGCCAGAACATTTTAAGAAAACTGAGAAGATTTTTGGATAAGAAATCTGTTTTGACTGCCACCATCAAAACAGAAATCTTTGTTGGTTTAACATTTCCAAGAATGGATTCAAACTTTTTTCTTCAAAATTGTTTGGTCAAGATAAGTGATTATAACCTGTGATATTCATCATATATATAAGTGATTATTTCCTGCTGATAGGGGACAGAAACACAACTTCTGACTGTGTGACATGGTATGCTGCATTGTCTTCTGGTTTTTTTTCTTTTTGTCATTCTTTCAGGAAGGCTTGAAATAAGGCAAAAAAAAGCAGCAATGGTGTATCTCCTTCATAGCATAAACCACTCCTCAAGATGTGCATTTTCAGTTTTTCAGGTAAGAAAACAATTTTACATCTTTCTCCAATGACCATGGCAAGTTGATAACAGCAGTGTATTTATTAGCAAATAAGAACAGGACTCACACACTGCAGCAGCTGAAATCAAGGCACTGTTGAAAGCCATATTCAAAACAGAGCAAAACATTCAAAATAGAGCAAAACAGTTTAACCACTACCAAACAGTTTTTCTGGTTGGGTGAACCATTGCTGAAACACACCCAAAACTGAACTGGCTTTGGATGAATTGCTACTGAAATTAGAGGAAGGCAATCACTGCACGTGTGTCTGCAAGTTCTGACTTTAATGACTTAGGAGTTAAGAATCATGACTTTACATAATGAACTCTTTTTACTTCCAGTTTTTAGGGTTGAGTACAATTGGCAAACTATATGATTTTGTAAGTATGCAACTGTGGTGTTCATGTATTAACAGGGTCTTCAGAACAAAAATTCCACCTTTTGTACCTAAATAGTGCAGGTAAAAACATCTGCCTAGTACAAACCTGTCAGATAAACATTGCAGACCTTCTTCTACTGCTGTACAAAGAGAGGAGTAAAAGAAAAGATGGCGAAACGAGTCTCCTGCTACATCTCACTATGTTAATTTAGTTGCCACACAGATCCTTTGGGGTATGAATTCTTGTTATCTGACTAATTGTAGCTTATTGAAAGGAATATAGTTCATGGGGATAATATATTGTTACATAGTTTTTGTATCAGCTTTCAGTAACATAAATCCCCAAATTTGCACTGTTTATAGCCAATTCAGTGTGACTGAAGTTACTAGTTCAAAATGCATGCAAAAAGGAACTGATTTAGAATTTATTTTCTTTTCTATGTTTCAGAGCGGTGGTGATGCACTGCCATGTTTCATGGGCAGGGGGGTTAATGAAACATTGAACATGCATCAGTATTGCATCCATTTATTCCGTATGTTATGTTTAATCAAAATGTAATGAAACAAAATCACCTCTGCATTTCACTAAGCAAGGCATGCAATAACTGTGGGCCAAGGATTAGACTACAGTCCTCCCTTCTGACAATTTGGGCTGGGGTGTGAGCTTAAACTTTTCTTTCCAAGCTTTTAGAAAGTTCAGTTAATACATGCAAAAAGATATCTTTTGACCAAACAGTAAAATGTTACAGAAAAAAAGCAAATTTTCCATTTGTTTTCCATGTAATTTTTGAGGGTCTCAGATTGTTCCCCAGTATAGTTTATTCATGTCATTATTAGTATATACTATGTGCTGTAATTACAAGATTAGCCAATTCAGAAGTGCTGGGAAAAGATACAAACTCCTAGAGAGATTACACTGTCCACTCACACTCAGAGGTACAGAGATGTCTATACACTGTTTTACAGATGCTGGGATGAGCCTTCCTATCCCAGCTTTGCAGGGAATTTTACAGACTCCTCATATGAAGTCTTCTTGTTCCATACTGCTCATAAACCAATACTAGGTTTAAAATTAGCACTGTAGCCACGTGCATTCTCTGGTGGAGAAGGGACACTGTGAGACCAGAGAGTATCTGCATCTTTCTTCTTTAACCTGCTGGGAGATGAACTTAATGCTTTTATAATCTTTCCATCAAATTGGCTGAAACTGCTCATGTTCCAATGTTACTTGTTATCAATCAACTCCATGGGATGAAATGAGAGCTACAGAGACAGAATCCAGATCAAAAATAATTAGAGGGTGTTACTTCAGTTTTGATATCTAATGGCTAGAATTCTAGTGTACTTAAAATGAAAACAATTAATTATCAAATGAAATTAGTGAGGACAACTTAATTACAACTACAGTATTGCTTATCTCAGTGAAGTTTGTGCTCCTTGGATTAGTTTCACAGAATAAAAACACTGTATCTGTTACGTCCACACATTGCCACAAATCCATGTCTGTTTGTACTTCAAACACCTTGAAATTATTCAATAAGTGCTTTTGGAAGCAAAAGGCAAACCTAAGGTGTACCTTCAATATATTGTATACCATCTATCTATATATTCAAAGAAAGATGAAGGTGGTTTACAAAATGTATTATATGTTTAATACAACAGAAGTTGTTTAAGTAAGTGCGAATTATTTTTATAAGGGGAATATAAATGTTTCTGAGTCAGAAAAATTGTGCAGTATAGGAAAGACATATTGCAATGCAATTATTTCAGTTAAATAGGTGTACTCTTTGAATAACATAATACACAGACCTGGCAGAGTGAATTTTAGGCATCTGAAAGGAAAATGACTCACCTGTTCTTTTCCCTGGTTAAATTTAGCTATGGGTACAGCGGCATTATTTTCTGTGCAATGATTATAGGAAAAAAACTAGTCAGTCCTAGATCTTGGGAATGTTTGGTTTTACATTGGTGAATGGCTGAAATTATGTTTTGAGGCTTGCACATTTAGGATAACATTATATAAAATTTGTATTGGCTAGTAAAAGACTGTCCCTAAACTGTATTACAATATCACAGTATAAATACAATTAAAGATCGATCTGCCAGGATTTTGCATATTGTTTATTTTAACTGTTTTTATGTTTGGTTTTTTTTTTAATTTTGGACTGCTTTGGATAAAAGAAAGATGACTGCAGAGAAACATAGAGCAGAATGTTGAAATTCTATTCTAGATAAAGATCGATGGTTGGAAGAACTGTAGCTACAATTCAGACAGGAGCTGTGTAGCAATATTTTTAGAGAAAAATTGGGGACAGGTATTTATAGAACTGATGAAGTATTGAAAAAATGGTGGGAAGGAGAGAACAGCTTTTTTTAAATTGAATTTTTCAAAATGAAATATTCTACCTTTTTGAGCAAGTTACAAGATAAATACATAAAGAAATGAAATTTCAATTAACGCTCATATTAATGCTGTTACCTTAATATTGGAAAACCACAGGTCATTTTCATGCAGGGTAGCAACATAAACAGAAGTAAGAAGTCCAAGAGAGATGGCAACAATTCCACCAACAGTTACTGAGAGTATGTTCCATAGCTTTCCACCTGTATGATCTTGGAAGAAAAATAACTCAGTCTGTAACCGTGAAACACATAAATGAACCTAAAGGAATTCTGGAAAGTCATTTAGACATTGCCTATCCTAGTACAGTTTACATTCTGCAGGTAACAGGACATTTGGATTTAACACATCTTTATGGAGATGCGTTATTTACTTTCTCATATAGCAAACTCAGAGGATTTTATTTGCGTGCAAAGCGAAATAAAAGGTGCCTTAATTGGTAAAATGTAGTTACAATTTAGGAACACCATGATCCTATACAAGTCTAGATCAGTGCCATACCAAATTTGTAATTCTAAATTGAAATATCCTCCAGGAGAACATTTTTAATTCAAGCAATACAGGATGACACTTAGAACACAAAGTGAGAAATCAGCATCTCCTTCACGTGTCATAAAACGGCTCCCTGTTTTTTGGGGGTTTGCTTGTTTTTTTGTAAAAAACAGCACTGAAGGTTCAGAAGTCTCACTAAATACCCACAAAGAGACTGAACAGCAGCCAAAGCAGCCTTTGATAATGGTGTCCTGCTTTGAATTGCAGATGGCCTCCTGCTGACAGTGGAATAAGATTAGGGATGGAATCACAGGAAAGAAAGGTTGTGTTTCTAGGTAGCTCAAGCCATTTACTGTACACTTACATTCCTGGGTTTTAGTTTGTTGAGGTTTTCTTTTTTTTTTTTTTTTTTTAAAGTTCATGTAAGGTTTAATAAGGATTTAGTGTCCTGGAATTTTATCTTTGAAATGGCTATTTCATACTCTGTGTGACATCTCCATAACAAGGTCCAGCCCTGCAATTCCATGGAACTGAGGGCTGGGCTGGATGAGAACTACGATCACTTTCCCTTTGTGTATTTACCCTAAGTGTGTTTGTGTGGAAACAAACATGTAACTTTCCTTTCCTCTGCCCAAACTGCATATATAGAAACATCCCTTAAAGTAACTTAAACAAACAAACAAAAAACCAACAAACTTTGTCAGCTCTAAAGCTATAATTCCATACAAAAATATTGCCAGAATTTGTTTACTTAAACAGACCCTGGAATTCAGACACTTAACGTCTGTCTTTTAAATCTACCTACCTAGTGTCCTATAAATTAAAAAGCAAAAGTTTGCAGGTAAGTTCAGATTTTATGTGCAATCTGCTTGTACTTAAGCACATCTCATCAGTTGTCTTCAAATCTTTTTAGGTTACCAATGATTTGAACTGGGATTCTTTTAAGAAGCTACGATGACACATGAAGTCTGAATTTGTTCTCACCAATTTACATCAGGATTTTAAAAGAGATGACACTGACAGCAATCTGCACATCCTCTGTCTAATCCAATTGATTTTGGTGATATTTAAGTATGACAATGCATTGGGTACATACCTAGTTCTAACCTGTGCCTAGGACAGGCATCAAAAGCTAAACATTACTAAAACCTCATAAAGTTACAATCCTTTTCGTTACCCACCAGATGGAATTTTCCCATCAGGCTTCACATTTGTCTCCTCTGAAGGCTGATCTTCCGCTGCTTCTGTGCCTTTTCCAACCCTCCTCTGTCTTACGGCTGTCATGATGTCAGTCACTTTAATTCATTATTCTTCAGCCTGACTCCTAAATGGACACATACAAGCAGTGCATCTTCCTACCCAAACATTCACTTAACAGTGCATGAAATATGTGAAAACAGAACCACATCTTACTGACATCACAGACTCTGACTTAGGGAATTCTACTGTATTGAAGCATATCTTACAAAAATGCAGGTATTTTTTTTGTAATCTGTACAACTCAGAGAGCAAATGAAAGTAATGCAAACGTTTGTAATGACCTAAGGTTCAAAATTTTACACACTCTTGAACAGGCTTTCGGAATGATTATAATTTTGACTGCCCTCACTTTTAGCCCTTGACTCAAAACACACTCAAGGTTCCCCTTTTTTAAAAAAAGTGTAGGCCTTTCAAAGAAAAATTAGTTCTTTCTGGGTATTTTAGTTGTGTGTTTAAAATAGGAATCCTGTTTTTTAAATCCTGGCTTTCAGGAAATCCCAAAAAAGGGGGGCCATAGGATACCAGGGGAACACGTGTTATAAAAAAACAGGAGACAGCATTAAAAAAAAATACTTGATGTTTCATGCTGCTAAAGCACCACAGAATTTTTGAACATTACAAGAAAGACAAAAAGCGCAGGCAGTCATTCCCCTGTCAACTCCCAGGTGCTCTCAGCAACCCAGGGATGCTCCATACATCGGACTGCTCCATCCTGCCACTCCACACCTGGAAATCAGCGACATCCCACCCTGCAAAAACCCGCTCCATCCCCAGCCAGCGGCAGCTGGTGTTTGTGTCACCGCTGGGGTAACTGCGCTGGTAACCACGGAACTTCGTGCAAAGCTTTAGCAGTGGATCAGCTTTGGAAAACACCTGGGAAAACACGGCGGGAGGGGGACGGGGGGAGAACTATGCGAGCGTGTATCTAAGCTGGTTTGAAACAGCTGTTTCGTGGAACACCTGACAATTAATTGTTAAATAAAGGCGAGATGCTCGTCCCCACCCCTCCTCGGCCGGGTCTCCCCACGCTCCGCCCAGCCCAGGTGAGCCGTGCCCGGGGGGACCGGAGCGGGGCCGGGCCCGGCCGCTCCCCGCGGCCTCCGCGGCCCAGGGCGGCTCCTCCCGCCGCCTCCCCCGAACCCCGCGCCGGTACCTGCGGGGGCTCCGCGGCCGCTGCTCCCGCTCCCGCCGGCGCTGCTGCTGCGGGACCGCCCGGGCCCGGCGGCGGGCAGGGAAGGGGAAGGGAAGGGAAAGGGAAGGGAAAGGGCGGGCGCGGCGCCGAGCGCTCGGCCCTGCCGGGCGGGGCGGCCGCGGGGCGGGCACAGCCCCGTCACAGGGCTGGCCCTGCCCGCCCCGACACGGGTTCCAGCGCTGGTTTGAATTCCCGAGGCGGGATGGCGGCGGAAATCCGGCCGGGAACGGGGCGGTGGGAGCCGGGAGCGGGATGCGCTCCCCGCCGATGGTCGGGATGTCTCACCCCGCGGGGAGAGCCTGGGCTAAAATAGGGCCCTAGAATGTGTTTGTCGTATTTTAATTTTATTTTTTTCTCCCCCCGCTTTCCCCCCATGTTTATAGTGTCACGTGTACTTGATTTTCAAATTGAAATTAGAATCCTAAAGAGGCGCGCCTGGTATTTAACTCGTTTTACACTCTATTGTGTGTCTTGATTAATTGCACCATAAACATTTGGGGGGGGAAGACCTTTTGTAGTAGGAAGGTAATGGCAGCACAAACATTCGTTCTATTTAACCAGTACAACCTACCCATGCAATGTGTTTTTCCTGTAACTGTTGCTTGTAGTGTTTTCAAAAAACATTCCCCATTAACTCATAACCAGATCCTATCACAGAAAGCTGATTTCCCAATAATCCATGCAAATTCTGAGCATCAGACAGTATTTAGTTGATTTTCCATCACCATTTTACAGTACTGCAATACTGAGTTGTGTTGTTTGTTTTTTTCCTTTTGCATTCCACAACCTTGGTTGAGTGAAAAAGTCGCTGAGCAAAAAGAGGCATGAAACTCATAGGAAGCATGCTCAGAGAGACCAAGAAAACTGTAAGTAGTAATCGTCCTGGTAATTCACAGCTTTTTTTTCAGTATTTTTCAGTATTTGCTTTGCACATTAGAACATAAAACATTAGAATGTTTTATAAGTATTTTAGAACAAACAGAATGATTTTCTTACTTCCTCTGATAAAGCTCTCAAAATAGTTAAAAATTCTACTATAAATCAATTTACAGCAAACAGACCAGCCATACTTGGTTTTTATTTATTCATTTAGAACAATAAGGCAGGTGGTACATTTGTGGAAAATGCTTAACTTGGAATGTGAGAATTAAAGAACTATGAGCTTCACCATGGGCATAAGATTTACCTTCTTTTTATCACTAATAGCATCACTGCCACATCGTACATGTCAGGTGTTTGTTAAAATGAACATATTTTATAGAGACAAGCAGTTTTACAGTGTGAAAAAAGAAAAAACACCTTGAATGTCTGTAGGGTTTTGTGTAAAGGAGGTCAGATAATGTACTTAAATTTCTAAGAAAGTGAATGCTGTGGAAGATATTTCCTTGAATGGAAATTCTCCTTATCCACTACTTGTAAAGAGGCCAATGAAAAGTAAATTCTACATGGAACAAAAAGTTGCAGAGTTGGTTAGAAAACATAATCAGTGAAGAGCTTTAGAAATCCCTGAGAAGGGGGGGGTTGTCTTAATTCTATGGTATTTTGTGACACTGTGCGTGGATGTAATGATTTTTATGTGATAAGTTACTCTGGTCACCTGGAGCAGTTTTCCATTTTGTGCAAATGATTGCACAGGACCAGCAGTACAAATCCCACTGATGTTCCTGAACTAATAACACAGTCTATACTGCAAAATAGTGTTATTAGAGCTGAAGTTTGTGTTATAGAAAAGCATTGGACAGCCTTACATAGTTGTTAATGTATCTAAGAGTAAATGTTACTTTTAAGTCATTTTAGGATAACTAATCAGCTATCACCTTCCTTTTGAAATACTAACACCTATTGTTCAAGTTTCAAAGAGCAGAAGATTAGATAGTTGGGAAAATAAAAAATGCGTTTTTCCTCAGTTCTGTATATTTTAACAAGTCATTTCCTGTTGCAATAAGTGTTTGAGTGCAGCACTAGAAAAAAATGGAGTTATTTATATTCTCACTGAAACAATGTATTGGGCAACATGTTCGTTGATAGAAATTTAATGTTTCAAGTTGTGAAGAGAGAAGAGAGTTCAAGGAGAACTAAAGAGCTTCCAGATTGATATTAGTATCTGACAACTGTATTATAAAATGTAAATTAAAATTCACCAAACTGCAGCAAGCAATCAGTAATACTGATTATTATTATATCATTACAGTATTGTTATAATACTGTTGTAATGCTGGCTTTTTACTTGCCAGAACAGCAAAAGGATATTTAACAATATTCTGTTTGCTCATTCTGTTCCAATTAGATCAAAGTAGCAAAGTCTTCATGTTAGTACCTGGTTCCCCATAATCTCAGCAAATGACATCTACAAACCATAGCGTACAGGGAATGAATGAAACTTTAAATTCAATTTCTTTATACTATTTACATTTGTTTTCTCTTGGCTTGTCACATTCAATACTGTAGAAAGAGCTACTGTGAAACACAAGACTCAAATTCTGCCCAAGTAAATTTTGAGTCTAAACCTGCAATGTTTTTAGTTGCTGTTCAGCAGCCATGTGGTGTGTAGCAAACCCACCAAATTTCTAGATTCTCTCTTTTTTTCCCAACTTTTACAGTTTGTCAGGGTCCTGAAGTTTTGCTTTTGGGTAAAAGAATCTTAGTTTTATCTATTCTGAATTTTGTTACCAAGCTACTGTTAGGTCAGGTCAGTTCTCATGGTGGTTCACTTCCTGAGTGACTCGGTGTGACAGCTCTTTTCCAAATATGCCTAAAAGGGGCTGCAAAAAAACCCTCAGTAATGTCATGCATTAACTTTTCTGCAGCAATTCCAACCATAAATAGTTGCCAAAGACATAGGACAGAGTCATTCAGATCCCACTGGTGTGTGGCAGGGCTCTTGCCCATTTTCTCCACGTTCCCAGCAGTGTCACAACAATCAAAGGTGCTGCTCTATCCCAACAACCTGGGTCCAGTCCAATTTGTGATCATACTCAACTAGTTATTTATGGGAGGGGAGAAACTTCTGATGGGGCTCTTTTGTTTTATTAAGCTGAAGTGAGGATGGTATTTTAGCCCAGACACCTTTTTTCCCCAGGTTTTGCATTAGAGAAAATGTGACAAAGCTGCACGACACAGCATCTGTAGCATTGCATCTAAACCCATTTTTAGTTTTCTACCTTTTATTTCAACATATTTGGTCCAGGGCCATAATAATAATAGCAAAAATAAAATGACAATAAGAAGAAAAGTTTGCCTGTTTATGTAAATATAAACCATGCTGATACCAGCAATAGGTACTCTGGCCATACTCTCTCTTTTCTCTCCAGAAATTGTAACTGAATTAGACTTTTCTTGTCCCCCTGAAAAAGATGGGAAGAAAAGCTCCAGCAAGGCCAAGAAATATGCTGTATATTTTAAATTAGGTTGCAATATATGTTTTGGCTGATGTGATGGATAAGCAAAGATCAATCACTTACCTGAAAAAAGCTGTGCAAGCCTTTCACTCTATTTAAATTAGGGAAAAAACTCCCACTAGCTTCAGTGTGAATTCAGAAATTCCAGTTCTGTCCTTCAGCATTGTCCCATCCTCACTGCATGCAGACTTACAAGTATTTTGACTTTAACAGTCTCATATTTCATCACCACAATTACTTTGATAAAACTTGTATTAACAGTATTAAAACTGTAATAAATTGACAAAAGGGTGAGAAATGGCAGTAAAGTATTTCAAATACTTTTTGATTTAAACAGATCCCCCTCTCTCTAAACACTGGCTCAGTGTTTGAATTTTCCATATTCATATTTCATACAGATCAAATAAAAGTGACTAAAGCGTTTAACAAAAAAAGTTTATTACCAAAATACAATATTAAAGTCAATACGTGACAAACTCCTGTAAAGCAAAATAAATTATTCTAACATTGTACAGTATTCCAGAAGGTAGTTAAAGTAGTACTACAGACTTTGCTTCATAGTTCCAAACAGTTGTCTATCAGGAACACAATCCTAGAGAGAGCTTAAGGCATGCAGCTTAATGTGCTGGATAACTTTATAAAACAAAACTCATCCTATTTAATAAGATACAGTATCAGAATTAACTGCAGTCTTTACATGTCAGTTTTCTAAATTTTTTTATACTTTGGCTATAAAAGCAGTGCCATAGTGTTACAATACCTTTTCTTAAAAAAATACATGTACCCATGTCCATGAATATCAAATGCAAATGTAAATTTCTATTAAAT
Source organism: Pseudopipra pipra (assembly GCF_036250125.1). Classification (NCBI taxonomy): domain Eukaryota; kingdom Metazoa; phylum Chordata; class Aves; order Passeriformes; family Pipridae; genus Pseudopipra; species Pseudopipra pipra. The sequence goes on along the minus strand of NC_087562.1, from coordinate 16,151,529 downwards.
ATATCTTAACAAATGTTACTTTGAGCACCAACTGTACATTTCTTCAAATGATTAAATAAGTGCTTATGAAAGAGGAAAATGCAATAACTCTGACTGAATCCCACTCTATTTTTCCAAGCATAAATCAGGAAGATGAAATATGCAAATATTTTTCAGTACAGCCCAGTCTGAATGAAGTTTGCTCTTTAGTGGAAGTACAGGCATTTAAAACAAAGCTGCAAGTTACAGTTCATATCACAGAATAAAATCTAATTTAAACAAACAGCATGTGAGTAGCTGATCACCTGATAGTGCTGTGACCAAAGATCCAAGAATATTTTAAAAGCTTAAAAAATAGGGGAAAACCCCAGTGTTTGTGACTTTGAAATGCGCTTAAACCCCCTTCCAAAACATGCAGCCAAGCCATCCACGGGCTTTTGAAAGCAGATAACCTGAGGAACAATTTGCTTTCAGAAAAACTAAGTCTATGATTACATGCAGAACTCCTGACAGAGTCCATGGGAATTGAGTGGGTAACTAAAGGCAAGCAGCATGGAGACAGATAAAAAAATAAACCTCTGTATGTGGGAAAGAATTCTTTGTTGGCGTTTGTTAGGACTGATAACGGTTTTTAGTGGCAAGTAGCTTTCTACTATTTTATAGGAACATGTGGTCAAAAAGAAAAAAGCAACAAGATGGCAAAGAACTGAGAATAGACATGTCCTGCTCAGTAATCCCATGACACTGATTCCTGGTGCACTGCACACAGTGCTGCAAGTGTGCCTTCCACAGACACCAAAGCTGTTCATTTTGATTCAAGGTGAATCACTTTTTAAGTCTTGGTTCACTGTCACCTCCTTCTTAGCTTATAAATGCAAGTTTTTCACTTTTATCTTTCACTAGCTGAGCAACTTTAATTATCCCTTTACACAAAAACAACAATGTGGTAAATATTGTATCTGTCAATACTGATCGGTAGTTTAGCAATGGATCTCGCTGTCCTTTAATTTTTCCAACAAATGGGATCTCTGAATGAGAAAGTTGAGATGTATTCCAGATAACGTAGGATTTTCACATGAGTTCTATACTGAAGGTAAAATATTGATGTAAGACAGTATGAATATCCCACTAAAAGTTTACTATCTCTAATTGAATTTGAGATAGTGTAAATGAATCGTGCTTTTTCAAATGTAAAACCCATCTGTAGGAATACAAAAAATTACTTTTAACTTAAAATACTGTGTACTTCACATATGTATTTAAAATGTCTCAAATATCTGAACGCAAAAATGCTTTGACCTTATATCCTGACCAATTTTTAAAGTAAAATCTGTCCTTTCGCCTTTCTAATTTATAAACAAAATAATAGCTATTTAACCTTAAGAATAGGTCAAATTGAGGAAATCTCATGAAAACAAATACCATTAAATGTACTTGAGGTCTTAGTGCTTTTACCCTGGCCTTTACATCTTGTGCTGCTTCGTGAGGCTGTACAAAGACCTTTTGTTTTCTTTTCCTGGTCGCCACTTCAGTCAGTGATAACACAACAGACAGACACTACACGTGCCACCCTCTCAGATTTACAGCTGGAGCTGATTTCTGAGAGCAGAAATGTACAAATAAAGGAACCAGAAACCACTGATTTGCTAAGAGTAAGTAACTTTTTGAGTCATGAGCTACTGAAAATCAGGCAACTGCACCCCCATGTCGGGAACTAGGCGTGTTGCTGTGCATCTGCCATTCATTAAAGGCAGGAATACCTGCCTGATTTAGAAAGTTTAAATCTGGCTGCTAAAGGGCTTCTTTGGAAGTGCTACTACTTCACTTGATTGATATATGTATTTCAAACGAGTGAAGTAGCCAACTTCATAAATAACCTCAGCAAAGTTGCCAGGTAACTAACCAGTGTAATAATATCCCAAACTGATACACAGATGAATGTCTTGGACTGCAAATTGCTGTAACTATAAAAACAACAAACCAAAAAACCCCCCACGCTGTAATTTTAGAAGCTAAAGGTTTTAAGAGGGAGAGATTTCTATGTGTTTCTTAGAAAACAAAGTAATCTCTAATTCCCTTTATGAATCCATACTAGTAAAATTTTATTCTATAAGTGACTGGATGCAGTTTTGGCTTAAGACATTGTTTGCCTTTTTTTTTTTTTAAATAAGATTTTCTACAGGAAGGTTATCTTTCAGCTCATTATTTCTACATTTACAGCTCTGACAGACACAGGGGAAACTTAGCCACTCAGTGGGATTTCAAAGATTGCCAAAGCATGTAGGCATTTCTCAAAATCCCAATTTGTGCTCACCTACATCTTTTGGAGTCTACGTCACTTAGTGGCAATTATTATTCATATCTTGTTCTCATTAAAAACATTGCTCATACATACTGCAAAGTAATCACCACAAATGGCAAGTGACATTACAAGGTTGGTTTTTTTAAACAGTTCTGCTGAATGTGTCAAGAAGACCATTACGAAACAACAGGTCATTATTATAAAGGATATTTTACACACTACGAGTTGGAAAAATATCAGGTTTTTTAGTGGGGATCCAATCAAATTATTAGCAAAATGCTTCTAGGCCCTTCAACTTCTGCTGCTCTACCTTCCAGAATCCAGTGAGGTTTATGAGATCATATTGTAAAATTTTTATCTGGCCTGTTGCCAGTTTCAAAAAAAGACAGTTAAAAAGTCCTTTGCTGAATTACTTGGAAAACAACAAAGAGGGAGGAAGAGAAAAGCTTTTCAACTGATACAAAGCTTTCACACCTTTGGGTTTTAAAGTACTGTACTAATGCATTATTACTGATGAGTAACTGACAAGGAAAGAAGAAAAACCAACAATCCTACATTCTTGGCACCATATAAAGAAATAACAGGTTCAAATGGATCATTCTATTCATCACTCATTATATTTATCTCTTAAATGATTCATCAGTCCCTGGTTAAAATATTGTACTCCTACTGAAACAAGGACTCAGGATGGGAAATCAAGTTTTGCTAGCAATTCTTCTCTTTAGCAAGTTTCTCAGGCAAAAATTAGCAAAGCAAGAAAATATTCACTCTAGGAAATCCTCTTAACTTACTGCTTCACCTAGTTTGTATTTTGAGTTGTGGTGTGGTCCTTATTTAGGATGATGTTTATGATTTCACCCTCATGTTCTTTCATATGATCCAGCAGGTTTTCTTTGTTAGTAGACTCAAAACCACAAATGCAGCAGCAGAAGAGAAGAACACAGTATTCTGTGCCAAGATGGGGTAGAGTGGAGTTCTTTTCTAAACTGCATGAGGTATTCATCAAGTTAGGTTTTTCATTCTCATCAGAACCTGAAATTTCATTTGTAGTCTGGTTGATAGACTCTGTAAAAGACACCAAGTTGTCTGAACTTCCTAGTATAGGTACTGTACTTTCATCTGTGCCTTCTAATAAGGTTTTGTCAGTGAGCTGTCCTTGAAACCTGGAATAATAGGAAAAAACCAAAACAGATATCAAAATGTACAGTTGTTGCTTTTTAATAGGAAGTTTATTTTGGATCAGGGTTGGGTCTTAGGAAAATTCTAGATGATAGGGCTTGACAGCAAATCAGACATACCTACTGCTTTGTGATATGGCATCATTAATGGCCTTGTTCACTTGTTCATAGTTATAATTTTGGTCACTTGCATGTTTCCACATGTGGGACTTCAGGGATGGAGGATGGCTACATACATATCCACAGAGAGAACATCTAGGGGAAAATGGAGAAGGAAAAAGAGAAACATTTAGAAGTTAAATTTTATTAGTTTAGTAATGGATTAGTTCTTTCAAAAGGATGAGCAGAGAGATCCACGTGAATCTTCTTCCTGGTCCCCATTTTCAGTTTCAGAACTAGGCCACATTAGTTTGCAAAGTTCCATCCTGAAATATAAGACTAGTTTTAGGGTCTGAGAATTTTTAAGTCTGATTTTTCTGATTTCTTAAACAACTGAATTAAAATCTTAATCTGTTTGGCCAGTTAAAACTGCTTAAACACTGCAAAGATGCAGTATTTCTGATGACTGCACAAAGAGGGCGTGTGTTGGTGTGTGGGATCTGGCAGGCAGGTAGTGAGCTCTCTTTGCCATTGCTCTGAACCAAGCAGGAGCTGTGTAATCAGCACTGATAATGTCAATTGAAGTAATAAAGTCTTTGCTGTAGCATGTATTAGTTTATTTAAGGATCACAGAGCTGTTGAAATTGGAAGAGACTTCTTGAGATCACCTAGTCCAGTGCACCTGCCTCGAGCAGGATCAGCTACAGCAGGTTACTGAGGACAGTGTCCAGTCAGATTTTGAATATATTCACAGCTCAAGAATCAGACAGGTGACCGTTTTCTCTGCGGAGTTTTCTATCAGCTTGGGTACCTCCAGATTATTCTCTATTTCCCTGCAAAACAGTCTTATACAGTGAAGAACAAAACCTTGAAGAATAAATCCTATTTACAGGGAGATGTAGTGTATATGGCTGCAAATAACCCAAACCTGATCAAATCTCATATTAATTTTTTCATATATGAACACAGAACAGAGGATTTTTTTTTAAATGTTTCTTAAAATGATAAATAAGTCACCTCAGCATAAAGGAGATGAGTGCATGACATCACTCCACAGCAGAACCTCACACATAGTCAAGATGATGTAGCTGCTTGCCTTTTGGACAGAGAAGCTCCTTTGCTCAGCTCCCTGCTACTTTGGAAGTTTTTAGTTTCCCAAATCACATGGAAAAGGCCAGAAGCAATCAAAGGTGACCTTGTGCTAATAAATTATAGCTAGGAAAGGATTTCATTCCTCAATGAGAGTAAGGTGTTTTCTGCTCAAGCAATGTGATCCCAGTAGGTACACTATGATGAGTCTGTTAAAATTACTACCATACTAGTCAGATTTTGTAAACTTTTAAGACCTTTTCAGAAGTATAACCTGAAAACATAAGAAGGCCTACACAAAAACACGTTATACACTACAATTCAGTAAGGTTTTATGACTTCTCTTAATGACAGTAGAATATACTCCCTAAATGCCCTGCAAATAATCATATATATTGGAAACTATTTCTGCTCAGCAGAAGATTGCAGAGAACAGCAAAAATCTCCCAAGTTGGGTGAAGGCACGGTACATTACCTTGCTTATGTAGCAAGATAATTCTGTCCTGCTGGGGAACAACAGGCATGTCCTTCTAGCTCACTTTTCTCTATTACTTGATTTGGAATGTAATATCCTATTTTTCTCTTTTCCTTCTAATTTGAAGCCTTACAAAGAAAATGGATGCTTTCAAAGATAGGCCAGTTCATTCTCAGATTGAGAATCTTAGTGTCTCTAATGAGGCTGTTAAAAAACAAATCATTAAAAACAAGATAAAAAGCAGACCTTATAGTTAATTTACAGATAAAATTAGGCCAAAATATTTTTTTTTTTTTTTTGCAAAACACAAAGTTCAACAAATAATCTTAATTCCATTCTGTGTGCACATGTATCCACTAGTCTTATTATACATATGATTTTTCTGTGCCACTAACACAGCTTGGTCAGTGGGTTGGTAACACAGTGAAGGAAGCTGCAGTCCAGTGTTTGTTTTTTATCTCCTTCTAATTACTCTCTTATTTTTTGAAGTACATTAACTTAATTAATTTACTCATTAATTTACACTTATTAACTTACTAATAAGATTTACTTTGCTGAGAATACTGTGAGAATATTGCCAAATACTGTTGACTACTTTAGTGTAAAGTTCAAATGAGACACAAAAACTCCAACAATTTTAGCATGATGCACTACAGTTAATGATCATATACTTAAAAATATAGTTACAGTATATGCAACACATTCTCAGAGAGACAAAATTATTTACCTTTGAGTTCAGTAGTAGAAGCCTTTCAGTTCCATAGCATGATCTGCCCTACAGGTTGACTTATGGTGAATTATTAAACCTTACTATTCAAGTGTATCCTAAATTGATCTACCAAGGAAACAATTATCTTTCAGCTTTTGATAGACTTGGGGATGCAGGGACCAAAGTGTAATCTCTGGTTACAGTAAGAGCACTCAGCAATACTGTGTGAAGTATGACAGCAGAACAAATAGAACTTAAAGCTTCTTGGAACATTTTAGGGGAAAAGGCAGTGGAAGGACTTTTAAGTTGTAGAAGAAGCTTTTCTTGAGAAGAAACCTTGATGTGAATGTGCTTTATTTGCATTCTCCCTATTGCCTTTAAAATCTTCCACTAAGAAGTGTTCAGAATATTCCTGAGTTTCTTTCCCAGCTTTTTTGTTGCAAATTAGTAGTAGACAATTACACATATTTGTGCCAACTTTCTCATATATATATAAACTACACATACCTATGGACAAACTGTAAAGGACACTCATCACTTAAACATAATGACTATTCATACTAATTCTTAACTAGGTAATGCCAACCTGGATTCTAACTAACATTTATATGCAAAGGCTGTGCTTAGACTAGGATATTAAACAGAGAACATTCCTGGATATTGGAATTTACCCATCTATAATGTTAAATATTAGAAGTGCCATGACATGGTTTTGGCACATGCATCCTCCCAAACAATTCCAGGCATGCTTTGGTAATTAACACGGTCCAGAAACTACTTGCAATAGGCAGTTTATATGCAACCACCACATTCTGGGAAGAAGAAGCTGAATGCTGTAGCAGAGGGAAGCCGTGGACATGTTTAATCAGCCAGCATAAACACTCCCTGGGAATGCCACGGCAAATCTCTCCCTCAAAAAAAAAGCCAACCCCAAACAACTTTCTGGAACAAAGAATGAGTCTAGGAGGGAGGATAATAGAATCTAAACACTGCTTTGTTTCTTAACATAACAAAATGAGTACTATGACAGCTTTTTGCCAAATGAGAGCCGTTACATACTTGTACTGTTCCATTAGCTGCACTGCCTGATGCTCCTGGGGGTGCCGCCTCATATGGCATTTCAAGCTATTCATATTTGTGGTGGCGAAGTCACAGACTCGACACCTGAAGAGACAACAAGAAGTGAACTAATCTGACAATTAACTGCTAACACTGTTCTGAAAACAAGAGAAAGCAAAGGTTCCTAGAAAGATTACAGTTCAAGGCTAACAGTATTTACAGAAGTCAAAGTGATGATGCTGACCTGTAATTGTTGGGCAGTGAGAATCTTTTGCAGCCCAAAAATGCCTCCACCTTTCAGCAGGAATCTCTGGGTATGGGGACTATGTTCCTTCCTTACACCTATCTTGTGTACCCCTCCTGATGTGGGCAAGCACACTAAGTGTAAGGGGGATGAGGATGGGATGCAGCCCTGATCCAAGTTACCTGGCTGTGTTGACCAAAGGCACAATGTGACCCTAAGAGCTATAGGGGACAGACTAGATTTAGACATGAGCCTTGTTCCTCCAGAATATATGTTCTACTTAATGCAACAGCAATGTTTCTCATGCCATTTTAAAAGTCAAACTATATATTTAGTAATGAAATGTCTAAGTTTCAGGGCATTATACCTGAAATAGAAATCAGTGACATGATCAACACGTTTAGCTTCAAGTGCCCTCAGACAAGTGTGTCTCATCACGCTGTCCAAATTATGTTGGGGTTTTTTTTCTTACTTCTGATGCACTATCTTTGTATAAAAACAATACATAAACCAGTCTGAATTTAGATTTAGATCCACGGATTTGGATCTCAAAGTATTGCACAAATTCTATGCTATTCATGAATATCAATATAGTACCACAAAACCTTCCTGTATAGAACATATTTAAGTGGAAACTATCAAGCTCAGCTAAAACTCCTATATATTTGTTAGGACTATAGTTGTTGGGTTTTTTTTTAATGGTAAAATGTCTAACATTTATAAAGTCTAGTCTATAGTGTGGAACAGTTTAAGACTGCAGGACACTTTGTATGAAAATACTCACTTTATTTTTGAAAGGATTTAATTGTGCAGTATTAAAATCCAGAAGGTATGAAATCTACAAAAACACATCATTTGAGGCTGTACAGCTTAATTTCCAGCAATTTTTGTCAAATTATAAAATATGTTTAGAGCTCTAAAAATGGCATCAATAAAGTAGGTTGCTATTTGATACTATGGAGGGCTTGAGAAATACATGTTTCAGAAGGAGAAATACCATAAATCCTGGATCATTACAGATTTTAGGCTGTTGCTTGCCAGTTTTTTGAATTTGTCTAAGGAGATTATGAAAAAATAGTAAGAAAAGCAAGCCACATCAGTAGTTTATATTTAGTATGCAGCAGTTTGTATCACCAATGGATTCCAAGGGTTCCTAAATCAAAACAGGCCAACTAACACCAATTCGAAAACTACCACGTACAAGACACTCTGCAGTATCTGCTGTTCCAACCTCACAAGTCATAAATAATGGCAAGAGGGAAGATACTAAGGAGAAAAACAATCTGTTTGTATTCCACGTTTGCTCTCTGAGCAAACATCTTGCAAATTTTTGCTAGTGTTCTGGGATATCATTATAATGCACAAATCAAAATACAACATGTCTTCTGGGTTTGTTTATCCAAAAGAGAAAGTCCCTGGCTGAGCTCAGCATTTCAAGGTGTTGAGTTTCCAGAACTTGTATTAAAAAGTCAGAAGTATATCAGCTCAAAAAGCCCATTAAGTCTGATCTATTTTCTAGCCACTAGAGAGGGACAGAGATCCACACTGAACGAGCACAGATTGAATTTGCAGGAATTTATGCAGCAACCAATAGAAAAGTGCAGGATTTAGTTTTTTGCTGGGGACCTGAGCTACAGTGTTACACATGATTTTAGATATCCAAGTTTCTATATAAATCCATATGATACCCTCATAGAAAGTTCATAAAATCTGATCCTAAGTGAGTGTGGTAATATTGTTTGAAACCTGTGAAAAAGATGAGGAGTCTGGCAACAAGATAAAGGGCAGAATTTTGCCACACTCTGTAGTAGCCAGTGTATAAAGCAGTAATATGACAAAGAAGAACATTTTGCAACAAAGCAAATCCAAAATGAACTTAAGCATGCAAGGATTTTGAGAAATGTCTTATTGCTGTTGGCTGAAGTCCAATATTACAATGTAATTATTTCCATTTCCACATGTGAATGCTTCAAACTGAAAACAAGCAATAGACTGCTACAGCAAAAGGTACATTCTGGAAAAATTAGCAAATCTTAATTACATGGTTTGAGTCAACCAGCAAGTGTGGCTCCTTCAAATCTGCAGTAGAATTATGTAACTGCACTTCTTTAGCAATGTCTTCAAAATTGCATGAGCAATTCAGTTACCTTGTCAGAGGCTGGCAATAATTGAGACACTTACCTGTATGGCTTATCAGAGTTATGGATTCGTCTGTGATTTCGTACACCAACGTAGGTTGTGCTTGTGTAGTCACATACATCACACCTGTACAGTTTCTGAACTGAAGACTTATTTCCTGTATGAAACAAAATCCCTTATTTTAGAGAGTTGCATCCAGCATTGTAAGGAGTTCTCAGATGAGAATTTCATCACAATTGAGTTACAAAACATGAATTAACATTTTAGAGTAATAGTCTTGAATATTTAATGCTTTTAAAGTATTAAACAGGCAACGGACATAGAAATAATAAAGGTATGGTTTATTTTACCATGCTGTTCTGCATTAGCCCTGCCATTTACTGGAATTATTAAAATTTTAGGAAAACACATTCTTTATGTGGACACTTCCCTTCTTCCTGCAGTTGGGTAAAATCCTGTCTTACAGCAAAAGGTGATGAAATGTGGGAACTGCTGAACCCAGCAGTTTCACTGCTTTGCAGAATGCATCAAATCAAAGGAAAAGATGGGGATTGAGAAAGGAAGAGTTTCAAACTGGCAGACACAGAAAACCAAAGCAAAAGGCCTCCCAAACCCTCTAAATCCTCTTCATCATCCACATATACTCACACTCTCCGAAGGATATGAGATGATAAAAAAAATAGATACTGACCAGATGTCTTAATAAATAATTTGGAACTTCTCCAAATTACTAAAAAGCAATTGTAAAAAAAATCATTTTTTCTTTCCAGAATGAAAAAGACTCTTGAAAAATTAATGTTTGCAGAGACAGAGGCTAATGACTCCTTAAACACAGGAAAATGTGTGCCCACAAGTGCACAGTTGGAATATTTTTTGAGATGTGTGTAGACTTAAACAGCCCTGTTCCTGCTCCCTCACTGAGTAATGGAACTGGTTTGGGTTAAGGTATTAACATTTGGGAAGAGGGATGGTATTTTTATGCAGGTAGTTTTCCCATTCCCATGCAGCACTTCATGCTTTTTTTTTTTTTTTTTAGACTGAATCTTTTCATTATCAAAACAGCAACTGAGAATCTTTACAGTAAAACTCTAATTTTAAGGAGACATTTCTTTTTCCCCACAGGTAGGCATTGAATTATGTAAAAAAAAAAAGTCTTAGAAATATTGTCCTGAGGGATATAGTCACACAGCTAACTGAAGTAGAAAGGAAAAATTACCACTAATAAAACTTGCACCCCAAAATTCAGCACTTTTGGTTCAAGATGCAAAGTAATCAGGTAGGGCTAATAACCCCAGAGGGTTATTATGAAGAATATACAGTATATCATGTAAAATAAAAGAGCAATCTGAATACAAAGACAGTCTGAAATAAAATTTGAATAATTCTGTGTGTACCAAGATAACAGAAAATATATTTCCTATTTTTCACTTTAAAACATGACACAGTGCTCACTCTTCTGGCATTCTTATAAAAAATAATATGGAAATAATATATAACAGGCACTCTTTGCAAGTCAACCTTAGGGCAAAATGTATTGGAATTTTTCCTACAATATGCTCATCTAGTAAAATTTATTAGTTTTGGTTTTCCTTTAATGTAAATTATCAAAACAATCTTAATTATATGCTTGGAACTTATATTTCTACAACTAATTTTTTATGAAAGCACATTTATGTAGAAGATCTCAAATGAATCGAGGACATTCACTGGGCTGCAGATCCATGGGAGAGCAGGGGCTGTGTGAAGCTATTCCATGCTCCACTTGAATGGGTTTTCCATCTTAAATTCTGCAGTTTTAGAATAAACTGCTTCCAAATGCATTTTCTGTTATGAATTTGGTATTTTATTGGGCAGGCAGCTTAAAACAAACAGTGTCTAATGAGATTTTTAAAGCATTATGCAAACATATTAGCTGTGGCATAGTTCTGTGTGGCTCACACCCAGTAGCACACACTTAGGAGCAATTATTTATACCAATCACTACTTTGTATTTATTCCTTCAACAAGATGCACATAAATTATAATACATCAAATAATCCCTTGCTGTTACAAAATAGCAGTCATGTCCCTCATCCCCTTCACTGGCTTATTTCTTGTGGGTTTGGGGCCTCTTTTGCTTTCTGGATAGAGAATATCAGGTCTCTTAAAAGTGAACATGGAAATGACAGATCTTTTTTGTAGCAGCAGTAACAGGTGCTCCTGTAATGCTGCTTATTACCCTATTCCTTCATTATTAGACATTTACAATCTGATCATATGCAGTGTCATAATGCTCCCCTTTAATTTATTGTACAACCATGATGAATAAAGAGACTTTTAGGACTAACTATTTCATAAACAAGAAATGAAACTGTTCCAGCTCAGGCATCTTTCACATAAACAGATGCTATGCCATAAACTTCTTTGTTTTGTGTCGCTTTATAGGGATGACATCTGTTTGACAAGAGATTGCTGTACTGCAGTGGTGTTGCAATTTGATTATAAATTGGTTCTGAAATAATTTAAGCATTCCACAGTATGAGTTAATAAAAGTTTAAAAGAAGAACTGTTTTCATTCAAGCCACATTACTTAATTTCATGTAGGGTAAACAATCAATTAAAGTGCATGGTTGTAACACTTGGATAAGATAATAATGAGTAAAAACTATTTTAAAAAAATCTCTGAAGTAATTACATTAAAAGCAGGCAGATTTCTCGAACAGGGGCTCCTCTTGCATGGAAGTTTAGTTACAAGATCAGGATATAAACAGTCAACCAACTTCATTAAAACATACTAATTTCAAAAGCAGATAGTCCTCTTGATTTTCAGTCACATTAACAGGACTTCAGCTACAAAGGTACAGTATTTCCCAAAATCTGACATGTTTCAGGCATTACAAGATAGTTATATTCCTATATCATGACATCTTTAAGAATACTGGTTTACAGCAAAAAAAAACATTGTCAGAAGTAATAGTCCAAGCTGTAACCAGCTAAACTAAGAATGTTTTATTTCCTATCACTTCCATTAAAATATTTATGCTATTGCTTCTGAAATAAAAAACCCAGTACTTAATGGGAAATGTTCCCACTACCAGCAGACTCTCCCCAGCCATCTTCCTGTTTTCTCCTGACTTCAGATGGCTCTCTCAGGCTTAGGTGTACTAAGCACTGCAGATCAACTTCCTGAATTTAAATGCCTTCTGCATTGATGAGAGCAAACAGGAGCTGGGAAGGGTCATTCTACCTGAGGCTAATAAGGTAATTAGCTTTTAAGTTTTTAACTCGTATACTGAAAGCCAGAAACAGAGTCTGAGCTAAGAGAACAGAAGGCAAAAGTTATGGATGTCAGTCTATTCTGACATGGACCACGTTGCTTTGGAAAAGCATTGCTGGTTCAAGCCATCCCCCCTGGCTCATGCTGGTTAGTCCCTTTTCTCACAAGGAGCTGCATTAATTTCAATAACTTTTGCACTCACTGACCAGCTGTAGAGGAGAGAGTGGAACCCAGAAATTTCTACTGCAACCTAAGTACTATTAGAGTGCACATTTTGCTGTCTAAACAAACAAGAGAGCACAGTTAGGACAGAAAAGAGCTATGTGCACAAAATGGAAACACTTCAGCTCACAGTTGTTCAGAGACTATATAATTACTAGTATTTTTTCACAGTGCTCTAAAATTTCAAAGTGTTAATAATTACAGTGTTGCCTTCAAAATAAAAATGCTGTAAATATTTTCAGTAAGGGTAACTCACCAGAGAAGAGGATGCATTTACATTACAGTGATAAATACTGGGTCTCCAGGATACTCACAGGATTTTAAGGCCACGTTTTCTCCTACAGAATTTGGTTATTTTTTCCCCTGATTACCTTAACACATCAAGGGTTTGAGGTTTTTTTGTTGCTGTTGTTGTTTGTAAAACAAACACTATAACATTATAAGCAGATACACAGTTAAACAAACATCTGAGCAACCTGGTCTAGTGAAGGTGTCTCTGCCCATGGCAGGAGTTGGAATAAGATGAGCTTTAAAGTCCCTTCCAACCCTTAATATTCTGTGATTCTATGAAAATCCATACCTACTGTTACCTTGGCAACTATTACAGATACAGGTGGCATATTTAGAATGCCTTACATTTGCCTCTCTAGGGCTAAAAGAAATTACTCATTTTGGACATTACCATAATTAAACAGAAATTTCTAAACACAGAAGGGATGGAATTGTATGTATATGCTGACAGCAAACTACATTGCCATGGTGACTTTAAAAAAAAAGGCTTTCTTTTGTTTACTGTAGGTGATTTGAAAAATACTGTAGCTGCTGAAGGAAGGAAAAAATTCAGAGTAATACTCTGTATCATTTGTGTTTCACAAGAAATACAAGGGTCAATTACAGGGGCTAAAACCATCTTACCTAACAATTAATGCTACCTCAAGACTGACTATGGTAAATTTTTTACACTGAAAAAAACACACAGTGAAGGTTATGATCAGGCATGAAAACATTTCAGCAGATGTTGAAACAAATACAGCAAACAGAAGTAATGTTATGAATGATTTTTTGTAATTTCAGGTGTAAATATACACACTACCTTCTCTGTCATCAACTTCATTGGAAACTATGAGCTTGTTAGATGTAGCTGTTGAAAAGATTTCTGGAAGACTGTGTTGTTCTCTTTCATGATTTCGCAGTTGGCTCTGAAAAAAAGGGTTTCCCATGTTTAAATATACACTACAAACATACAGTGATCACTTGAAATGCTGCAATCATCTGTGACATTGTTACTCAAGTTTTAATGACAACTGTTATAAAATGTTAACATATATACAGATTATCCCTTAGGTAATTTTACTAGAAATAAAACAAATATCATGGATTAGTAACATAAAGGATTGATGACAATGACCGAGAGCATTCTATGATTTGTGTTCATTTAGAAAACAGATTTCCTTCTTCCCTCATTCCCACAGAGAACTGGCCACTGTTCTTCCTCCAAAATTATTATACTCCCAAAGCAGTATTAGATTAGAGGTTAGAGCTTATGTAAAAATTAACTCAATTTTTGTATTGCCTTGTGACTTAATACGTTGGTCCTGTTTCTGCTTGCCTGGGGAAGGGAGGGAAGAGAAAGCCTTTTGCTACCCTACCTGTATATTTTTTCAAACTAAGTGTAAATGACATTAAATATGGGATAGGATTGCCTACAGGAGTTTCAGCTGTAGAGCTCGATACTGATGCAATCTATTCCATATTCTTGAGTCCTGAGCTGAGTACACAGGGACACACTCACCAGCACTAATGCTTGAAATAGCAATTAGGAAAATGGCAGAAGTATATTACTCTGCTCTGGTATGTAATCTTTCAAACCTAAGTTCTACAGAACATCCAGACCAACACAACAACAGAGAAACAAAGAAAATGGTTTCTGCTTCAATGTGTCTCATGGTACTCCCAAATGCCATGATTACATTTGCACACTCACAACTGGCAGACATGTTTGAGCATTCTTTTGAAGTTTCAACTATAAAGTTGTCTGATAGTTTCATTTCCTCCTGTTGTTACATGTGGGCAGAGAAACAACATGATGTTATTATGTCCATAAGATGATTCTCAGGAAAATAACTTAAGTGAGGAAGCAAATTTATTTCAGTGGGTAACCCAGAGTAATTACAGCTGAATTGTATATTGCTGGCAGTATACCTAATTGTAATTACAACGAAGCCAGGATGTCAGACTGAATTAAGTTAGAGAGAGGGATCACCGATTATTTAAAAAGTAGCAAATTAGGTTATTTAGCTATTACAGGCAGGCACAGGAAAGAACTTTACCTTGTAATGGAAGGACTCCTCACACTGCTTGCACTGGTACATCCTGGTTTTGCAGTGGTTGATCATGTGGCTCTCCAGGTCCTTGCTGTTGTCAGCGATGTGCTCGCAGATGGGGCACTGGTAGGGCTGGCGCTGGCGGTGCACCCGCAGGTGCTGTTTGATGTAGCCCTTGTTGCCGCTGCTGTAGTGGCACAGGCGGCAGCGGTAGGGCCGCTCCACGTTGGGGATGTATTCCACCAGGTTGCTTCCAGGGATATTTGCATCACTGGCGTTCTGGCATTGTGCGTTGTCTTGTAGTTCTTTCAGAATGTCGTCGTCAGAAGCGTTCTGGTCTGTCCTCTCCTTCAGTTTTTCGATGACAGTGAGCAGTGACATGCTGATGCCCATTTTAATTGGGGCTTCTGATAACTCTGGCCTGTCTTTCTTTATCTCCACTATTGCACATTCACTTTGGTTTAAGCCACTAAACTCCTCTGAAGGATCCTTAAGTGAGGATACCACTTTAGAATGAGCCACGCATGGGCCATCAGCTCCTCCCTGTCCTGCACCTGCATCCCCAGCATCTTCCCCAGTCAGAGCCCTGAAGCTGGACCGTGTCAGTTCTGCAGCTCTGATGGGCATTGTAACAAGAGCTTCTGCTGCTAGGGAGTGCAGCCGTAAAGACTCTGAATTTGTCCTCCTTCGTGCAGGAGGCACATTTTCATCAGCTGTTACATTTTTATTAGGGCTTAATTCATTATCTTTCTTCTCAGTATTATTCCATTCTATTATTACTTCTTGAATTTCATCTGAACGATAAACTTCAGGTTCTTCACAGGTAACATGGGACTCCTCAGAGATTAATTTTTTTTCTGTGTCAATGTCAGTGTTCATCAAGAATGGCTTTTGTAAGACACTTTCTTCAGCACCTGGCAGACGCTCTACTATTACATTAACGTGACCCTTTTTGTTTGGACTACAATTGATGATTTTCTGTGCTGATGACAGCAGGCTGTCAGTTATCATATTGTCCGGTTCTGTGTCTGATACAGTCTCCTCTACAACCTCTGTAGTAGGAGAATGCACCACAGACTCAGTTAATATCTCCTCTTCTTTTACATTTGTTCCTATGGGTGACTTACATGACAGTTGCTCAGAATTGCAAATCTGAAGCTGAAGAGAAGGTTCACTGTGGATATCGAGTTCATTGTTTTCCAAAGAAAGGACAACTGTATCCATGCTGTGAGGTGTGTGAGTTACAACTGTCTCTGACAAGCTGGCAGTTTCATTTTCCTCCTCAAAGATGGGGTAGGAGCAGTCGACCTCCCCGGCGTGTTTCCAGGCGTGCGTTTTGAGCATCCTTTGCTGGCCACACGTGTAGCGGCAGATGAGGCACCGGTACATGCCATACTGCTCGTACGTGTACCACTTCCTCCTGCCCACCTCGGGCACAGGAGCAGACTGACTTCCATCTTTACATTCCACATTTCCTGTCTGATCAGTCCCTGATTTGACACTTCCTTCCACCGGCCCCTGCAGGAATGAACTGGCGACATTTACGCACTGCTGCGCTTTTGTCTGGATGCTGTTTTTACCACCGTTCTCGTGGTAATTTTGGAAGTGGGATTCAAGCTCTTCTTGGCTCTTGGAAGCAAAATGACATTCTGAGCACATTAATATCACCTCATTTTTCTGCCCGTGTTGTTTTATATGTTCTTGTAGTGTTAAGAGCGAAGGGGATAGAAACTTACAGAGACTACACTGGTAGCACGTCACTTTTTTTTTGCTTTGTGGAAGACATTCAGTCACAAAATAATCTGCTTGTAACTCTTCAGTCTTTTTAGTAGCAATCACTGACAGCTCAATTGCTTTAGCTGGGATTTCACAAAGATCCTCTGCGTCCAAGGACTGCGCAGGAGCATCGGGATGGGAACGTTTCTTCCCTATTAAAAGGCATCTTTGTGACTTCTCACTTTCAACTATTTTGCTCAGTTTCTGGATAACATGGATGAGTGGATCAGTTTTACATTTTCTCTGATCTTCGCTGTTCTGAAGTGTTGGGCCAATGACTGTCTCTGAAATCAGCACAGCTTCCTGCTCCCCAATATTTGGCACCAATACTGCAACAGTGCTTCCTTCTTCCATAATACCTGGGAGAAAGGGTTTGTAAAAAATTAACATTTATACATGCACAGTAATAAAAAGACAACCTAGTATTATTTAGATTTCCCTCTCTACTAAGTATGGAAGCCTAATGCCACCAACTTAAGGAAAACTTTCAGGATGGCTACAGAAATAGCCAAGGATGCTGAGGACATTTCATGGATACTGTTCAATACAGCTGGACAGCATAATTCCAAGAGAGCCTCTAACAGCCTGCCTCCAGGTTGTACAAGGGCAATATAAGTATTTTTAAGTATAAGTTGATGATTAACAGTGTTACAGCTATTCTCTTTTTCTTTACAAGATCTGCACATTTGAATGTTAAACACTTAAATACCAAACAATAGTCCCTCACATATTTATGTCTAAAAACCATGGTATGATATGAAAATGTATTCCTAACATACTGATACACTGATGTTTCCTAAAGGAAATGACAATTTGCAACAATGTAATTTACAAAAATAAGCAATTTTTTTTCCTTCAGATGTTAGGAGAGGAAAACAATTCTGACATTCACTTGCATTAGTCATTTAACTGTGACTATTTTAAAGACCGTTCAAATGTCAGATCATACTACTCATTATAAATGTCTTTTTCTAGAAAACCTACTAATTGCAGCTTTTTCTACAATTCCTTAATTGTAGGGAAAATAAATTGGTACTGAAGTTGAAAAGAGCAATTCTTTTCTATTTTGAGAGAAAGCTATAGGCAGTAGCTATTTCCAGTTACACTTCCTTTAAACATATCAAACCATAAACCACAGGCAATAATGTGGTACTGTTGGAGGTTAAATTAGAAGCCAGTATATTTAAATCTACATGAAAACATATCTTGTGATGTGGGCAGAGCTGTAGAGGGGTGTGAGGGAGCTGGACAGAAAGTCTTACAGTAAAATTTACTCCTGAAAAAATGTCTATAAACAACCTATTCAAGTGCCACTACACACACACATATATATTTAATACATTTTTAATATACTATATATAAACTGAGATCATAAAGATTATAGATATTTACCAGTCATCCTTGAAAATTTATGCCAAATTCTTTCATGTGGATTTTTTTTTTTTTTTTTCAAAAAAGATGCAGGGGCCAAACCAGAACTTCCAGAATTGGTCCTACAGACCCATAAAATCCACTCTTTCCTGCTTATGGATTTACTATACAGCAATATAATGCATAGACCTATGAGAGCAGGTTCTGTGTTGTATGTTTTCCACTACAGAAAAATTCCAGGCAGAACTACTGAAGTTACCTTTATTTGCCATTCAACTTAGAACTCAGGTTATCATCAGAACTATGGATATAAGCAATGTCAGTTTTTTAGTGTCATTTGCACCTCATGTTAAAGATTTCAAGTTGAAAACTATCACTTGAAAATCACCCTATTCATTTACACAATAACACTTTGCTGTTTGTTTCATACTGGCTGTAACATGTTTAGAAACCATTATGAAAAGTGAAGAAATATGCTTTTCCCTCTGAAAGCAGATTTAATGAAGTGCTCAAAGGAATAATGTCTACTTGAAATATTTTCACTTTGATGAGTTAAGGAAAATTATAAGGACTTTTTATTACTACTTTAAATTACACTTGGTCCCTTTAAAACTTTGTTAAGTGATGCTAAATAGGCAAATATTTCCCCTACCTTTTTCATCTGAAAGCAGCATAAAAACTAAGAGGAAATCCTCTAGACAAACCATAAAAGGAATATGCTGCCATATAGTGTTGCTATGTCAAAAATGCAAAGCGAGAGATGCATTGATTTGGGATGCTCTCAGCTAATCACAGTTATCAGATGCATAACTATGGTATATATGTATATATACCACATATATATATGTGTTACATCACTATTTGTTTGGACTGACTTTCATGCTTACGACTGCAGACTTTTTTTTAGAGGGACTATAAGATCTGTACACAAATTATGTGGAATTTAGTGTTTTCAGTACAGATGATTCAATCTCCCAGGGCATAAAACTTCAGCCTGGCAAGTGCCTGTGCCAGTATGTACCCTTGACAAGACCTACACAGGACTTAAAAGAGGGGGTCTGGGGCTGACAAAGGGGCCTGGAGGGGAAGATCCAGACCGGAGGAAAACGCCCGCTCGGGCAGCAGGACCCAGCCAGGGCAAAACGCCTCCGGGTCTGGAAAAGCCAAACCACGCTTTGCACAACCACCTGACCCGGAGAGGCCGCTCCGATCGCATCGCGGCTCCCGAGGGCAGGGAAACTGCACCGGCCGGGTCGCCCGACCGCCGCCCTCCCCTCCGGGGAGATCTGTATAAAGCGGCCCCGCGTTACATCGCGCAGGTGCCGCCGCCGCGGCTCCATCGGCGGAGCAGCGGCCGCAGCTGCAGCGGGGAGCTGGCCACAGGAGAGGCGAGGCGGTGAGGAGGGAAGGGAAGGGAGGGGAGGGAACGGAGGCGACCCCGGCCCGGGGAGGCTCCGCCGGGAGCCGCTGCCGCCCGCGGCTCCGCACATGGGCAGCGCCGCGTCGTCCCGGGGCCGGCTGGCCCGCCGTCGCGCATCGCGCCCTGCCTGCCGCCCGCTCGCCGCCGCCCGCCCGCCGCCACTGCCCGCCGGACCGGGCCAATCCCGCCCGGCTTTGACCGGGATTAATGGGGAAAAATCCCGTTTTTCCTCACCTCCGGCCACCGCTTCAAGATGGCGACGATGGAGACCGGATCACGTGACCCGCGGGCCCGCGTCAGGTGACCGGCGGGTGGGCGCTGCCGCCGCGTCAGCGCCGCCTCCCGTTGCCATGGAGACGGGGTTGTCACAGCCCCGGTGTGGGTGACGGGGACGCTGTGTGACACGATGCCGGTGTGTGCAACAGCCCTGGTGTGTGAGACACTACCAGAGTGTCACTGCCAGCCGCCGGAGTGTCACAGCCCTGGTGTGCGTGACAGTGCCCGTGTGTGATACACGATGCCCATGTATGTGACACTGTGACACAGAGCCAGTGTGTGACACACAGAGCCAGTGTGTGACACAGTGCTGGTGTGTGTGACAGCCCTGGTATGTGTGACACTGCCAGAGTGTGATGCAGTCACTGGAGTGTCATAGCCCTGGTGTGTGTGACAGTGTGACACAGCGCCAGTGTCTGACATGCAGTGCCTGTGTGTGACACAGTGCTGGTGTGTGTGACAGCCCCGGTGTGTGTGACACTGCCAGAGTGTGATGCCACACCAGCATGTCCCAGCCCTGGTGTGTGACAGCCCTGTTGTGTGCACAGTGCCAGTGACATTGCCAGCAGTGGCAGAGCCACTCAGACTTTAGGCAGTCTCAAGGTGACTGGTGTTCACCCTACAGCCCCAGTGCTTGGGTGATCTCCTGGCTTTCCTTGGCCAACAGTCCTGTGACGTTCCCATATCCAGGGCCAAGCCAGGCAGCACAATGCCACTCAAGAAATGGTATAGTCTCCCAAAAGGTGTTTTCTTTCAGCAAGCTTTGGATGGTCAACACCTGTAGTTAAAAAAACAACAACCCCCACATTTTGGGTCTAAAATGGTGAATCAATGCGAATGTTTCCAAACGCAAACTGCGGAAAACTGTTGAGAAGGTTCAGTACTTTTAAGTGCACAGAAAAACAGTTTTAAGCATACCCTGCATGTCAGGGGCAACCTTGGAAGTTATGTACCAAAAACATTATTTGCTGTGGGTTTTTGAGATACTGCATATAAACTGAAAGGTCAGGAGAATAATGAGCTTCAAAAGTGACTCATGGTGGGGTGATGACAAGTAAAATCAAATGGTCATTTCCAGAAAAGGGCTCAAAGTGTATTAGTGTGGATGGGTCTGCCCTTGGATTTGGAGGGATCTGGTAAAATTGCAGGAACTTGTAGAAAGTTCACTTCCTCACACATCTGAAGTTTTATTAATGGTTGTATGTTGTTTCATAGAGATACGATCTTTTTGAAATATTTGCAAATCAGGTATTATTCAAGAGATGGATTTGGCCATCTGGCCAATACATATCCCTAATTTTACTTGACTTCTTTGATTCCTTGAATTATGAAGCTCTGTTTAATTATGTGAAGTTTTAAGACATTTCAAGCATTATCCTACAATCTCTGACTCGGTAAGATAACTATGATAAGATTTTGATAAGACTTTCCTAAAAAATAAATTGCTGTGAGGAAAATGCAAGTATACAACTTATCTTCTTAACACCTATTATGTGCATTTAATTAAAGGGAAAAAATTAAAGCTGTATAGTACTCACCATGTCAAGGGCAGTAGTAATAATAATGGCAGCTTGTTTCAGCTTTTTCTGCCATAGTAAGTAGAGACTTTTCATGGAAAAGTGATTATTTTTAATGGACCTTGCTCCTTTAAAAGCTTTGTTTCCACTTCTGTATTTGTCATAGTTTAATTAACCAGTTACCTGAATTGAATCACTCTTGTAGATACAGAACTCTCACCCTCCTTTTTCCAATCAGAATATGCGAGGATCTGATATGTCTGGATTAAAAATACTGGGTTGATAATGAGTAATCATCTCCATACGCTCTGTTATTCTTCTCTGTTATAATTAAACCTGGACTAAGTTAAAGATTTCATTCTCTATATAGGTATGGTTGTACAAAAAGACAGATTTAGGTTTTACACTTTTACATTAATTTGAAAGGCTTCTTAATTCACAAAGTTATTTTCCTATTTTTCATTTTCATTGCATTCAAGCTGAAGGAGACTTGAAACCAAATGAAATTTGAATAAGGCAACTCTCCCTGAGCAATAGAGATGAAACTCTTGGGTTGAGTATAATACCTTCAGAATGTTGATTTTTTCTGTAAAAGTTTATACAAAATTGCTTCCTAAGTACTGTAAATATGTACAGACTGTCAGTGGCATGAGCTTTATGGTAAACATTATAAGCTTAATTTAAAATAGTAACACATAGTCCAGAAACACCAAGTGGATTTCAAGCTACATCAGCAAAGATACAATCTTGAAGTAAATCCCTGCAAAGTGTACAATGGTTTTTGTGTGCATTTTTACAATAAGAGAAATCTACATATAGAGACTTTTCTGTACAGTGCCTGTTTATTCGTTATTTCCTCAATCTTAAACTCTTTTCAATCATCAAGATTAACAATTAGGCTTATTTTCATTAATGACTTGTACCAGCAATGAGTTATATAGTTGTCAATGAAAAATTCAATTTAGCCCATGAGTTTTCTACACTTTCGTACCTGGCTGTTCCAAAACCATTCCAAAAGCTTTATAATTTTCATATTATAATAATGTAGTATATAAATGGGGTCTCTGAATTTATTGAGTGGACATTAAATAAAGTGTTTCATAGCTCTCTGTACAACAGAAGTGAATCTTGCATGGAGCACTGGCTGGAACAGAGGCTTTGCCTTGTACATCCCTTCCTGGGTGAGCAGTGCCATGAGTATTGTGTGAGCACTTGGAGTGGCACTTAGAGAAGTAGGTTTTTATATTAATATTTCACTACAGTTTCAGGCAGCCTGGGGGTGACCTTTTTATGAGGTAGATCTGCCATAAAGAGGTGAAATTTGCAGTAGCATTGCAACACTGTTGGCAACTAGGAATTTTTCTGCTTTTTTAATAGACTAATTGCAACACATAACCCTAGACTTGGGGTTTTTTTTCATTCTTTTTGGACGACAGAATGTGTTCTATATTGTCTGTATCTGCATTCTAGGTTTATCTGCTCATAGGTGTTTCTTGTAAAAAAACATTTAAGAGTGCATAAAATACAGTTCATTATCACATGTAAAATGAAATGTTGGGTTTCTCAGAAAATGGTGGAAGAATTTGCACACATTTACAAAGTTGTACATATATTGGCTACTTTGATTTATCAGACTGGCATTGTGGGAGCCCCTTCTGTGAAATGGAGCCTTACACAGGACATTTTGGCCCTCTAAATACAGAAGTTTGCAAATGTGATGTATGATCTGGGAAAATGCAGAGTGGAAAAGAGTGGGAAGAATAGTGGATAGGTAAAATGATATTGTGTTATTTGTTTATGAAATAGGACTACATTGTATTCTGAGAGAAAATATTGCAGGTGGATTGAGAATTGTTAGTGCTGAGAAGTTGTGCAGGGAAGAATGAACTTTACATCACTTAATTTAGAGACACAATACAGTAGAGCATGGTGGATTTATAAGAATAATAAATAGTATAGAGAAAATAAATTACACTTTAAATATGCTTCTCCTATTATTAGACTAATTAGATATTCAGTGAACTCAAATGGTTGCACTTTCAAAACAAGTACAGGAAGTTTTAGGTTTTTTTTTTGGTTGTTTTTTTTTTTATATGTTTAATTAACCTTTGGAATGTGTTGCTACAAGATATCGTAGAAAAACAAAACTATTCAAACCTTAAAAAACATTTTTTAGAAAAACCAAGTTTTTATATATATAGAGAGAACATGTACAGCTGTTCCAGATACAATCAGAGATGTGTTAACTATATGAAATGACAGTTTTTAGCAATGAGACAAGCACTGATTGGAGTTACAAAGAATCTTCCCTTGTGGAAGGGGTATGTGAAGTTTTACTCTGAGGTTGAGAGTGCAGTGTCCTTTGGCGTGATTTTGCTCACCTGCTGCCAGAACCCAAATCTGGTATGCAATCCTTTTGTGTAGTTAGAGTTAGTTATCTTCTTTGTTGTAGCCTCAGAGCTCTTCGTGCTTTGGCGTTGAGGCATTAAAACCCAGCAGAATTTATATTACTTAGATGGTTTATTTTGCTTTACATAGCCTTTTCTGCTAGAGAATTAGGAAAGTCCTGTATTAAGTGATATTTCAGCTGCAACAATGACATCTAGGGGCTGATTTATATTAATTTAATTTAGATATGCATCTCCTATTTTTGAGAAGATGGTTACTAATATGTTTACTAAATCTAAATTATTAGTATTTGCTAAAAAGCTGTAAATCTGGTATGTCATATATTCAGAGAATAGCCATGACATTTTTAACTTCTTTATTTTTATCTTTTGTTTCTCTTTGATCTGTCTTTTAATTACTTTAGTACTGCTAACACTGCAAATCAGCGAATCTCTCATTCCTGTGGACGTTGTATTTTTCATGCCATCTCAAACGATGAGATTATTTTCACTCTGTACTTTAGGTATACTTTTCTGTGAATTAAAGGGAAATCTCTTTGCCTCTGCTTTCTTATATGACTTACTCTGTCTCCTAGAATCACATCTACTTTATTTTGTACAGGAAATGAGACCTATATTCAATCCCCTGCTTTCCCTAGCTTTATGGGAGTGTAGACATAGGCTTGACTCCAGATTTAAACCCCGTGATTCAGGGCCACCTCTAAGCTCTACGTAAATCTAATTTTATGTGTGCAAGTAAGTGTATACGTAAAATACGTAATTGCAATTTAGAGATGATTTAACAGCATCTGTCCTATTATTTGCAAACTTACTTTCATTCCCTTGAATCTTAGTTATTTGACCATAAGTCACTTATTTGGAATTGCTTTTTACGGAAAAAAATTTCTATATTTCTTTCTCATGGGCTTCTTCACTTGTATTTACAACTTTTTCTCAGGAATAAGAGAATATAATTTTTTTGCAAAATTCTCCTCGTGCCATTCTGTGGAATATGTTGTACTATCTTCAACATACTGACTTCTCTTGGTATTGAGGAGAAGAGACAACCAGATGAGCTGAAAACAGTGAGACATTAAGGAAAATTTCACATTTGCTCAAATCAAGGGGCTGAAATGTTCTCTACAATAAATAAAAGTATTTTTCTGATACAGCTGTACCAACAGCAACTTACATAACTTATAATTTATATAGAAGTTACACTGGCACAGAAGTGCTTTTCACAACTGCTGTATCTGCTGGTTTCTTCTGTGAAGCAAGTGAAAGCTTATTTCTGTCAGTGATATTGGCAAAACATAATTAGAACTGCATTCTATATTAAATCTTACATAAAAATGTCACCCAAAATCACATCCCTAACTACTTATTAGTATGTTAGCAGATGATTTTTACTGACTCGGCCAAAGTGCCACAACGGGCACATTTGTCTCTCGTTGCAAAGTCTGCAGTGAGTGTAAAGCAGAAGAGGATAAACCTGGGCTGTAGTTGAGTGTGAAGGAGGAAGGACCTTCCTGCCATCTTTGTCTTTTTTTGTGCAAAATGATAAATTTGCAGGTGTGATTCTGAAAAGATGTTTTTCCATAGCCCCCAGAATATGCAGTTTTCTTGCATCTCTTAATATACGGTGTGGTCTGCGTGCGTGTACAGAGGACAGATCTGTTTTAAATCAGTGAAAATCTAAGGAAATTTTGGACTGGAGTTTGCTGCTGAATTGGCCATGGAACTCTGCTTAAAATAGGGACAAAAATTATTTAACTATACAGAAAATATCAAGGCAGTTCATAGAGACTTGCCCCATGATGTACTGTACTGTAGTGGCCATTATTATTTTCCCTTTTTGTTACTTTGGATTGATACCGATATTTTTGCCAGCTCTTGCTCCAAATAGTGCTTTCTTAGGTATATAATCCAGCTGAGGGAGTGCAGAAGGTGATTTATTACCAGCAGTTGTAGCAAGGGGAGTCATATGCACAGAAGACTCCAGCAACAACAACAGCAAACTACCAGTCTTTCTTTTTTGTTACAGGCAGTGGAAATACAGAGGTGTCCTTTGCATTCTTAAGAGAAATTATTGTATGTGAAGTGTTGCATTATAGCAGGTACATACTGATCCCAGTTGTTACATTTGCCATTCATATATGCCTCAGTGACTGTCCTCAGTGTGTATTTACACATTCAAGAGAATTCATTTGTGAATGATAAGCTACAGTAAGCCTGGAATCAGATCACACATTACATAAATTAATATTTCATGTGTAAAAGGAGATCGTCTAAAAAGAATTGGACTCCCTGGAGTTCCAATATAGCTAATATTCCTAAAATTGATTTAATTGCTAATTTATTTTTTTTTTTTACATTTGTAGTTAAAACACATTACTTTTCCTCCTTGTTAAATCAGGCAGCGTAGAGTAAAATACAATAATTTCTGGTGTAAGAAAGAACTTCTAAAGTGGAACTTCATGCTAGGATAAAATACCTCCAAAAATTTGTCAGGTGTGAAACTCTGGTATATCCATGGCTTAGTTTCAGTATCAGTTACAAGTGTAGGCCAGAATAAAGGTATTAAGACTTTCTGCTCAGCGGATAACCTAAATCAAAAAGTAAGAAGTGCCTTTGGGTACTTCTCAAATCATTAGAGGGAGTCATGGGCCCATCCTTCAGTGAATGGCCTTGGCTACTCCTGACAACTTTCCTTAAATTCCATAGATTGATCTCTTGCAGACTTTTTCACTTGAATTGCATTTTTTTTTTTGCCAAATGGGATTAGATAGGATTTTTTAATCAAGCACAGAGGTGCTTGAGGTGGGTTTTAAGCAGTAGATTGTAATTTTAGAGTGTGACATTTTTCAGTGTAGCAGTCACGTTAACCTAACCTTGATAAATTTTGCAAAATGTGTATAAATGACCACATATTTGTCATGTGTATGATGGTGTGAAGCTTTTGTTATGTTCCTGTAGAACTTTTAGGAGTACAAACTTTTTTTCATTTCTGAGCATCCATACAAACAAGACTGCAGGTATTTCATAGTAAATACATGACTCCCATTTTCTCCGTTAAAATATTTATTTGCCCTGCTGAATCTTAAATAAGAAAATTGAAACAACTTTCCTCTCTGTGCTGCAGAACTTAGTGTGCAGCTGTCCCCTCAGAATCTGTACTAGAATGCTAACATAAGTGTGACAAACTGGAGTTGTCCATCCTATTGTGATTTTTCCTCTGAAAGCTTAAAAAAGCAACAAGCAAACAAACAAACACCCTGGAAAAGTAACGGACTGAATTTTTAATTCCCTTTCAATTTTTCTAAGCCAAGTTCTTGTTGAGGAGTTTGTGTAAAATGAGGACTGCATGGTTTGGCTCACTTTATGAACATTCCTTGACATCCAAAGATTTCTTTCTCTAACAGTTAGCACTGTGTGTGCCTGCAGGTGCCTGTGCATGTGTCTGTGTGTGTGTGCACTTACATGTACAGAGACAGCAAATTAACTTTTTCATTGCAAATATGTGTGTGCAACCTGCACACAGTGAGCATCAAACAACTTGATGAAAACAAAGGAGTCTGTTCATTCTTAGTTACTAAATCTTGCTTCTGTTCGTTAGATACGAGTAGACCGAAAAGAACCATCACAATTTTCTGTAGTGACCTTGAGGTGGCAGCAGCATTACATTCAATTCTGCCACACACCAAGTCCATTAAAGGTGAAAGTAAAATTTACAATAAATCAAAATAATACTGATTGTTATAATTTTATTACCAGAGCATTAAGTCAATAAAACTTATCTGAAATGTCATTTGCATTGTATACAATTTTTACTAGTTATCAAGTGTGTTTTAAAAGCATGTTTAAAGGAACCAAATGAAGAAATTGGTGATAAATTGTTGAAAATCTGGGACTTGTCTAATGGTGTAGTAAAACTAAAATCTGTTTTGATCTCTTGTATTGTAAAAGACTGCTTCTGAAAGCATTTGTTAGTACAATAATGTCTTGTGTTTTGACTAACTATATTTAATGTCCTAATGTCTGATTAAATATTTTCATGCAAGTTGTCAGGTCCTTTTTCATTTATGATTTTATGTAAGAAGGTCATCTAATTATATGACACCCTTTCAGTGAAGGAGACTGTGTTTGTTTCTTTTAATAATGAGGAATAATGAAACTTATTTATGTTGGAAGTCAGAGAAATTTATTGGAGTATTACAACATGAGAAACATGAAAATTAAAAAACCCTTTTAATAGCATATTCATTACTGAGAGGCTTCCAGGTAATGAAATAGTTGTATGAAAGCCAGTGTGCTGGGTGATGTAGTGCAGCTCATGTCAGTTTGCAGGACATGGTTATTATGCATTTCTGTGTTGTCAATTACTATTAGGTTACCAAATTATTATTAGCTAATTAGTCCAAATGGGAGGCACTAGAAGAAAAGGTTTTTGCAAACTTCTAAAACAACTTCTAGCTGGGAAGTCTGTCTGTTTGGGATACTCCACAATGACCCTGCTGTGTGGGTTGCATTGCTGCTCAGGAGCTGCTGTTCTGCAAGACTAACCCGAGTCTGGGCTTGAAGTCAAAAGAGGTGTCTGTTATCCAATGTAATGATGGTGAAGCAGCAACATTCAAAAGCAGTTTCCCTAACAAATGCAGAAAAATAATGTTAATGATGCGTTTATACATCAGTTAAAAAAATGGTTTGAAGGGATCCCTTTATGTGGCTGATGCTAAAGCAGTCACAATAACTGCTTAAAGATTGCTTATGTAATAGTTAAAATAAATCAGTATAATCAATGAAAAATAAGATTATATTGATTATTTAAATTTTAGGTTTATTCAGTCTTTAGAGTTTTATGTTTATCTAAGATATGACATTTAAACCTGTTTAACCTCATATTCTTTACCCATGTTTCACTTGTTTTGTTTGTTGACAACTTTTTGAAGGCATGAAATAGAAATATTAAATATAAACAAGTATAGAAGTATATAAACAAAAATACAAGTTGAATTATAGCTCCAGAATGATGTGTTATTAGGTTTAAAAAACAGATAGAGAATCACAAACCACAAGCCAACAGAGACTACAACTCACAAATGCTGTTTGGGCTGTGCCAGTGGTTACTGAAGCCAATACAAATACTATTACTTCACTAAGACATAGATCTGGTCTTTTACTTCTGATCTGTACTGTCATTTTCTCTTTGTCACACTTCACTGCTTCTTGAACTAATTTATATGATTCCAGTACCTGAAGAAAGATGGAGAGTGACTTTTTACAATGGCATGTGGCGACAGGACAAGGGGGAATGGTTTTAAACCGACAGAGTAGGTTTAGATTAGATATTGGGAACAAATTCTTCCCTGTGAGAGTGGTGAGGGCCTGGCACAGGTTGACCTCAGGTTCAGTGGGAGGACAATCTACTGTAGATGTTGCAGGATATTCCAGGGATTTTGACTTGGAGCCTGTATTTTAGGATTTATTCAAGCGTTAGTGTAATGTTTTCCTAATGTTCTGCACTAATGTTAAGCAAGACCTTGTTGTCCTGAAATCAAAACATTGCTGTCTTAAAAGTACTATTGTTAAACTGAAATGGAAAGCACCTGGTGTGATCCATCTCTTTTGGCTAAGCTGTGCAGTATCTGATAAAAGGATATTTTATTTTGTGGAATAATTTGTATAGCAAATAACACGTTGCAAACTGTTCAGCCTGCAATACTTCTGTTTGGCAAAATCACATTACCTAGAGCATTAAAACAATCATTCCAAAACATGATTTCTAATGATTTGAACATGCTTGTAAAAAATAGATGACCACTGGACATTTACAGTTGACACAGAGGTCCCTAATGTCAAGAAAGCACTCTTGACCTTGATGGGTAGTTGCAATTCCATTTAAATCAATTGCCAATACAAGTCAAATGAAGTTCTTATGGCTGTCTGGTGTGCACTTCGCTGTTCTTCTGACTTTATTGTTCTACTCCAAGTCATTCTTCAATCTTTTAACAGCTGAAAGGGACCTGCATTCTGCAGCTTTATGGGGAAAGAGCACTAAGTTGTACTTCTCTGTGTTTTGAAAGCTCCCACTCCTTTTCACTGACTCTGTTTCCAAGCTAAGCAAACCACATCATGTTCTACATAAAATAGAATACTTGGTCTGTTGCTGGCAAAGCCAAATATTTCACTATTGCAGTGAATACAGAATGCATTTTCAGTGCCTAAAATCTTATTGGCCACTCATTTAATTTGATGGAAAGACCTTTAACTCTGAAAACTGTAGATCTTTGTTACTTTACTTTTATTAGACGCTTTCACTGTACTAAACATATGTTCTTGACGTGATCTATGTTAAAAAGGATGGTGAATACAGTTTTTGGGGTGTTTTGTGGAGTGGAAGAGAAAGAGGAAAAATAAGTCAGAAAAATAGCTTGAAAGCTTATCCTATGTTTGTGCATGTCTGGATACTTATTTCTTTAAAGGATTTTGCTAAAATTGGAGATGAGTATTTGAAAAGTGCTATCAACTTGTTAAACATTTTACTCAAAAAAGAAAATCTTTGGCTATACAGAACTTTCTAAAAATATCTGGTTTAGTGTTATTGACTTACCTGTAATGTTGTCATTCTTCTAAATGAATTTAAGTGTCTACTTTTTGACAAGTGGGAATATTAAAGGCTGACATGAGGGCACAGAGTTTACAAGACTGAAAAAACCCAAGTACAGATACTTTCTCTATAACAGATAATACAAACGAGGGCTAATCTTCTCCTGCTTTCCCCCACCTCCAACTTCTTTCATAAGTAGTCCAAACTATCAAAAGATCCTATACTAATGACAATAATGTGAAAACTCAGTTGGACTCATATGTTAGTATTAGATACATACAACAAATAATAAGAATTGATAATGAAAAAGGGGATTCTGATTCCCAACAAAACCTGGCTGAGATAGTATTAAGATGTTGTTGCAATTAATGCAAAATTAATCTCCAGTCTTCCATGGAGAAATGCAAATTGCAAGTTGTTGGAAGGCCTGTTTTGTTCAATAGAATTTGTAGTGCAGCTAATCCACTTAGCAGCATGTTCCTCTGTTGAGGTGGTTTTAAGGAAGTTTTGAAGTATTATTCCTTTCTAGAGATTCTATAGATTTATTTAGATTCTATATTTTGACTCTTCTGTGTTTACTCAATATGTAAGTATGTTTGCCTGCTCTTTTTTGCCAGTCCTATGGTCTGAGGTCAAAGTAAGTGGCTCTATTTTGTTCATTTTCCTAAGCCCCTGGAAATTGTACTATATGAAGCTATAGAATTAACCCCTTGACATACAGTAAATGTGTTACATATTCTGTCCTTGTCTATGCAAATGACATTCCAAGATTCTGCTGTGTCTGATGTTCTGTCCATCTGCTGGTGGGCAGGAATAGCTGCACAAACCCTGCTTTTAGTTACCTGTCATTTTCAGTGTTAAACACAACACAAAACAAACCTTTGTGCTTTGTGTTTTGTTTAATTCATTCACTGAAAAGCAGTCATAGACAACTACTCCTTCTTGCAGTGTATGTGCTCACTACAGTCAGCAGGAGGAAATGCATCAGCTACAGGTTGCAACAGCTACTGTGACTTAAGTTCTGAAGAGAGAGGTAGCACGTGTCCTTATGACACTGGTAGCACCATAGGAAGGGATGTTTGAAGGAAGACCCTGAATCCCATTTACCTCCCATTGAAACAAATGTCTTTAATAAATTCACTGGATATGCAAGTTGAGGTTTAGTGTAGAAATGAAGAACATTGGAACAGTAATGCTTGCACTTCCAAATCCAGTTTTGATGGTAGTGTAAGCATCATTGCTTTCAATTAATTATGAAGGAATAAGTTCTTTCAGAACAAGTGTAGCATGTGCTATAAATAAGTTTTGTGTATAAAAAGACAATGTTATTAAAATCGAATATTTGGCAAATATTTTGTCCAAAAGTAAACACAAGTTGTTCAGTGTCTGTTTTTTTTCACCAATGTAATGATTTGTTGCCATTTTGAAGCTAAAGAGCCAAAACATAGAAGGTTATGACATCTCTTATCTTCTCTATACCGTTGAATGTTTGACCTTTTATCATATAATGTAGTCTTTTCATACATTGAAGATTTTGATCCAGGTATGCAACCAAACAAGAACAGCTTCCAGAAAAAAATCATTTTGGTTTGTGCGGCCTTTTACTCTGCCATGAAAGCCATTTCTGGAAAAAAAGCCATCTGCTACTTTATTGTTTGATATCAGTGGCAGAATAATGTCCAATTTTAATATCATACTGTTGGCTATGTACTGCACTAATTTGTTCTGTGACATCAATGAATCAAAGTAGAGTTCCTGATAGAAGAACATCAAAAGGAAATTAATCTCCCTGTGATAGTATTAATAATTTCAGAATGGACGTGTTTTGCTCAATTATGTTAACCATCGAGAGCTGTGGTTTTGTGGACTGTTAGATCAGTATCACAACTGCTACACAATTGGAGTGTGTAAGAATGAGACTGGTGCTCTTCAGGAGCCAGGAGGGTCACGGCAAGACAAGAGTTTTCCTGAACATGCTTGGTAGAATTTTATGGTTTCTTAAGGAAAGGAGACATCGAAGTGTGAAATTGGTGGGGAAGGGAGGAAACTAGGGAAAAAAAAAACCCACTTTTCAGTCTGTGAGGGGAGATGGTGGGCTTGGCAGTAAAGGCAGCATCAGCAGAGTTTGCAAGCAGAAATTACCTGTGTGATACTGAAAGAAATTTAGTGGAAATGGAGGCTAACTGATAATAAATTTCAGGATTACTCAATGCATCTCAGGGAAAAATATATGTAAAAGTATAGCACAGTGAAGTGTCATAAGATATATTCAGCATATATCTCCTGAAAATATGTTTTATAAAATTTTTTTTTTTTGTTCCTTTTATATACAATCCCTGTCATATTAATACAATATTAATTAAAAGCTTGTTTCTTTATGTATATCCATACAGTTTTATTCACATCTTTCCCTCCAAATTAATATATATAGGATTTGACACAATAAAAGAAATTGAGCATTTTTAGATATACATCCTTCCAAGTGCTTACACAATTCAGAGGTAGAAGAAAGGGTTACTGCAGTAAAGTGTGCTTGTTGTAGCTACACAGCATGATTCCCACAGATAGACTAGGACTATATTTAGGGTTCTGGTTGTGTGCTGAGAATAGAACTAAATGAGTACAGAGGCCCAAATGTGTCACTGAAATAAATATTGGCAAGTATGGATGTGTGATCAAATATCCAAATATATCAGAGACTGACTGCAGAACTTACAGTCAGTAATAACCCAGGTAGGGATAGGATTTCAAATAAATCTAGTATTCCCTATACTTTATGTTTACCACCTTTAACTTTCCCTCGTTTTTTGTCATATTGCCCCCTCAACTGGCAGTCAGTGGTGGTGTTCATCAGCTTGGGGGTGTGGTGGGTTGACCTTGTCCTGCAGCCAGTTGTGCACCCAGCTGCTCTCTCATTTCTCTCCTCCACGTAACGGGGAGAAAATGAGATGGGTCAAGGTAAGGACTGGGAGATCTCTTATCAGTTACTGGCATAGGCAGATTAGACCTGACTGGGGGAAAATTAATTTAATTTATTGCCAAATAAAATAGATTTGGACGGTAAGAAACAGAGACAAAATTAAAACAACACCTTCCTCCCCTCCCCTCCTTTTCTTCCAAGGTGCAATTTCACTCTTTCCTTCTCAACTCCTCTACCCACTCCAGCCCCAGCCAGGGACTCTTCCAAGCTCGGTGCTTGCTGGACTGCTCCTCCTGCTTTTCCTCCTGCTTTTCCTCCCACTTTCCCTCACACTTTTCCTCACACCTCCCCATCACTGCTGGGCAGTTTTTCCCTCTCTCAAACTTGTTCCCAGAGAGGTGCCACCAGCGTCACTGAGGGCCTCAGCCGTGCCCTGGGCTGGGAGGGCTGCGGAACCATCTGGACCTGTCTGGAACTTTCCCTGTCCTCTCCTCACAGAGACCCCCCTGCACTTCCAGTGCTGACCCCTGGGCATGGACACCCAACACAGTGCACTGATTAGCCTTATACTTATCATCTCTTAATTTATTTATTCGTGTAAGAATGCTGCCAATGTTAACGAGCTTGGGCTTTGTCTGTAAGGATGCGGTGACTTTTTAAAGATTCTATAAGATTCTTAACAAGACTGACATACTCTGTTCTAGATAAGCACAGTGAGAGTGAGGGCTCTTTTCAGAGGGCTTTCACAAGCTCTCTCCCTCTGAAATACTGCAGAAATACCCTGTATTAAGGACAGCAGATGAGTAAGTACCCAGTATGGTGGAAAGGCTTCCACTGAGTAGAAACCCTGGGAGGACCAATACAAATCCAACCCCCCAGCATCTCTGCTCTGGTCTCTTCTTCCCCATCTCCTTTGCTTGCCCTTCTGTCCAAGCTGGGGTGTTCAAAGGGAAAGCAACTTCGATAGTATTTGATATTCTAATGCTTGAAGGAACTGTTCACAGCAGTCCAAAGTTCCCAGCACACCATTTTGACCACTGCAAAGGGGATGTTTGGATGGTCCCTGCCCGTTTCAAGTAATGAAGAAAGTGATGGCAGGAAAACTGGGAGGTAATCCTCCTGTACCATTGAACAAGAGCTAGTTCCCAATTGCTGTCATGGAAATTAAAGAAAACTTCACAGTTTTTCTGGTAGACAGTAGGGGATAGAAAAGTTTGCCTCTCTAAAGACAGTTCTGCAGAAGTCAGAATTGTTTCTCTTTCTACACATGCATGTTCTAAAGAGCATAGACCTAAATAGCACAGACTGTTAGCAAATTATGAGAACAAGAGATGCTGTCCCCACAGCCTTGGGAAGCCATTCCTTGAGATGCCCTCACATGCCGTGTTCTTTTGTTTCTCTCCTCCACAGTGACAATGTGCTTTTGGAGAACAAACTCACCCACTTCCACCGAAAGTCTAGTTCAGAAAACCTCCCTCTTCTCCAACTTTTATACAAATTCAAATCTGGAAAGCAATGAACTCTAAATATGTCTTTAAGTGAAGAAATATTTAGACAGTATCTGTGAGCATGGAAACATTACCTTGCCATTTGGGCTAATAGCTTATCTTCTTTATAAGAGCAGGTAAAGATAGCACTACAAATAAGCATGTGGAATTACTGTCCATTCAGGTTGGCTAAAAATCTGCACTGTCAA
Organism: Pseudopipra pipra; assembly: GCF_036250125.1. Lineage (NCBI taxonomy): Eukaryota > Metazoa > Chordata > Aves > Passeriformes > Pipridae > Pseudopipra > Pseudopipra pipra. Next base: position 16,116,484 of record NC_087562.1, on the reverse strand, counting down.
CTGAAAAATTTAGGTTATTACATACATAATGCATTGTAACTTTATGGGCAATGGCTATCTGTTTACTAGCTCTCTGCTTTTCCAAATTCCTTCTACAAAATATTTTTTATTAAGATACAACATGCCGTGTTTCGATGGAGTCCTGCAGGGAGAGATGCAATTAAGTATGTTATGCAATAATACATTGTTTTTCTTACACATAATGTATTTGTGAGCATTATACAGGCAGGCAAAAGTGCTGAGCTCAGTATTTCAGGTCTTTACATCTCTGTACCATATTGGCTGCTTTTGCAGTTTTAGCACAAAAGTAGTAGTTTCAAAACCAGTATTAACGATAAAGAAATGGAAAATAGTTCATTAATTTTTTTGTACAACAATAGTGAGCATGTTACTACCTAAAAGTTTGCAAATATTAGTTACATTTTTGTATTTTAATAGAGATGGCTTATGTCTGAAAAAAATCTCTAAAAGGGTGGTGATGAAGCAGAAATAAGCTTGATTTTTGACACTCAAATGCAATAGCATGGTTAGTTAAGACTTTTTCATAAATTATGAAAAATAATGGTGAGAAAAACCTGTCCGGTTACCAGCTGTTTTCCTTTTGTTAAAGCTGGACTTCATATTTTTTGTCATTTGTCCAGGATTTTTTTGAGTTTCTGAGATGCTGGACTTCCTGAAGAATCTTTTTTTTGGTGCATTTTCTGCAGCTGCATAAATTTAAGATGAGGATATCCTTTTAACATATTTACCCTCAATTTTTGTTTTTCTGATGATAACGTAACGTTTAGTCTCTTTGCACTTATATTCAAAAAAATTCCATTTAACTTTCTCCAAAACTGGATCACCTAATTAAAATCAAAAGGTAAAATCCTTGCTTTATAATACTGAATTCAGTAGTTCAGTTGGAAAGAAATGCTCTTTAATGCTCTTTAATACTCTGATAAATCATAGCAGTACCTTTTATTACCCAATTAATTTATTACTATGTCCTGTAAGTAATAATTAATAGCAGTGCAGTTTTCCTAACTTGTCTGGAGTTACCATCACAAACCTTGGTAATGCTGCAATAACAGATTAAACCTTTTGAACTGTAAATGTGGATGAATGTTTTTTATGGGAAGTAACACAAAGTTTTGGAAGCTAAATTATTAATTCACAAGTTTTGTGAATTAAACTTGTACCTCTTAGGCAACTGTGAAAATTTTATAAACAAATACCTGATAACTGAGAAAATACATTTTGTTATGTATGTAAGAGGCTATTGTATTGTGTTTTTAAGAAAAAAACTGAGAGAGCAGAATGTATTCAGTTACAGGATTTTATATCTTATTATGCAAAAATGTTCTGCAGACATGTCTAAATTAAAATCTTGATGAAATGAAATATAATCATTTTTCCCTTACATCTACCTTTTGGAACTTACAAGTGATCAGACTTATTCACAGGGTAACTGCAAAACAACTTCCTCATATTGACAACGTGGGTGTCTGTGCTCACTGACACATTTGTTTGAATTCTGGGTGGTGATTTGCTTTCTGTGCTTTAAAGCAAGAATAAAAGCTATATTCCACCTTTGCAGCTAATCCAGGAGGGAAAGATAATCCTGATTTTTTAGATTTCTGTATTTTGTAGATGCCAGACAGGGCTCAAATTTGTCAGTAGATAGCCAGGGAATGCTGTCATGTCAACTACAGGTGTAGTCAGATAGGACTACTTGCTTGTGATTAATTTTAGAATACCTGTAATCTGCTTAGAGTGCTGTGGAAGACAAATTTAGTGGTGTGGTTGATAAGTTGCTTTTCACGTCAAACCTTTTAAACCACAACTTTCAGGTCACTGTGGTATGTGCAGAACTGCAGGAGTGTCAGCTACTCGTAATCTTTATTGCATTTGCCTCTTCAGTTTGTCTTTTTGTGATCTCTGTAGTCCATGAGCCAGATTTTTACTCCTGTTCAGTCATTTCAGGAAGCACAGTAGTATGTTGCTAATTGATGGCTTAATTATAATCCTAGCTGGGGACTCTCATGTTGATCTTTAGTCTTGTTCTCAAGCTGTTTGATAGGAGCATGTTCATTTCCTTGGAACACCTGTAGGTGGAGAACATGAAACCATGAGTTATCTGCTTTTATTAACACTGCTTCTTGTGTGATGTACTCTTTGATGAGAATTTGCAATAGATCTCACATTGGTGAGCAAGCCCCTATTCCAGAATTGCCAGTTCTCTGATGCACTGTGGTGAAATCACTTCTCAGGAAGAGTGATCAGTAAACTGTATGTGAAGACTGCCCCTGTTTCTGTGGAAGTTTCACTGAGGTGAAGATTGTGACTGGAAAGATATTGACTGCAATGACAGAAGTAATTCATAAACTCTCCACCCTTTTTATATTCTAGAAAGATTTGTCATAAGCTGATGGAGTAGACTTTCAACTGAGACAACAGCATTGTACTGTGCAGAATCAATGTCTCGAAATTCTGAATAACTTGTAACTTTTATCTTGGTTATTAACATTTACTTGGTTGGAAGCTGACATAGCTCTGGGAAAGCAGGATAGCAGTATGTGTGAGAAGGACCTTTCTAAGGATAAGTGACTCTATCTTCTGGCTGAAAAGAGAAATTGAAAAAATTTTGATTGACTTTTACTTGAGGACAAAGGTAGAAAATACTGAAAGGTGTCTTGGAATTAGCACTGAAAATGATATGCAAATGCCAGTAGAAAATAAGTATTCCATTAGTTCCTCTATTATTAATTTCACTTTTTGACTGCAATGATTTTCATATCCTAAAGTATATTGTAAGTACCTCTCAAAAAAACTTCTTTATTACATTCACGTTAAATAGGAAAAGTTGGTTCAAATAATTTTTGAGAACAATGGTGTTATCTTGAAGTCAATTTAGAAATTTCATTGATACTATGGATTATTGATTGACAACAGATGGCAGTATAGCAGGTGTATTTGCCTGGTAATGAACAAATGTCAGTATATGAGACATGGTTAAAATTTGTAAAAAGGCATTTGGGAGCCCAATTCAGTTATTTTATGAATCACTCCAGAAAATAATATCCTTTTTTTTAGGAATTGACTCGTATCAGGAAGATGTGGGTTAATAAAAGGTAGACTGAATTCTGCAAGTTAATTCCTTACTCACCCACATGAGTTGCTGCAGAGACTGAAGAAGCTTCCAGCCCATCAGAGCTGTCCTTTCCCTTCCCTCATCTCTGTGTTGAGTCCAGCTTTAGTGCAGAGAGGAAATGTCCCAGTTTATTTTGTGATCTAATTTCGGTTTAGTATCTTGGCTGGAAATGCTTATTTCACCATGTGGGGGCACAAGATAAAGCTGAGTTTTCTGCTCTGGAGTTATACTCAGGTAAATCTGAAGGAGACACCTCTTGCAAGCTGTGCTTGCTCTCCAAGTTCTTGAGAATATCAACACTGATGATCTCAAAATCACACAAGATTTTAAATAATTATGAGGCAATTAAATGATCAAAGAGAGTTCCCATTTAGACTTTCTTTTATAGATATGACTTTGCAAATTTTTTTATTTTATTTCACATCAATTTTTAAGAGAATTTGGATGTCTGTAGCAAAGTAAACCCACCAAATTATATTATAGCAGTATACCAATTTCAGTGGATCTAGAATGTGACAGTAAAGATTATTTGTATGCATTGAGCTTTATGTACATGTCTAAACAACAATCCTATTTATGGTATCTTGTAACCTATGTGTACAGTTGGATAAACAGTTTAAGTATTCATGTGCATTATTTTTATATGATGGAGTGCAGTACAGTAAGTACACCCAAAAGGATAATACTGCTCCCTCCTCTTGTGCTGGGGAGACCAGCAGGGACTGGCCATTTAGGGCTATCAGTAAACCAACACTGTGCTAGGGTGAAAGGAAGCATATGAATCATAAATGTAGCATGCTTCACCTGTTTTGTTGCTAGCTTTATGATTTCATGCTGCTTAAGCATTATGATTTTGTGATTGAACTGTCTGTTTTCCTCCCTTGCAGTGTAATAAGATGACATTGAAGAAAACCCTCCTCTTTGGGTTATAGCATGTTTAAATATATCAACACTGGATCTGAATCCTTGAATTAGCCCTGATTTGCCCTCTATTCTTTTCAGTCTGTGAGTTTGCACTGTTTTCTAAATTACTGCGTGGATACTTCAAAGAGAAGAGTAACAAGAGTCAAGAAGTTTTTCTTCAGGTTGAGAGTGTTTGACTCCCATTTTATCGCTTGCTTTTTCTTCTATGTCATCTCTATATATTTCGTACTTGTTATAAAGTTAATAGAAAAAAAAAAAAGGGATAAAATGGCTGTAACATCTTTCCTGCCAGTTTAAGCCCCGATGTCAGTATGAGACTTTATATTAAATCTCCATATTTTGGAATACTTCCTTTTAAAAGAATATCCACATTTCCAATGAAGAGCTTTGTGCTAGAAGGCCCATTAGAAATGACAATGGTTAGCTGAGCTCTTTTTTATTAAATAAAATCAGTCTTTATGGTACTTTGAAACAGTTGATGCTGCAATCCCCTTTTGACAAATTCTGCAATAGGTTGGCATCAAATTTTAGCATAAATTAAGGTAACTCCAAGGATGATCCAGCTGTGTTTGACTGATTGTGTCCTTTGTGGCTATTATTTGGGAGGAGATTGGCTGGACTTCTGCTGCCAAAATTCCTCATTTCTGCCTTACTCCTGACATACATCCTCTGTGCTACTGGTGGAATTAAGAGTGTGGTTAAACCATCTTTAGGAACTCAAGCCATGCTGATGGCCAGGTTTTCTCCACGCTGTCTTCATGGCAACCAAAACATGGATGAGCTGGAATTAGTATTGAGAGGTGTTCTTCCTCTGGTTCCTTGAGTATCCTGTAGCTTTATTGATTTTTAAAAACTTTGAAACAAATAAGAAACCCCAACTCTGTCAAAAAGGACCAAGTGCTCTTCAGGGCTCTGTACTACACCTTAGTGACCCCAAGTACTCTCAGCTCTGTCCTGTGAATAGGCAGAGCATAGGTCTTGTCATGTCCAGAGCTTCCCTACTGTCTTTGTCATGTACTAAGTACTTAATACATTTATCTACAGACTTGTGATCATTAACCAATCACTAATATTAGTATTTCATTTGATATTACTAAAAAATTGGTAGATAATGTTCCCCATAATTCACATTTTAATTAAGTTGGTGGGTAGTAAACCACAGCTGGGACCAGATTTTTAATAATGCACTTTTGTTACAAATTGGGTGCCAACCTGCATCTTTTTCATCGTGTTATTGGGTCTGCAAAGCAGCTGCTGATCTGTCAGTACGTTGCTGTGCCTACAGAGAAAATGGGTGTAGAAGTTATTGCTTCTCTGTGTGGCAAATCATGTTTGGTGACTTTAAAAGGGGTCCCTTGTAACTATGGGCTGTGCAGTGAGGAATTTTGGCTCCATGTCTCCTCTGTGTTGAGGAGCCCCTGTTTGGCTCCTCAATTTTTGAGTGTAAATTTTCCAGAGATCTCAGTGAAAGGAGGAAGAAAGCAGATGTGGTAGATCCTTGTCCCTCTTTTTATTTCTACAGTAGTGTCAGAAGCCTTGAAAGTTCCCAGACCTCCAGGTCCCTTCAAACCATGATGAGTCCTGATAACTCAGACTAACCTGTAGTTTAATCAGATAATTAGCAAAAATGTGATACTTAACTTTTTTAAGCAGAACCCAGAGAGTACACTGTAGTTTTTAAGTTAATTGGTCTTTAAAACTGTAATTATTAGTGGTTTTTCCTCCCTATTTTGTTTCCACTTATTAGTTCAGCCAAGGAATAGATAAATCTGAAGTTTTTTCAACAGAAAATATCATCTCACTCCAGAAGTGCTTTTTCAAAGAAAAAGATGGAAGTTTTGTTTTGAATTCAGAGGAAGCAAGATCAAACTCTCAGTCAGTTTAGACATAAGGAATGAACAAAGGGATCTGACACAATAACATGTCTTTTGGGTTGTTCAGGTTACACATTTATTTGAGAATATTCTCCTCTTCTTCTGAATAATTTATTTTTTTATCAATGTTAAGTTTTATGCCTTGGATTTTTAGAGTAAATTTGCATTTCTGATGCTGCTATTAGACCAGAGCTATAGAGCTTGATAACAGTTGCAAGGTTGGAAACAGATGTGTTAGAAGGAAAAGTTCCAGGGATGAAAGTTCTCTATCACTGTAGCTTTAGAGCCATAACTTACAGGAATATTCCAGACCAACAACCACTGCATTTCAGATAAGAAGTGACATGGGTTTAAACAATTTTTAAAGCTGTTTGCTTTGAGTTCTGATTGTTTCCTTTCCTTTAGTATTCTGAAACTTTTGGCTGTGAACTTGCAGTGTTTTCTCAGAATTACAGAATGTTTGAAACATAATTTAAAAAAAGAAATGAGGTTTTTAAAATATAATAATGCAGCTGTGGGAGTGGTTAGATGAGAAGGGATACCAAGTAACAGGAGACTCATGAAAAATCTCGAGTGTTGCCAACGCAGTAACAAGTAAGAGAGATATAAATCAAAATAAGCATTCATTGTGTTGTACTTAGACAGTTTCCCATTCACCTTCTTGGAAAGTAATGCTGTTATGTTTCCATTCTGGTGGATCCTTCCACATGCATTGCTGACAGCTGAAAGCAGAACATTAGAGCAAATACAGAAGTCATTTGCTACAGAACAGCAGTTCTTAAGTTCTCAAAGCTGTGCTGTCCTAATCAGTAGTAGGTTTCTCTTCTAGTTTTGCCTTGAGATGAGATGACCCTATATATTATTTTATTTATTTTGGTCATTGGACTTTCTGATAGTGAATTACTTCTGAGTGTATATTCCTATTACTAACTGGTAAGTCTACTAAACTGGTAAACAACTGCAACCAGCAGTATGAGAAAGGGCTACAGGAAAAAGATATCTTAGGCTCAATTTATCCCACACTTTGGCATATTCTGCCATTTGAGACGTCTTGGTGGTCCCTAAGGCATTCCCAAGGAGTTGATGTCCCCTCCATCTGCCCCCTTTCCAGCTGTTGGCAGTCTGGGCTGTCTGAAAGACTCCTGTGCCTAGGAACATGTAATGAGCCCACTTAGTGAGAAGGTAAAAGTAGGTGAAAGAAGTTGTCAGGAGCAAAAAAGGATGTGAAAAATAAAGCATTTGAATATACCCTGCCCCCAATAGTCAGAGGAAGATGTATGAATTCTAGAAAGACAGTAAACTATGAGGAAATTACATTGCTTTTTAAATTTGTATTTTAAATAATATGAAAGCTCCTGTTAAATCCTCTCAACTTTGAGCTTTATCATATGATGAATTATCTCTCTGAGCAAATTCTGACTCATGAAGGCTGAAGACAATATTGCTCCAGACCTCTGCTGAGGAATACCACACAGATGTTCATGGATCATGATCCTGTGTTTTCCACTGATCAATAACTGTCATCTGTCCCCTGAAGAAGCTCTACCCTGTGTTTAGAAAAGCTCTGCCCTGTCTCTGGGGGAGCTGAGGAAGCACAGGTTTTAGTGATGTGTTCAAGATTACGTGAGAAGTTTGTAGCAGAGCTTGGAGTAAAGCTCAGAGCTCCTGAACTCTGTTCTTTACCTACAAGGCTTTTTTGTACTGTTTTCTCTGTGGCAAAGCTCTCTTTTGGTTCTGCTCATACCTCATCTGGACATTTAGTACTGTCTGTAACACAGAAATAGTTTAGGAAAAATAACTTGCATAGTGAGATCCCCTGTGCAAAAGACATTTCAAAGCAGGCTTTTAACTCAAGTTAAAGGTAGGACTACATTGAATTAAGGTAGGACTACATAAAACAGCTTGCATGGTGTATAAATTGGAAAGTAAGGACTGGGAAATTAAAAGATATTACAAAACCAGGCATTTCAGGTAGAACTGCCAGACTTGCAAGTGACATAATTACAATCTCGATTTTTTTTTTCTCGTGGTAAAACATAGAAACGTCTTTATTCTCTTTATGTGTGAGCTGCTAATCCAAATGCCCATACCTGCCTGCATGACAAAGGGAATCTGAATGCCTGACCATTGCAATAGCTCTCGTTGTTTAAAGGTTCCATTCACAAAGAATGTTAAAAATGCCAAAAAAGTCAAAAAGAACCCCCGCCTCCCAAAATAGATCAGGTACAGAGGAATTCAGTTCTATACTCTTGAGACTTTCATGAACAGAATGTCATTTGGTATATATGCTATTAAATAATTTCAAGCATTCTTTTAATCCTTCAGTTTCTACTAAAATCAGGTTATAAGCTAATGAGACTCAAATGATGCCTTCTGTTTATATTGTGCTTTCTTAAGATAAAAATAATGATATGTTAGTTATATATTTCAATAGAAGTAACCATGTCAGTGTAACGATTGCATAGAGGCATGATTGAAATAGAAATGGTGAGGGGAAAAAAGAAGAATAGAAAGAAAAGGAGAAAGAACAAAAAAATAAAAGAAAAAAAAAAAGGCAGCAAAGCTGCTGCTTACAACTACCTGAAAGAAAGATTATCTCTTATCCTAGTTTCCTCTTGCTGAAGGAAATGTGATGTGATCAGGTCACTGCATGTAAAATGCTGTAAGAATGTGATCTGCACTTCATCATTATAAAATTCAAACATTCTTGAACCTTTTATTCCACCCTGTTCATATTTATCTTTTTGGTCCTGCCTTCATCGGGTACCACATTTGTATTGATAAATTGTAGGTACTTGGAGATGTATTGATGGGCTGAAGACAGTTCAAAATGTAGAGTGCTGTGGCTTTGCATATCATTACACCTACCTCGGTCTTTGCCTCTTGAAAGCTGTCGATTTGTGCATTATTGCTATTCAGGCTGATAAATGACAGTAATTGTTCTTAAGTTGAAGAGCTGGCTTAATGTGCTGACTTGCTTGGGAATTCTGAGCACCAGGGTTAAACTAGTGCTCCACTGGTTCTAACAAAATGGTCTTTTCCAGCTCAGAATAGATACTTAATTGAATTACTTTAGCTTTCATGCATTTTGCAGCTTTGCATTTGAAGAAAAAATATTCATAACAAGATCAGGGAATTCAGAGCTGTTCATAGGGAGGTCAGGCTTGGTATGTGCCCCCACTTCAAGGCACCTGCTCCCAGTGGTGCTACCACAATTTAAAAAAAAAGAAAGTTGGGAGGGGGAATATGTTAGTACTGTAATGGCACTGAGAAAGACATAAAAAATTAGATGGAGATGTATCACTATTATGTTTTTCTACTGTCCCAGTGGTGGAACTTAGTAAGACACACTTATAAAGATGAAATACAACTAATTTTCTGTGATTTTTAAAAACAGAGTTTTTCCATGTGTAGTGGCTCTGATTTTTCAGGATGTTTACTCTAGGAGAAAAGTCTTAGAGCCTCTGTTAATTAAAAAAAAAGAAAGACTTTTTATTTTTAAGAGATGACTCAAGAAGAATTCCTCATTAAAAATGGATATTTTTTCTTGAATAATTCCCACAGAATTCAGATCAGAATTCAAAATTTTCAGAAGTTGAGTGTGCCTTGTATTGAATCGTTCACATTTGGCACTGCTCATGTGTGCTGCAGTACAAATTAAGATTCCCAATCAAAGTCATTCAGTGTCTCAGGTTTCCTTTAGCCAATTGTCTTTGTTCTAAACAGTTTCTGTATAGTTCTTTTGGGTGAAAGCTCTGCATTTCCACTTTACAAATTGATGCAAAGAATTTCAAATCAGGTTGAAAAAATTGAGCTGTTAAAAAAGAAAACAACAGGATTCAGAATGAAATTTATTTACTTCATTGTGATTCTCCATGATGACATATAAATATTGAGTGAGATCAACCCCTTCCACATGAGGTACAGAAAGTGTTTCCTTTAACCTACAAAGAGAATGTATTTATTAATGGTTTTCTGTAGTTCTGAGTGTGGCATTTGGGATTTCCTGGGTCAGCATCATAAAGATATTGATTGTTCATTCAGGGAGAATTTTAGTCACAATCTTATTGCAAGATTCTTGTCTTTTAATGTATAACTGCTGTAGCTTCAGCGTGTGATGTCTATTTTCAAACAAAAATTATAAAAACACTGGGAAAAACGTTCATTATTTATTTAATCATCTTGGCAAACAGGAGTCCTTTTCCATAGACTTAAAAAGGAAGATTACATTCTGACATTATCAGAAAAACATATCTTTTTCTTTTACAAAGGCTCGTGGCTGTTATGTGATGTAATTCAGGGCTATTCAGATGGTCTCCTCAGAGCTGGGTTTTTAAATCAGTCACCTGCATCTACCAAGTAATCTCCTACCACCTACTATGAATCCAAGTGTAGATTTGATGCTTGGGACCCCTGAAGATTTCCCACAGGTCTGCAGATGTACTCAGCAAGTCTTAGTTGATCCAGGAGTATTCCTAAAGCTGACAATTGAGCAGGGAGGCAGAGAGGGTTATATTACTCATTTACTACTTACTGGTTTGGATTGCCAGCTCTTCAGGGAACATTTATGCTGTTTACATTCATTAGATGTTGGGGTTCGTCTGTTGAGTGTAAAAGAAATACTTGGTTATATAGGCTGTGAAAAATCTCAGCTTTACTCCTTCCTATTAATTTGTTGCAATACATATTTCATAACTCTACAGATATTTGTGTGTTTACTGAGCTGGAATTTGTTGAATTTCCTCCATTCCATGCCTGAAATACATTTCCCAGTAAGAAAAGGCCTGTTACCTCACTATAATAGTCTGGAAAACGTAGATTTCCCTCACTTACCTGCTTTAAAATTAAACAAATACTACTTTCTTACTTTTGTAATAGGAAAACAGCATTAACTGAGTTCACAGGAAGGTGGACTTCTTACGCCTTGTGTGGATACTGTATTTCTTCTCAGTTTTATTCCACCACTTTTCTTCCCTGAGCTCATTTTTTGTTATTCATGAACCCTAAAGCCCTTGGAGCATAAACCTTAATGGGTGCTATCTTTCACATGCTGATCTTCACAGGCCCAGTTTTCTTGCAGGGTCTCTGATCAAAGGTTAAAGAATATTGTGACTCAAGCTTATATTTTATTTTTCTTAATCTACTCTCCTCCAATTCTTGAAATCTTTGCTATTCAAGTCAGGATAAAGAAGGTAATAGGAAAGTTTGGCTCCTAGAAGAACTTTGGAAATACATAATTCAGAATTTTTATGCTATTGAGCACATTTAATATCTGTCCACTAGTTTTATATGATTGCTAATATGTTTTATCCCCATAAATGATTTTAAAGAAAAATGCCTAATCTTTTTTAGTTCCAGGAGAACTTTGAAAACATAGACCTGTTGTTATGAATTTGTTTCTGGCGATGTTAATAGTACACTGTATATATTGTCCTTTTAAAGCACAGAATGTCTCTCTGCTGAAGACCAACAAATGTCATCTTGCTGAATCTATGGGGTGAAGTAACATTTGTGAACTATTTCATTCAACCAGTTGGGGTCATGACTATTCTAAATTTAGTCATCTGTGAGTGATAACTTTAAAGACTTATCCATTTAGAGGCAAAGTCAGGCACTGGAGTCCAAACTATACCTCTAATTCCAATGTCACATGGAGAAAGGAGCATGTTTGTTTTAGGGCTCTGAGCATCTGCAGGTTCCACTGAAGAGATGGGCTGTTATGAAAATTGAAACTTTAAATATTTCGGGCAGTTCACTGATTCCTTTGTTGATGTGAATTCCTTACGGTTTGGTTTAGAATGAAATTTAACTTCTCTTCATTGCAGTGTTAGAATAATGTTCCCTGGGGAAGATAATACTGGGGAGAAAAGTAAGGTAAGTATTTTGAACAGGAAAGTGATTTTGCATTTTTCTTTCCATGCATTTCCTTCTTCTTTTTAGAGGATCATTAAAAGAGTTGCAAGAATGTGGTCTTGCATCATGCTAAATCTATAACTATCATTTCCAGCTGGTTGACTGTCACTTGACCTAATGGAAATTCCCTGTACTGACTGATGTTACTTTATGCCCCTTGCCTGACTTCATCCAGCTTTTCAGGTGGTTGGGCTGCAAGTTTGGAGCAGTCATGGTTGGGTCTGTGTTTGTCCTATAGCTGGGCTGCCAAGGGCTGGTCTCGCTTCTTTTATCCTTCTGGGCATGACTTTTCTTTGCACATGTATGCACTGTTAATGTGATCCAGCAGGAGAAAACTAATGCAGATATTTCATGGTTGAAAAGGAGGATAGGGAAGGGTTTTCTGCCTGCTTTTTTACTTTCCTATGTTAATCTGTATGCTGTATATAGATGTGCCAGGATTAATTTCTGTTGTGTATTCAGTGCTCCTTCCAAATCAGAGCTCCACAACTGTAATTGGCAGTGCAAAACCATTTCATATGAGGGTGCCCACACTGGGAATCTTATCACAATTGACCAACTCCTTCCTCCAGGAAGGAAAAGGAAGACAAATTAATTGTTGCACAGAATTTAAAAAAAAAAAAAAAAGCTTCAGAAAAGCATCTACCAGAGGCTGGAGTGGAATGGATCTTGAGGCAAAATTCCTATTTAAAGCTTATTTAATTTTTTTGCCCTATGTGACGTACTCTCTAAAACAATGTTTTCTAAAAGGATGAACTCTTCTGCTGTAGGCACGCAAATATTGTTATAGCAACACCCTAAATTTAAGTTTGCCCAGTCTTTCCAGGTAAAAAAAATGGTTTTCAGTGTCTTGAAACTTTGTTAAATGTCACCTATTTTTGTACTTAAAACTAACAGGTTCCTGAAATTTTTGTGCTTCAACTACAATGTTTTAGTTTTCAACTTAAGTGTGTTTGAGAACTAGATTATAGGAAATGTGCTATTGGCTAACATTTAAATCTCTTTAACCTGTTTTTCAGAAGTTTTAACCTTTACTTTCTGTGCAATAGATCTATAGCAGGAGGATACATTTGTTTATTTTGCATTTTGGTGACCACATTAGAAAAAACAGTCATGACTTGGTCACATTTCTTAGAAAGTTTTAAGTTGGCAGATAAGTTTGTCATGGTCAAGATTCCTGCTTTGGAAAATGCTACATTAGAACATAATTACATCTTGAAAGTGCTGTCCTGCAAGTTTAATATTTGTTCATGAAGCATCGTGGTTGATACAGTGGCAGGAATAATTCCAGGATTGTGAAAGCATTAAGGATTAATTAGTTATTTGGAAGTTGTCCCAGCAGCTGTGTATTACTCTGGCTCCAGGTTCCTTATTGGCTCAATGACTGCAGGAGCTCAGCTCCTCTGACGTGGGTTTGTGTAGCCAAGGTGGTTGATGGGATCCTGCTGTGTCAGAGGGGGCAGTTGGGATGGTCCAGGTGAAATAACAGTAACCCAGGTCCAAACCACACTCATTGAGTCTTTCTTACTTTGAAGAGAACACCAACTCTGTGATGCCTTTGGGTTTTTTTGTTGGGATTTTTTGTTGGGTTTTTTTGTTGGGTTTGTTTGTTTTGTTTGATATTTTTTTAATACTAAGCCAAAGGCCTGAACCTTACATCAACTCCCCCTTGCCCAACGTTTCTTCTTTCCCCACCCATCCCAACACCTGCTGCAGAACCTCGTTAGGCTGAGTGAGAGCACCTGGGGGAATTCTTTATAAGGGCGTGTCTCACTTAGTCCTGCAGTTGTAGCAGTCCTGGTGAGTCCTCTGTGCTCCTGCTTTCCTACCTGCATGTGGAAAACATCCAGTCCTTTCTGACAGAAGAGGTATGTGTGTAGAGTTTATGGCTATGTATAGCTGGTGTAAAATTCATGTGTTTTGTGTGAGAGGTTTAGAAAGGGTTGTTTGATACAATAGTGGTTATTTGGTGAGGAGTTAGACTTTTGCTTATCTTTGGAAGTTTCCATGAAAGCTGTGGCAGAAGAATCTGCAGTACTCAGAATATGTGTATTTTTAAAGCAATAAAGCAAGAATGTCAAGTCTTTTGCTAGTAGTGCCTGATTAAAACATGTTGTATATTCATATGAAGCAACCAAAGAAAAGGGAAGAGGAATTTGCAGCACTTTAAAGTAGACTGCACATTTACGTAGTAGAATTCAGGTAAATGTAAAAGTGTGCAAATACTTCCCTCCTTGGTTACTATTTTGGCAAAATACAGCATTGTGTGTATCACAAAAGGATGTTTGCAACACTTTCCCTGTTGCATACTTAGTCTGTGAGAGTATTTCATGCTCTGCAGAAATTAGCTAACAACTTCAAACATCATAACTTCCTCCACTGTCTCTGTAAAAACATGGAAAGCATGAAAATGTTGGTCTGGAGAAGCTGCTGAAAGAATAACTTGCTTGAGTTAGGTTTAAAATTCAAAGATTCTCTCATCTTCTTTTAATTCATGTTAATAGTTTTTTTCTTATGTTTTAGACTCACTTTTGTGGGACCTCTGATAACACAAATAAAACAAGTGAAGCTCTGAAAGTAAAATACCTCTTCCTAGGCTTAATTCACTTTTAGTTTAAAAGCTCTCATTCATTGTGAACTCTTTTTATAGTCTTCTGCCCCAGTGTAGGTGGAAAGATTCACAAAAAGACCTAAATATTAAAGTCCACATTAGCTCATATTTCCTTTTTTTTTTCCTGAAGAAATGTTTGGATGCTATTTTTGAGGAGTTGAAATTATTTGTGTTGGGATTGTTTGGTTTTTTCCTCTGCTCACTTAATTCTCGTTTATTATCATCTCATTATTTTGTGTTTCCTTTTAAAAAAAATAATCCAAGGAATAGTTACCAATGCTAACAAAGATATCGGGGTTCTTAAGGCAATGGGGGTTTTTTGTATGTCTTGCCTTTTAAAATGTACTTTCTAGTTTCTCAGTGGGCAGGAAAGTAGATACATGAGTGTTTCACTTTTGTGTCCTGGTAGAAATCATTCATTGAAGTTGAGCTTTTGTGTTGTTTTTGAATGATGCAGAAAACTGGTATGTTGCTTTATACACAAATGCACTTGGATTTTGAATGCATAATGAATACTGTGTAAGGAAACAAACCCAGGGAAAGTTTGAAGTGTGTGTGTTCCTATGTTTTTTTCAATTTTTTTTTTCTTTCTTGATTTGTAAATTAAATTGGGGAGTAAAAAAAAAATAAATATTCAGAACAAACCCAAACTCCTGATCACCCCTCCACCACCTCCTCAAACACCCAGTGTCTTGTCAACTGCAGGATGACTGTCTCTGTAAGTTAACCATGGGAAGAGATTTTTTTTTTTCTGACTGTGAACAAATCAAAGAACTAGCAAAAAAAGATTCTCATTCTCTAGAGCACTGTGTGGGGAATTAAGAGAAAAGAGGCCTTAACTACTTAGGGTATGAATCTGGAATTTGTTAATTTGGCAACGTACAGTGTTTTTCCTCTTTCATCCTAAGGAAAAAATGCTTTTCATGCCAATTTCCCATAATGTGGTCATGAACTATATTACCTTCACTTGGTCAATTGATTTCTTTTGTCAGAAAAGGAAAATATTAAGTATGCAATGAATAATGTCACATATGATTCTACCAAGCAGAGGTTTACTCCTGCAGGCTTTGCTGTACACAAAGCCAGTGGATTACAGTAACGAACTGATAAGTCCACATTTGCAGAATGAGGACTTTCCAATTCATCTTCTTTTCTGAAAGATTTCTGCCTACACCAGCTTGTACTCCGGGATCCAAGCTCATTTCCTGTACTTAGGTCTTTGAGTTGTTTCTGCATTTGGTTTTGTTTCCAGGAACACACAACAAATCTGTGATCATTACAGCATGTCACAGTAATTAATAACCTTTGATTTCTCTTTGTGGAGCAGACCTGAGAGTTTTATAAGATATTTTAATCTAAAATCAAGTAGTAGAGAGATAAGGGAGAGCATTAGTTTCTGTTGTAACAGATGCATTTCTTGCCAAGACTGACCAAGTGGCTGAGATAGCTTCATTATTTTAGATGGATAGCTAATTACTGTCCTTTTTTTTATTATTCCTATTTCTGTCCTTCATGTGGTGGTTGTGAATTAGCTTTGTGCCATTTTCTAAAGTATCAGGCATTTTTATACATTTGGTATATTGAATGGCAAATGCTTGATGTAAAGTCTGCAGTTTTACTCCATAACCAGATTGTAAAATATGAACTGAATTAATCATAACTGCAAAGAGTAATGGCACATTTTCTCTTATTTTATCTTTACTGCCTTTCAGATCATGGTTTAAAACCTTCTACATCTGGTGCACAGAATGAGGCAGCAGCTTTGGTAGTGGATAGCAAGAGGCAAAGGTCAAACCAGAGGCTGCACAAATATTGTGCACTGGATTTATTGTTTTAATTAAGAGTGTGGCAGTTCATCATAAACTGTTTATGGTGTTTTTGCACAGTGCAGCATTTTGAAATCAACTGTTTTAATGAAAACATAATGTCATATCTGTCAAAGTTCTAAATATTTTGAAAGTGAAATATGAAAACAAGAACTTTAATTCTGGGTTTACTGGGATTAGCTCTTGGAATTGCTTTAAAATCCCTTATGTGTCATATCACAGGTAGCATAGTTCTGTGTTAGAAAGGGAATGGAAAATACTGTGTGGAGCTTGTTATTTAATTGTGAAAAAACATGCTGAGGGTTAATGTGTTGAAAGACAAAGCTGTTTGGATTTGCATTGGAATGCCAGAATTAAGACATAAACAGAGATAAGGCACTTCCTTCTTCATAGGTAGTATGGAAATGCTGTATCCTGATTGTGCATTAAAAAAAAAAACAACAAACCAACAAAACCCCCCCCAAAAAAAACCAAAAAAAGACCCAGCCAATAAACCCCCAAACAGAATGAATCCTTAAACCTGGGAAGGAATAAATATGCTGTGGGTCATATGATGCCATAATGTATTATTGTCAGGGTCTCTGTAACTAATTATTTACAAGACCTAATGTCTTTCTGTGGACTTCTAAGGCTGAACATTTTGTAATGTTAACAAATTTTTGCTGCCGTTATGTATTCACATAGATTTGTAAGGCAATTTTGGTTACGTTTTTGTGTAGTCTGATAAAATATTTGTATAATCTGAAAATTATATTTTTTTGTAGTACTCTCCTTGGAAAATAGAAATTAAGTCAGTCATTAGATGCTAGGCCACAGTAGTTGACTGAGCAGGGTAATGTATGTTACATTTTGTGCTATACTTGGTCAAGTTTCATATATATCGTATTCTACGTTATTTTATTAAATTTAATATCTGCACTTCCTATTACCAGACATGCCTCTCATTCAAAGCACAGAGGCACAGTTCTCTAATCAGAAGTGACAAGCTATATACTTTCTTTCAGCCATTATTCGGTAGCCTAGAGCAAGGAGCTCTGTTTCCTTGAAAATGTTTTGAATTGGGTTATTTTTATTGAAGTATTAAAGTAATTCTTCAGATTTTAGGCTATTATTTAAGTACTTTTGGGAGAATGCAATAACCTCTGGATTCTGTAGCCTTTGTTATGTTAACAATTGTAGCTGCTAAATGTATCTTTTTAATGCTTGTTATGTAAGTGTCTGGAAAAATCATCTGACTGATAGAAACTAACAATATTTGGGAAATAAACAAGATTAGTTGACTAAATTAGTTTACTCTTGAAGTATAATATTAAAGTGACTCACTATTTAAATATACCAATAGGATCTGGTCACCATACCTTCACCAACAAATGTTGCAACATAAAGTTAATATTTAGCAGATTTATGCTTAGAGTATGAAAATTATACTTTCCTGTGTTAAGGCAATCTGTTGCTTGTGATGGTGTTGCTTAAAACCCCCTACAAAAACATCTAATGTTCAGGTTTGTTGGTTATCTTTATCGAATGGACTTCTGGAATCTGCAAATTTTGTGCATCCTTTAAAGACAGAAAGCAGTGTGAAAGAGTCAGAATAGGTAGGGTAGGTTTGGTATGGAAGGAGAAAGGAAGCAGTTGACTCAAACCTCAAAGATACAGCTGCCCTTGCACCTCTTCTGAAAGAGTACAGCAAAGAGAAAATCAAGGCAAAAGGGCTTTGTTATTGGGGGTACAGTCCTTTTGGGGTGCAGATGTTTTCTGAAAGGTGACCTTAATGCATCAGGTGTTCCTCCCAAGTCTTGTGTGTGTATTCATGAGGGGAGATGAGTGAAGTACAATAGAAGAGTTGTCAATATTTATTGGAATTAGGTGAACAATGTGAAGAGATGGAGAGTGTTGTTAGCAGGTGTCCCTGACATCCAAAGAAAATACTGGCCTTTGTTAAATGGGGCCAATGAGCCCTGTGGAATTTTGGGGTGATTTGGATGTACACAGGAGAGAAAGATAGTGCTGAGAAACCAACTCCAATCTTGAACAAAGATCTTGACCTTCTAAGCAAACATCATGGGCACAATTAAAAATATTTTCCCAGAAAAAATTTCATCATAAATTTCTGCCAGTTGTAGGAATTATCCATAGCTCGTTGCTGCTTTAGTTTTCTTTTTTTTTTTTGAGTACACTTTAGCTTTTGAGAGCTTTCTTTTGTTATTATGTTGAATTGATACTGCTTCATAGCACCACAATTTTAAACATCAACTTTCTTTTTCAGTGTCATGCACAGTTCTGGTATATTTAAATATGCAGTGGGAGTTAATCACAATGCTTGATTGACCAGGACTATTCTAGATCTAAACACGGTTTTGTGTGTATGTTATCAATTCAAATGATTGTGTTATTTTCTAATTCAGATGAATGGAAATGCAGGAGATCCACAGGCATTCCTAAGCATGGAAAGAGAAATGGAAAATACTTGTAAGCGTGTTAAGGGAAAATGGGAAGACTTGCAGACACTGTGAGAAATACCTATGCTGAAAACAGGGTTAAGTTTCATGATATTCCCAGGCACAGTGGCTCTGTATGTAGTTTTGATTAAGTAATTACATGCATACTATACTATTTGATTTGCAAATGCAAACTCTACCACATGCACAAAAATAAGTGACTGTTCTATGGAAAATATGGCCCTGAATAGCTTTCCACTTCTTCCACTTTGGTGGAACTAGAATTAAAATTCAACTATATAATTAATTTTTGAAATTATTTTGTCACCAGTTGAAAAATAAAACTGGGTAGTTTTTAAGTGGTTAATACTGAAATAAATGAAATAGATAAGAACTGATGTGAACCAGTAGAGTAAAAACCCATCAGAGATGACGGAAACATGTTAGAAATTAAAATATTAATTCTAATAATAACTTGCACTGCACACAGAGAATGAAAACATCAACAGAGTAATGACATTACATGTCTTAAATATTTTATAAGATGCTGAGCAATACTTTGAAAAGATACAGAGTGGCAGTAGAGGGCTTCAGTAGAAATGCAGATATACAGGCAATTCTGTCCTGAGAAAAGCTGAAGGGAGCTAGAGGATTAGGGGAAATATCCCGAGCTGGCCCTGTTTCCTTCTTACCTTCTGCTTACACCCACTGCTGGACACAGGACACAAATTACCTGTTGGTCTGACCCTGTGACTTGTGCTTTATCTGGCCTCTCTTTTAGGGATGGAGTTGAGATATGGCCATGCTATATGACTATAAAAACAGCTCGAGAACGCTGCTGGGTGCCCCAGTTTGATTTCTGAATATGGCTACATTTTGCTTGGTGTTTATTGGGCTAAGTGCTATGTTCAGTGTTTAATGGCCCAACAAGGCGATCTGCGAGTTAGGCAGGTGTAAGTAGGTAAGTCAGCCAGTCCATGCAAACTCAGGAATAAATGCTGACCCAGGATATGATTTACACTTAGAAATGTGCTTTATATGATGTTGTCTTACTCTCCCACAGAGGTGACTGCCAGAAATTCATTAGAAATGGAAACATGACCAAAAAAGTACGCTGTTCCAATTCTGCAGTAATGTGGGCTAGTTTTAACCTGGCTTTATTATTCAGTGCTTAAAGTGATTCAGCTTGTTGGATGTGGTCTGGGAATTTCTTGGTGAAGTGTTTGGCAAAAGTAAGTAGGAGCAGGTAGAAGGTAAAATTCCTTTCAGCCTTGCAAACCTGTGGATCTTTCTCAGTTATGCTGCTCTGTAACACCACTAATGAATATAAAAATGCATTCAGTGCTCTGTTAAAACTACATGATAGAGCTTTCACTTAGGAAAAATGTATGTATTAATGAAATTTTTCACAACTTGGCTATGTTTAATTTTTAGAACCTTTATTTTGAAATCACAGATGTGTACAGTTTGGAAATATGTCAGTCGCTTGACAGGGCAACATACAAATTGTTCAGCATTTCAGTACATTGTACATACATAGGAACACTTTGTATTTCAACTTGTGAGTCCTTGATTTAAAAAAAAAAAAAAATCCATGTTTCTGCAGAGAAAATGCATGCTGTCCCTAACATGTATTGGGGGGAAAAAAAAGGAAAAAATCATATTCCCTTTATAACTCCTACTTTCTGAGATGCACAAGTTTTTATAATCTGCTCATTGTTGATACAATTTCCCTTGTAGGAAAAAACTCATTAACGTTAATGTGGGTGTAAAGGTAAAGGTGACAAAAGGATATGTAAATGGAATCATATGACTGGAGTTTTCACGAAAGTCAGAAGTATTTATCCCAAAATGGGACAGATAAATAGCATTTGGGCATCTTCTGTTCAAGTAGCAGTAGAAATAAATGTGAATGGAAGAAATTATGAAATAAACTGCATGGGAAGCAGAAATCTGATACTTTTTTCCCCTCAATTTTTCTCCAATGTGTATCTGTTTATTATTGAATGATATTGAACTTTGACTATAAAAATTTATTTTAGGTAATGCTGGCATGGGGTAATTGAAATGACACATTGTTAACAAATGTATAATTAGCATTCTTAATGAAAAGCCATAGCTTGATAGGCCAAATTCTATGGTCTTAAAGCAGCCCCCCTGCATATCTATTGTAATAATCTACAGCAAAATAAAATGAATAGAAATATCTGAAAATATATTAAGATATATGCTTGTACTTTGGACATTAGTGCTATATACAAAATATATTGGGAATGTGTTTCAAAATATTTCAAACATTGTTGACCTTTGTTATATAATACCAAGCTCAGGGAAATATATTTGCATAGATTTAGTAATATATTGTAAATAACTACATGGGACAGTGCACATTTTTCCTTAAGATGCAGCATTATAAGCAAGACATTAAATTATGCCTATCAGACAAAGCAGCAGAATCTCAACATTCTTTTTTTTATAGCACATTCTATTGGGAAGACATCTCTGCTTCTAAAAAGCACATGCATTAACTGCCTGATTCATGTGGTGACATGTGGCATATCCAAATGTGTTATGGATCTCCCAGGAATAAAAACAACATAGCAAAATCATCACCTTGGGATGTTCATTGAGTGAATATTTTACAGACATACTCCTTTTATATTTATATAATAATTTAGTGTTATGACAATTTTTTTAGCAGTGTTGGCAGTTTTTCTTTTTTATAATGGTATTATATTTGTGAGCCTATTAAGTGCACATGGGCTAAACTAGAGAAAAAAGTATTTTTCATAATTCCTTAGGGTGCTTGTAGCACAAGAACCATATTGGTATAGAAAAATGTTAATAAAAGGTCAAGCAGAACTTTGCAATGTTTATCATGATAGCAATAGCAATTTGGGGCTTTTTTGAATTGTATATTGAAGAAGCAGATTTATGGAGTGCATAGAGAGGAAACTATACCTACTATACTTTGTGCTTGAACTCTTTATCAAGAGCTACATCTAAGTTTTAAAAATGATAAAAGCAATTATTTTCTACAATTTTTCCTTTGAAATATCTGGAAATTTGTGTGAACTGTACGAAGTGAGCTGAAGAAGTTGCTCGTTTTGCCGTGTTTCTGTGTTACAACTATTGCTACGTGCTCTAGAACTGAGAATGATGCTACATTGTGTGGTCATTTTTGCTGCTCCAGAGAGCTGCCATTCAAAATGGAAGCAATGCTTTTGGTACTCATGTTCAACAGATAAGAAATGCTGCCTTAGAATTTAGGCATTCGTCTGTCTGTCCTCATGCACCTTAAATTTATATTTGCACTGAAACAAGGACCTTGCTTGGCTATTGCTGATCAACTCGAGTATCTGGAGTCATGTAAGAAGGTCTGAGCTCAAATTTTGATTTGATGATTCTTTTAGAGTGTTTCTTACTGCAGATATGTTGTGATTTGTTTAATTAGAGAACAGATGTGCCTATTTAGAACATACAGTTTATATAATGCCTTTCCACGTTTACGCAACAAACTTGAAGTAGTAAAAGTCAGATAATGCATGTATTGATTACCCCTGAACAGGATGAAAAGTGGTCTTAATCAAATTTCATTGGTACCTTGTTTGCTGTTCTGTTGAACTATGTGTCTGCACCCTTGAAGTCTGTGGGATTGTTTTTTATTAAGGATACTTAAGTTTAGGCTATGATAAGATTAACTATGGCATGAATGTATACATGTGTCTTCATAGCCCATCAGTTATTACAAACTCTTCAGTAAAAGAGGAGTAAGTAGATTGGTGTGCTGCTGCTTCATGATTAATTGGCTTGAGTGGCTGCAATCCCAAAACAAACCAATTTTTTTCATTGTCTTCCTGGTGACAGAGTGGGCCACAACCTTCAGTATAATGCTAATGAGTGAGTATTGTCACATCTGGTAATTGGATTAGGATTAACTCAACAGTCTCTCAATCCTGACCAGCTCAGAAGACATGGATGATCTACAAATGACAGTGGAAGCATCTTCAGGCCCAATATTGTGACAATACTAATTTTCAGTCAATTTTCAGCTTCTCCTTGGACAGATAAAACTTTGCTAGGTGTATGTAACAGTGTATGTACAGTGCATAAACAAGATTAAATATTCTGAACTAGATATTTCTCTACCTCTTTTATACAATGCAAGAAAAATTTTCTTCAGTGGCTTTGTAAATCTTTCTCTGATAACATGTGATGCCTTAACTATATGCAAGTTACAACAATGTTATACTGCAGATTAAAATACTGACCACAGACAAATACTGCATCTCCTCAAAACAGAAATGTGTTTTCTGTGCAAAAGTGTAGATAAAGGCTATTTTCTTGAAATTGATCCAAGCTGGCTCCACAGGAACAGAAGCATGAGCATCCAAAGTAGCTGTAACAGCAGGAAATTCACTTTTCATTGCCATTTTGCTGTATCCCTTGTGAGAAGGGTTGAAAATAGTGCAGGGAAACTACAGGAAATCTATATCAAATTTTCTTAGAGGTTCATCTTATTGTTTAGCCATTTTCCATTGTACTATATTAGCATTGTATTTAATATTTATTTTTGGCAGAGCCAGTAGTGATTTTTTTTTTTTTTTAGGATATCAAAATGATGTTAAGAATTAATAAAGAAGTGTTAATGAAGAGCAAATTCTGTTGATAAAATAAGGTATATAAAATACATAAATAGTATCAGGTTTGCCAGTACAAACTGATATTTAATTTGCTGCTTAATATCTGGTGTCAAGTCATTCATGGTTTTCATTTTTATCATATGGTCTAGAAAAAATATTTTCTTATGTGTACATACACCATTAAAAGAAAGAGAAAAAATATTTTCTTTCTTTCAAAAAAATCCTTTTTTGTGCATATCAAGGCTTCCCTGGGAGCTTTTTTGTGCAGTGAAATTGTGATGCTTTTCACAAGTATAGAAATCCTTTTGTAGGTAGACCTGAAATAGCTGGGGAGTTGGTGAACTAAACTACACAAAACCCAAACAATGTGAAGATGAAACATCTTGAACATGGGTGGGATAATCAAGCATTTGAATTCCTATGATTTGGGGGAACGGGAACTGTTGTTGCTTCAGATGTCTGAGAGAAATACAGACAGAGACTGGCACTCAAATTTTGCCTGCCTGCAGAATCAATATCTTAGGAATTGTCAATTCAGTTTTTAATTCTGGAATGTTTGATTTTGACATTCAAGTTTTGAGTTTCACCGTATGCTTTGGTTCCTGGCTACCAGGAATACACACCAGTAGTGTGGAGGCATGGCATGGAGCCTAAATTAATAAGCTCTTTCAGGCTTATTAGGCTGGGCCCTGTGCTGAAACTGCCAAATTGGGCAGCTGGATGAAGAGGGAGGGAGCAGCAGGGGTCAGGAGAACAAAGGATGGAAGACAAGGAGAGCATCAGGCAGTGGCAAGAAGTGATGTGGTGAACGGGAGGGAGGAAAGGGAAGGTGGTGGCTGGGAAGGAGTTGGAAGGAGAAGGAAGTGGAGATATTGAAGTACATTCCAAAGAGAAAACTGGGGACAAAGGACCAAGGACTGACCTTATTCAGTGTAACATAAGACCTGATGTGAGTTACTTCTCAGCTAAAATAGATATTTTTTGTAAAACTGAGCTCTTGGGATTTCTACATATAGAATTTGTCTCTAAGCCTTGTTATATGTAAGCCCTGTGAAGGTTTTTGCTGTTAGCTCTGGAAACAAAACCAAACCAATCCAAAGGAATCCCATGTAGTCTGTGCACTGTAGCTCAGCACCTGACCAGGCTGTATTGCAGGGGGTGCATCCTGAGCTGTGAGGGTGGTCAAAAAATCCCATTTCTGCATAGCCCTTCAAAAACTGCTACTAATTGTCTTCTCCACCTCCTCTGCAGTCCATCCATCATGCAGCTCCTCTACAGTCAGCATGTCTGAGGGAAGGTGGCAGAAAGGCCAAATTCCTCCAATGGGTGTCTGTTAGAACAGACCTCTTGAATCTTCAGTCCTGTACTGTGATTTTTGTCTCTTTGTCCTTTCTTGGTGAAGTGAACAAGGAAAAGCTGTGATAGCTTTTCTGGAAAGTATTTTATTTGTTTAAATTCATCAGACCCAGAAGGATTAGTAATTTGGACACAGGCACTCACTCTTGTAATAGGAAGTGAGGTTTTGGTGGTACATATTTTTTCAAGTGCTGTGACTCACTTTTCATGGAATATCACCCTTAATTGAAAAGCTGTTCTTCACTTTTCAAGGATCTGTGTACTCCTTCCTCTTCTAGTTATTCCTATTTTAATTTTGGATGCATGAGATTGCTTGCATCTTTTGTCAGCTACCTTGCCAGTTTGTTGTGTGAGCTTGAAATTTAAAAAAGCGTGGTATAGAAGCAGGTTTGGGGACTCTGAAATACACATGATCTGGTTTTCTTTTTTTTTTTTTTTTTGACATAGCTGCCAAATTTTGAGAGGGACCTAGATATGATGCAATGAGCTACCCAAACAGATGAAAATATGTAATGGTACTATGTGTATCTGTGTTCTGTTTAGGTTCCTGTAATTATCTGGTGTTAACTTCATGTGTTATTCTGGGGACATAGAGAAGTTGCTATTGTTGATTCCAGGACAATTATTCAGACCTGAGAAGTCTGTGCTCCATATGAACTACAAATATATACATTGGCCTGTCCTTCACAAGGAACTGTAAATGGGCTGTTATTAAGAACACAAGTGAGAATTAGACATCCATGTCCTGTTCAATTGCTTGGAAGTACCTCACTGTCACTTGTGCCTTTGACCACTTCCAGGGGTGTACCTTTTGTTTGGACAAAATTATGTTTCTGCTGGGTCTGATTTCTTTCTTTCCTGGGATTTCTGTGGCAAATGTCCTGCACTCCTGGTCTGCTCCAGGTGCTGCTCCTCTGCTGCTGTCCCCACAAAGTCCAGCTGTGCTGCAGAAAGGTCTTGTTCTCCTCCATTGCTGTCCCAGGGTTTACACTGAGAGAGGAAAATTTGCCTCAATGGCTTTGGTGGTTCTCCTTCTTCCCCCAAATCTGGGACATGTTGATAACAGTGTTTTCTTTCATTAGTTGCTTTATTCTTTTTCCTGTGCTATTTGCTAGAAAATAAAGACCACATAAACTCCTGCCCAAGTCACTGAGATGGTTGTTTAAGGCAGCTGTAGAGACAGGTGAATAGGAGTAGCCATGTGACATTGTGTGATAAGAAACATATCAAATCATGTTTCGGATTTAAACATATCCTATTTTTAGCCACTTCCAAAAATTTCATCTGACTTGTATGGTTTTTGAGGTCTTAGGTGTTTAATCCTTCTCTTATGTTTGTTTTTTGTGGGTTGGTGTTGTGTGTTTGTCTTTTTTTTTTTTTTTTTGTGGGGTTATATTATTTTTCTACCTGTACCATGACAGAGAATTATAAGGTATTTTTATCATGCAAGTAAATAGAGGAATGAATAATCTTAAAAACATCTAGCAATTCTAAGAGGCATGTTCAGCTTTCTGAAATTCCTGCTTACATTTTGTTTTTCACCCAATGCAGTTTTTAATTTATTACAGCATTTCCCTCTTTTTTAACAAATGCAATAGTAATGGGTAACTTTTTTTTTTCAAAAAATCCTGTTCATAAAGTTTCTCACTAGTAAATATGTTACCGTAAAATGATTAATATTGGATTCTCAACATGAAATTAATTATCCAAAAGATGACATTGACCTTCATTTGAATAGCAGACTTCTTTAGCTCTTTGTTTAACAAATGCCTTTTATCTGATGTAAAAACATGCCTTTTTTTTAATGCCACTTCTGCTACTATAGTTAACAAGACTATTGAGTGATAAGCAATTACCTATAGGAATAAAAATTTCAGCATATATCTAAAATTTGGCCAATGTACCTCACCAAGGATCTTCTATTTATATTTCTATGGTAATTATGGACACGGATTGTATAGAATTATTCAGTAAGTTTATTAGTTTTTATGTGTTAGTTTTAAGAACTTTATCTTTGAGTTTATCTATATTTTTTATTTTATCTGAGGTTGGTTTTTCTCATCTTGGAGTTTATGATTATTTTTAGTTATTAGTTTTAAGAACATTAAGTTAGCTGCTGCGTGTTTAGGTTTGTGGAGAGCTATTCTAGTTTGATCTGTTCTAGTTTCATTTTTTTTTTTGGTTTTTTTTTTGATCTTTGATTTTATGAGTTCATTATTTTTACCTTTGAGCTTTAAGAACACCACATTTGAGAGGTGCTGCGTGTTTAGCTTTGTGGAGAGCTATTCTAGTTTGATCTGTTCCAGTTTGATTTTTTTTTTTATTTGTTTGTTTTGGTCTTGGAGTTTATGAGTTTATGATTGTTTACCTTTTAGCTTTAAGAACACCACGTTTGAGAGGTGCTGCGTGTTTAGGTTTGTAGAGAGCTATTCTAGTTTGATCTGTTCTAGTTTGATTTTTTTTTTTTTGCCTTTGAGCTTATGATTTTTACCTATTAGCTTTAAGACCACATTTGAGAGGTGCTACGTGTTTAGCTTTGTAGAGAGCTGTTCTAGTTTGATTTTTTTTTTTTTGCCTTGAGTTTATAATTTTTACCTATTAGCTTTGAGACCACATTTGAGAGGTGCTACGTGTTTAGCTTTGTAGAGAACTATTCTGGTTTGATCTGTTCTAGTTAGATTTTTTTTTTTTGTCTTTGAGTTTATGAGTTTATCATTTGTACCTCTTAGCTTTAAGAACACCCCGTTTAAGAGCTGCTGCGTGTTTAGGCTCGTAGAGAGCAGCACTTGTGGCTGGGATCTGTCGCTGAGACACCGGCGGCAACTCCAGGGGTTGTGCAGCGGCGCGAACAGCCGGGCGGGGAGAACATTTGGGACAGCGGCGCGTACAAGAACACATTTGTAGCCGCACTTTGTTGCCGCCGAGGTTTCGGGTTTGCCCGGGGGGTGTTTTGGGGGTCGCAGTGCCGGCGTTGGCCGGGGGGTGGCGGCAGAGCCCCGCGCACGGCGCGGTCCCCGCGGGTGTCACCGACCGAGCCCCCCCTGCGCTGTCCCCCCTGCGCTGTCCCCCCTGCGCTGTCCCCCCTGCGCTGTCCCCCCTGCGCTGTCCCCCTCCGCTCGCAGCAGCCACTGGCGTGGGAGGGAAATGAAAACAATTGTTCATGTGGGAAATTTATGTGCTTCATCTGGCTGCATGATTTTCCGCGCTTGTACCAGTGCCACTTAGGGGACTGGTATTGCGTTTTACATCTTTGGGCTACGACAAAGTAGCTTTTCCATCTGCTGTGAAGCCTCTAATAATGCTTGTCTCGCTGTGTTTTTTTTTTTTTTTTTGTAGTACAGTGTTTCATTTGAATAGCAGACTTCTTCGTCTCTTTGTTTAACAAATGCATTTCATCTGATGTAAAAACCCCACTTTTATTTTAAGGATATTTTCCTTTTACTCTCAGTGAACGCAGGATTCCGATTTCTTACTTCTCCTGGTACGCTCTCACTTAAGTACCTGAAGTAGTCCTATTCCAGCTGAGTTCTAGATGGAAATCTTTCCTGGATATTATGCAAAGAGTCTCTGAATTTATTCTGTCATAGATTTGACTCTGTTCATCCTGTTCCTTTCCATGCTTTACTTATTCACATAGTCCCATTAAAATCAATGGGATTATTCATGTGGGTAAGGCAAGGGGAGTCAGGTTTTAATCTGATTTTTTTTTTTTTTTAAACTGTGACTTAGTTGTTTTCATCATGCGTTTCAACTTCTGTGATGGTTAAGCCTACAATATTTTCTGATTTTTCAGGACCATTTTTCAGAGTTGTGTTAGCTTAAAATCTTTCCATATCAATACACTTTTGTAAATCTATCTACAAATAAATTCTCTGTTCACCACTGTTTTACAGGATGTTAACAATGGCAGTTTTATTAAGCTGGTTTAAAATGTTCAATGCTGTAGCATTTGATTCAGTTAAAACTTCTAGAAAGGTGTAAATTATTTGTTTCTGTTTTGCAGATTAAAGTAAATATATATACACACACCAGATTCTGATCATTAAATGAGAAATTTATCTTATCTCCTATATGTCAGCAAAGTCTGATGTAGTGATAATTTTCAGATGAGGTTTAAACAAAACACGAGTAATTTGTTTACAGACAATTTGTTTAATTACAAATTACAGTAATTAGTTTACAGACCTGTACAAGGTGAAATTAGGTGGGACAACAAGTATTGCAGTGTTCCAGTGTTTGGAACTTACATGTCCTAAAACTCATAAATGCAGTACTCCTCTTAACAGTAAGTGGCATTGCTTTGCAAATCCTGATATATGTAGCAATGTTTATCAGCAGATAATTTTCAGAGGAGCTGTAGGTGTGTGTATAATAACTTTGGTAATAAACAAATTATGAAGTACTGTGACCCACTGATGGATTTTATCTTTCTAATGTGCTGCTTGCATTTGTAATGCAGTTTCCCTGTGTTTCACTTGTGTGCTTTACAGATTGGAAGCAGAGCCAGATTTCAGAGTTTACAAAAGCTTTACCTTATTTTTTGGGATATTCTATATAGAGAGATTACACCTCTATATTTATCACAATTAGGATATATGAATAAAATAAAAGGAATTATAAAATGTGTACAAAATAACCCTGTTGCATAAAAATACACACTATATCCTATTTTTACTGCTCACCTTGGTGTTTCAGGACCTATATTTAATTTTTTATTTGTAGCTGTCCTTTTGTTCTTGTAGAAGTGGTGCATTTGAAATGCTTTTATTGTATCTATTTGCCTAATTTAGAGAACATTTACTTGCTTAAAAGCAAACTTTTAAAGTTACTGAAGGCAAGCACCAGTTTCCTCCTGAGGCAAATAGATCCTCGCTCAGCTAATTAGAATTTACCCCTTTTTTCCCCAGCAGTCTTACAATTGAATTATTCAAAATTGCATTTCTTTATTGCAAGTTGCCAAATTCCAAAGTAAGAAAATACTAAGATAATGAACAAATACTTATGATGAATTATCGCCTGTTATGTATGAGAAAAACAATTTATATTAAGATTCCTAAATGTGATGAAACACATTATATTGGAACTGGACAGAAGATGGTTTGATACTGAACTGTGATGTGCTTTTGAACAGGTGAATATTGACAGTGGGAGACAGGTATATGTGGGCTGTACTCATGTGCAAAGAATTATAAGAGGCTGAAATGCCTCTTTGTTTTTTTGCTGCTGTTTTCAGTGAACGCAAAATGATAAAAAGTAGAGAATGTGAAATATTCTACTAATTTTATTTGCATTTAAGTTTTAAAAATCTTATTGCTTGAAACTGAAGTTAACTTTTTAAATTATTTATGTTAGCAATAATGCATGTTTTTGTTATTGAACTATATCTCTATAGTTCATCTAGTGAACAAAATCCTCCCTCAGCTAATTATAACTTACAGTATTTTCCCAGCAGTCTTACAATCAAATTATTCAAAATTGCATTTCTTTATTGCATATTGCTAAAACCCAAGACAAGCAAACATCAAGATAATAAACAATTATTTATTGCAAATTATTACCTAATATATAAGATTAACAGCTTGTAACTATTAAGATTAATACATGTGGTAAACTGTATTTATTATACTTATTTTGTAGCAAATATCTTTGTATAAAACATATGTTTATGTATTGCAATTAATGAGAAAAAGTGTAAGATTAACAATTTAAGCTGTGTTTTGTTCTTAGATTTATGCATACTGTAAAATTTATTTATTGGACTTATTAAAAGTATTTAATGATGGACTTCTCAAGCTATATTTTTAATGTGCAAATATAAACTAAAGGAGTGTTAAATTACAAAATGGAAAATTATAACTGAAGTAAAAGTATCTAACTATTTTCTGCTATAAATCTACTTTAAAATGATCATCACTGGAATTACAGAATCCCTAAATTGTGGCCTTTATAGTACATAATGAGTTGCGATGAGTTTTCCTTTTTAAAGGCTTTTCTCATCACTAGAACTAAACTCAACATCTTGCCCTTAAAGATAAATGTAGCTCAGGGTATAAACATTGGAATCATATCTTTTTATGATGAGAAGTTAAAATAACATTTCTGAGAGGAGAGAGAGCAAAACCAGACAACTTGTGAGGTGCTGCAAGGAAGAAACTGAATTTAAAAATGCTGCTTCTGCTTTGTCTTTGGAGAAGAGCTGCTGCTGCACCCCCCTGGACTGCACAGGTTGGCTGAGAAGATGTTTCTGCTCTCTCTTATTGTGAAGAGGCTGCTTTGGTCAAAGTCCTTCTCAACTGACTGTTGCTTTTGCAGAACAATGATATTTTCCAGCATCATTTTTGCTTTCTTCATTGTGCCAGGGAATTTTTACTGCTTTAGTCTGTCACTGATTAGGGTCTGGTGTAATATGTTACCTTTATGTTTTGTTATTGAAAATGCTGATGTATTACAAATAATTCAGATATGAATTTTATTTATATACTTTTTTTTTAAAGAAACTGGTTTTCAGGGAAGGAATCTCCCAGCTGAAATATATTTCTACTTCTGCTTTTTCCTGTGTGCGGCTGTGCTTAGTACCAGGCATGCAGATTGTGCTTAGTGATGGAATTATAAGAAACAAGTGATGCAGTTTCATCAGGGTTTCATACTTAAGCAAAAATACACATACATTAACAGGTGGGATAGGAAAAAAACACATTACTTTTTTTTTTTAATTTTGTGGGAAGAGAATTGGTTGTCATTAAACACTATACAGACAGTATTTTAAAAAATATTAAATAAAATTCATATTTGGTTAAGTGGAATTAGAATTAATCTAATTCTATTAGATTATTTTTGTAAGGCAAAAAGCTTTTTGTTTTTTCCAAAAAGCATCCCAGTATAAAGAGAAGGAATTAATAAGAATGGCAAGCTGTGGGTTTTTTTAAATTTTTATGGGTTTAAAATATTCTAATCAGTTATTCTCACTATTATTACTTTTAAGCATTCTGTACTGGGTTTAAGTAATTTTAATATGTCTGATTCGAAGTATTGAGCTATAAGTGTGGTTTTATATGTAGTGAAAACTTTAAACTGGAAATAAGACATGTATTTGTTTTCCAAGCTTTCTGGAACATAAGAAAATTCTCTTTTTGCTTACAAAATGGATTTTTAGTTTTGTGTTTTAAATGCATTAAACCTCTGATGTACTGAGGAATTCCCCTTATTGCTGTAGGAGTTAATCCTGTTTAATAAGTTCACTTAGTTTTTATCTAGATGTAGTTATTATAGAGTCATTGAATGAGGTTTTTCATCCAGGTGCTAATAGGAAGAACTGATCATGTTTCTGTTGAACTCAAAGGTTCTCTGAGATGTTGTGGTTTTGTTTCTTTAATTCCTAATTGGTTATAGAGAGGTGTGAGTCTAAAAATGCCCATCAAAACATGTAACATCATAAGAACAACTACTCCACAGCAGACCAAAAGCCTTCTAGGACACTGTCCTTTTTGTGACATTGGCCAGTGAAGGATTTACAGGGAAGGAGTGGAAGTAGCAGAGCCAAAGTATGGTTATATTTCCCCAAATTTGTGCTCCCTGTTTCTGGAAGCTGGCGATTTATGACCTACACTTTTATACTTGTGATTATCCTGTTTTCTTGCCTCCAGTGCCCTTTATAGCTCTATTGTCCTATTTTGAGGAATGGTTACAAGAATGCAGTTGGGTCTAAAGATGCAGATTGGGAATCTCTGCCCGAGGGAGGGCAAAATAACTTCAGAGCACGACAGAGCTCAGGCCTTTCCTGAGTTTAACTCCTGTAGCTGCTGTCTGTGGCTGATGGTTTGTAGGTAAATACCTTCACTGCTCAAACTGGGAATGTCAGAGACTGGTATCAGAATTACTGAGCTGTAATTAAACCCATGATGCTCCTCTTCCTCTGTCCTTCTTTGCAGGGCAGAACTTGGATTCAGGGAAAACACTGATGTCATGGTCAGTTTAACAAAAATGCTTCTGCCAATGGGGGGGAGTTGTGTGTGTGTCTAGAGTTGGTCCTAGTCCTGAGAGCTCCTGACTTTGGCTGAGGCTGTAGCTCTACAAGACCTCACAACATGAGGTTTAGTAGCTGCAGAAGTGAATAAAGCATTTCTACTGAAGTCGCAGTTTAGACAAGTCCCCTGATTCTGTATTCATTATATCTGTTTTCTTTGAGATTAACTTGACTGTGGCATTTCTGGAATTTTACTTCACTGAAGTGAGAACAAAACAACCAACTTTTGCAGCTGATCTGTGAAAAGCCATTATCATTAGGCCATCTGGAAAAAAAGCATTTTTAGCTCTTGAGCAGTGGCTAAGAGCTGGTTCTTGAAGAATAGATTTCTTGTGATTGCCACATGATAGTGACAGTGCAGTACAAAAAAAAGTGCTGAAACAAGTAGGGTTTTATAGCACCATTTATATTCTACGTTTATTTCTGCAATAATTTAAACTTTTTCCTGCTTTGCAATTTCTTTGTGCTAGTAAAGGTTTATATAGCTTCAGAGACAGTGCTACCTGGAATGTTAACTCTGACTGGATCACCACAAAAACCACAACAGCACAAAGAAATTGGCTACTTAAAAATAGTATGAAGTTGAATAAATTACATGTGCAGTTTGTATGAAGTTTTAATTTTTTGTGACATCAAAACAGAGTAGACAAAATGGAACTTAGGTCATTTACCTGGGATCTGATGTTGCTGTATTTCAGATACTGCAAGTTCATTGCAATAGTCCCTAGGGATTGATTTCTAATATAAAAATGGGGGTGGATGTGTTTTTGTGGGTTTTAGCTTCATTTTTTTTTTTTCTTGAGCATTTCTTTTCCCTACTGTCTATGAATTACTATGGTCTTTGAGAGATGTGAGTCCATGACAACAGGGTATGAATTTAGAAAAAGTTTTATGGGTTCTCGTCAGAGAATGTTTATTGATCAGGCTTTCTCATCGTACTGCTTAGAAGATCCAGGCAAAAAATATGACTGAGAAGTGTTTTGGTTTTTTAAAACCAGAAATAGTTGTTTTTTTTTTAAATCCCCAACCAACTTGTACTTTATTTAAAACAGGTTGGGAGAGAGTCCTCTTCAGTGTTTCCACGGACTCTACAATCAATCAGATGCATTGTTCACATGGTAACTGGGAAATTGTATGTTGATAGAAAAAAATTTTAGGAAAGACACTTAACAAACTGAACAATGTAAATGATTTATTTATATTTTCTGTCAAAAAATACTTGGCCCTCTCTGACAGGAGGGGGAACTGGGGGGTTCGGGCTCTGCTCCCAGGGAACAAGGGACAGGAGGAGAGGGAACGGCCTCCAGCTGTGCCAGGGGAGGCTCAGGTTGGACATCAGGAGGAATTTCTTCATGGAAAGGGTGCTCAGGCCTTGGCAGGGGCTGCCCAGGGAGGTGGTGGAGTCCCTATCCCTGGAGGTGTCCAAGAAATGACTGGATGTGGCACTGAGTGCTCTGGGCTGGGGGACAAGGTGGGGATGGGGCACAGATTGAACTTGATCTTTGGGGTCTTTTCCAATCTTAATGTGATCCTGTAGATAGGATGGGTGTGCAAAACTAAGTTCATTTACAGAGGGCAGATATTAACTAAGGATGATTTGAACTGAAGATCGTAAGGGTAGCTCTGCAAACATCACAGAATAAGCAATAATGGACTGTGCTGTGGAGCTGTTTGTCCACACCAAGAATTGAGTGCTGGATGTGTGCAGTGCAGGCAGCAGGAGAGCTCAGGAAACTGTAAAGAAGAGGTTCTGCCCGTTTAGCTGATTGTGGATCAGCTGCCTGACACCACACTGGGGACACTGTGCTGCCAGCCAGTGCTTTATACCTTGTGTGGAAAAGAAACAGTGACCAGCTGGAGGGATGGGGTGTTTTGTTTGTTTTCTGAATGTATCCCATACAAAATTTCTTGTACAGATGGCCTCTTGTACTTTGGACATACTCTTGAAGAAATAAATTTTCACAGAATATTCTACTCAACTGAGTCTACATCTGAATCCTAAACTTTTGCCATAGATTTTTGTAGTCTAATGGTGATGTTTTCCTCCTTCTTAGTTTATTTTTTTCAGTCTCTAAGTCACATGTATATTTTTAATATATGAGATGTACTTTTAAATATTGCTTTTCCATATGCTGCTCTAAATGTATACACTCCACATATTGCAGTGTTATTCAGTGGAATTTATCTGTACTCCAGGAAATCTCAGGCAGGACAGATGGAATTATGAAGCCCTGGAAAGACACACATTTGCTCCCAAATGGTGATGGATATGAGTCAGGATTATGAATATGAGAGAGCTGTGTTTGTAGAAGTGCAGATAAGATGATCCACAAGGTAATATTTCCATTTAGATGGTGTCCAGAATATGCAAATATTTAAGGATCCGTGATGACAGAGCTTTTAAGTGTGGTATCATTTGGTCATAACTCTGGATTAACAGCCACTATTCTTACACAGTTTTACAGTATGGGAGGCAATATTTATTTTAATATTAGATGATGGCCAGATTCAAGCCTTCTTTTTGTTTCTTAAGTAATGCCTACCTTGTGATTTGAGTAAAATCTTATTAAAAGCTACCATATGAGTGCACTGAATGTGTGTGTGTATATATAAATTGAGATGTGTAGGTTCTATTTGAATTTGGCTTACTTTTTTTAAAGTTTGTGCTTTCCAAAGCTCAAAATTGTATAGGTTATAGTGCCAGAAGCATAAGAATGCCATTATTTCATCATTGAACACAGATAATTCTCAAGGATAAGCTTTTGCACTGGAATTTAATTAATTATTTCTCATCAGGAATAGATGGGATGTCATCTGTAGATATTCAAAACTTTTGTGGTTTACCCAATGTTTTTCAAGTGGATATGGATTTGAGTTTTCTGCATTATCTATTAGTGTTTTTGAGCTCTCATTGGAGCCTTGAAATACTCAATGGATATTTTTTAATATCAACATTGCAAATTTGTTGTGAAATTTTACTTTCTGGAGTCACAAAAGCTGCTTGTCTGCCACAGGCCCTGAAGATTGATTAAGAAACAAAGCGTATTTGACAAGTTTATAAAAAGTGATTATTGCCCTGGGCAAATGAGTAAGTAGTATTTTGATTTGCATGTAGCTACTTTTGAAAACGTAGTTTAAATGTGAGGTGTTTTAAGGCAAAGCATAAAACCCCTCACAGTATTGAACACAGGTAGCTAGGAATATACAGGCAGAGATAATTCTGGATTTATGAAAAAAATACTTGGATTTTAGGTGAGAGGGGAAAAAAAAAATCAATGAGGTTCATTTAATCAGTGGCTCACATCCTGTTTCCCATGTTCTGGTTAAATTTGTTTGTATTGTTTGGAGGCTGTGAAAACATTCAAAGAGAACATTGATAAAACTCACACCTTTGTAGGTCATTGGAATGATGGGATGGTTTGGATTTAGCAGTCTGAGGAGACTGGAGTCCAAGTGGTTGTGCTCTGTTTTCTTTCAGTGGGAAGCAGGGGGGTTCAAATAAAGTATCTCTGCAAATGATTTCTGTTCACTGGATCGTCTTATTAAATAATGCTGCTTTCTGAGTACTGTAGCTTGTACAGGCAGCAACCTTTGTTGAAAAAGCCATCTTTACTTTTATTTCTTCCTGCGTGGTCAGAAAAACACAGCTTTAAACCTCTGCTTGGAATCTGGAAGAATTAGAGGTAGTGAAGATGTTTAGCTGAGATTTACTCTCTTGTTATGGAACAGATTATATTGGTAGGTTACAATGGTGATGTGGGGTTCGTTTGTTTGTTTGGGTTTTGTTGATGTTGATATTTAGCGTGTGATGAGCAGTCTTCAAGGGTGTGTTTTCAGTGGCAGGAGTTATACTTAGCCTGGGAAAACAGGCACCAATAAGAAAAAACCTTCATGTCTTCATGACACTACAGATAACCTTGAAAGCTGATGATCTGTTAGACTGAATTAGAATAATCTGTATAATTATATCTAAAGGAATGACTTCAGCATTTTAGTGTACAAAAAGTAGCCCTTCCTGACTGCAGCTCACAAGAGTTTTGGAGGAAAAAATAAAACAGTTCCTGTGTTCTGAGCTTGGGCTCAGCCCACACGACAGTGGCAGCATCGAGCACTAAAGCCGAGTAGAACAGCAGTAAAAACACCCTTCTCTTTCCTGTGTAGTCAACAATGAAGGAAGTTGTTAATTATCAGCTATAGATTTGCTTCTCGTTTTTCAAAGCTTACACTAGCTGGTAACTTTGATTATAGAGTATTTGGGGCTTTACATACATTGCCTCATTAGGGAGACAATAAACCAATTTTAATATGTCTCAGTCTGCTATTTTCAGATGAAACTGTCATCATGGGCCTTTTTTGTTACACTTCACAGCCTGGAATATTTTTTCCTTTAGTTTAGCATGTTTTCTTCTCCCTATATATTGTAGTCTAGATATTAGCATTTGTGGCATTTCACTTAATGACTGTGCACAATGTGTCTTTGGATAAAATACACAGCATATAATGCAAACTATGCAGATATTTTACCTGAGCTATGAAAAAATAAGGTAAATAATGCCTGAGTGGTATCTGGAATGGCTATGAGTTATCCCATTCTCTAGGCATAGTGGGCCATATAATGGTGTAAACATGGAGTAATGAGAATTTATCACATTAGTGTTGAGTTCAGAACCTATTTGGGTGAGCTTTAATAAAAGAGCATAAATAAAAGTATAATATTTTAATATTAAAATGTAGCTTGGTTTATACCTCAAAACCAGAATAGAATATAGATACTTAGATTATTTCCTTTTATATTAGGTCTTTACTTCCAGGTAACAGTTACAGGAGTAAAGACAGGAGCCTTTCCTACAGCCAATGTCTGGACAGGTGACTCTTTCCCTGACACCCACTGCTCTCCATTGACTAGTATGGAGGTCTAATTAGCTGAGGCTTGAATCTCACATGCTAAAATAACTAAAACTTAAATTAGATTAATTCTATCCTTCGTATCTGAAGTAGTATTTTTAGATCTAGTCTCTAGATCAGAGAAGTCAGAGCTATATGGCAAAACACGGTGGTTACTGCTAATGATTAATGCCATCCGTGTAGGATTACAAAGTACCTGGTTGTTTGCCACACCTGCTGCTCTGGCAGCTCCAGTTAATTGCTCTGTTAATAGAGTACCCACTGAATTAAAAAGAGCCCTATTTATATGGCCACTAGTAGAGGAGGAGGAGGGTAATTTTAGCACCCCATTACATGCCTTTTTAATGATTACTGAAAACTCCCTTTTTGCTACTGCCAACCAGTCACCGCAGTCAGGGAATTCTTTGTTGTTTGGGTAGACACAGGTAGTTGCATTACTGCTAAATTTTAGCTGCTGTTAACACTTCACATAAAACTCTTCAGAGAATTTGTGGGGCTTTTTGGTGCTTGAGTGCTTTGTGCTTTTCTTCATCTGACAAGTTGTGAAGAGATGAGTATTGGTGAGATTAAAAAAAAAAAATTACATTGCCCAGGCACAAATGGATGTGACATGAAATTCAGAAGGTGGTAAACTCTGAGGGGAGTGCACTGTGAGATCACCTTGCACTGGCCCATTCCTACGGAATTGCTGGGGTGTGCTGCCTTAAGCTTTCTTGGCATAATGGCTTTAAAAACCTAGAGGGCAGCCAGCAAGGGCCCCAGCTTGACACTTCAATAATTTAAATGCAAGCTTAACTAAAGCTTAAGTTCCTCTGAGGTTGTAATGTGCAGTTTGAATGTGTCCTAAACAGTTGAAGATTTTACAGCTCTGTTTTGATGTCTAATTATGGATTTAGAGACTATTTTTTGGCACATGGGTCTAAAAATGCATGCCATAGGAATTCCAGTAAAATTTCCCAAACTTTCTGGAACTACCTCTTGCAAATAGACTTATAGGCTGGGATTCAGTAGAGCACCTAAATATACCTTTGGGGAAACTTGCATACTTGAACACTTTGAACTGGAGCTCTAGCTCTGGGATTTTTACATTCTTTTTCTTCTGGTGACACAAGATATGAAACTTGCAGCTAATGTCACAGCAGCTGATGCTAAACAGAGCTGCTTTTATACCTTTTACATGTAAGAACTGAATTTTATTACTAACAGACAATGATATATACTGATTTAGATCAGAGATGAGTATGAGTTCATTCTTATTTGACACAGATTACAGTTTTTACGGAATTTAGAAGAACTAAAGCTGAATGGAAATATCAGAGAAAAATCTGCCTTATATTTAAAATATGACATCCTTTATCTAAGTGAAAAGAATACATTATTAGAAGTAATTTGAATTGTTATGGAAGAAATACACCTGTATTATATGTTCATTAAAAGATTATGGTTAGGTGGTAGAGACCTGTATCCAAAATTATTGGTAAATTTTGAATTTTTCTGACACTTTTGGTTCAAAGAGTGTCATTTTCTATTTTGCACTAGTTTAAGTAGTCTGAGTTAATATGGGCAGTTTACATTAGGAATTATGGCTGCAATAGTCATAGGGTAAATTTTCTAGAGTGGATGCCTACATACAAGTCTACAATGATACCCTTTTAGTTCTAGTTGCCATTTATAGGAGTAAAGACTCTTTTGAGACCAGTGAGCTGTTACCAATAACTACATGGTAAGGGGATAATGCCAAAAGATTTAAAAAATACAAACAAACTCCAAGCTGTTTTTAACATTCCTGCATAAATAAATAAAAATCTTTAGGTTCTATGACTCATTAATAGAAATCCAATTAAATTATTTTGCATAGATCTTGGAATGTATATTTCTGAACTTTTTTTTTGGTGGGAGAACTAAATCAAATATACCTAAACTTTGTTACATTTGCCTTTAGGTGCAATTTTGGATGACTGTACTACATTTGTTCTTCTGTATTTAAAATATATATATATGAAAGAGTGGACTGAAAGTCATGGCTATTTAAGCAAGAGAATAAGCATCAAAATCATTGAACTGAAGAATTGTATTTTCTATAATATTTGCACTGAAAATGGTTTCAGGTTTAAAAGTATACATTAATAGATTGTATAAATAAGTGTATGCTGACCTGAAGCAGATAACTTCTTTTGTGCAAGGAGTTAATGCAGGAACTTTAATTTGGATGAAGGGAAATTTCATTAAATGTAGCATCCTTCATTTGATTGCTTGAATCTTAATTATTATTACTACTATTACTATTCCTTCCCTTTCTCTACAAAAGCAAATAGGATCAACACAGTTGGGTCCTGGGCATGCCAATAGATTTCAAATACAGCACCAAGGCAAGGACTTTTCCCTTGGATTCTGAATGTGCAGAAACTGCACAATATGCCACGTTACTGCCTCTGGAGTTTTTTCAAGTAGAGGAAAGGCTTCTATAGTTTTAAATGTAGCATTTCT
This sequence comes from Pseudopipra pipra, assembly GCF_036250125.1. Lineage (NCBI taxonomy): Eukaryota > Metazoa > Chordata > Aves > Passeriformes > Pipridae > Pseudopipra > Pseudopipra pipra. The sequence continues at coordinate 16,076,351 of NC_087562.1, read as the reverse complement.
AACTGTATTGCTGAGGAGAAAGGAGGTGAACTTGTAGCAGTAGTAGACAGATTTTGAAAAATCTTTGTGCATGATACATGATGCAGAAAAACATTGTTGTACTGTCATTGTCACCGACTGTGACAATTTGCTTCCTTGGTTGTGTTTCTCAGCTTAAAGCTGCTTGGGGCTGCTACTCCTGTACAGAGCATTGCTGAGATGTTAAAAGAGAGGTCAGAGAGAAAGATGTGCAACTTGGGTAACTTGTGACACAAGTTCCACCATGAACTATTTAAATATAGCTTGGACTCAGTGGAGGGGAAAAAAAAAATCCAATCAGAAGAATTTTATATTAACACAATGTGGACAATATTAACAGAATGGAAACAGGATTGTGTCTTTTCTGAATTTAATTCCTGGGAGCGTAGACATTAAAAATACCCCAACCAAACAACCTAAACAGAACTTGAGCGAAAATTTCCTTGCTGGTTTCTGAAACTGTTAAATCCTTGATAATACCCAGTGCAATTACCAAGAAGTCTTAAATTCCAAAAGTAAGAAGCTTCAAGTATTGACAATTTATAGGAAAGATGGATTATGACTGTGTGCATGTTTAATTTAAATTGTTGACAGAAACTGAAACAGTTAACGATTTACACACTCTGGGATCACCAAAAGACTTCAGCAACCTGAAAAGAAGCAGCTCCTCGACCAGCAACCACCCCCCCAATACTGGTAAAGGATCAGATAAGTGGGTGCAGATGCCTGCCTGAAGAAGGGCAGAGGCTAAGAACAGCAAGTCCTGAAAGGCAGGAGAATCCCTTTTATCATGCCAATGCCACGAACTTTGCCAGCCTGGGCTGCTGTCTCAAGGGTTGGACCGTGCTGGACCGTGGTTGATGCACAGCAGGCAGCTGCCACTGCCTTTGGACACTCCCCTGTGAAACTCCCCGCCCCGGGCAGGTACAAGGCGTTCCCACCTGAGCTGGAAGTGTAATTTCTCATAATTTCTTTGAGTGTGCGGGCTTCCTCCCCTCCTCCTACCCCCATGGATCAAGACCATCACTTCTGCAACTGCCAGGTTCCATCACGGGACCCACTGGGTGGTGACTATGCACATTTTCCCACCCTTATTCTTTTTTCCTCTTACTCTCCCTTACCCTTATCCTGTCTTTCCCTTCTCTCCCTTGTGCATTTTCTTAAAGGTTACCTTTATGCCACATTGCTGTAGATGCTTTAATAATGCTTTAGGGCCAGAGATGCTACGTTTTAACAATGCCATGTTGCTATAGATGCTCTAATATTGTGATGCTCTAATAGGCCTATCTTTAATATTGCTGTAGAATGGTAACACCCAAAGCAGCAACATACCTGTTTACCTTTCAAAAGAAAGGTCCTAAAATAAACCCTACATATGTATGTTTACAAACACGGATTATTCAGTGTCCTTTTGCCCTAATCCACCCCAGGGGATTTATTAATAAGAACTTGGGTTACCCTCCCCTTCCTGGGGTGGGTCACAACAATTGTGAGTTTTGTAGAGTACTAAAAGAGCTTTAGATTGCTCTAATGGCATATGAAGTTGCTTTATTTCCCCTTTAGACTAGAATTTGTAATGTTAGGAGTCCTATCCTTGGAAAACACATTCACACAGAAATTGTTGTCCTGCTTTGAAGATCATGCTATTAATTTGATAAAAGCCACGTTTGTGGCAGCATTTCCACTCAACCTTCTTTTTAAAATGTGTGCTTTTGATGTTTTTATTTAAGGTGTGCTTCCAAATGTACCAGTGCTAGAAACTTTGTGCTCTTCTAGTCAAATATATATAATTTGAGCCAGAATCTTCGTAGTAGCAATGATTATAGCGTAGACCAACAGGCTAATATAAGTAAAATGTCAAAACAGAAATCAGGTGCACATGCATCAACAGTTGGACTTAAAATAGCAATTTATCAGTCTTCAAAATCTATTAATATCTTTGGCTTTGATAGCAGTTAATAATGTAATCATATGGTTACATCTGTTTCCCCTTTTCCCTTTAAGAAAGGATCTTAAAAAAATTCTTAGGTCTAGACATGCCATGAAATGAGCTGTAAGACTTTGTTACTACAGAGGTGATATGCTTTTGTAATGCCCTTTCTTAAGGTTACCATAGCAGTGTAATACTAAACAGAGGTAATGTTTTACATAGTTACAAGTATAAGCAGTCAACTGAAATAAAAAAGACACTTATTGCAAATTATAAGGTGGCTTTGAGGTGGGCAAAGGGCTCTTAGGAGCCAAGAGGTTGTTTAAAATTTCTTCCAACTTGTCTCAGTAAATTATCTGTGGTCATAATCATTGCAGTGATAGAGAAAGTTTGAATAAGTTGCCGAAAACCAGCTTTCTTTAATGAAATTGTAGTAAAAAGGACTGGAAATAATAACATCAATTACCCTATTTCCTAAAGAGACCAGTGGAAAAAAATACCCGAGTCACTGAATGAAACATGCAATGATAAATGTCACTGACTTGTGCCAGTGTAATTTTTCCTTTCTAGTTTCTTTTCTTTACACAGCCCCTTAAGTCAGATCATAACCCTGTGTCACTGTCTGTGCATGCCTTGGCTCCTCCTTTTTACTCTCTCCTTATACAGTTTTTACTGTGGGTTTCACTGAAATGTTCTTGAGGGAAAAAGTTACCCAGTGCCCTAGGAAAGCATATTTTCTCAGGTAAATGTCACATTTGAGTCCTGAAAGATCACTTTACTCCAGATGAAACCATTAAGTGGCAATAACCAACAATATGTTTTACCTCAGAAGGAGATTTTAATCTGTCCTTGATGGAACAAAGTGTGGGAGATAAATTAGGAAAGAGATGCATGTCTATTGAAAACAAAAAGAAATTAAAGATAATATCCATGCTTTCCCAAGTAAAATAAGCTTTTCAAAATCTGAATCATTATTTTAAAGTAAGAAAATGCTTTTCTGTGTGTTTGGTAAATTTTTTTTGTGGTTTGTTTTGTTGTTGTTTTTTGTTTGTTTTTTTCTTTGTGAAACATGGAGACCATGTGTAGTATCTTTCTTCCAGTAATAAGGGCCCTAAAACAAGCACAGGCTGCAACAATGAGGACTTTACACACCTGTTTTACTGACACAGGTGATGCAAAACTGAATAAAGTTGAGCAGAGCTGGTGCCAAGTCAAGCTGCACTGTTCAGATGAGAGTTGGGAAGGAAGTGAATGGATCTGTCAGAAATGAAAATTTAGATGCTTTAAGGATTTCCAGTTAGGGAAACAGTCACAAAAGGACAAATTCTGCTGCTGCATCTTAGTTCAAATGCAAACTAAAAACTTGATCCTGTCGTTACCAGTCCAGGAGGATTTATAAACCTGACATTGTAAACAGATTTTGTTCATTGGGATAAGTAAAGTAGAAAATGATTATATCAAAAAGTTTGTTTCTGTTACAAGGGCACTTTCACATGAATTTGCTATTTCATACAGAGGTTTTAAAGTGGCATGTATGTTTATAGCTTCTCAGGTTCTCCCAGCAGTTGCAGTCTGAGTGAAGCAGGAGCTAACTTTAATTGTAATATTCACCTTGTTCTTGTTTAAACAGAATGTTTCATGTTTTTCACTGCTGGTTTGCAGGTTACCTGGAGACCTCTTGATTTTTGGGAATGGCAGTTGCATTTTAAAGCTGCTGATTATAATATAAACTTTTTTTTAACAAGAATGGCAGTTTCTATCCTTGTTTTGTTTAAGGGTCTGTTCATGTAATTGTTTTTACTGTGCCTGAGGCCTCTGCTCATAGACCAGGACCCATTATATTAGACAGACAAAAAAAATCCTTGCTTAAGGAGCTTGAAAAAATTAGTTTTATTTTATTATTCTAATTGTTAGACTGGAGAGGTCTGACCAGCTGAATTTGGACCTGGGTATCTCTTTCTCTTAAATCTGCTATTTAATTTTAAGTCTTTTGGTCTTCTCTCTTTTATTACTTGTGAAGACCATGTGAGGTGACCAGTAGCTTCTCTGAACAGGATTGTCTGTCCCTCCATTGTTGTCTTTACCCAGGTATGTAATCAGGTTTCCTAAAGGTGCAGGAATCATGGATAACCAGGGCAAGGTGCTGTAGGGGGCAGAAGGAGATGAAGAGGGAAATGAAGGATATCTTGGAAGTTTGGAGATAATCCTCTTCCATATCAGTAATGCAACACAAAATGTCTGACAGTATATACCTAGAGAATATTGCTGTTTAATCAGAATCAACATTTTGAATGTGAATAGTCAAAAGTAGAGTAATTTTAGATATTTTTTTCAACCTGGGATGTCGCAGCTTTCACCTGACATTCATGACTATCAGAGGCCAACATCTGCTGGACTTCTTAGGATTTCTGCTCATTTTTCATGAAGGGCAAAGAGTGAAAATGAGATCATGACAAAATGGCTCTTTTTATGAGAGAAATGTAAGAGTTTATTTTGCCTTTCCCTCTCAGAACTCTTCCAGTATTTATACCTAGTCTCCATTTAGAGAAAAATAATCTTTATTCATGTGAAGAATTTCTGTGAGAAAAATCACCAGTATCAGTGTTATCTGGCAGGTCTCTACTCTGCAATTCTCCAGCAAGTCCTGTTTTGAATTGGCAGTATCAGAATAGATGACATTATCTTTATATGGTTTTGAAAAAAGAAAACAAAAAATGTCGTCAATGTGAAGGTGAACTTCGGTAGCGGTGCCTGTAGGAGGAGTTTTCATGCCATTTTATCTTTGTTCAGCAACTTAGATTGTGCAAGAACTGTCTGAAGACAGATTTGTCTGGCATGAGAGTGTAACAAATGGATATCTCATAATTCTTTTTTTTGTTTGGTTGGGGTGTTTTTTTTCCCCAACCAAAAATCGTGGCTTCTTTCTGTGCTCAAATATGTGGGGTTTGTTTGTTTGGTTTTTTTTGCTAAGATTCATACATTTCACTGGTTTATTCAGGAAGAGCCTCGATAGCTGTGGGAATAAAACTCACTTTTGTGTTTTTTTTTTTCTTTGCTGCTAGTTTGTGACCAGTAAAATTCATTCTTCATTAGAAATAGCATCCCTTAAGTTACATTTTTTTGAGTTTTTACATTTAACATTCTCCTGAAAAAAAGGGGTCTTTATTTCACGGTTACACAAATAACTTAAAAAAATATTTAATTTATATACTTAACTTTCTGTAGTAATAATTGTTGGATGATGTGATGCTGTTGGATTCTGTTCCTAGCTCAGGAAACACTGAGATGCCTTTCCAGTAGGCTGTGGTCTATCTATTACTTTCAGTGTGCGTTTTTGAAGTGAATAACATGGACTGTTGAGGAACTCCCAGGGCAGATTGAAAACAGAGGGGCACATAACACTGCTGAAAAGTCAGCTTGTCATTCTCTGGAGTCAAGTTCTCTACTTCCTGACAGGGTTCTTGTTCCATCATTCTCTCACTCTCCAGCCCCTGCTCTGCTCTTCACTCCTTATTTTGTGAAGCTTTGCAGAGCTATTTCTCTGTGTGTGGATGTCTTGCTCTACAGCCCTTTGCAGCTTCATTGGTCTGCACTTCACAAAGCTGAGCTGGAGGGGGAGGGCAGGGCTGGAGGCACAGGAGAACCTTGTTCTGACTCTAATGTCCTTGTACAAATTTGCTTGTGGCAGCATCGTTACCTTTCCTGTGGAAAGGTCTTGTCTCCCCAAAAGTTTGAGAGTGCTTCTTGATTAGGAACATGAAATATCGCCATAAATCACCTTGAGATTAAAAAAGGGACCTACTTTAATTTAGTTCTGATGATAAATATGTCTTTGGGAAAATTGATGAAGTCACTCGTTCAACTGGATTTTGTCTTTGATTGCATGGATGAGGCAGAATGATATAGAAAAAATATACTTTATACTCTAAATGCTTATATGTATCAGATCAACTCATATCTGTGTAGTTGTATTTGTCTTTCATCTTTTATTCATGTCTTTTATACATGTGGATATAAACGTTTGTTGATTGCCATATCAAAAGACAGAAGTAACATCATAACAATCTGGATGATATGCACAGTAAGACTTTATGATACTCAAAAATTTGCAAGAATTATGCTCTTGATATTTCACTGCTTGAGCCTAGATATGGTGTGTGAGATCACTACAACTTACAGAGCACAAAAGGGCTTGGTTTAGGAAGATGTTAGTGGAAGCCTTTCATGCTTTTCACTCTTGACAGTGATTATAATGAAGATAATGAAGTGGCTGACAATAGAGTTTTGAAGAATGAAATACGACAAGAAAGGAATTGCACAATAGATACAAGAATGGTAGCTCAACTCAGTAGAATGTGGATAACCAAAAGAGTAATTTGGAGAGACAGATGATAGCTCAGAATTCCCAGGTCCTCAGATATCTTTCTTAATAGTTCCTTGACATAACTCTGTTCTATATATTTGAACTAAAACTATAAGTTTAAATCTCAGTAAGTCAGCTCTTTTAATGCTTTCAAAATAGAGAGAAACTGTTGCAATGCAGTTTCCTGGGTGAGACACTACAGAATTAAGATCTACAGTCATTGAACTTCCTGACTTCTGTGATCTGGAAGCTGTCAAGGTTAACAACTGAGTTTATTTACATTGTTTATGGAGGAGGAAGTGTAATTTATCTACTGGGGCTAGTAGTTAGCCAAGACAAGGTGTGCAAGAGACACCTTGAGGTTGATGGGGTTTTTTGGACTGTGAGGATTATTTTAATATACTTAATTGAATACATATTTGAGTAGGCCACCCTTGACAACATAAGTATGTGCTAGAACTATCAAAGTTATTTTTTGAGTGTAAAAAAAATCCTAAAAATATGGGTAGAGAAAATGGTAAACCATGTTTTTACTTTTATGAGTGAATGAAGCAGAGTTTTTCCTCTGTTCAAGATAGTGATATGTGTTTCAAAAAAAAATATTTAGTTCCTCTTGCTCCACTTTTGTCCTGCAGAAAAACCCAATCCCACAGGCAGGTGAAGTGTACAGGGTGATGATTGAAGTTCTGATGACTTAGGATTGTGCAATTTCATTGGCACTTCCAAGACTGCAGACATGTCAGGGCATATTTTGCAGATTTTGACATAGTGTGGGTAGGGTGGAGGCTGAAGTTGGACTAGAAAACCTCTAATATTGGTGACACTGTGCACAATGAAATCTAGACTGACTTTCAGATTCTAGATTCTTTGTAAAACTAGTAGGGAACAAAACATGTTATTTTATATTCATACTGAGAGTATGTGTGTTAGCACAGGAAATCAGAAATCCAGACCTCAGTAGGCTGTTTTTTACAATGTAGGTTTTTTTTGAGATATCTCTCTACCCCCACAGTATTATGCCTGTTTGTGTGCTTTAAGCTTTAGAGGACTAGAATTTAGTTATTTCTGCTTCAAGTAGAAGGGGTTTGTTCAGTTTGAAACTCTTCAGAGGCTTTAATTCTGACTTGGAGTTCAATTTTGGTTCATTCAGGAACCAAAATTGCATTTGGCATAGATGAAAATCAAGCAGCTTGTATTCAGCCAATTTAATTTCTATATCCAAAGTTCTTAGTTTCTAATTCTAAAATAGAACTAAAAATCACATAGTTTCTCTTTTCCTCTTCCCCCTCCACTGGTACATGTAGATATTATTTTGTTCCTGATACAGGTAATTAGCAAATGATTCTGACTAAAATAACTGTGGAATACTTGGAGGTTTGGGTTTTGTTTGGTGTTTTTGTTTGGTCGTATTTTTTGTTTCTTTGTTTGTTTGGTAGTAATTTATATCACTTCATATCTTGGTGGTCAAATTTTTATTCATTGAGCTGCTTCTTAAAATTCTCTATTTTGCAAGGACCTAAAATGACAGATATTCCATATCTTGTAAGGGAAAGCTCCCAGTGGCACAAGCAAGAGAGGGTGACGACTTGTGATGGGATAGTAGTGTTATGAAAGAATATAATACAGTAATGTTTCAGAACTGCACAGCAATAATGCTGGCCCTAGAAATCACTCCTTGCTTGATTCTTCCCCACATCAGGGATTTGGATTAAAATCCTATTGCCGGTCACGTGTTGTAGCCTCAGCTAAAGCTGCACAAACAGAGAACTGTTGGGCAAGGAGCACCCACTTGTTCTGTGACTGAGAGCTTTGTGCTCCCTTTAACTGCTGTTTTACTAACAAGGATTCTTTTTCTTGCCCGTAAAATGAATGACTCTCTGCAGAATCCAGAAGACAGGTACTTCATTACCTTGCACACCACAAATAAGGGAGATGAGAATGGCACTCAGAAAAGAATAACATGAGTTTATTTGCAAGTGGAATCCTGGTCACAAGGTGCTCCTCTTAGCAAATGGAAAGCAAGAGTGGAGACTCTTGGTTCTGGAAGCTGCTGCAGAATTTGTCATGATACACTATTGCTTCCCAAGGGGTTTTGAGTCAATTGTAGACATGTGGGCAATTGCCTTGCATCCAGCTCTTGTCTGGAAGGCCAGCACTGTCCTTCCTGCCAGCCTGACTATTAGACCACACTTCTTATGGCTCTTATTTCAAGGGATGTATCTCCTCTTTACTGAAAGCCACAAAATCAGCAGGCTCCCTGCATGTCGTTTCATCCTTCTCTGTTGCCACTACTACCAGCTAGAAAACTTTTTAAAAAATATAATTTTGAAATCAGTAATTAAGATATACAGAGCTGGCTTCTCATTTATTGAGAAACAGACATGGATTTCCCCCCTTCCCTGCAATCTTCATCCCCAGGTAAGAGTTTATCTTGGTACCTGAAACTTGTTCATACACACGAAAACCTACAACTGTAAGTTTCTTTCTAGTTTCTGGCAGAACAAATTGTGTGTAATACTTTTTAATTGATTTATTCTTTCCTTTGGAAACTATGCTACCTAGGAAAATATTCCATCTATTGCATTGACTTTAAGTAACAAATTTGACCCTAAATGTGGAACTATAGGTACATTTTTGCAGAGAAAAATGCAGATGTATATTTTGCTGGTCTTAAGAAATACTCCTGGTTAGAATTTAAATCTGTGTTATTTTCAGTCAATTTTTAAGAATTTGATAATGCCTTTTAAAAAGATTTTTTTCAATGACAATTTCAAAATTTGTGGTGTATATAAAATAGACAACAGAAGCATAGAGGGATTATTTTCCTTCCCAAGGGGTAACAGATCTCAGTGAGTTTATGGAGGTGAAAATTGGCCTGTTTGGTCAAATATACTTCTTGATTATCCATCAGATATGAAAGGGAGTTCTGTGATATTCTCTGAAAGCTTGCAAAATTAGGCTTTATCAGAAGGGAAGGTGAATTTCAAAAGCAATAATCTGCTTTCAGTGGTAACCTGGTTTAGTTAGAGTGTGAACTGACTTTAAATTCCTGGTGGCATAAAGGGAATCCAGCTTCAAGCTCATGTTCTGTAGCAACCTTAAGGTACAAACTAATCTGAGCAAATGACTTGCTGACTGCAACACATCAAAATAAGATTTCTGTCATAAGGATCCTGATTATTTGAAGTGTATAAAACTTGAATATCTAGATCAAGTACTCTGTGGCTGTGAAAGAGCAGGTGTGTCATGTGATCAGCAAAATTAAGTATGTGAGTGGCTGCATAGTTTTGTGGCACAGCAGCTCAGTAATTGTGGCTGGAAGGAACAAAGAAGTACCTGAGAGGAACAAGGTTTGTACCAGGCAGTGTTTTGGTGATTAAAGGGCAAATACTAGTAATTAATAACAATTCAGAAAAGTTCCAGTCCCATTCTCGTTAACACCAATGGGAGCTGACAGGCAGCAAGATTAAGCTGGTGGTGCCTTGGAGAGATCCTGGTGTTGGTGCTGTCATTCACATTCCTCCCTCAGCCTCAGGACATGGGCAGCATAAACCCCACAAAGAGCAGGCAGACATCAGAGCACCAGAATGGCTCGGGGGTGACACAGGAGGGTCACCTTGTGACAGGAATGACTTTGTTCCCTCAGTCTTTTCTGAGCTGATCACCTGAGCCTCTGCTTGTTGGAGCAGGGTCAAACCCACCAGTGTCTTTTTAACTGCTGAGTTCCAAAGATACACTTGTAATCTTGATGGTGGCTGCTCCCAGTTCAGGAGTGGGTGTTGGAATATACGGTACAAACTTGCAGTGGTTGTGATATAGTTCAATATTCAGTGTGGCAAAGCAACTCAGAGTCTGCCTAAACTCTCTGCATGCTTTTTACTTGCTCTGGAGTAAAATTTTTCAGAGGTCAGGACTGACCCATCAGAAGCCACATTCAAAAGAGCCAATAAGCAATCCCTTTATTATTTATAGCACAATCATTCATGAACGTATTTAAGAAAAGGGATGATCTATTTTCTACATGTTCCTTAAAGGGATTCCATTTTAGCTTCAATTGTAATTTTTACCTTTTCCAGTAGAATTTATTGACACAATGCCTAGCACAAGCCCTAGATTTTGCATCATCCTTTTGTCTGCAAGCATATTCACCAGCCGCTTAATTTGTCATAGCCCTGGAGGTATCAAAACTAATGAGCTTTGTTTGAATAGACTTTTTCCAGTTCATCTAGCACACTTTGGGGTAATCATTCAGTTTCTGTTTGCTTCTGATGTGAAGCATTGTGGGAAATATAAGAAAATAATGGTTAAAAAAAAGCACAGTATAAATTGTTAACAGCCACATTCTCTGAAAAGCCCTAAAGATGTTATATTTTTAATTTCTCTATTTATTGAAGTATTGTGAGTACCTTAAGTACAATCATTACCAGATAATATCAAAGGAGAATCTGATAAAATGCTATTTTTCAATTAGCTCTGAGCTTAATACTTTGCTTTTTTAAGTATTTCACAGCTAACAAATCTTTAAACAATCTAACCTTTCAGGATTTGGAAGTGGACAAGATAATAACTATGAATACATAATATTGCAGCAGTGGTAAGGGTTTAAAAATCTATTACTGGGATTACATACAGGAATACCTTTTATTGGTCAGACAATTGCATTTTCATTTTTATAAAGCATTTCCCCATACTCGGTATTACACCACAGAGATACACAAAGGTGTGCACTGCATAAGTAATTTCTAGAGGTGTCAGATGCTCTATACAACATATGCTTTTGATCTCAAATTCCTAGCAAGATTTGTCCTCCTTGCTGATTAGGACAACGTTTGTCGTTTTTTACTTTTGCACTATGTGCTCCAGAATGATATAACTTTAATTTATAGGAAGATTCAAATTATAGAATAAGGGGTTTCAAATTACTTCCTAAGTTAATGCAAAGAGGAAGGATTCTGTGGAACTTTTGATTAATTTCTTCTAAAAGAAAAAAAAAAAAGAACCTGGTAGGCCAAGCTCTAAATTTGATTGCGAAGCAGCTCAGTGAGTCAGTATTTTCAACAGGGTATAATAAGCAACTGAAACTTGGCGAGTGATAAGTGCATCAGTAAAGCATAACACTTCTAAATAGTCCATTACAGGCTAAAAAAGATTGTTTCATATGAACAGTCCCAGGACCTCTTAGTATATTTTCACTTTTCTCATTATAAGATGACTTGATTAAAAGCTCTTTCTGTAAAGCAGAGTGATGAAGAGGGAGAAAGGAGGTGGAGGAAGAGGAGGAAGGGCAAGAGAGGAGAGAAATGGCAGGAGTTACTTGCTTTTTAAATAAATTCCAGTCTCCTTTGGAACTTGTTTGTCATATTAAGATGACTTGAAAAAAAACAACTAGCAGGAGAAAGCAGAATATTAGGCAGGCTGAGTTTCAGCTAACTGGTAAAATTAACTAAGTAGAAACTGTGGCAAAGGTGGTATCTATCTTTATTAACTGATTATTATTTTATATCAGTGCAGTGCCCTGTGGAGGTGCCTGTGCTGCTGTTGAATAAGACACCCTGAATATCAGAAGCTGTGTGAGATTACTCACCAGCTCGTGTTCCTGAGGTGTATTTTACATCTCAGTTGGTCTAATGGGTACAGGTGGAGTTTTACAGGAAGACAACTGCAGAGTTTCTGCAGCCACATTGGGTCTTGTGGCCTTGCAGCTCTTCCTCCCTGTCCTGTGCTGTGTGGACACGCACTTAGGGACACAAATCAGTTTGCAATCCAGGGCTTCTGTGGGTTCCACACGTGATATTGAGCACTTAGGTGGCACTGACAAGCAGTGTTTGTCTTCTCAGTGATAAAGCCATAACTTCTGCTTGTTGCCTTCACTGTCTTATTCCGGCTTTCATGGCTTTTGAATTGGATTGCTGCTGTGAAATCTCCCCTCTTGGAGGTCACTGGGAAGGCAGTTCAGAATACAGAATGTGAAACATCTTATGTGGGTGGCTAAGTCAGGTTCAATAAGTACAGGATTTCACATAGTTTAAAAAAAGAAAAGATTTTGATTTAGTCTTTGTTCTGGCTTGATCATTGTGTATTGTAGAGTTCAGATTTGTTAAAGAGCAGTCCTTTAGTTTGTATATCCATGGGCAGGGAAGGGATTGTATTCAAATAAGAAACACGCCCAGAATCATGTATAATGCTATATGAGGGTGCAGCACTTTGGCTTCTTATCCTATGGGAAGGCACCAGCCCTTTTCCTCCTGTACTATTGATTAAATGTCCAGGACAAAGATGGGATTTTAAGTCACTGGTGCAGCTTATTTGAACCTTTTGTGCTGAACAGTGACCTGCTCTTAAATCTCAGTCACAAAAACAAGAGCTTGGAGGGGTTGCATTCAGAGAGGATGTCCAGAAAAACAGGTGCCTAAAACTTCTTCTTAAATTGTTGAAATTCTTGAATTAAGGAAAGCAAGATCTGAAATCAAACTTCAAAAAAATTAAAATAAAACAACAAAAGCTCTCCCGCCTCCCCAACAAAATGACCCCCCCAAAAACTATGAAGTTTTTCTTTTTTGTGAGGCAAATTCTTTGTTCTATACTATCTATTTGCAGGGTTATGATTTTTTTTTTTTTCTACTCTGTCTTTCCTTCCAAAAACTCTGCTTTTCATTAATTTCTTTTCCCCCCCTATGGCTTATTTTTTTCCTTATGTTTCTTGTTTACATTTATCTATTAATTTAGTGTCCCTCTACTGTGTCTGGTATGTTCTCAAAGATAAATTCATTCAGGTAATCTCAGTGTCATATCCATGTGGTTTTTCCTGTTTCAAAGTATTTATGTAATTTCTTGGGATTAAACTGATGATTTAGAGGTTGGATTATTATAAAGTAGAACTCAAAGCACAGGGTTATGAAACATGTCTTGAAAATACATCTATGTTATAAATAATAAAATAGCAGTTTCATGCGAAAGAGTGCTAAAATATTAAATGAGCTTGTCTATTCTTTATCATGACATGTATTTAATGCACTTTTTATTGTCTCCACCACTTTAAAAAAAAACTTTCTTCAAACATTTAATTACATTATAAGACCAGTTTCTTCTTGGAGATTTGGACTCTTTCTTTAACTTTCAGTGTTATGTATATCCTTACATACTGATTGAGGTTAGGCAAAATTTTTGGGACATCTTAAGGTATTGTTGAAGGTTTCAGACAGACTTCTGTTCCTTCCCCATGAGTCTGGCATAGAAAAAGTGTTAAAGGTGCCATATTTTATAGTTTGCTTGATTTGTAGAATATGTTATTGGGCTTCAGTGCTAGACAGATCCTTTAATTTATTGTAAGAAACTGCATGTTTCTTTCTAAACCATGTGACTGAGATAAGAGCAACCTTCTTCCCAAAGAGATGGACGTGTCTGCACTGTGAACTCAGGGTTTTGAGAGGGACACTGGGTGTAGCTCTCACTGCTGCTTTGGGAGTAGGCAATATTATGGAGAGTGGGTGACATCCAAGGAAGCAACAGAACTATGGGGACAAAAAAGCCAAAGGGTGGGATGCAAATTGACTGAGAGATGCTTTAAAAGCACTTCTGAGCTATGCAACAGTTAGAAAGGAGCTTGGAACCAAGAATAATGACTTCTGTGTTCCCTGTAAATAAACATAACTGTGGCAGGGTAACTGTCATCAGATTGTGCTTCTAAGAGAAATAAGCCTTCTGGAACTTGAGCTAATCACTCAAGGGAGTTAAAAAATAAATCACATTTAGAGAGGAAGTATATACTCCCTGTGTTCAGGGACTGCTGTGCCATGTTGGGTTGCACAAAGCATTTATTTCTCAGGATATTGTGACGGCTGAGTTACATATACAAGTGTCATCTCAGGCCTTCAGGATGTCACTGTTTTTGTCAGACACTTGTTCTTCTCTCTTTCTGCCTTTGGTGGATGTTACTTGTGGCATTTAGTCTTTCATGGTTTATTATGATAATAGGTTGATTTTTGTAGCACTGGGTGTAGATACTGTTTTTGATACACTTGTGGAAACCTAAATCTGGGTATATCTGAGGGGGTTTTGCAGTCTGAAGGAGCTCACATTGCTAAGTATTACTGTACTGATGAGTTTGAATAAGCCATTGAGTGCAACAAACAAATTCGGTCAAATTGACTATCTGTCAACTGATGTTAGAAATTTGGAATATCTGGTTTGGCATATCTGGGACAAAGTTGCTAAAAAATGCTGGTAAATGCACCAAACCCTTTATGATTAGAAGCTTGTTTTTCAGCAGACAAAACACAAATGTACCAGAAAAAGTCCCCAAAAGGAACAAGTTAAAGGCTGCAGTTGATTTTAGGACTTGGGCTTTGCTTGAATTACTACCTGGATTAACTGTTATTCCAATGATTGAAGACATTAGGGCAGATGAGATTAAAGGTTGTTGGTGATGTTTCTTAAAGCTCTTTATGAGCCCACTCTACTTCAACATTTGTATTTTTTTGTTATAAAATTACGTTCTAGGGTGCTGATATAAAAACTTATATCTTCTGTTAATGGAAGGTTCTGCCTCAATCGCACTTTAATTTTGTTATAATGTATTTGTTCAGGTATAATGTATCTGGGTCAGTGAATAGATTTTTACAGCTCTAGGTAGACAATTGCTTTACTTCTAAAACATGTAAGGTCTTACAGACTTTTAATTAAGGTTTTCTAATTAGTACACTGAATTATTTCCAATTTTTAAAATAAAAAATGTGTATATTTTTAATTATGAATGTGATTTGTTTTCCATATGAACAATGCCAGTGAGTTCAGTGGGGTACAGTGTGAGGTGATCCAGGTATGGGCTGCTTAAACCTGTTTCCTGCATTGTGTGAGTCAGGAGGGGCAAAGCACAGAACCAATGTAGAGATGAAGCCCTCTGGGCTGAAAGAGGATGTTTTTGGAAGTTTAGGCCTAGACCAGTTTTTGCTGAACATAAAGATTTAATGCAGCATCAGACCATCCTTCAAAGCAGTGTGCTTGGAAGACTGGGTACACACCATTTGTGAATGTATTCAGTGGAGAGAAGCAGCCAAAGAATGGCTGAAGGGAAGTATTTATTTGTTTATTTAAAATGAACTCACTGTGAGATATAAATGTTAGTTTGACACTGCAGCGGAATTAAATCCTATAAAACCAACACAGTTTATAGTGACATTGTTTAGCTGACAAAAATGTATTGAGTACAATGGACACTGACTCATGTTGGCAGGAATCAGCTTTAGGGAATTCTGCTTCACCAAACAGATCTCTTCACTTCTAATGTTTGACAGTATAGCCATTCAGAGGAATCAAAGATGAGAAATATGAAAAGGGAGGAATACTTTAGAATAACTACCTTCAGCTGGAAATGAAATCAGATATTAATTCTTAGAGAAACATAAAATTCAAAACCTCTGAAAGAAGGAAAAATACTAATGTATTTTTTATGAAGACTTGTGCTAAAACCTTGGAGGTCTTCCTTCATTCTAACATCTAAAGGTGAATATGAAATTTGTTGCTAGAAAATTATGTATCTTTGTGGAACTCATATAAGATGCACTCAACAGTTAAATGGAATTTTTATCTGTAATCTTGCAGAAGATTTATATAAATTACCTTATAAAAACATGGTAATAGAGGGAAAGGGTACCAAAAAGTAATAGCAGAATTGTCAGAAGACATGAGGAGGCTTGAATAGTATGTAAAATGCATTCTGAGTTTTGATTATTCTACACGTGTTTTAAAAAATTCAAGCATGCATGGCTGCAGGTATTGTGGAATTTCTGATGATAGAGGAAATGCTCAAGGAGGAAGTAATCACTGGTCTGTATTTGAAGCAAACATGAGGTATAAGCAATTTGGAGTTACAGAAAGTCTGTCAGCCTTCATTTTTCTTCTATGACCTGTTAAGATGTATTTTTTCTCATATCTCATATTCAGAAAAGGTTAGATTAGTAACAGTAATTTGAGAGAATGAGTGTGAAGGTTTCTGATAGAATGAAGGTGTGACATAGCTGCATTTGGAGCAGGTTATGGACAGTTATTTTCTGTTCTGCAATCTACAAGAAATGACTGTGTGTTCTGTGTTACGCTGACTTTTGATTTCATGTCAGTTTGACACAGAGTTTTGTCATCCTGACCTAAATTTGCCACTTCAACTGTGGTTTCCAGCATTTAGTTTGGTTTTCTAGTAAGAAATGACGTTACTCTCCCTATGCAGTCTGGCAGAGGACATGAGCAAGAGCACCAGTATAAAGTTCCTCTGGATCTTGCAGTAGAACTATTGATTATTCTTATATAGCTTGGGGGTGTTTGAGTAAACAATTACAGATGAGTTTCCCTGATTGGTTTTTAATTAGGGGTCTGCTGTGAATATTGAGACTCAGAAGTGACATCATTCCAGCTTCCTGCCCCCATTTCTGGAGTAGTTCTTCAGTGGAGGGGGTTTGATTTCTTGCTGCTGGAACTCCTTCTTTTGCCTGTTCATCCCAGAGGAACATCCTCGATTTGAAGTGGGGAACAGCACTGTTTGAATAACTGCCTCTCCTCATGTATCTTTACAGATTAATCTACACAACAGCCAGAGTTAGAATGGCCACATGTGTGAGGGATATGAGCATGTCTTCTCCAAGAGCTGACTTTACTTCCCAGTTCATTGACTTGATATCATTCATGGATACTGGACATATTATCCACTGGAAAAGTAATGGAGCAGCTACCCTCCAAGCTGGAACATAACAAAGCTCCAGCAGTGCTCGTGTGCATGGGGAATAGCATGTAGGCTTTTTGTAGTGATACAGGAGCTGTCTGATGCTTTTTTGTTCACATTCACTTGAAAGAAAAGGGAATCTGTACATCCTTGTTGGCACTAGTAGGTAAAAGCAGGTTGCCTTTTTGTTTTGGTTAACTGGTGGGTTTTTTTGATTTTTCTTGTTTTTTGATTGGTTTGTTCTTTTTTTAATGTTATTTGAATTTAATCCGTAAGAATGTAATATCTTGTTTCTGTTGAGTTATGTTAAGCTACAGTGAAGTGTGTATATTTTTTTGATTATTGATATTCCAATTAAGTCAAAGGTAAAAAAAAAAAGAAGTCTTTGGCCCTATATACATAAGCAATAAAGCAAGTGTTTTGGCAAAGTTTGAGTAGGAAGTTAAAATGTGTGTTTGAAATAAGCTTTCATCTACTGTAGAGTGGCTAAATGCAGATAAAAAAAGTCATTAGGAGACTAATATTTTAAAGAACTTTAAAGTTTTGCCTTGGTTATCCTTCTGAAATGCCAGTTTTTCAGACATTACCACACTTGAACTTGATTTCTGGCACTTGGCTGAAGGGTGGCTGAGAGATATTGGCTGGCCAAGTGCTGCTCAGATGTTGATGTTCTGTAACATTTTCAGTTGGGATGAGGTGCTCTGTAATCTGGGAGGATGACACTAATTTGTTAATAAGGGTATTAATTGGTCGGTGCCCACGCCTCCTTTAATTACTCGGGAGTTGGGAATTACGAGAAAGGAAGTTCTTGCTGTGGTACCCAACATTCAGGGGCTGGAGAGCTGCACGGATGGCTGCCTCCTGGGTGCTTGGTCACAGCACATTGTGTTAGCAGTGGCTTCTCACTTGTATATAAATGTGTATGTGCTCTTGGTCCACACGTTTGGGGTTTTTCCCCCCAATTTATCCTCTGTTGAATGAATGCTTTTTGTCTCCCCTTTTCTTTGTTATTCCATCCTGTTCATCCTCAGGTATGTTTTCATAAGGGGGTTTAAAATGAGCTTCCTGACACATGTATTCTTTACCTAATTCTGAACATGACATAAAAAGGAATCTTTTTCTGCTACAGTAAATATTTTTGTAATACAGCATGCTTATTTAATGTAAGTAGGTTTCTGAGATACCATGCAAAATGGGACCCAATTTTATTAGAGTAGCCTAAAGAACAGAATAAATCCTTTAAGCCAATTGTATAAAAATGCAAATTTAAGTCAAGCAATTAAAAACAGATAGAAATTAGAGATTTGGATTTTGCAGAGCAAGCTTTCCACAGCCACTGCCAGATTACTGTGCAATTTATCTGGATTCTGTCAGCGATAGTCAGACTAGATTTTGATAAAGAGCAGCAAATCTGTCCCTCCGTAGCTCCTGTGACTTGCCGCAAATTTCATTCAAGTTGAAGCGTCTGTACAATCCCTTGAATAATTTGGAGTTAATCATTTGTACTTCACAGCCTCTGATAGGCCTTAGACTTGGGGGGTGGGAACAGATTTGGCTTTTTAATCGCCTTGTATATTGTACAGCGTGAGATAAATGACACAGACTGTCTGAAATCTACATTCTTGCTTCTGATGCAAAACTGTAATTAATTTTGTGCAGTGTTTCAGAATTGATCGTGGTCACTTGAATTTCTAATTTTTCATTCACTTCAAAGACCTTTTTTTTAAAAGAATGTGCTTAGAGTGTGTGAATGCTCTCTGATGCTAGTGTACTAAATGACTATTTTACGCCTCTTTTTCAATAAGGTGAAACAGAGGTCAGGGCATGTGGCTCGTGTTTATCTCTGTCCCAGCCTGCTTCAGGATGTATTTTCTGACTTATAGGAAATGCAATCAAACTTAGGAAATTACATCTAAATACTTAGGCTTCAGAGTGTTCACTTCTGTGCCTCGTGGAAATCCAAAAGGCTTCTTTCAGAAATCCTTTTCAGTATAAAACAATTAAGCACAATTTAGGCAATAATTACCCTAATTAACTACACTATAATGTTTGTATTCAAGATTATAGAAACATTGTATCTGTTCTCTACTGCAATAACAACAAGTCTTCCTAATTTCTCTGTATTGATAGCACTTGTATGTGCTTCTTTGTTTGGTATATTTCACTGTAAAAATATTTGTCAGTGAAAGATTGAACAATATGAATGAATTTGATTATGCCATTGTCAAAAACCCCATGCATCACAATTTCTTGTTTTTAATCACTACTGTAAACCTCACAGCCTGAGGGCATAGTTTTAATTTGGGTGCCTTACTAATGAAAAGAAAAAAATAATTGTTTTGCCTGGATTTAATAATAAGCAATAAAATCAGCCAACCAGATTTTACCTCTGCATTCAATCTCTTTTTTATTATAAAACATTTTTGTCCTTTTTTTTAGATTACAGGCGTAGATACCGAACATTTTACTAATAAATATTTCAGTTTGCTTATGAAGGCTAATGCTGTCATCTGAATATGGAATTATATTTCTTTCATGCTTCATTATCATTTCATGGTAGTAATGACAGTGAGGCGATGGAATATTTACAGGCTTTTCAGAAGACATTTATCCAATACATTTCCCTGAAGGGCACCTAGGCTTAAAGATACATTATCCTTTTATAAAACACTGCCCAGAATCCCAATTTCTGAATCAACCAATCAGAACTTGTTTTGCAGCAGTTACTGCTAAAACCCTCAAGCCAGTCTCATATTAATCCTGTGAATCTGGTGATGGGGGGGGTGCGAGTGGAGGGCTGGCGTGGGGGGGAGAAGAAGGGAGCACTCACTACTGAATCATCAGGCTTGGTACTTTAAGTAAAATATGTTATTTCTTCTGTATTGGTACACTTTTTCAAACCCGTACTTGGAACATTTCATTGAAACCGGGTAGGCTGCAGCGGTGAGGGCTGGTTGTTCAAGTTTGGGTGTATCTTTTAATGCAAATCAAGTCTAAAAAATTTGAAATAACTTACCATAACCTTGTCTGTGTCGCTGTTACATGAGCAGATTCCTCGGATCCCTGTTACTATACATAAATACATTGCATAAATCCATCTTAGGTTAAAAGTATGCAGTTATTCAATCTGTTGCTCAGTAGTTGGGCTCTCTCTTAGGGCACCCCATTTGCTTTGTGTGAGAAACAGCACTTATTTGTGTCTGTGTAAGATTTATTATTTTTAAATAAGGAAAGAAAGCAGAAGTTTTACACTGCTGTAATATCTTTCATCCAAAGGACTTTGTAAGAGGCAGTATGTCACAGTGATTAGTATGTTGGAGGATGTAATGGAATCAGGATTTTTCTGCTGCTACTGGCCTGCTACTATACTGGGACATGTCTGCTGCATTTGGCAGAGGAATATAGACATTTCTATTGAGATTGCAAAAGAAATCTAGCTGAGGTACCATAGAACTCTGTAGGAGCTGATATGCTCTGTGCCCTTTGTGAAAGCTAACCTGAGGATCTCTGCTGTATGGCAATAAGTGATTTAGACATAACGTGTACTGCATTGAAATTAATACAGTGGAAAGATCCCTATACTGGCAGGCCCTGGTGCTCGGTGTACTGCAAGGTAGCTAAAGGTGAAATTTTTCTAGTGAAAGCTGTAGAACAAATCTTTCTTAGAGAAAAAATCCTCTGTAATAACAATGCAGAATTATCTGATCTGAGAGTTGCACATCCTGAACCTGCATGCAACTTGCTTTACCTCCCTCCAAGTGTTGACTTTAAATTTCTCTATCCAGGAGTTCTAACTTAGAGCTTCAGAAATACTGAGGTATTTTGAAGTTTATACAATATTTCCCACTAAACCAATTGGCATGTACCATCTGTTGCCACAAGTCCGTATCCAAGATACCGCATTTTATCCCCAGAAGGAGTGTAGAAAATGCATGTCTGCCAAAAAAGTTGAGTGGCTGTGGTGAAGGAGTTTGAAGTTATGTTTATGCTCTTTGGCAGCCAATCTCAGTGCTTCTGGTAGTCCTGTAAGCAGGCACTTCTGCTCCTTCTCTGTCTTTCCAAAAATGTAACTTTTAAAATTCGCACGGGCAACTCCCTTTGGGGCTTATTTTTAGTGGGCTTGAGACTTGATTCTATTTCTGACAATTTGATCTTTTTTTTTGCATACACCCATCAAATTTCAAAGCAAGAGTAAAATGAAATAAATATCTGTGTATTTTCTGCTCTGACTACTTGTTTTGTGCCTGAGAACAGATAATTAGAGATAATGTGCTCAGATGTGCACCTGCATATCAATTTGGCTGCAAAAATACTTTCTGTTCAGTTCCCAGTGTCTATCAATGTAGCAGCTACTGCACAAAGAGGACTTAACAGGTCTCGAGCCCCAGATGTTGTTGAAATAAAAGCAGAAGTCTCTACTCTGTGCACAGAGAGCTAGGGTGAGACTGATATACTCTCTTATCTTTGACTGGATTAAAAGATGTGCATGTTATGAACCGATCACTTATTTACAAATTATGAGTGATTCTTGAGCTAGCTTGTGCCAAAGTCAGAATAAATTAGAAGGTTTCTTTGCTTCTGCAGTCATTGAGCATCTTTTTTATTTATTTCTATCAATATGGGACCAAGTCATGCCCAACACCATTCTGATAAAATGAGAAATCCCTGTGTCCCTTTTGTTGGCACTGAGCACTTCCACTTATTTTCACAGCATCAGGGAAGAAGATGCCTGACCTATCTGAGCAGAGATCACTCTTGGTGGCTGTTAATCTCAACAAAACCACAAAACTGTCCTACAATACAATTTAATTCCCAGTTAACAGTCTCGTGTATATCTTCACTAATGTCGTTGTTTCCTCTGTAATCTCCACTGAAATGCTTAATGATTTCTAATGACTTCTAGATCACTAAAGCAAGATTTATCTTGTAGGCTGTGTATACTTGTTGATGTTCTGTCTGAAGGCTGCAGATATAAACATGGTGTGAGTCACCATTTTGCACAGGCTGTTTGTGTTGGTTTGGGGAATTTCAGTCCTGTTGACATTCTGGTGATAGTAAAGTTGGTGTTTTGCACATGTGCCTTAGTCTGGAATGCCTGTAACTGTAGTAGTTTGAGATGCCTCTTGCTGTTGAATACCTGATCTACAGAATGGTGGCTGTATCCTTGTGTGCTGCATATGAGCATTGGTAGCAGACTGCTGGAGGTACTTTGGAGCCCTGTCTGAGGAGAACGTACCAATGTGGTTGTGGAATATGGACTCACAGTGCATATCATGGGTTGAAAGAAATTTACAGTTCAGTATGAGCAGCAAATGAAAGGAACTGGGGCTGATCTTTAAAACCCAACTTCTATATAAAACCCCTGCCCTCCTCACAATTCCTGACTTCAATTACTGGGCTAAATCTAAGTGCTCGGATTCAGGGGTTTGGGGAGGTGCGGGAAAAACAGATTTCTGTGTACAATCATCTTAATAAATAGCCTCATATTTTATCCTTCTTGGTTCCTCTCCCCTCAATCTTCAGAAATGTCTGTCCTTGAAGATTAGATGCTTGGAGATTAGATACTCTGGATGCATGCAGATCCCTAGTTGCTGCAGGGGGAAGGATAGGTCTGCATGACAATTGCTCAATATATTAGATACGTATAGGGTTCACTTAGTGTCAATATTTCTGAGAATTAATATTTGGAAGCATCAGCATGAGCTATTTCTAAGATCTTTCAGAAAAAGCCTTCCCTGCTTATGATTTACTTTGAAGAATAGCACTTTTTTTCCAGAACTTGTTTCAGTAGGTTGGCTTTAAGAGCATCAAAGGAATGAGACCTCTCTAAAGTGAATGCTAAACTGAAGATATATTTGATTACAAAGGAGATTGTGCATAACAGTAATTTGTATCTCTAAATAACCTCTCATGCAGTAGATTTACAGTTGGGATGTGTGAGGGGGTGTGCCTCATGGTGCAGGATCATAAAGCTTGTAGATAAAATGCAAGGTATTACTGGAGCGTGCCTTTCACCCCTGTGAGTGCTAGGTATCTCATCCCGCAGTAAAGAACTTCTTTTTATATATATATTTTTTTGTTTTACTTTGTTTTGTTTTTAATAAAAAGAACCCCCACCAAAATCACAACCAAACCAACTAACCAAAAAGTCCATAGCAAATACATTTGAATTTAAGCAATTAGCAACTTAGTTCTTCCTGAATAAGATAAAGATAATAACAAATAAAATCCAATAATCCAACCCGCTGTTCAGGTGTAGGTAAAGAAAAATGTTGCGTTGCCATTAGCACAAAATTGCTCAAGCACATTGATTACTTGCTCAGATCATTAAAGAGCCATGCAAAGAGAGAGAAAAAAATAGCAACTGTTTCAGTGTTTGCAGCAGAAATATCTTTTTTAGGCTGTAAAAGATGTCACTCCATGCCTGAGCATGTAAACTACACTTGAATGCTGTGGAATGTCATTGCTGTTTTGGTGTCACTAGTCTGGTAAAACCTGTCTCCAGCTTTGGGATTGCTGGAATTTCCTCCCTCCCTCTGGTGGATGAGCCTGTTAGCATGCATTGACTGGCCACTGTAATCTTGATTTCCTTTCCAGTTGTTCATAATAAGAAAAATGTTATAATTACTCTAGACAGGTTTCTGAAATTGCAACTATCTAAGTAATAACCTTGCAGCACATGATTTCTGTTTGTTTCTGAAGAGCCAATGACTACTTTTCACCTTGTGGTTAACCAGGAACAGGGGGTAACCTCAAGCAAATGCACCCTCCCCAACCCTTAAACCTCCTGATAAATCCTAAGCAGCTGCATATGACTGTTATTACTCAAGAGAATTTGAACTCATAACATTTGAGATGGAGAAAAAGGACTCAAAGCTGCTCACCAATCAAGAATGAAACATCTCCACTGTGCAAGACTTGCCTCAACAAAGAATAAATCTGTAAATCATTAACTGTGTTGTGTCCCCCCCTCCCTAAGTGAGCA
Organism: Pseudopipra pipra; assembly: GCF_036250125.1. Classification (NCBI taxonomy): domain Eukaryota; kingdom Metazoa; phylum Chordata; class Aves; order Passeriformes; family Pipridae; genus Pseudopipra; species Pseudopipra pipra. Next base: position 16,052,344 of record NC_087562.1, on the reverse strand, counting down.
TCACTGTGCACTGGTTTAAGGCAAATACAACCCCTTGTACAGTTGTCATGGATGGAATCTGATACAGCACTTGCTTTAAAATCCACTTTGATCAGTGAACATTAACAAGAGTGTCGACAAAAGGTCATTTGGCCTCAGGGAAGAAATAGAAAATTTTATGTACAGAACACATTGCAGTGAGTGCAGGGTCATTATAACTATGAGAATAGCTGTTGTGGTTTTTCCTTTTTTTTTTTTTTTTTTTTTTTTTCTTGGCCACTATATGACTTTGAACTTGGCATGGAAGCACAGGCTGCTGAAGCAAAAACTCCTCCCTCCAGTGATCACATGAGCCCCTGTGAATTCTTGACAGGGCCAGCAAAGAGCCGTGTCCCACAGCAGATATCATATTTTTGACATAGGACTTCAATTGCAAAAATGTTGATGACCAGTGCAAATGTATCGATTTGTTTCCTCCCCTCGATAGACTAAAGTGTTGTTTGTAGTTAGAAGAGGAGAAGGAAGCTAGCGAAACAGAGTTGAATCTACTTCTTAGAAGCCTGGGTTATCAAACTCATTAATCTACATGTCAAGAGGCTAGGAATGAATAATTGTGTGTAGAATTTATCTGCCAACATGATAGCTACTTTTCAGCTCTCTCTTCAGAGCTCTTTCATTGTGCTTGGCTTTATTATATGCTTTGTCTTTTCTATTTCTAGTCTGTTGGGGAGGTATAGAAATATGTACCTCAGCACTACAGAGGACAGTTGCTTTGAAACATGGCACTGGTTAGTTCTTTGCATGCACATTTATTCTTACTTAGGTGTTTAAGCATCAGGGGCGCTTGCAAGGTTTACTCTTTGTTCATGTGTCAATTCTTAGCATTATGAATATTATTCCACAAAAAAAAGTCACCTCAGAGGTAACGTCTCTGTGCCATTTTTCTGACAGCTTTGTGGACAATATTGGCTGCTTTATTAAAATAGTGTTCTGGTTAGTAAAGCTAATAAATGATGAGGATTCAGAGCATTTTAGAACAATGATGTTCCAGGAATCTCAGTAGTAATGAAATGTTCTTTCTGTTACTTGCTGTGTGGGTTTTCATTGCCATGAAAGATAAAATCCAAAACCAAAGCTGGTGCAGAGAAGGTGGTAGAAAGCAGCTTTGGTGAGGATGTGAAACTAATTTGAGTCAAATATAACTTTCTTTCTGAAAGAATATTGTCCTGGTTCTGATCTTTAGCTTGTTTTATGCCAGTGTGGCAGTATAGTAGATTAACTAATTTATCCAGAATTTCCTGTTTTATTTATACCAGATCTGCATGCCTTAGTCTTGCTTACTGTGTTTGTTTTCAAGACAAAATGTGCATGTAACTTTGATGCCAAGGTTTTATTTCAAATCTGTAGTACGTGAGAGCTGCTGTGCTGGTCTTGGGAACTTCCTGGGGGTGAGTGGTGTGTGTTGGGTTGGGTTTTGGTTTATTCGTTTGTTTGCTTTCACTGAGGTAAATAATGTATCACAATTATGGTCTTTGCTGTAAAAACCATTAGGCCAGGCTAGTCTGTATCTTACTGACAGCCAGGAATTTGTAGGCAGGAGTAATAATTACTGGTACTCACAGAAAAAAATTATATGGGCTGTTGGGCTTTTCCTTTCATTTGCCTGAGCTCTCTGAGGCATCTGTCCTGTTACCTGGCACAGCCAAAATGCTCCAGGGATATTACCCAGGTGTTGCATTTCCATCCTTTTCCCAGGAATCTGTGACACTGGTAGAAAAATTCAGCATTTGACCCTTGTTACGCTGGTATGACACCACTGTAATTTGATTAGTGAAAGGTAAATAGTTTATTTTCTAAAGGGTCACAAACAATGCCATCTCATATATTCAGCAAGACATACTATAACATTTGATGAAGTGAAAATGTGTAATGAGAAAAAGGGAAGGAGCTTTATATTCAGTGCGTATATGGTAAGTCAGAACACTGTTTATTGTAACAGAATGAAAGTACTGCAAGTCTAAGTGGTTTCAACGATGTTTCCTTCATCCCAGGAGCATCTGAGCCCGGCTTCTGCCTTGTCAGCCACATTTATGATGTGTTCATAATTAAATGTCCACGAAGCTCACAGCATGCTGACCACAGAGGGGCCATAAGCAGTAAAGATAAATGAGAGAGAGAGATGTAATATTGCTTCACTTGTGGGTTTAGTCTGATGTTAAAGATTGTCAGTGATAATTATTAATATGTGACCTGGTTGAGTCTTTATGTGAACAATCACAATTTTAATAAAGTGGTAAACTCTGCTCTCTCTGTGTAATCTCGCTCAATGTGTAACTGTTTTACAATTCTAGAATTTCAGGAAAAATTTCAGTAATTATAAAATAGGATGGCAGCATATTAATCTGAACATGCTGCTACTAACATTTTTATTTAAAGCTTACAGAAGACTAAATCTGGAGTTGAAAAGAATAGCTGTAGTCTAAGGTGTGGTAGGGATCAAATCTAATCTGGTCAATTGTCTGTCACCTCAAACAACTCTCAGGAATCCTTCTTTGTTAGTACCAGTAAAGAATAGGTGGATGTGCTACATATGGCATTTATAATCCTGTATCTATATGCACCTAAATCTCCAATTTACTGCAGTGGGTCCACTGACCTGATTATTGCCAAAATATCATCTTTGTGGAACTGGGAAAGTGTTTTCTTGTTGCATTTGATATTTAAGACTTGCTGCTTATCTTCTTCCTACTTCTTATATCTCTAATTGTATTTATGAACAATTGAGCAGGAGATATATTCCAGTCTAGAAAAATAAACTACTGCAAAATAAAAGTATTTGCAAATAAATGCCACTCTGTGACTGGCACACTGATAAAACCTGCCCAATGAATATTTAAAATTTATTATCTCTTATTTATTTCAAATTGCAGTTGAACAAGGGGTGGTGTTGTTCAGTTATATCAGGAATTAAAGCTGCAATATTAATTTTTCGAAAGAGCGGTGACCATACCAAGGCAACAAGTTACTAGAAGTAATGCTGTTTTGGTGGTTTAATTTTGGAGCTATAGAAATCCCAGATGCTTATGATGGTGCATCTGAATTTTGTTTCCTTTTTCCCATCCTTAGAGAGGTGGGATGAAAAAATGTGAGTTGTAGAAATCAGATATTTTAAAATAAGCTGCAGAGTGTTCAGAGTCAGTGATTGTAATTTCAACTACAATTTTGTAATTGTAAAACAAATAAGTTACCAAATTTTAACAAAGGATTATTTAATTTCCTAGTAAGAAATAAATGCTCTTTTGGAATGTGTATGTGTTTATCTTTCAAGATACACATTTTACAGCTGGAATTCCCATCTACTTTACTTTATTTTCACATGCAGAACAGCTCCAGTCACTTGTTAGTATTTACCTGATAACCAGTAATCTCCAGAGCTTCATAAATTCAGGATCTGATTCTGATGCTTTCAGAAATATTTGTTCTTCACTTTATGGTTGTCTTTTCTGAAAGGTGGAAGGAAATTGTTCATCTGAGGGATGATAACTGTAAGTAGATAGAACCAAATTAAGTAACAGATATGTTCCCTCATGCTCTTACTGAGCAATTTAATGGATTTGTTTGTGAAGTAAGATACTACATAGTCTTAGTAAAATAGGAGAAACTGTCTTAGGAATTTTTACTTTAATTTGGGAAGAAAAGTGGGAGCTGAAAGGTGAAAATTCTGTTTCTTTTGAATGCAGGGTATAGTGTGAGCACAAAATACTGCCAAACCATTTTCTACTGCCTAATAAAGGTGCTTATGCAGTTACAGCTCTGTGCTGTTCTGCTGTGTGTTGAAATGTAGCTTGATTATCTGTGCTCTAAAAGGTACAGTTTATTCCTAAATCCAGCCATTCCTTTAACTCACCAGTGTATGCAAACTATTAATGATACTTAAGTGATGTGTACATCACAATGGATAGTAGTTCTATGACGTTAATAAAAGTAATTATATTCACCAATATGGTAAAATAAAAAGAGTAAAATTCAAGGAAATGTTTATTAAATGCAATCATTTATTGGAAACAAATGCTGTGGCGTTGTCTTTGTTTGGTTGATCAGCCCAAGCATTTTATCAAAGTTTGCCTGTCAGACTTGCATGTCTTTGCAAGGCTAATTGACACTAATAGACTTGAAAAGAGGAGGAGTAAACTTAGAACATAATGCACATATAAAGATCCAGAGAATTGGTAACTAGTTATAAATGCATCAAAGTGCTTTCAAATGAAAAGCTTAAACAAAGGAATAACATTTGGATAATAAAGAAGTCCATTACGCTTAAATGGCTATGAACAGGTAAAAAAAAAAAGAGGTGTTCTGTCAAATCAATACTTGTAGTGCAAAATTAATCACACATTTGACAAGACATGATTCTGTGTTATTTCCACCTACTGTATCTGATTCCATCTGAACATCCATTATTAATAAAATAGTCTCTCTCAAGAAATTCATTATCCTAGAATAAATAATTTTTTTTGCTAAAATGTGGATTTGAAATATTATTTCACAATTCATTCAGTACAGATATTTCCCATGAATATTTTTCTCCATCTCACTTAAATAATTGTATCTTTCTCCAATTAGTTCTGATCACACTGTACTTATCCTCTTCTTATTTTACACATGACTCTTAACTGTGAAACTGTGGCCTACATACAAAATGTCACTCAAGCTAAAAGAGGCTGAGCACTCTTGATTTTAGGAGTACATCATATCAATCTGTTTTCTACAGATTTATTTCTCCATTTATTTCTTTTCTTTTTCATAAATATGAGGACCGTGGTAATTGATTACTGCTTTACATTTTTGAAAAATGTAAGGACTCTGGGGGGGTGGGAGGAAACAAAATGGAGAGATTTAGTCTGGTTCTTGCTGAAGTAAATGAGAAGAAATATTGAGAGCAGATTACAGTCACAACTATTTGGATTAGGGCATTTAAGGGTTTTGTGAGACAGATCTGAATGGATCAATCTTATTTGGTTTGATCTCCCAAAGGTAGGGATGGTAACCTTCTCTAAACTACATTGCAACTTTACATTTTAAACCTATTTAGGAAAGTCTTTCCGTGGTAACTTTTTATTTTATGTCTGCATTCCATAACCTTTTGAATCATTTTAATAGTAGCAGATTGTGTTAATCCACGTTTTTGTCTTGCAACCAAAGATTTTAAAATAAATTGGAAAACTCCAGCAATAGATCAATATAACAATAGAATTTTTTGCTGTGTGTAACTTTAAAAATCTGAAAAGAATTTGAAAGGAGACAAATATTTAGTGCTTACTTCTGAGAAATAAAATATCCAAAATACAGTAATTCCACAGTTTTTGAAATCAGAAGCATTGAGATCCATTATTCAAATATAGAAGTTCATTGGACCATAACTACATCAGTGGATTGCTGCTACTCCATTTTTTTGACTATTTTGGTAATAAAGGCTAATGAGATAATGGAAGTTCACTTTTTCCTTGAAACATATTAAGTTCTCATTGACAAACTTCAGAATGAAAATGAGTGTTAAACTCCATTCCTTTGTAGTAGACATTTGACTGTGCAGTTACTTTTACATTATTTTATAATGCTGACAATTTTATGCTAGATATTCAGAGTTCATTATAATAATAGAGCATTGTTCATAAGACACATTTGCCTATGTGTTAGATAATGAAATATGATAATATGCTTTGCAAGGTTGCAATGTAATAAAAGAGTTCAAATTTTCTATATAAATATAAAGAAGTAAATAAAATCACTGCAGATGATCCATTTTGTTCCCAGTACACATTATAGGCAACAAGCAAAGGGTTCATGGTGAAAGTTTTGAAAACTGTCCAATTGGCTTCTGAAGTTTTACTGGCTTTTAAACCTGTTCTCTGGAGGCATGTGATGGCACTTCAATTTAGACTCTTAGAGGGGCACATGCCATTGACTGTCAACATTTAATTATCAAAATTCTTAGCTGACTAGGTGCTAATGCAAAAAAAAAAAGCCTTCCTTATAATAGCTATCTGATAGTTCTCTGTATGGTTAATCTAGAGGGCAAAAGGTTGAAATTATGGCCTTGTTGAAGTTAATGATATCTTCCTGACCTGGGTCAGGAATTAATGTAGTGCCAACTTGAACTGTAATTTAAATTGGAACAGTTGGTGTCAAAATAAAAAATTAAATGTGTTTTAAAAAGAAAGCAAACCCCAAACTAGCAGATGTGTGCTGTCAGAAATTGGCCACAGTAACTGCAGTAAGGAACTGAGTGGAATTCAATGCTTGTAATGAGTTACAGTCCTTGATCCTGTAGGATGTACAGGCAGTTCCGTTTTCTAACTTTTAGGAAGTGCATGCTGAGTACTGTATCCTTTAAAAGAAAGAGAGGCCTTAAGATTAAAAAACCTTCCTGCTTTTAAGTGTTAGCTTGAGGAAAATTATTAGAGGAAGAAACACTTCTAGCACTTTGATTGTGATAACTTTGGAGATACCAGTTTGCCTATGTATCATTTTTTATCTTATTTTTTTCTTATTTTAGTGTTCATAAAGTAGATTTTTTTTTCTGTATGACATTGAGTAACCTGGTACTTAATCAAATTCCAGAGATGTTTTAGTAGTACTACATGCCAATTCTAATTCTATAGACCTGTGAGTGTAGATGAAAGTATAAAAGTGGACTTTTATTTTTAACTAAATCTCTCTTCTGTCTGGATGTAATTCTTGGACCCACTGCATGGAAATGCTGGTATGGCAAAGGATACTCTTTCATCAGATTTTGGACCATATTCAGTAAAAGCAGAGGAGAGCTGTTCTGTGATGAGGTAAAGATGTCCACCTTTTTCATGAGTTATGGGTAGTAAAACAGTCAGAATCCTTTAAAATCATTTAGCTGCTAAGTAAACACAAGTTCTTAACAAAGAACTGAGACATTTAAAGGTGATGTGGCCTTTGGGGTTTGCTGAGTAATTGAGTGTTGGTGGCTTTTACCTTTCACTTAATCAGTCCTATTTTCTTATTTGAAAACCGTAGAAGAATTGACTAAATATACCTGACTGAGCTTTACGTGTGTTGGGCAGAAAAAAACACCACTGGCTACTGCATTTGAAGTGTAGAGTCCTCATAACTGAGAGTAATGTGCCTTTGATGACTCTGCCACTGCCCTGGTGATCTGGTATTCCTGTGTTCTAAACAAATAATTCGTAAGATTTGGTACAAATAAACACTCCTTTCTTCCTCAAGTCCAAAGTATGATAGACCTGGAGTGAAGTGGGATGTGAGATTTGGGTAACAGATTTTACTGAGAGTGTTAGCTACACAGGAATATTTTTCTTGCATTTTCAGTGCATTCATCAGAAGCCTTCTGTTGAGTAGTGGAATGAATTGAAAAAAACCTCATGCCCAAACCTTGTTTTTTTTGAGCATTTTTTGCAATTCTATTTTTTTATTCTGAAAACTCCCCACGTTGTGTGACCTCACACAGAACTGACCAGAAATCAAGATTTACTATATTTCTAACATAAGAAGTGAATTAAAAATGAGAATACTATAGGAAATTTAAATTTACAAACTATATATTATACAAATTGTGTGATTGGTAAGAAGGATTAAGTAGGTTTAGGTTTTTAGTGCCATGTTGCTTGTTGCTCGCATCAGAATTTTGATATATCCGTGTTCTTTGCTTCATCTTGAATGAGAATGCTCTGTGAAACTTGTGGTTCTTATTGTCCTATTTTAAGCCTGTAAATTATGACAAAGAGTTTGATTTGGGTGCTCTAATTGCATTCCTGTTTTGTTCTAGTGACATAATAGAAGCAGATGTTGTGTTAAATGTAACTTTTCCCTTTTAGTACAAGGTTTTCTGTGTGCCATCACATGGGTCTAGCAAATAACTCTTCTGTTCAAGCACTTGATTAATATGATGGTCATGCCCACTTATCCCCCTGCTTGAATGTATGCACTGTCATTATAAAAGAAAATATAAATGGCACTGATCATAGCTGAAAACGTGGCTCCTCCTGGTGTCTCTCTGAATGGCAGTTGTAGAATGCTGTCTTTAGGGAAAGCTTGCTGATTCTTGACTCATAAAGCTATTTTTCTTTGTTAGAGATAAGAAGAACTCAAAGTGGAAATGGAACTAGTGCCAGAAAATGCCAAGGGAGTTTCTTGGTTCAGCTCTTGGGAAGCTGACAGTTAAATATACTCTTGTCCTTTTCACTAAGTGTTATTATTACCTCTCTGTGTTCTGCTGATTTCTGGAGTTACCGGTGTGCTGCTGGGGTTGAAGCCGAGTACTATTAGAAATTCATATTCCAAAATATGATTTAATTTATTCATCAGAACAGATATTTCTTACTTGTTCTGCCAAAAATGTTGAGGTTTCATGCAAAGCTCTGTTGCTTTGATCATATAAAAGATAAATAAAGAGGATATCAGTTAGCTTTGGTTTTAGATAATAAGACTTTAAAGTTGATTTTTCTTTTTCGAGTGATAGCATTCACTTTTTGTCATTAAAAATGGGGCTTTGATATGGCAAAAGCAGTTTTATTGATTTGAGATACCTCACTATTTTAATTGTCCTGTTAAGATTCCATCAGCTGGGGAGTTTTCCTAGATCTAGGAATGCAGGTAAGAAACAAAAGAAGAACTATAACAGTTTTATTAGGGATAACAAGCCTCAAACTTACTTGACTAAGACCTGTGATGAATAAAATTTCCCCAGAAGAAGAGTTTTTCACTGTTAATAAACATTAAACCTAATTTTTAGTTTGTTTGTGATCTGTGTGACCAGCCCTTCTTTGTAACCTGATTTTTCCTGCTGTGAGTTCTCCATTCTGAAACTGAAGGATTGTGTCTAATTTATTTCACGGGGATGTTTTATGTTTGCAAGAGATGAACAGATGTTTAGAAAACAAAGCTACTAGTCACTAGTTTTGTTACAGCTACCCTAGTAATCAATTGTATGAATTTTACAGCATAGCAGTATTGGAATGAATGTTTCAGAGGCATTTCAATCAAAACTGGTGCCATTCTGAGCTTGAAACATAGGCTTGGATTTATTTTTCTAGCAGTGCAATCCTCAAAGATTATACTTCATGCACCATTTTCAGGCATGTCAACATCCCTTACAAAATACAAAGATGAGCGTTATTTCATGGAGGTGGCACAAAGTAATACAATAAAATGGATTTATTTCATCTTAATTTATTTAAAATGTGCATAGACTGAACTGAAGTAAAATCTGTGAGATGAAATATCTTGTTCACATGAATATATTGGAGAAAAAAAAGTCAACACTGTTCTAACTTTGAAAAGAGGAACGTGTGACCTGTTCTTACAGGGATGGTTGGATGTTGTTCTACTGATGCATTTCACGGTGTTTGCATATAGATTTAATTTTCCCGTGTCCAAAAGGATGTATCCACTGTAGTCTGAGCTGTCCTGTAAACCCTGCTTGGGAATACTGTTCGGTGGCTGATGTAAGTCAGGACTTTTCTTTCTTTCCTTGGCTGTGCTGCTGGTTTGAAGCAGCACCTGGTGAGATAAGACAATACCTCTGCTGATTGTGATTAAAGACAAAACTTAGTCCTTAATATGACTAGTTGTAAACCCAGTTCTGAGTATAGAGCTGTCCTGGCTCAGTGGAACCAGGTACACCTACGCTAAGATTAATCTTTGCTTAGAAATTGGACTGTCTGACGGCATAGCAAGGCTTAAGTAGATAAAAAGTATACATTTAATCTGACTTCCTTGTTCTGGGTAGTAACTTCTTACCAAGTGTGGGCTGTGTTCCTTAGGGTGTACCTGACTGCAATCTAAGCTGAAATTTCTCTAGAGCTGGTTCTCTGCATTCACTTTGATATCCACTTAGTTTGTACTTTAGCAAATAGATCATCCCTCCATCTTCCCACCTGCAACTTTTCCATCATTCCCTTCTACTTCCTATTTCAGCATATAAGCGAATTAAAAGCTAGGCTGTTCAAATGATTTGCTTTGTAGCCAAATAGTCTATTGAAATAGTATTGAATTTGGGTAAGCTGGCTCTAGAAATTAAATATACAGTGCATGACAGTGTTAAACTTGACTTTTCAAATTCTATCATCTCTATTTGAAGCCTATAGTTCCTAATTATACTGATTTTTTTTTTTTTAAACTGTCATGATGCTAAATATAAAAAACCCTCAGCCCCCCCCAAATGTGAATGCACTGAAAGAATTTAGCTAGGAAGTATGCCACGGTTCTATCCCAAGGTTTATGATTAATATTTTGTATTAAAAATATGATTTAATCACTGCTTTTCCTAAATGAGAGTAGCAGGGATGTATTTCAGGTAGTAGCTTTGGTTTTGTGTTTGTCAGAGTTGCAGTGAAAAGCTTCAGTGCCCACAGAAGCAAATATAGGCTATTTTACTTCTACCACAGGTAAGTGTAGAGTTTGGCTTTGCTGCTGTCAGCCAGGAGCTCTTAGTGAGGAATGTCATCAGCCTCCAGAGGCTTGTATGGATCTGAAGTCACTTGAATTGAGCTTGACTGCATTAAAGGGGCATTACAAGACACAAGCTTTAGATGACTGGTTTATCTGCTTGCAGTGATACAGCAGTCAAGTGTCCTTTGCTGTTTGTTACTTAAAGGCTACAAGGGGTCAGCTTGTGTCAGCTGATGTGTCAGAGTGGGAATGATACCAAAATAAGCATAGGATTAACAGGAGAAAAAAAAAACCAGGCAGAATTACCAGAGTTGTAGCAAACATTGCCAGAATGCCACGTTCTGGAGTAAGAGCATCCCAACACTGAGAAAGTTATGGCTCTTGTTATGTCAGCTGCCTCACACCATCTCTGTAGATCCCGTGTCAGGGTCACAGCTGAGCACCAGGGGTAAGTGCAAAACATCATGGCTAAGCCCTGGGGGAAAAGCAGCAGCTTCAGGAGCCTCTGACATGGAACAGAGAGGTTTTTGCTCTCATGTGTCTAATGTGAGCAGAGGGTTAGAAACTGCATCAGTGCAGGCGACCAGTGTACGAGAGGTGCTGCAAACAAAAACAGTATGGAAGTTGAGGAAACACTTTGGATTGAATTGAGAGTAAATTCATCAAACCTCTCTAGCCTGAGGACGACTGCCAGACAAGGCATGTGTTTAAGTATGCATTATCACCCCAAAAATGACTTCTAAAGTTACCTTTGCAAATGCTGCATTTAGTGTCCTAAATAATGATGAGTGACACCAAGATGTGATTACTTCATTTCATTTGAAGTAAATACACATTGTTCAGGAAGGTTTTTAATGGTTTAACTGGAAGTCGGGATTGAATATCTGCAATGGAGAAATATATTCAGTAACTTGTTCTGAACCTAGTTTCATGGCTTTTGAATGTAGATTTTCTTTTGGTGGTTCTGTAGCCTTGTGCATCTGGTAAAGTAGTGATGGAGAAACAGGAAGGACGTGGAAAAACTATAAAGTAATTAGGAAAATGCTGCCTCTTGAGTCCTGTCTTCTCTAGAATGGAGTGAGCTTCAGAGGGCCAAGTGGGTTTTGCTCTTGAGTTCCATTGGATCAGTCATGTATATAAAAATCAGTTCTGACCCGAGGGAGAGTGGTCCTTGGTGAGTGGTAAAGTGGCAAAATTACGTTGTGACAGACTTTGAACAGGAGCTCGGCATGGCCTTGTTCGTGAGGAGTTACATAGTTCCAGCTGGGATGTGACACATGGATTATTACTTGAGCAGAAAGGAATTTTGATTATCCTGAATGTACAAGGTTGTTCAGCTGAGAGGAATGGGCACTAGAAAGATGCTTGCAATGCTTTGTAAGTTTTCTGTGCCCTGCCTAGGCATGGTAAGAGACACTTCAGTGCCCAAGTCAGATATCTTGTGTAGCACAAAGGACATTTGGATTGCTATTGCTAAAATTGAATTAGATTTTTAGATTAGATTGGGTTTTATATGTTTAAGATATTCTCTGGCCTGGGCTTAGGGTGTTCTGTGGGGTTGGGTGGTTGGGATTAGCCCCATCATGGCATGGCTGCTCCAATAAGTGCTTTGAGAATGGTTTGTCTGTGCTAAAAGTACATTTGGGGGTGGCTTCTCACATTAGGGGGATAAGTTGAAATCAAAACTACAAGTTCCTTTCAGATTGTGGAGGAGGAATGTGAAATGCTCAGGAAGTTTAAAGACAGTGATACACATGACTTGAGCTTTCCTTGCTCTTGTGGAGGGTACTGAGGTGAGGTTACAGTGATCTTAACTGGTAAAACCCCAGAAAAGATGTGTTTTATTATGCACATGCTGACATGGAAGCAGGGAGACATGAGGAAATGCTAGGAAATGTAGTATAGGACCACACAGGATTTCTCATAAGGTTCCTTTGATCTCAGTGATTCCTCCAGAGGAATATATACTTTTGGTCAAATAGCCTGCTAGTTCTGGAAAGATGCAAATGCCTCTTGCTGCTTGGTCTATTAATTTGCTGCATGAGAGCAAATGAGTAGATTATTCTGTCCTTTATGCATGAATTAACCTGTGAGGAGATAGTATAGATGATTGGTTTTAACCTGTTCATGTCTGAAAGCCATTCAGACCAAGTCCTAGATTTTCTGTTGTCTTCTTTCATATTTTTATGCCCTAAAGCCTCAGTGATGTTCAAAAAAGATATTTTTATATTATTTTTTTTATTCTGAGTCTTTAATTTGAAATTTTAATATATACGTAGCTAATAATGTAGTAACGAAATTTAAAAAGCAGTTCAAGTTGTATTTTATGAAAAATCAACAAAATGTACTATATAGAAACTTTTGTAGGTGTCAAATTGTTATTCCTTAAAAATAAATGAAATGATACATATTATTTAGCATGTAAAATGGGAAAAGTTTAAAAGGACATAAGTTTATATTTTAACTGAATATGCAAAAAATCATGTACCTCAATAAAAAAAACATATACTTTCAATAACAGATTAATCATTTTCTCACAGTGTGTCTTCCTTGAGTGGATATTTTTGCATTAGCTTCAATTTTGTGTTTAGTTCACTTGATCTTAAAAGAAACTTTAAATAATCAAAAATGTCATATCTCTTTGAGCAGGTTCTTGAGTTTTTTTTTCTCTTAACACCAGGAGTAGATGATGTCACTGTACTGGTTGAAGGATACAGTGCAGAAGCCAAGTAAACCCTTAGGTTTGCTTCCATTTTAATGTGGAGTGGAATACAAAAGTCATAGCTGGTTAGGAACAGCATCAGGGTTTGTGTTTTTCTGTTGTCACTGAACTACAGGGACACTGGTTTAATGTGATGTGTAGAGCTGCAAAGAGGTGTTGGTTACCTAACACACAAATTCTTCCCTGTGTCTTGTGCACCCCATTTGGTGGTAGAAACTACGGAAAAAATAGCTAATTTCCCAAGAGAAGATGTACTATACATGGTCAGTGACAAAAATATTAAATAGGAAAACAGAATAACGTGGAATCCACAGGCTATTTTGCTACCAATTTTGTGTCACAGCCTTGACTGAACTTGGCATTATGTTTTGTATAACACAATATCCAAAGGAATGTAATTAGAAATTCCTCTTCCCTAGAAACTTAAATATCTATTAGAGAAAAATGTGACGTGTAGCTCAAATAAATGTATGATTTTTATTGCTATCAATTAGTTTACATAAACACTTCCCTTTGCCTTAGCCTCAGGAGAGCCTCATTTCTTTTCAGGCCTGTTCAAATGTCAGTTATGTTGATAGGGGACAGAATTCCAGTGTTTACCATCTCATGGAAGCAAAAGCTACATTTGTGTTTTCATGAGGATACAGATACATATGGGTGTAAAAGCATCACACATGGAATGATGTTGATACCATTTTAAAAGTCACACTGAAACTCTTGGAAATCTGGACTAAGATTCCTTTCTTCAGTTCTTTTATATGCAAGACTCGTAATTGTGATGGTAAAGTGCTCTGAAACTGATTTTTGGGTTAATTTTATAGATTTGTCTCTCACTTCTATTTTGCTTAAAATATTGCTGACATCTCTGGTTTGCCTCTCCCTCTTACAGAAGGTCAGCATCTCTTTGAACAATGATTAAATGTTATCAGTGTCGTGAAGGGAGAGTGGGTGGGGTTTGTTTGGACTTGATTTGTCTATAAACTGTGATTCCTGCCAGCTGTAACATACAAGCTTTGGGGCTTCTCTACTCTGTCAACTTGCCAGTCTGCAGACTCGAAGGTTTTGTGCAGCAGAGTTCATCCTTCATTGGTGTTCACAAAGCATTTATCACGCAGAGAGTGCTGCTATAATTAAATTACAGAAAAACGGTGAAACACAAAGTAGAAGTTTTAATCAAAGGTGCATTTTGCCTACTAATAAGACTGTTCAATCTCCTAATAATGCCTTATCTCCAGCTGGCTTCCCTGTGTTTCTCTAGCTGCTTCCAAGACCTTATCCAATATTCACTGCTGATTTGTTCCCTGCTCCTAAGGATCGAGAGAGCACCTGATGCCCTTTTACTCCCACTCCCTCATCATCTTTGAGCATGACATGATTCTGTTTCTGTGTCTTTAGCCTGTGATCTCAGGAAAAGTGAGAAAGAACAAACAAGAAACCTCCTTAAAAGAGCTGGAATCTGTGTGAATATTACAGACATCATGAAGTAGTTAACAATTATGTTGCTAAAGTGAATGCTGTGTATTGGATATTTTTTTGTTTATTTAATTTTAACATTGGCATGTAAGGTTTTTTTGTCTTTTCATTATCCTTATTTTGTCTTCCTGTTGTACAGAATAACCATTAATTTTTAGTTGTTTTACTTAAAGTTATAATCTTAATTTAGCAGATCCAGTTCCCCATGTCACGAGTAAGCCTCAAAACTAGTTTCTGTTTTGGTACATGTTAAGAAAAATTTGAAGTCTGGACTTCTCAGCAACTGAGTTCAGGGTAACTGATTTTTAAAGTGTGATTATGAAAATGAGTAAGTTATGGTTTTGCTGTTTGTTTTTTTTTACCTTTTTTAAAATTATCATATATTTTTGACATCTGCCAATACTGAGAGTTTCATTGTATATGGATGGGTTGGCAGTTTACCAGCTAATTACAGTCTTGCTTTTGCTGTTTTGCTTTCTATGTTCGATACTGAGTTTTATGAGGAATCAGCTGCTATAAATCCCTGTTAAGGTTCGTCAGATGACTCCTAGCACTTTTATGTTGGTATTTATTTCGACTATTTAGCTTCCCTTTGAGAGTAGTGATGATGTCCGTTCTGGAGTGTTCTTTCCTTAGCTTCCTTGAGTGTGTGCCTGTTAAATGTAGCAGAAATGAAACCATCAGTGTTTTACAGTTCTTGTGTTATGCCTTCCCCGCCAGTTTCTTTTCTACTTGCAAAGCCTTGGACACATGATTGAGTTGGGATAGTCTGTGCATTTTTTTCAGCTGAGGTTCAGTGTTGGCCCCCTAAAGATTCTGTGTGTGTAGTAAGGCTACCTTTGAATGTGCTGATTTCTGGAGAAAGGCATATTCTTGGAATTATGAGTGTTTATTAGACCATTTTCCTCAGTGAGTTGCCCCACCATCCATTGGCAGGAATCTCAACTTGATGTGCATCATCTTTGCATTGTTATGTGCAGTGTGCTAATTCTTAACCCTTCAGCATCAGACAAACAGTATCTTATCTAAACTCTTTATCAGAACAAATATACATAAACAAATTGTACCTGTTTTAAAGCTTAGCTTCTCTCTATACCTTTTACATTACCCTAGGCTATTTATATGTTACCAGTTCATACTCCACACTTACCTAGTTTTTGTAGGATTCCTTCCAAGACTACAGGATAATGGAACAACCTGTAATGGTGAGTGACTTTCTCTAGCAGTAATTTCTTCCCCTGGGCATTGAAATCCATTTTCTTCATCCTGGCATGTGAAGAGTCAAAATATGGCTCCTGCCCTGACTGTCCCACAGGCATTTGGTGGGATCAGAAACAAATCATGTGAGTGCTGCAGCTTTTAGGGCATTCACCATGGCAGCATCAGGAAGAGGAGAATGTTTTTAGGCAGTTTCCCTCTGTTATGATATAATTTCGTTCAGAAACACCATTTACTGTGGGTTACATTCTGAAAGATTTTGTTTGATGGTGGGGGGTAATACAGGTAAAATGAATCCCTGTACCTGTGAAGGTCAGAGGCAGCCTGTGCCACGTGAAAGAATACACCAAGCAGGATCTCTCTGCCCACAGTTTGGTGAGGGTGAGTCCTGTATTGTTTTGGGCTCAGAGCTAGAAAATTCTACCCTCTGTCAATTTATATATACGTATATATGTATTTATAGGTTTATGGTTAACCCTGGGCTGTGTACACTGTCTTTGCTTGGATACCTGCAGTCCTTTTATGATATTACATTCAGTATATTTGAAGTTCTTGAGTAAGTGCCTACTGTAAGAAAGCCTGCACTGCTATCAGCATGTAGCCTGACAATGGCAAAGCTCCTTAAGGGTATATGGTACCATCTGTTCAGAACAGCAGTTCAGTATGTGGTGGTCTGATGCATGTATGGGTGAAAAGAGGTATAAGCTGTTATGCCCAGAAATTTGTTTCTGGCTATAGCTAATTAGTGTTCAGTATCTTTGATTATACAATGTGAAGAAAATGAAACATCAATAAAATAGATACGCTTGTAGTTGCAAAAAACTTCTGAGGATTTACTGAACCAGATAAAATATTATAAGGTAACAGGCCAGTGTGTTTGGCTGGGGAGAGTTTAGTTTTGTTTGCCTTCTGCACCTACAGTAGGTAAAGAAAGGGAACAGCAAATAAAAATTGATACTTTAGAAGATGCCAAGTGAGGGAATTCTTCCTTCATTTGGTGTGTTGCTTCTTGGAGGTGGGAAACCCCAGTTCTCCAAAGACCTTTAACATGGCCATGGACACAGCCAGCATCAGCATTAGTGTATGTACATGAGCAGTATTATCCCTCAAATCTGCCCTCTGCTTCACTCAATAACTCAGTAAAACCAAACTGAATGGAGCTCGTGTCTGAGAAATTACTTCTTGGGTAGATAGGCCAACTTTTAAGTAACAGAGCACAGTTCTCTTTAAATTATGTGCATAATAGTTAGAAAAATGAATATATAATAAGCTGTGAGCATTCCCTTTAATTCTAAGCAGCAAATCCGGAAATATTTCAAAGGGAATAGTTGGCCTATTCAGCACAAATAAACACATATTGGTGAAATGTGTGGTTCCATTTAATCTCAGTATTGATCAGAAGACAATTGATCAGCCAATATACTGAAAACATTCAGAAGAAAAACAGTGGGGAAAACACAAACTGTACTCTTCTGGCATAAATTAGCAAAAACTACCAGATGTGATGTATATATATTTCTATAATAAAGATATACTAGTGGAAGGAATGAATTATTTTAGCAGGCAAAACTCCTGTTAACAGGCAGTTAGTGGAAAAGAAGGAAAATAGAAGTGAGCAGGCAAACTAAATGGGTGAATAACCTGTGTATAAGGTTTCATGATAAACGAATCTAAACAGCAGTCATTAAGTATAATTTTAACAAGATCTCAAGAACAACAGTATAAGCAATTGAAGAGGCAACAACCCATGGTGGGACTGTAGCATGTTCTTTCCTTCAGTGATCGTGATAGCAAACTAATTGTAATTGTCAGTAACAACGTCCTGGGGTGAGCAGAAGAGTTTCATCGTCATCTTTACATGAATGTTTTGTGAAGGGGGAACTATAGACAACTCTACAAAGCAAAGGGGAAGAAAGGAAGGAAGGAGGGGGAAAATTGCTGAAATAGGTGGCACAAGAACTTCAAATTATTTCAGATAAATGAAATAATACTTATAACTTTGTGTCTCGTAGTCAAAAGGCACAGAAATAATATCAAAACCAATATATCTGCTTCCTTTTGGTAGTTCAGAAAACTTAAAATTAAACCTTCCACACTTCAATATGTGGCTTTATTCAACTGCTACATAGGTACGAATGACTTGGCTCTGAGAAAGGAGGCTTGGCATTTTTATCTGGGAGTTACAGCTCATACTCTTCCTCCCTACACCTCAGTATTATTGTGCACCCTCTTTGCTTCTTATTCATATTCACCTGCCCTCTAATTAGCATCCCATAAAGTCACACATGGGAAATTCTAACCTTTGACCTTGTGGTGGCAGTAGTATGGCTTTTTTTTTCACATAGGTGGGCAATAACTAACTATTGTAAAAATAATTGGTTTTTGGTTCAAAACTTCCTTGGAATCTCACAAGACTAGCATTTCTTTGAAACATTGCATGTGAAAAAGTTGTGACGCAGACAGTGCTGTGGGAAGTTGCTTCCAAAAGGATTTCTTGCCTGAAGCAGAGGGGAAAACAATATATGCAAAAATCCCACTGGAACCTCTTATCTTAGAAAATACATACGTTTAGCTTTTGTTTAGCTTTTTAGATTTACAGTTACTTTCCCTGAAAGTAACATTTTCAAAATGTAGTAACCTATACAGAAATGATCTCACAAGTTGCTTGTTTTCTGCAAAAACATGCTGTCTCTGTTTAAATGACAGTAACCAGTAATTGTATATCTGTAAACACTATCAACAGAGAACTTAAATAGTATCTTTGGAGTAGGCTAAAATTAGTTTTCATTACAACCTATTTGTAAATCATTTGAGCCAAATATCTCAAGCTGAAAATGTAAATGTGTTTTTGTTTTTGCTGTAGAGATGAGGTCAGCAGAAGTCTGCAACAAATATGATTACTTGGGTGGAGGTGACATGATTTACTTAAATCAGGCAATTTCCCCATTAAGGCATTGAAGCCTCAACTCATAAAGAGACTGCTTAGCAGATGAACTATAATGTCTTCTAGCATTTGTTATATATTAGGTGATTTGAAAGAAAAGAACAATTATAAGAATGGATGTATTTCTGTGTTGAGTGGGAAAAATCCAGTTTTTACAGCAGGGGGTGGCTAATTTTCAGCAGATAAAATAGGGCTGCTTCATAAAAGCTTCTTTATAAATTTTGTACAATTAAATATGTATATATATTTAGATTTATATTGGCAGGGTAGGGCAGTGCAAGGATGAATCGTGAGTGGTTAGTTCCTTACATTTTTTTCCCTACTTTCAATGCAGAAACTGTTTTCTCCCTCCCTTTCCTGCACACCCAGTAGGAACAGCACAGAAACTGTAAACCACAGTACAGGTAGGGTTTGGGTTTGCTGTTCCTTTTTTTTTTTCCTTAAAATCAGCAAGGATTATTAAATTGACAAAATTTTAAACTGCTGCTGTAGCTTCTTTCCAGTATAAGCAGCTGAGCCAGAGGCCACACCATAAAACTTGATTGATTAGCAAAGACTTGTAGTTACAGTAACAAATGTCATATTTTCTATATGTTCCATGGACTGAAAATGACTGAAACAAGGAGGTTCAGAGTTGAATCTTGAAGTCTGTCTGAGCCCATGTGTTTGCCTTTGAAGAGTTTACACAGAGGTGCTTTTTCTGGGCTGTGTTGCTGTTGTGGTTGAAGCATCACCTTGTTCCTAAGCATTTATATTTGCAGTTGGATCCCAAGTGCTGCAGGTTCCAGCCCAGACCTCTGGTCTGATCTAGTTCTGCTGAGGGAGATGAGATTTGTAGACGGGCAAATTTTCTAATTAGGCCAACTAATGGTTTATTTTAGAGTATGTTTTTTGATCATTCCCATGTTTTCCACCTTTTACAGTAAATCTGCTCCTCTCTTTGTTTAAAGGTACATTTACTCAAACCAAAAACTGGGACAGTGGATCGTGACTTCAGTCAAAGCTCATAAAAAATTCCAGATGGTAGATGCTTGTGGTCTGCACCACTATTTAAGAAATTGCTATGCATTTTCTTCAGGTGAAGCACAAAACCACCTCTGTGTATTTATTTCTGGGCACTGTGTTTTTGAAAGAAGACTGAGGTTGAAAATTCTCTCTGAGATTAGAAGTTCTGATCTCCCGAGCTTCTCTAAGAGCTGAATATTATGCTCAAGGCTAAGAAATAGTAAGAAAAAAACTGATTTTAACATAATTAAGAGCTCATTTCGGGGCTTCTTTTGGACATTATTTTGCAATAGAGAGAGTTGTAAAAAGATTAAAATCACAAATTGATAAAAGTTCATTTTGTTTTTTGTGTCACCGAAGTATCTCCTTCAAAGGGACCATGAAAATACACATTAGTTGCACATAAGTGGATCTTGATCTTGGTCTGTGCTGCTGTGATTAGGGCTTGGTGTAACTCCACTGTGCATTTTCAGGGGGACAAGGAGTGGGTTGCTGCAGCAGACACACGTGAGAAGAGGCTGCAGGTTTAGATTGTCTGCAATGAGGCAACAGTGCATCACTTCAAAATTCAGCATGTAACCCAAATGTGAGAGCAACTCTTCCAAAACATGGCTGTGAGCAGCCCCTCCAAAAAGAGTAGAGTTGACCTTATTCTGATATCTCTCTCATACCACTTTTACAAAGCTATAACACATTTTAGTTTGCTTTTTGAAACTAGTTAAAGGAAGCTGGTAATTTTACAATCCCTAGTTTTAAGCACTTTTTTGAACTTGGGTTTAAGGGAAAATACCTGGTGAATTCTGACAGTGAATGTCTCTTGGTATTAAAGCACTACGTATTGTAAGACCTCAGAATTCAAAATAATTCAAAGCAACCTTTTAAATTAAATTGGCACTAATTAAAAAATTTAAATATTTGACTACCCCTGGAAGTGACAGTATATAGAAACAGTCTAGAACAACTTTTTTTTTTTTTTTAATGTCAGTGGTAAAACCATAAAGGCAGAGAAGGAATAAAGACACTGAAAGCACTGATTAATCCCCCTGTGTTGCAGAGCCACTTCATACTGTTGTAATGCGGACCCTTTCCTCTGATATTACTCAAGAAATACAAACAAGAAGCATTTATTATCTCCCAAGTAGTGCATGCTATGGAGTGCTGAATAAGGAAGTGAGGTATTGCAGCTGTTATCTTCTGAACTAACTGCTACTGCGTGTTCCATGACCAGCCCTGGCAGGGTTTTTGTTCCCATGAATGAATAGGCCATAAATCTGTCGCAGCTGACACAAGCAGCACTGCTGGAGAGTGTAAAGGGAAAATTTGCAGAGGAATCTTGTGGTCTTTGCTTGCCTGGAAAATGAGTTCAATAAAATGGAGGTGATCAGTGCTTATTTATAGGCCAAGCTGATACATCCAGCATTGGCTGTCAGAGTTTAACTTAGTGTTTCCTCATTTATGCTCACTCTGTAAAGCAAAACATGGCACAGTAAAAAGCTTATATAATGCTGTTATACTGGGCTAGTCACTATTGTCGAAAATAGATAAAGCAAAATAAAGGGAGGAAAAGATAAAAGCACGGATAAAATGTACAGGAAGGAAATGGAAGAGGCTGGCTGATGCTAACACCCCGAGGAGGGATGTGGAGCTGCTCAGAATCGTTTTGCTTGAACCCTAGATTGGAGGTGCTTGGCAATTACTGCTGTGTTATAACAGCAGATACATCTTGAGAACTCTACTCTGGAAGGAAAACATGGGAATTTTATTCTAGTTGAGGGAAAAGATTGAGGAGTTATCTTTTTTTTTTTTATGTAGAGGTATGCTGGCACTGTATCTAATGTGTGTGTATTCTCTTTTATGTGGGGAGCTTGTATGTGGATTAGTGTTACAGGAGAAAAATGTTTAAATAACACAAATTCTAAATTGTGATTCACTGAAGAGAAATTTTTAAAATCCTTTTAAGTGGGTGTTAACAAAACAAAATACATTCAATTTCTGGTTTTGTTGCTTTTTGACATTTTGTGAACAAGCTGATGGTAGATCAATTAAGGCTTTTGAAAATAGATAATTGTAGCAGCAGTAAAAGTAAAGGAGGGAGAACAGTGAAATGCTAATTTTCTTCCTTAGAAAGGGTTTTGGAAAAAAAAAACCAACAAAAAAAAGTCTAGTACAAGCCTGTACATCACAACTATACCTGGACTTGGGCTGGCTGAGAAAGTTTCACCTGTAAATAATTAAATCTTTGATGACCAACTCACCTGATGTGAAGTAAGAGTGGCTCCAGGTAGCCAATTTGGGAAACTGGCTTTGCTGGAGTTGGGATAACTATGGGCTTGGAGCCAGTCAGGACAGTCTGAAGTACAAAGAATCTAAAAATTAAGGTCACTGGAAAACTGCAGAGAAAGCAATTTTTCCTCTGTCTCCTAATAATTTATCAATTGTTTTAAGCCTACTGCCTACAGCTATATTTCTTGCTGTGTTCAAAGTAAATCTACATGCTCATATTCCTTTCTTTGTGCCTTAGTGCACCCAAGATTTGTAAACTATACTATCTTGCCTTTGATAGGAGTGACCTCTGCCTGAAAGCAGGGAAGACATGGAATAACTCCTCTGAGTAAATGAACTTAATGCATGACATAATGATGCACTGGGGATATATGTTGTTGTTTTGAATAAGTACTTTAAAAATGAATAATATTACCAGACCCTGAGAAACCATTGTGTTAATCTTTGATCAGTTATATTTCTGCAGCCAAACTTTAGTTCTAAATGTAGTTGAAGGCCAGGTATGTCAGAACAGTAATATCATTTTCCTTCTATCGTGGAATTTCTGAGAAGCAGAAAAGCAGTGAAATTTGTAGTCTTTAATTTCTTTTTAATATCTTTCTTAGCTGTGTGCATTCAATTAAATAATCACTGGAAAAAAACCAGACTTGCAGTATGTTTCTTTAAACTCACAAATCCTGTTAGGTGTAAGTCTGAGTTGTAAAACTGAGATGTCTTGCCTTGCATCTCTTAGTGGAACCTGAAATATTTACTGATTTTTCTCTTTTCAAGTGCTCCAAAATTTGTTTCAGTATCTCAATTAGTGCAAACTTAACAGAAGGAAAAGCACAATTTTCTTCTGTTCTGAAATTGCTTATTATAGTAGTAATAGAATGTTTCGAAGAGGTTTTGGGCTATTTCAACACACAGAAAGGCTTTGAAGGGAATTTCAAATAAGAATGCCAAATTAAGTGATAACACTCATTACTGGACTGTTTCACATATCATCCAGACCTACTCCAGGGACAATGCTTGACTTATGTATAAAAATAATACTTGACCTTTAGTGACCTATTCCATTTCCAGTGTCTTGTATCCTGTGATTTAATGAATGAGCCTGTAAATTTTCTCGGTAAACATAAAAGTCCCAACAACCCAAAACACATTTGAGTGTGTTGTTACATCTTTGTAATTCCAAGAAAATCTGGAATGTACAAATGGCTTCTGAAAAGGTCCTTCTCTTGTATGTAACTGAAATAATAAAAATGCCTCCTTTCTGTAACAATAGCTAATGAACCATATAAACACTTTTCTACTGTACAGTTGAGGAATTGGTGCATGTGTTTTGTTAGCAGTGTTTCTGTTTCCCTTCTTGCTATTCAGCTTTCAAAACAGGTATGAAATGTTTACAATGTAGTAATTGGTTCATTAAAACAAGTGTTTTCCTTTCCATGAAGTTAATAGATCTTAGGTCTAAGTGTCTGTTCTTTCTGAAATAATCTGGATTATCCTTCCTTTTGTTGTACAGTTCTTGTTCTCTGTGATGGGGATATTTTCCCTGTGAAGAAAGCAGCATTATTTGTTGTCTGTGAAGAGTATGTACCCAGATTCTGCAGAGGGTCCAGTGGGAAGTTATAGAGAATTGGAGCACTCACTCATTGATTGAAAAACCACAGAAAACAGATTCCAAACTTTTGAAATACGTGATTCTTCTCCACTTGTGCTTTTTTTTTTCAGTGAGGTTTTGGAATAAGTTATCATAGTGGATGTCTATATACAGGAGATGAATTTGCAATTCCTTCAGTTCCAGGATGCCTGAGTTCAGAATGCACTTCTGGACATTTGCATTAGTAAAAATGGAATACAGTTACTTACCAAAACCAAACATAAAATTGTCTCAAACTGAGAATTATCTTTACTCACGAAAAAGTACCTGTACATTTTTCATTATTTTCTTAGAACATAGCTGTACTGTTTAAAGGTGCTACATTAAAAATATAAATTAAACTAGTTAGATTCAGAGTGTTGCAAGTGCAAAATCTGGAATAAAAAGAAGCAAGTCATCTGCTTGTGTTGAGTAAAGCATAAGAAGTGAGGAGGAAAGAAACACTTCTCTGGTGTAACACGAATTGTGTGGTGATTATTAGTCACATCAGAGTGGTACTCTTTAATTACCTACAGCTACAACTGCTTAAATACAATAAATCACAGGGGGAACATGGTAGGTGATAATGACAGACACCTGCCGATGGAGCCTGAGGTAATAAGTGTTGTACCACGTGCCAGCTGCCTTTCTTTCAGTGTGCATGTCTGGGTGAATGAAGGAGGAGTAAGGGAAGGCAGAGGAAAGACCCCTGACAACAGGCAGGTATAAAAGCTCGGGACAAATCTTACTGAGAAGTTTAGCCAGACTTTTTGGGTTTTATTTTTATTTTTTGACCGAGCGAAATAAAGGGAAGGGAGGCCAAAGGAGTAAAAAGGTATTTGTATTAAAATGTTAATATTTAAAACATATATTTTAGTTTTGGCACATACACAATTGCAAGGGTTTAAAGTAGTTTTGTAGTTACTGTGAGCTGTAGTAAAAGTAAGGGCATATATCAATAATGTATAATTTGAATATACGTGTGTGCAAGCAGGTCTGTAAGTGGTGAATCTAAATAGGAATGTTTGTGGGGAAAATGCAGGAGGGTACATTCAAGTGGTTGTATCACAGTGCCTGGTGTAAAATCCTGGTAATCCATGAGTGCAGCACTGTGTGACTACATTAACACTCCTCAATAAAGGATGGCAACTGGGCAGATTTGCATGCAAATTAAATTTTCAACAATATTTCTGCATGCAACTTCCATTACAGTTGGGCAACTTTACACAATTGAAACTGATGACTAAGAAAAAGCATTTACAATTTAGAAAATTACAACAGCAGTGCCTGTAATCACCCAGGTTCCCTGCTGAAGTGCCTCTAGGGGTTTGATTAGAAGGAAGAGAACCTTTAAGAGGCTGATGAGGAGGTATCAAGCACTGTGAATTGAAACAGGGCGAGAGAAGCTGTTACAGCCTGGACTTGAATTTGTTTCACTAAGACAAACCTGTGTAATACAGGCAACTTTTAATCAGTTGAGCAGGATTTGTCCAATCAAACCATAAAGAGCTGTTAATAGTGTGATATTTATATCAGAACCAAGGCCACGTTTAGTTAAATTGTATATGCAAGACATTATTAAATGCCCAGTGAAAATAAGGGTGGTTGGTGACATGAAGAATGCAAGGAACGGGATACAAGTTAGTAAACCAGGTCCTGAGAAGTATAGAGTGTTCACAACCCCCACAGACCTTTCAACGTGTCTCCACATAATTTCTGCATTTGTAAAATATTTGTTTTGTGTTTACATTATGCACATTTGGCTTTGTGTGAGTTCCTGTAAAGTGGAGATGAATAATGCTGAGTCAAAACTCAGAATATACTGCCCTCTCCTGACAGTTGGGTCAACCCAGGATTCTGCAAGTAAAATACTTCATTAATTTTTCTTAGTAGAAATTTTGGTGCTTGATCCCTCAGTCTTTTGGTTATATAACTTAAAAATGCTCTTCCACTGTCATAGTGTGTTTTCTTTTGTCTTTCATTATGAGAAAATTAACGAGGGTATTATTTGTTGACACTCGTAAGTTGATCATCTACTGTTCCAAAACAAATCCTTATAACATTTTAAAAATATTTCCCATATTGCTTGTTGCCAATTAACTTAGTTTTAGAATTGGCTCAGTACCAGATTGTTGAAGATCATTAAAATAATGACTGAAAGTGTTTCCAAAATGATAATGAAATAAGTGTCGGTCTTCTCCATAAACAGGTTAATTTTCTGGGGGCACACAATGATCAGTGGTAACTGAAAGTAGAATGAAGTGCATGAGGAGTTTCTAACGTTGGATTGGATTTTAAATGTTGCATGGCAGGGGTTTAGTTGGAAGTGTGTTGTCTGGTGTCGGACACACCGACCCCTTCGATTTTTGAAATATTAAGTTCTCCCTCACATTTGAGGTCAGGTTGCATTTTGTGAAATCCCAGTTGTAACAATTATTACTGGTTTTTGTCTGATATTATCTCCTGGTCTGTTCTTAGGCCATAACTGAAAAAGGCTGAGTTTAAAGCCTGTTATTTTCCCCCTTATTTGGGGAAGGTAGATCATGAGGAAATGAAAACCTTCTTGTCAATTATTTGCTAAAGCTCAGTGAAGCCTTCAACGGGATATGTCTGATACTCTCTTGAGAGTTAATAGCTCTATTATTTATGTGCTCTTTTTTCCCCTTTCTTTCTTTGCCCCTTCTCCCCTTGTTGTTTCTTCCATTTCTGCTGCTCTTTCTGCAGGCTAAGGAGTTGTCAAGCAGTAGAAATTTCCTTTTGCAGGTGATTGCATTCTTTGTGTCCTATATAAAAGACTATAGTACACTACCTAAAACACCCGTAAGGAAATATTTCTGTTTCATTGATTACATGTGAGACTTTATTTCTTAGAACTTCACAAGTAGAGGATACAGTGTCTCCAAAGCCTTCCTTTATTCAGGGGTTATGATCTGGTTTCTAGTAGTCCCAGGAAACACAGAAATAGTGGCTCTGGCTCCAGAAAAAGAAGCTTACTACAAAAACTGGTCAGTGTATCACCACACTGAGGATTAGTGTTACTGCGAGAGAATTATGAGGAAAAGTAAGTTTTCACAAGAATGTTGCGTTGTGAGGGTAAGATGTGCAGCATCTGTACAGGAGCTTGTGGTGGAGCTCTCACAGAACTAGATCAGCTTACACAGGCTCCATCCAATGTGCCTGTTCAATTCAGAGCTTCTGTAGGAGGTGTTTGCTTCGCCTCTTTTGTTGAATAGCAACCCGTAATCCTGTCTTACACTGTTTGTTTTGGGGTTTTTTTGATCACAGTTCTGTACTTTTTAAAATGTAAATTACCCACCACACTACACCCGCTCCCAGGTTGCTGCTGTTGGTACAATACAAGCACATGGATAAGTGCTCTGAGCTAGGAGTGTGTGCTTTTCCCAGCTAAGGGCTGTCGAGAGCACCTGCTCCCTCTTTCAGCTGTACTTTCAGATGGATGTTTGAATTCTGTTCCTAAGACTGAATGTATAATATCAGTGGTGTTTATATTTTCCTAAAACACACTGCCAAACCTACTTCAGAGGGTGCTTAGCCATACCCTGCCATCTCTGCCCTTACTCCAAGCTGTCAAACTAATATTGGACATACATATATATATTTATAGTGGTGCTGGGTAGTTTTACAAATGAGAGTTGTGCTCAGATGTTGTCATAATAATTAATACTAATCTAAAAGCATACACACTAAGTTGTAAATATATGTCCTATGATACTGGTGCTATTTTTGAAGCAATGATACTGGTGTTTTCCAGGATAGATGCTGTGTGTGGACACCAAGGGTGTGCATATATAATTTTTGTGTGCTGGTTTTGGGCGTATTTATGTTAATGGCAAATAAGACAGTATTATCTTTGTTTGGTACAGTGCTTTACAGCTCAGAAGTTTGTGAGGGTGTCTCTGTTTTCCTGTTAGTTTTGAGCTGGTGGAGAAGGTGCTGATCCAGAGTGTACAGCTGAGTTATTAGGAAGTGACTGGCGAGAGGTGACATAAAACCTATTCAGTCACAAATGAAAAGGTCTTTTTATTTAATTAGGTTATAAAGTTGCAGAAGAATCTATTATGTCTGTGCATCCAACTAACATCCCTTGCAACAGAGATAATGTTGATAGTAAGGAAAACATCTTCAAAGAAATTTTCTAAAATAATATTAAATTCTTAACAAAACAAAACCTATTTCAAATTGTTAGATAATGCTTCTTTTTTTAAGAGACCGTAATAAATGATGCTGGTAACTAATGTACCACTTCTCCTAGCAAATGTTGAGATGTTGGACTGTTGTCCAGTTAACATTAATAGAGTTAATTGTGAACTGCAGGCCATAATGTAATTTGCCATGACACGTTTTTCACATTTAATTATTTGTGCAAATTACACAAAGAGATATTGTAATATTGGTTATGCAGATTCAGTGCAAACAGCATATTGGTACAAATACTGCTTATGTGAAATTAAAAGTAAGATTTTTATTGCTCCTTCAGAGGAGAATTGATTGTCAGGTTTTATGAATCTTAAAATGTAGCTAAGAGGAAAACAAAAAATGCTGAAAAGCTGGAACACTGATCAATACAAGTGCTATATTTTAATCTGCCACAAATAATTTTATTTAATTGTCTTAAAGTTTTTTGATACAGAGAGATGGGAAAAGAAAGGTGTCTTATGCTTCTTTGTTTCATTCCATATGTAAACAAATCATTGTGAAATGAATAATATTTTAAATTAAATGGATAAAAAATAGCTTTAACTCCTGGTTAGTCCTTCTCAGGTCTTTTTAATAGATTAGTAGATAATAGGCAGGATAGAACCATGTGATATTTTAGCCATGTAACCATTGTACTGATAGTATTAATGAAACATGAAACTAAAGACTCACTAAGCACGAGTGATAGAACATAGAAGGTAAAGGAATTATTCCTGATGTTCAGCCTAAAACAAAAGAGAAGGTGTCTGTCTGTTCCTGACTTGCTACTGTGATGAATAAGCACAGCAGGGATTAAAGAAGTCTATCTTTTGCACCCTTCATATTTAAAGAGGGGAATACTTTACAAAGCTTTGAGTTGAGCGTCTTAGTTTTTACACCTTCTGTATCCCTTGTATTTCCCTTCTGTGATGCAACCTTCATGCACAGAGTTTGTGTTGAGAGCAGGTGAGATGGGGCTTCAAGACAAAAATAGGAGATTAAGCTGTAATTTGCCAT
Source organism: Pseudopipra pipra (assembly GCF_036250125.1). Lineage (NCBI taxonomy): Eukaryota > Metazoa > Chordata > Aves > Passeriformes > Pipridae > Pseudopipra > Pseudopipra pipra. The sequence goes on along the minus strand of NC_087562.1, from coordinate 16,023,442 downwards.
CATAGAAGAGAGAAATCACTTGCCAGGAGTGAATACAAGCTCCCTAAAACCATCAGCTCAGCTTAAATCCCATCCAAGGTTCTCTGTCAGTTTATGGTGGTAACTTTAATGGCCTTGAAGTAGCCTTCCTTCCCTGGTCATGGTTTCACATATGTCCCCTTTGTTAGCTGAGACCATTTCCTCCTCCCTCCCATGTAAGCAAGGTTTTGCAGTAATAGATGGTTCCTGCTGAGAGTTTGCCAGGCAACACAATTCTCTAGGGAGGCTTAAAATGTCCTCCTCTTAAAAAATGTCCAATTTAACGGCTGTATTTAGGTGTTTGGGGCCATACAGTGTTTGCAACAACTATGATGGCTCTATTATGATAATGGAAGAAAGCTACATTATGAAATAAATGCATTCTAGGTTTTCCTTGGCAACATAATGTAAGGATTGTTCTGCGTGTTGGTACTAAAGAATCAAAAACAGTTTAGTAAGTCGATGTGAACACTGTTTCTTGTCATGTGCTTAATGGATCTACTGTTGTATTTGTGTTCTTTCCAGCTCTGCTGCCTTACATCAATGAAAAATTATGTTTTTTCTTCAATGCCACAACACTAGTCATCTTTATATTCAACATATTCCCCTTCAAATCTTTCAGTGTAAGATGTCTACCATTTTACTGGGTTAGAGTAATTTTCCTGGTCATTTTCTTGGCAATAGAAGAGGATCATTTTTCTTGATTATTGATGTTGCATTTAATAAGTTGAGGCGAGTATAGTCACGTTGATGTGTGAACAAATACACTACTTCTTTCTTTTCTTTTTTGTATGTAGAGCTGGCTGGAAACATGGCAGCATGTATTTACTCTGGTTATGCTTCTGGTTAAAGCAGCAATAATTTTTTTGCCCTTATAATATTTCTACCCTCTCTAATCCTTCTTCTGTTTCCTGAAAGCTCTTGCTTATGATTGGCTGGGCAGATTTAGGAAACAGGGAAAATTTTTATGAAGAGCAGTTACAGTACATGAATAGTAGGCATTCTTCAGATTTAAAGAGGTCAAATTGATTTTTTTTTTTTTTGAGTATGTGACAGAATTTGTTCCTGGGGTGAGACTTTGAAGTAAAATTTCAAAGCATTGACTAGGGGTGCAGCTCTGCAGCTTCTTATTGACTTTGTTCAGAGATCAGGAGCTAAAACTGCATGCTGCACTTTGAAAATTTACCCCTAAGTATTGAGTTTTACCTCAGAATAATTTTTTTTCCAATAATTTAATAAACCCCTGAGAATGTGGTTTATAATGGAAATGCTGACATACTTAAACTTAATGCTAATCACTGAAAATTAGTAAGATCTTAAACAGAACTTGGGCAAAACCTGCAACTCATGAGTATCCTGTAGTTAATTAACAGGAAACATTTCAGAAATGCATGATCCTCAGAAAACACTGTGTTAGCAGGGGCCCTGTCAATAGTAATATCATATTTTGTTTTATTCCTCAGACTTGCTATTATCCTCCAGTCCATAAGAAAGCACATCTGAACACCTGGCTATTTCCCAAACATATATGTGCTTTGTGGAATTGAGCTTGTCAAACTTGGGAGCTCGTGGTGAAGAACGTTCATATACAAGAACAACATGATGGATTCTTTAATATAAAAATGTCAACAAGATCAGTGCTGTTACAGCCTTGTTTGAGTAGGACCTCAGGAAAGAACATCATCCAGTCTGCAAATTGTATTGACAATGTCCAGAGCCATGATTTTGAGTCTGGGCATGTTTGCTGTGTGACTTCCTCTTGCTTCTCTGTGCCTTCTCCATATTTCTCTCCCACATTTCTCCATGGTAAAGTATGTGCAATGATAACCTAATAGATCCCTTTGGAAAGAGAGTGGAGGGCAGTGAGGAGTATAGGAATCACTGGGTTTGGGGATGAGAGAGGAATTTGATTACACAGGGCAGAAGTTTGGGAAACTGGCCTAAATTTTTGGGCCCTGCAAAAGGACTGGATTTTTTTTTTTTCACATTATAATTGGTTTGTGTTGTTTAGGTGGTGGCTGTGTTTTGCTGTCCCAGCTAGGAAGGAGATTCACTTGATGTAATTGTTGGCTGTAAGTCTGGTCACAGCTTCTCTGCTCTCCATCACCTCTCCCCTGCTGTGCTGCTCGTACAGGAGCAAGCAAAGAGAAAATGGCAGTAACATCAATATCTGAAATTTTGTATTGTGGGTTGATCTAAATCAAAACATAGTACGTGAAATGCATCTCCTTAGAACAGCATTTTGAAGAGGAATTTGAAGGAGAATGGTGTGCTGGACCTGTGGATTTTTGCAGAGCTTATGGAAGACAGCACAGAAGCAAGCACGTGGATAAATTTGAAAAATCAGTAACTAAATGTGTATATTTTCCTTTAAAAAAACCTGTTCCCCAAGTACTAACGTTTAATATTTTTAGTCACAATGGAACTCACGGATGTCACAACCAATTTATACGATTTTCTGTAAAAAAACAAACAAAAACTGTGCATCTGGACTGACAAGCTGTATGCCAAGATTCAGCCAGATGCAATTCGAAATGTCCAAGACATTAAACATGCCCTGAAATGGAGCTTTTAATGAAAGTGCCATCTCAGTCTCAGCTACAGTGAATGCCAGTGTAACACACTGCAAGGAATTTATCGTGCTAGATCTCAACTGCAAGTAGGTTACACTAATCTAGGAGTAAATATACTGGAAGTCTGCAGAAGTTAATGACTGGGAGGTGATATTTCCCTCTCATATCCTATCCTGCCTGCATACTTTGTTTAGAGTAATGTATTTCTGATAACTACATACATTTTAGCAAACCTGAAGAAAAAAAAAAAAGAAAAAGTTGTGTGCTGTGTGTTTGGTATGCATTGTTTTGTTTCTTTCATTAATTCTTGCTGGCATTGTGGATGCTCAGATGAACAATAGAGTAGCCTGTAAAGATCAATACTAGATTGCTGATAGTGCCTATCTATTCAAAGAGTAGATTATTTGATAAATGGTTTGGTCCATACGTTTTGACATTTGTTAGCTGTATAGCCCAGACCAACTGGTAGAACTGTAGTTTCATCATAAAAAGCAGGAGCAACAAATAGAATATTTCCCTTTTCGTACAAAACCAATATATTGTAGTTTTAAAGCTGCAAGTAGTAGATTTCAAGAGACAAAACCCCCCAAATCTTAAAGCTGTTAAAAGTTGACATGGATTTTTTCTTAAGTTTTGTAATTATGGTCTATGAATACAATATATATAACTTATATTTTTATGGCTTTGAGGTTGACATGATTCAGGTCTCATAAAACTGTAATCCTTGCCATTTTATATCAGTGTCTCTGTATCATGGATCAAACAGGATCCTCTGAGAGAACTCACTTCTGTGTTCACCCCAAACTTGCCCTCTTTCAAAATCCTGGGAAATGTAATGAAAGATATGTAGAGACAAGAACATCAAGAGCAGGCTCAAAAGTCAATGAAACTTCAGGCAAACATCTGGAACTTTACAGGAGCTCAGATTTCAATTCCTAGTACTTAGGTCAAAATTCCTTACTTTATTTGTAAAATATATCCTTTCTTTTCTCTCAAATGCCATATAACATTTGCTTAAAGTGCAAAGTCCTGCACTTGATGTCCACTTAAGCAAAGGACATTTTGCCATCTAGGTAGTAGTCATCAAACTCTTTCTTTCAGCCTCAGAGGACCAAAGAAATCTGTTTGTGAAAGGCATATTGCAGCACACTCTGTAAACTGAAGTAAAAGAAACTGTTATAGTTACTGTTTTTATTTTAAGCTATCTATGAGAGGAATTTATGAATAAATTTTTAATCAAAACTATAATTTAAAAGAAAATTTTTAAAGTAAATTTTAAAGTAAACTCATAAGTAAGAAGCCTAACCAAATCCTCATTGCTGTATTAAGAAACTAACAAATATTATTTTAGAAGTGGTTTGCAGCCTTTATACAGGAAGACCTCATACAGGTGAAAGGTGATGTAATAGATATGGCAGGAAAAATACAGTGAAAAATTATACCTGACATGCTTCGGCTTTGAAATATATTTTAGAACCTTATAAGCAAGCAGGAAAACCATGTTTCTCTCCCTTTCTCCCCATTTTGTGACTCTGTTGACTTCATGTCATGAGGAAAAGGATGGTGTTTGGTTAAAGGTCCCTGCTTTTTAAAGGTTCCTTGGGGGTGCAGTTAAGGCATTGCTTGCTGTGTGTTGAAGGGTACATGAAACTTGGTCCTCTACCCCTTGCCATGTGTGACAGGTTTTCCCTTGCCAGGAGTTCCTTAGGCTGTTGTGAGTGTTGCTGTCCCTGTTGGAATTTGGAAGGACTTCTCCCCTCTGTCAACAACAGCAGGTTGGTCCCCATGGGGCAAGGGAAGAGTGGAGTGTCCACATATGATTGAGCAGCTCGTGGATACTTGGATGTGTGTCTGGATCTCTGTTGGGCTAAAATGAGGTGGTGATAAGCAAGAAAGTTGTCCTGAGAAGGGTAAAGGAAGAGTTAGGGACTGACTGTTTTCCTCCATAAAATGTAGAACACGAAGGGAAAGTCTGAACTTGAAAAGATATTTCTGGGTAGTTCTAAGGATGGCCTTAACATAGTTAAATACTATCCTGTGTATCTTGTCCTCTTTCTACTTGTTTTGAACAACCAGAGGTAACTTCATGTAGAATGGTGGAAAGTGGGTGTCTCAGCAGGGGGCTGGATTGCTCCCTGAAAGGTGCCTACTGTATTCTTTGCTCTTTAAAGAATGGTGTCATAGTCTTATGCACTCTGCTATCAGAGGATAATGTTTGTGGTTTGTTTTTTTCAAGACTTGTGGGGAAAAAAATGTTAAATGTCATTATTTCTCCTATAAGTAATTGACAGTAAGTAGACATAAGATTCCTGAGCCACTGCTCTCAGAATAATCTTAAAATAGCCTCTTTCTTGTTTTCCTGGTCTATATATGAAACAGGTGTATTAACATATTAATGATCAGATGTTATATTTAGCTCTGCATTTTAAGAATCTTTAGCAAGGAGGAAAAGGATGATTTGACAGGCTTAATTCAACACTGGGCAACAAATAAAGCTTATAATGAAATTAACATAAATCATTAGCATTAATCATTCAGCATTATTGATAGCCATATAAAGAAATGTATCACAGCCCTGGAAGTAAAGAAGAGAAAAGCAATGTTTCTTGCCAGCTGTCCTGATGAGCTATGAGCCCATATGGTAGTGGTACTGGCTTTCCTTTCTAATTTTCCTCCTCTGCTTGAGCTGTCAGAAGCCCCTTTCTCTCCTTTTCTTTTTCCACAGACTGTAGAGATAGCTCCTATCTCATTTTTTTTTGAAAATGCCAGCTTTTTAGAACAGGTCAGACTCCATCAACATCTATGGCTGTCACTAGCCACGTGACCAATATGAGCAAACTAGCTCGGTGACAATTAACATGCAGTCTACATTCATCCTTTTCAATTTGGTAACCTTCACTTCTGCTTACACTTTCATCATCTCCAACACCTAGTAAGAGTTTTCTTCATTGGGAAACAAAATATTCCTGAGTGGCATTTGGAAATCCTGTATTGGGAAACCTGTGTATTTGAAATTTGATATGAAAAAAATGAATAAATGCAGGTGTGGTTCTTAGTGTTCAGTCAATATTCCCTGGATAGCTTTTTTTCTACTTGTGTGCCACCCCCTATTTACACCATCCAAGCCTGTGTTCTCTCCCTCCCCCCCCTCCCCCCCAAAAAAAAAAAAAAGGAAAAAGGTGAAAGAATTGAGGTTAAAATAATAAATGCTGCTCTTACTGCTTTTGCTTGAAGCTTTTGTGAACCTGAAGTCACTTAGTCATCCTCATTTGCCTAAAGTAAGCTCAATGAAATGCTGGGTAAACAGGGGTTCTGGGATTATGGAGCAGGACTGACAATATATCCCTAGAGCTGTTATGTCATAGGCACTGCAAACTTTCTTCATAGTTTTGGCATCTTTTCAAGAGTTAGACAAATCTTCATGATCAGCAGTGCTCAGGCTCAGTGCTGTGAGAACATGAGCAAAGTAGGTTCACTGGGGAGGTATCACAGTTAGAATCTTTGGATGGCAGTGATGAAAATTGCCTTCTTTTCCATTGTCTTGTATCTTTACCTGCTCCTTTTCATTTCTTTATATTGTATAAGTGATTGAAATAATTCTCCACTTTCCTAGTTAGAAGGAAGTGTAAAATGGCTTCAAGTTAAGAAAACCATGCATTCTCAGGCAGTTTTTACATTTCTTTACTTTTTTTTTTTACAGTTGCTTCTTTGTGTTTACCTTTACAATGTCTAAATGCATGGAAAGTAAGGCCTTTTCCTTCTTAATTTAAGATCACACAATATATAAGGCATTGTCAGAACATTGCACAATAGTGCAGTACTGTCAGCTCTCCTTAAAATGCCTTTCTTTTTAGGTGTCTTGGCTGAAAGGATCTGGTATACTTAAATGCAGGCTACTAAATTTAAGTTACTGGACTTTCTGGTGAATAATTAAATATCCTTTTTCAAGGAAGGAGATTCTGCCTTCTATTGCCATAAAATATTCTTCATTTTCAAGTTAGTTACGTGCAGAAGAGCATAAACAAAACAGGTGCTGGAAGGAAACACATATGAAAGCAGAGAAGGATCCCCATACTTGGTCACTCTTGGGCAATCATGTGTTCACCTCTTAAATTTGCATGGGACCTTAATCTCCAATATAGAAATATATACCATTCCCTTATGCTCAAAGTCAGTGTTGCAGGGGAGCATAACAGCCAGGACTGGTATCCTGTACCAAAGCGAATAGATCCCTTAATTTCATGGTTTAAAAAATACTTGAGTTGACCTCAGTATAATTCCTATATTTTAGTCATTTAGGTGTCATGGCTCAGTAATCATTCATTAACTATAGTGCTTTTCAAATGAAGAACTGAGATGAAAATTTTTCTTAATGATGACAAGTGATGTAATTTAGTTTTATTCGTGTATTATGGTGGTGCCCGCTAGCGCCGCTGTAGTTAAGGGTCTGTCAGTGGTTCCATTATAAACCCTTATTTTCAGAGGGTTTATAACTCAAAAATTGATTTTAGACTTAAAACTGCCACCCAAGGTCTAAGTCCTGGGGGTTGTTTTTATATACAAATTGGCATTTTGGGGAGGAAAGGAGGAAAGGTTAATAGTTACTCAACTGTAAGAATAAGATTGAGGATTTTCTCTTTTAGATTTGTATTTGTGCTTCTATCATATTAAAAATCACTCCATCCATCTCAACACCAAGAAAAAAGGCCACTATCAAGTACTTTATGACCAAAGAAAGGCTGCAGATCTTATTAAGCACAGTATAAGAATTGAACTGGGCTGAGGCTTGTAAAAGCAAGACCATGGCTTTGAAAAATCCCATGACATTTGATCAGAGGTTGAAATCTCTTTGAGATTAGTTATTTAGGAAGCTGGGGTAACCATGAATCAAAGCTTCCCATTTCTCTATGCAAGACCAGAGAGTTAAAACAAGTGTGATGTTTTGCCTTGTGCTATCAAGAAGCTGCAACAAAACCGGTGCTAATATAATAATGGCAATTTTTGAAGGAGTGTAAGGCACTTATCAGGCTTTAAATAGCATCTCTGGAATTGAGAATAAAAAAGTAAATATAGTAGTGGCTCACTAAGAGGTCATGGGAGGGAAGAAGGATGAGTTGGTTCCTAGCTGGAACAAAATGGAGACTGTCCTGATGGAAATGGGAGCTCCAGCAAGGAAACCTCTGTGACTCGTGGCACGTGGGGGAAGGCTGATGAGAGGAGGGAAAGCCTTGCTGCTCAGGATTCCTTGGAAAAGGGGGAGCTACACACTGAGAGAATCCCAGACCAAGTGCTCCTACTGATTTGTCCTCCAGTAACCACACTTCTAAGCTGAGAAGAAAGAGGGATGATCAGCTTTAAAGCTGCCTGTTTATTGGAAATGGTAGTGATACCTGACTGGGAATTATACTTTTAATACTAGGAATGAATCTAAGATAATGCCTATAGAATTTTTATAGAAATTTTATAGATTTATGTTGATTTACTTGATGGTCAAATCTCATTCTCTGGGTCTTTAAAAATTACCTCATAAATATTAAAAATGAACAGGTGGAACCAGAACTTGGAATTTGTATTTGTATGCAAGATTTGCATTGGATTTTGGAGTGTACTGGAATATGCAGTATAGATTCACTACAGATTCACACGGTTTTTCTTACTGTTAGAAACAAAAAAATTGAGTAGTTTCAGGTTTTGCCCAACAGAATTTCTTATCTTGCATCTATTGGAATTATTTATAATTAATTGTCCTCTTTTTTGTTTCCAGACCAGGTCTGCTGTCAGGGATGTTGCTCACAATTATAGAGGGAAATACAAGAATTGGCAGCTGTTAGATTAGATATTCATCTCTCTCTGAAGAGAAAAAGAAGCATGATAGTTTCTGAGGATATAAAGTTTCTGACTAGTTTTGTATTCCAGAGAGGCTCCGTAGTGGGTTGTCTAAGACAGTGTCCTTCAACTAGACCAATCTGTTTACAAACCCACAGTTATCCTATCGAGGCAGTTGATCCTTTTTTGTTTTTCAATAGCAATAATTTTTACTCTTTTTTTGAAATGGCAAAATAAAAAAATCTTTAAGATAGTCACATAAATGTTAAAAATTGTTTTTTCAATATTTAGTAATAAACCTCCCCTCCCACTATATCCAAAGGTATCAATACACAAGAAAAAACCCACATTTTTTAATCTCATTCTCACCTCAGAGACATTAGAGAAATTCTTTGGTTTTCCTGACAGCTCCTGGCATCTCTCATCTGTTGCAATGCACTGTACTGCAGAGAGGATACATTTTTGTGCAGATGTATAGAAAGTGTGTATTTCATGACACCTGTTTGGTGCTATATCATGTATAAATACAGACCTGTATGTGGGTCTTACATTAGGGAAAGAAGAAGAATAATACTCAGTATTCTGTTTCTGATTCATGGCCAGCTCTGCCTCCTTGGCTAGTCATGCCAGGTTATGGGCTGTCTGCAGAGTTGAAGAATGCCTGGACTAGAGAAGAGGGATAATATCTGGGAGAACAGTTCAGGACCGGTGGTTAAAAGCAGATGTAGTTGTGTCATGATGGATGCTAATGTGAATTTAGGTATACCATTTCTTTATTTTCTTTAAATTTCAGCTATTTATAAACCATGCAATTTAATGGAACACTTGCTGCTAGTGTGGTTTACAGGTCTGTGTGCAGATGTGTGCTGAAGCAGTATATTATACATTTAGACTATGAGCCTCTGGGCACTTTAAAAAATATATATTTTAAATTACTGCATTTCTTGCACTCAAAAATTCCATTGGAATTGTTCAGTGTTTCCCAGAATGGGATTAACACTGCAAGGAAGGTAATCTCGTGTTATACTTACCAATACAAAATTTAAGGTGCAGGATGACATCTTCTCTCAGCAAATAGCAGAAGTTGTGCTGGCTGGGTAGGTGACCTGCAGTATAGTGATTATAGATGATGCATCTGTTCTTGCATATTTAGGTTTGATCTTGTGCTTTTCTAGTGAAGAATGGTATTGACTTCCTCATGATCTGACTTCAGTGCCCACCAAATCTGTCTGCTTAAGATGGGTATCTGCCAAGGAGCACATTTCACTGGTTTTCTGCAAGTAGCAGTAGTGGCTCCCCAGTTCTTCATTAATTTTTTAGTGGTGTCTTCTGTGATGTCCATGTGATTTGAGATCCGTCCATCTGAGAAAAAAACTCCACCATCTACTTGTTTTATTTAGTGAGGTATTGGCGTGATAATTTCTATATTACTATCTTAATTTGCTTCTTCCTACAAATCAGGTCCAAAAATAACTGTTAGCAAAATAAAAGCATTTAGCATGAAGACGTTGTTTTCCTTGAGCATTTAGGAAGTGTAAGGAGTAGCAATAGTGATTGGAGAAAGGTGTTATCCTTAGCTGATCAATTTTGCAGTTTAGACTACGTGAAATCTGTGTTGACAAATCATACTTTGAAAAAATTCACAAGGTGCTTGGTGTTGCAGGCTGATTCTGCTTCTGCTTTGCCAGTCTAAAACCAGGATTAAGGATAGGCAAGGTTTACACAGTGTCCTACCTGTTGTGTGGTGTTTAAGCAGACCCATACTGTGTCATAACAGTCACCAGGAGCATCAATATCCATTAAAAGTATTGGGGAAGAATCATGGAGTTGTGAGTCATGGAAATTGAATTTTTGGACTTGGCTTATCTTAAATACCAAAGTTTTATCACTGCATGTGTATTCCGGTGGAAATAAACAACAGTATCAGCTCAGTGAATGCACACATGCTCTGGACCTTTCCTAATTATTGAACTGAATCAGCAATTTAAGATTCAGTTAATAAAGATGTCCAAATATTCAGATACCTGCTACCTGCTTCTACACATGGGTGACACCAAAAAACATGTGCTTTTCAGTGGCAAAATCACTGGAGAAGAAAAGCCTTTTTTTATTTTTCTTAAGGTTTAAAACCTCCAGGGCAGTTAGAAAACCATGTTTTTCATTGAACTGTGTCTTTTTGAAATTCACAAGCTTGACATGTCATTGGCATGACGTGTCTCAGTCCGTTACACAGAAATGCCACATTACACTGTGTGACGTGACAGGCTGACAAAAAGGGACACGACGCACCAGCCCAATGGGATGTCAAGCCTGAGAAATTTAAGCCATGCTGTTTGCTTAAAAAAAAAATACAAAGCAGCGAGGGGGGCACACTCCGTGCTGATATCCAGGGCTGTTGGATTTTACAATTTCTAAAAGGTTTTCTTGGTTCACTCAGGCTTCCCTCCTGTGTTTGATAATAAAGCATGCAAATGGCAGTTTCTGCTTTTGTATGTTTTATCCTGTGGGACTGCACAGTCCTGAGCTCCTCCAGAATCCTTTGTAGAAACCCTATATACTTGCAGTGCTTGTGACACGGGGATCTGAGTTACAGAAGTACTTTGCACTACATTTGGGATTGCTACACGCATAAACAAGGATTGTTCAAAGATCATGGTGATAACGTGACATGCTGTAAGTCACAGTTCAAAATCTAGGAAGGTTTTGAAATTGTTTTTTTTTAGTTGTGTTAGGCTTCTAGAAGAAAGTCTATCCAGGGCAAACGGAAGGGTAGGAGAGCTTAGAAGAATTAAAAGATCGTTAACAGATAAGGTTTTCATCTGGAAAATGCTTTCCCTTGATACTTGTTTTCGTTAAGTAGCAGCAAAAGTATTTCAATAATCTCTAAAGAGTTTAAGAACAATATACTTAATTACTATGAGTAATTTCAGAGCTAATTAATGTGATAAATCTCTATAGTGAAATATTCTTAGCTACTGATCAACATAAAATGAAATAGATTGAAGTCAGTGCAGATGTATCTTCTAGTTAATTTTACATTTGGTGTGGCAGGGTGAAAATGAGCATACAGGCATATGTACACGTTTTAGTTCAGAATTTGAATATTCAGAATTGCATCATGTATATCTGCCTTTAATGCAGTCATTTACATGCAGACTTTGGCATGGATTTTTTTTTAATAGGTTGCAATTATGGGTTGAGTAAAAATAGACAAATTAAATTTAGTATTATTAAAAACCTGTCATGATTGTTCATCTATTAAAAATAATAATTCACTTATGGGCAAAAAGTGCAAGAAATAAACTGCTGCATAAATTTGGGTGATTCCTTTGTATTTTATGCATTGTAAAAGTTTTACATAGAGGTAACAATCTAAAATTAAATTTTTTTTCTTCTTAATTGCTAAACATATGGAATAACCTTTGACTACAAAGGCATAAATCAGCTAAAATACACTTTTCTAATATTAGTGGGATGCAACCTCATATGTGAGTGCTTCTGTAATTCCTGGTGGTAAACAATATCCTTCTCTAATCAATATGCTTGGAACTGGTGAAAGAAATTGGTCTATAAGTACGAATTCTAGTTTGCAGAAATATTTTTCCAACTTTTTGCAAATAGACTTTCCTGAACTATGATTGGTTTCAGTTTATGTACAGTCCTTTCCATTGACTTAGATGTGCTTTGGATTGTGTTCAGGGGAGAAGTCTGGTTCTAATTAAAAGCAGCAGCATTGCTGAGTATCTTTTCCTCTACTTGGAATGTTCATACCCAGCTCCAAAAATATGTATACAGTGCTTGAATAACTGTCCCTCTGACCTCCCACACCTGTTTATTCCCCTGGCAGACAAGGCAGCTGAGGTTGTGTCCCATGGATGTCTGCACTGGGTGTCTCAATGAGGTCCCAATCTTCCACCTGTAGACTCTGCATGTGCAATCTGCACACCCACAGAAATGGTCATACTGAGAATAACAAACTATAAGATCAGACAATGGTGCCTGAACATCAAACACTTTCTCTCTTTCCCCAGGGAACAGGGGAGAAATTTGAATAGAAAAGTAGAGGCCAGGAGGGGGTACCATGAGACATGTCATTGCCAGGCAGAGCACTGGTGGTTGGTACCTGCACTGCCTCTTTACCACTGCATAAAAACTACAGACTAAAATTACCTGTTCTGTAAAAGTGATGACCAGCATTTTGGGAGGGTGTAATCTTTATACAAACATGTGTATGCATAGATTCTGAAGTGTGGAACTGTAATGTGTAAACCGGTGTGCAATTTCTGCACAGAAACTTGTAGAAAGGTAGCTATAGAATAGTGAGGGTCTGGATAACCAGAACTACCTAAGTTGTGTAGCTTGACTCTTCCCTGCAAAAGGGTTTAGGTTCTATAGCTGGACTGCAGCTCTACCACCACAGCAGCACCAAACTAAAATGAGGAGTTCAGATTGTTTCTGCAGTCTGCTTTAACGAGGCTACTTAGACTTGCCTGTGCAGTCTGCTGCTGTGGGGACCTCTAGAACAGTAGGATTTAAAACTGATTTCAAAGCTGTTAGAATTTAAGACTTCCTGCATGCAGGCTGGTGTGGTAGTGCACCTAAGTTACCCACTCAGTTCGGAAATGTGAGAACTATGCAAGTACCATATAGTTTTCAAATGGAAGTAGTTACCTGATGTCACAGTATTTCTGAAGCTGGACTTTCAAACCTGTGACTGTTTTTATCCAGATCCAGCTCTGCCATTCTCGACTCCTCAGCGTAGCTCAGCCCCTGAACATAATGAACCTATTAGTACTTTATGAATTGAACTCTTTTTCTCTTGGGGAAGGGAGAGCTTCCTGAGTATGTTAAGCAAAGCAGAATTTGTGTGAATCATATGGCTGAATTACAGTACACCTAGTTATGCCCTTGAACTTTATGATCTGCTGCAAAAGACATGAACATTTGTAAAGGTATGGAAAAGGTATGATCTGGCATCAGCACTCAATATGTCAAACGTTAATTAAAGCTGAAGAAATGTAAGTTTGTTACGGAAACAGAGAAACACAGAACAGAGAAAGCTGCAACCCAAGTCCCTGAGATATTCAGGAATCCTGCTTTGAGAATCTAAAAATCACCTTCCAAAACACGTTCGCTAAAAGTTCTCCAGTGCTTTTTCTTTCTGTATTTTGAATTCTGTTTGGAAAATCCAGGCTCCCTTTACCTTTAAATTTGATGTTGGTACATATTCCTGAAGCATAAGAAGGATCTGAAAGTATGAAGCCTAATGATACTGCTTTGGATTTTTAGCTCTAATGAATAACACTTATTTCATGGATAGTGGTATAGATTAGCTTGATTTTTTTTTTTTTCTTTAAAGGTGTGGGTGTTTTGGTTTTTTTGTGCCTTTTATTTTGTTCATTTGTTTGTTTTGGATTTTTTGTTTGTTTGTTTGGTCTTCAGTTTTGGAGGTTTTGTGTGTGTGGTTTTTTTTTTTTTTTTGACTTGTGTTCCTGTTACTGCCAAATGAAATCCACCACAGCTGCTTTGGCCGAAGCTGTGCTATTTTGAGGATTTTGATTTTAGCCATATCCTTTTTGTTATCACATTTTGAGGCATAAGATATACTTGGGGATTTTGTCTGTGACTTTTGGAATTTTAACATTTTAAACAATGTGTGTTCTTGGGTTTGTGAAGGACTCATTTGTTTCTCTTTTTCATCAGAGCCTTTAGCCTCCTTAGTTTTTATTTACACAACATCATGCATGTCTTTACTCCTGTAATTTGCAGATTCAAATGGTAAAAACGTACTCTCTTCGCTGGACAAACAAGTTTAGAATTGCACCTTTACCCACATAACAGAGTGGCACATGAACTGGGTGCCTCCAAATTATACTTGAGTTTATACAAGCATAAGAACTTTAAAAATGCACGTATGTTTTCTGAAATCTGCACAACACGATACAGTGGGAAGACAGCATTCAGCTGCATTTGCTCAGGGAGCACACTGATAGACAGATGGGCTTTGGGAACTGAAGTGACAAATGTCATAAATTTCTCTTAAAGAAAAGTGCTATTATTTCTGCTACTTGCTTACATGTTTTCAAGCATGACTGTCTTAAGTGTTGCTGCTAAGTTTGATAATTCAGTTGCACCTTGGGGTTTTCAAGAAAGAGCTAAATTCTGCAGGAATTCTGTTACTGAGTTCTACTGATTCCCACTCCCTGGATGCAGTCAAAGAAAGATTGTTAAAATGATCCTGATCATTGGACATATAATTGAACTTTGAAAGAATACAGGTTTTCATATTTTGTTTTGTGGGGTTTTTTTTAGTTTTTTTTTTTTTTTTTTTAGTTTTCTATTGGAGTAGATTGCTGTAGGTGTTGTCTGTTTTCAAAAGGCTTTTTGAACACAAGTATACACAAGCCCTTTTTAGATTGCTCTCACTTGCTTGAAGTCCTTTTAGCTCAGGAAGTTGATCACTTTTCTCCTAACAGTGAGAGCATTTGTTGGAATCCCCTCCTTTATTCGTGGAGATTTTGCTCAAAAGAGAAAACAAGTAAACACCTCTCTTGTATCATCTTCTTCTGTTTCATAACCTCAAACATTAGTAATTGAATTTCTCTAGAACTCATGAACCACCTGACCAAGTGCTGCCTCCTGTAGTGCAGCAAGGGAGCAAACAATGGAATTGTCCTGAGATGAATTTTCCTTCAGCAAAGATCAGGTGGAAGGTTACTCAGGCTCCTTGGATGAATGAACATGCTCGGGACTTCTGCTGGGTACCATTCCTGAATGTAGGCTTGGGATAATGCAGCTGCTGCATGTGTGTGTACTCTGGTTGTGTTTAAAGGAGGGTTCACATCTTGGAATGTCTGCATGTTGGATCGCCCCGAGCTTGTAAAGGTGTGGTTCATGCAATGAATATTCCCAATCACACTGAGGATTGCATTAACTTTCCAAAGTTGAAAAAGTATTTTCTACATGTGACCAGGAGTGTTTTACTCTGGTTTTGAAGTTGGTTTGGTGGTAACTGTAGGTAAGTTCTCACCTAAACCAAGTGACATTCACAAAATGTTATGTATCCACGTAGATGTACACTTACCAGTGAAAATTAGGATTATTTCACTTTCATTTCCCTGAAGCATACAGAGGTAAACCAACCAGATTAAAATGCTTTTTGTGATCCTCCTCCTTTTGTTTTTTCAGTGAACAGTACCTACAGGGTGTATTCTCTCTTGGACACGTACAACTTCCAAAGGAGGTAATGTTGGATGCTATAATTTGATTAGACTCTAAAATTTATGATTACATTCTAATGTTAGTTGAGACATGGAGAATGTGTTCCTTAAAATTCCATCACAAATATAAAGTCCATGATTCTGACACTGATCTGTCATATAATAGAGATTTGGAAAAAAATTGAGCATTTGTTAGTATGTTTTGAAATTAAATGTTTTAAGAATATTGAAACTAAAATGTGGTCAAATAATTACTACTAGCCTTTGAAGCATCACCTAGCATAACGTCAAATTCTTAGGGCATGAATAGTTTTAGGAAGGAATCCAAGGGCTTTCCCTAGCTGTTTACTAATCACAAAAGATAACTGAGAGATGGAAAACTGTAAATGCACAAAAAATGTGTTCCAATACTATCCTCGTGGGCACCTTATTTCTCTTAAATTTACTCTTATGGTTTCATATACTATGTATGATGTCCTGTGGGATAATTAACAGTGCTGATGTGCAGGGAATATCCAAATTACCTGGTCCAGTGTGGTTGTGATATAGGTAGTGTAAAATGTTTATAGTCCATGCAAGGAAAATATATTAGCTACAGACTGTTCCTCATTTCAGGGATGGTGTTCACTGTGGTTTTTTCATAGTAAAAGGCCATAAGGTACCAGTAGTGGACTTGACCTCTGTGTAAGTTAATTGTAGCCTCTGCTAAGGTGCTATCTGCATGGGTGGCTCTGAGCTTTTCTGTCCAGTGTAAAACTTGTCTTTTTTTTTTTTTCCTATGTCTTTTTTTTTTGTTGTTGTGCAAGTGTGGAAGGCAAAAAGCTCAGGCGATGACATTACTGTCACCTGCTTAAAACAGTATGAAGTTCTTCAAGAATCGGCATAATCTCCAGGGTTCACCGTTTTCCATGAAAGCATTTATTTCAGTCAAAATACTTCACCTTCTTCTCTACACAGACCTTTCAAGAAAAGTTAAAAACATGCTATTTTAAAGGGAAACCTTACCTTTCTTTACACATATACCTACTTTTAAGTAGATTGTGCCATTGTGGAATGAAATCACACACCTTATTAGGCACGTATGATTCACAGGAAAGGTAAATAAACTGAGGTGCTTCTAATAAAAGTTGTAATTGAAGCTGGTTTAGATTGGTGAAGAAGACTTTCTGTTCACCTTTATTTAAATCATTGTTTTATCTGACATCTTCCTCAATAGCCTACCCTTTAATTCTGTTTAAATTAAAACAAAAATAACATCTCCATTTTTTTTTTTATTTTATTTTATATGTATGGTCTGCCCTCTCAGAGCAAAGGGAAGCAATCTTGCCCATCTGCTTGTAAAAGCATGATGAATCTTTTGAATATGCGAATGTAAGATCTGTTGTTCAAGGTGTCATGTTTTTCCCTCTGTTGTTAGCCGGGAGACAACATGGAATACCCTGATTTACCTGTGTAATCCCAGTGTGTCTCAGGTGCCAGGACTTGCTGTTGAGATCAGCATGTCTCCTGTCAGAAATGGTTGGAGTGAGACAGGGACGGCATGACCACTGGGCGCACAAAGCGGCAGAGGTCAGGTTTCAAGGACAGCCAGCGTGGCAGTGATGTGGCAGTGACAAGTTGTCAAGCGAGCAAATATGAAAGTGGGCTTGGGAGGGAGGGAGAAAGGGGGGGGGGAAAAAACCCAACCCTTGTCATTTCTGATGAAATATTCAGCGGAGCAGGTAGCAATGGGCTGAATGGATCGCGCTCAGGAGTTTGGGGATTGGTTTTTAAGAATGGGGGAGAGCCGACTGCTGGCAGTGGACACCTGTTCAGTGGCTGGGAATTCTCTTTGCTACTCTGGCACTCCACAAGAGATGCCCATCGTGAATTGCCTACTTTAATTTTTTTGTTAAATTGAATATTACCCCCCTGTTTACAAGAGTAGAAACATCAGGCTCGAGTCAGGCACCTTTTAGAGCCCCCAAACTGCTGGTAAGTCATCCATATGGATCCTTGAGTTGCTGTGGAGTGATGCATCCTGGAGAAATTTGGAAGGAAAAACTACAATAACGATGCCAGTTCTGAACGGTCATAAATAATCATAATTAACAACTCTGCTGTGTAATTTTGTTGGTTTGTTTTCAGACACTTTTCATTTTATTTTGAATTTTTCATATTGTATTGAGTTGAAACACTTCTGTTTGTAGTTCTGTGTATTCCATAGTATGTGAGATAATAGCATACTTTATTTGTCCCTGAAACAGACCGCAGGAATATGGTGACTTTTATCTCCTGGCATATTTGTGGAGTTCTTGATACCAGTTTTCTTAATGTTAAGAGCTTTCTACTATATGCACATTATTCCTTGGATCAGTAATACTTTCCCCAGCTTGCATGTGTGTGCATGCACATTAATCCTGCATGTATATGCAGAATAAATGTTAATTTAAGCTTGATTAGTGTAATCTCATTAAGAATAAATACTACAAGACGTGTATCACGATTCCCAGTGAAGTCCTTGAAGAGCTTGCTGTAATATGAGGAAAAATGGTGTATTCCTCTGCTGAAAGTAAGCCTGCAAGTTCTGGTATGTAGAATTTAGCAATTTAGCAATCATAGTTCTTTTTGTTAATGTGCACAATAGTTCTTAAATTAGTAAATGTGATCAAATGCTTTATTGTGGATATACATGGAAAAATGCTCTAAATATGTCTTCTGTATTAAATTTCTTCAGGGTGTGCTTTTAACTGCCATCAGTTACTTTTTAAGTTTAACTTTTCATTTCTCTACATGAGGGAGCAGCTGTATATTGACAACTAGTGATGCTGAAGGGAGAAATAGAAAGTTCTCTTTACTATCCTACTCTCTTCTTTCTATCTAAAACAATTTAATTATTTTTTAATTCATCTGCAGCTGCTCAGGTTATAGTTGTGGTAGTGGGGGGATAGAAGGAATGAAAACAGCCTAAATCCATAGTCAATAAGTCAGTATTTAAAAATGGATGAATATTACTTTTTAACTTGACAAAAATAGGCTTAGTTGCTTGAGAACATAGACGGAAGAAAAATTTCCTGAGGCAAAATGGTCTTGGAATGAAAAGAGAAAACAAGTTTAAATGGAAACAAAGCTATGAAAATGTTTAATGGTTCAATGCTGTTTTGTCTCATTAAAGAGCAATACAGCTAAAGAACAACCTTTAAAGTTTAAATATAAAAACAGATGCAAGAAAAACAACAGAAGTCAATATGTGGAGTGAGTGAGAGGAGCTCGTGTGGGGGTCCTGTCAGCTGGAATCTTGTCCACCTGAGGGCTGGTGAGCATCAGCATCTTTGCCACAGTAATGCTTGAGCAGCTCTGCTCCCAGCCAAATCACTGTGTCTGTCTTGCTGTGGGTTTTTGGCAGTGGATTCTCAGAGTTGCAAGCTGGCTCTCACACTGCCATGTGCTCTCACTCCCTGCTGATGCATACTGCAGGTGATAACACAAACATATCAAAGACTTCTCCTTCAGTCTTCCTCTCCAGAGCTCCATGTCTTCCAAGTTAAAAAAAAAAAAAAAAGGTGGAACAGAGGCTTCTGAGGTGGACTAAAGCAAAAGACTCCAAAAGATGTATGTTGAAATCCAGCAGAGAATTTGTTCAATATTGATAACCTGGGAATGTGATATGTTCTTTTCTCGGTATAAAGTTGGAATTTGAAGTGCCTGTAAAAGAGAATTTGGACTTCAATTTCTGAAATGCAGACTTCTAGGTTTTCTTACTAGGAAAAGCTTCCTTGGAAATGTAAACTCATGCTTCCCATTAATTGAAGACCTTTTCAGTTACCCTATTATGAAACACAAATCTTTTCATTCATTTAATTTCTAGAAAAAAGTCAAATTGTGAACTATCCTTACCTCCTGCTCCAGAGCTGCCATACCCCTTTGTACCTTCCCTATTGAACTGACTATACATTTATGTATAGACCTTAAAAACTGTGAGAACTACCCATGAATTGTGACTTACAAATACACTAATTGACCATTTAATTTTTGCTGTAACAAGTGCTGGAACTTCTTTAAAATTTAGCATTCAGAGCCCCTCCACACTTCTGTTATGTACTATGGGATGTGGTGTAGTCTCTGCTCTTGTCTTACACAGTTAATCTGCTTCCAGTTTTGTTAGTTTGGTTCTTGCTAAGGATCAATAAAGTATCTGCAATTTTCAGACCCACCTTCCTGGTGATTCTTGTTGTCACCTTGTGAAGGCTGCTCTCACAAACTTCTTTTTTCTATGAATAAGTGATAAAGTGCCAGTCAGTATTGTCTTTAGGGTCACTTGGGAATTCAGTTTTCTGAAAGATGGCTGGTAAGGGATGTTTTTGTTCATATGGGAATGAAAAGTTGCTGCAGCAATCTCATGTGTATTTCTCCTGTGCCTGATGCAAGCACAAATACTGGGAGAGACAGAAAACTATGTCTGTCTGTAGCCTATTTACCTCTATCTTTTTAAAAATCATGTGTTTTGCAGCCTTGTGAGTTTTACATGGGAGAACTTAACAAATCCTACCTGGTGTCTGTGAACATTCTACAGTAACTGCTCTGGCCTTTGTGTGAAGAAGTATAGCAGTGATTGTTTTACATAATCTCCATAATTTCCTTATTTTAGGGCTCTGACTTGGTCAAGTGTTTAAGC
The DNA here is from genome assembly GCF_036250125.1 of Pseudopipra pipra. Lineage (NCBI taxonomy): Eukaryota > Metazoa > Chordata > Aves > Passeriformes > Pipridae > Pseudopipra > Pseudopipra pipra. The sequence goes on along the minus strand of NC_087562.1, from coordinate 16,003,151 downwards.
ACATACTCACCTATGGTGGTTTTGCTTTGCATCAACGAGTTTGGGTTTGTTTTTTTTTCTTTTTCTTTTTCTTTTTTTTTTTACATGGCTAAGAAAGAAATCAGAGGCCTCTAAAAATTGAAATATAAGTCTGTGGGGAATTTGGCAAAACCGTCAATTCACCAAATCCTGTTATTGTTCAGTGAACTCGTTTGAATTGTGTCTTACAGAAAAAAACACCTTGTAGGTAATGTGTGTTCTGGCTTGCCAATGCAACCACACATTTCTGGTTGGAAAATATGTCTCTCATTGTCTGCACTGTAACATTCAGTAGTGTGTATTACTAATAGAATAAATCAAAAAATGTATTTCTTTAACACTGTCATCTCACTCTTTGACATCCATCTTGAGATGATTTGCAAATGCTCAGTTGTATAAGTGGCTTACAGAGGAAAATCAGTTAGCCCCTAATATTATGCTGATGCATGGCCAGTTGCTTGAACCCATTAATGAACTAATCTCTGATACTCTAGTAAATGGTATTCTTGCTCTTGGATGCTGCACATTTTGTTTCAGGTAAAATCAACATTAAGAAAAAGAATTTAAATGGATTATGGTCCTTATCCTACCTTTTTCTCATATATACTTTGAAAGAAGTTAGAAAGTTTTCTATCCAAAGCAAAATGTGCATGTGTCTCTTTTTTCGTGCTAAGGCAAGATTATTAAAATCTTCACTTTGCTTTTGGCTGACCACTGAAGCTAAATAACATCCTCTACACACAGAACAATCTTTTAAAGCAATATACCAGGATACTTGTATTAAGCACAAGGTAATTTTTCTTTATTTCCCTTTCTATCATCACTGATTATGAAAATAGTTTTGTGTAAGTACAGATTCTCTCTCCCTTATAATCAGCTACCTCCTGCCCGATTCCTTAATTAATGACATAATTCAGTGTTCTGGACATCACAATCACTTCCAGGGTAGTGAAATATGATCAGAGCTGCCTGGAATGTGTGTAGTGAACCCCCCAAGCAAAGGTCGTGCCTCTGTTGTGTTTTCCTATCCACAGAAAAAAATATGCTCTCAATCTGGATGATCTTCATTTTTAGATTAAAGGAAGAACAATTGAAAATCTCCAGAGAGAGAGAAAGAGAACAAGTATAAAACTTCCTAGAAACAGCAAATGCTCTGGTAATCTTCCTTCTTAAGCTGTCTCAGAAGTCTGTATTTGAGTGCCTGGGTTGGTACTGCTGCCTACTGAACAATGTGGTACAGAGGTGGTGAATCAAATGTCAAATTGGCTCTTTTTTTTTTTTTTTTTTTTTTTTAGGAATCTGGCAGTCAGGCCAGGCCTGAGAAGTTTGTGTGTTAGAGTTTGCAGTGGCACAGTCCTGTCTCTGTCAGGGTTTAACCCCAGCCAGTAAGTCTGCACCACCCAGCCCTTGCTCACCGCCCTCCTGGTGGGATGGGGAGAGAATCGGAAGAGTAAAATGGAGAAAACTCATGGGTTGAGATAAAGACAGGCTAATGGGTAAAGCAAAAGCTATACACACAAGCACAGCAAAACAGGGAATTCACTCACTGCTTCCCCATGGGTAGGTGTTCAGCCATCCTCCAGAAAACAGGGATCCATCACACACAACAGAGGCTTGGGAAGGCAAATGCCATCGCTCCCATTGTGTTTTCTCCCTCATCTCCTTTTCCCAGATATATAAGCTGAGCATGGACGTTGAACTCAGTGATCTCAGAGGTCTTTTATAACCTAAATTTTTCTATTTGGTATGAAATATCCCTTGGGTTAGTTGGGGTCAGCTGTGCCAGTTGTGTCCCCTCCCAAATCCTTGTATACCCCCACACTACTCGCTGGTGGGATTCTGTGACAAGTAGAAAAGGCCTTGTCTCTGTGGGAGCCCTGCCCAGCAGTAATGAAAACATCTCTCTATTATCCACACTGTTTTCAGCACAAATCCAAAACACAGCCCCATAGTAGCTACTGTGAAGAGAATTAACTCTGTCACAGCCCAAACCAGCACACTTTACTTTGAAGGTTTCTGACTTGTCAATTTAAATGTCAAGGTCAGGAAAGAAAGAGTAGTCAGTGCTTTATTCCACAGGTATTGACAACCAACAGCTAGAAACCCAGGGGAAAAAAAAAAATCAAAAGCCTGAACTCATCCAGTATTTTAGTGGAGTTTATCTAAATCAGAGTGTAATTTTTCATAGAATCATAGAATCGATTGGGTTGGAAAAGACCTCCGAGATCATCGAGTCCAACCCTTGGTCCAAATCCAGTCCATTTATTAGATCATGGCACTCAGTGCCACATCCAATCTGCGTTTAAAAATCTCCAGGGATGGTGAATCCACCACCTCTCTGGGCAGCCCATTCCAATGCCTGATCACTCTCTCTGTAAAGAATTTTCTCCTGATATCCAACTTAAATTTCCCCTGGCAGAGCTTAAGCCCGTGCCCCCTTGTCCTATTGCTGAGTGCCTGAGAGAAGAGACCAACCCCCACCTGGCTAGAACTTCCCTTCAGGTAGTTATAGACGGTGATGAGGTCACCTCTGAGCCTCCTCTTCTCCAGGCTAAACAACCCCAGCTCCCTCAGCCTCTCCCCATAGGACTTGTGCTCCAGTCCCTTCACCAGCCTTGTCGCTCTTCTCTGGACCCGCTCCAGCACCTCAATATCCTTTCTGAACTGAGGGGCCCAGAACTGAACACAATACTCAAGGTGTGGCCTCACCAACGCAGAGTACAGGGGAAGGATCACTTCCCTGCTCCTGCTGGCCACACTATTTTTGATACAGGACAAGATCCCATTGGCCTTCTTGGCCACCTGGGCACACTGTTGGCTCATGTTGAGCTTCCTGTCAATTAGTACCCCCAGGTCTCTTTCTACCTGGCTGCTCTTCAGCCACTCTTTGCCCAGCCTGTAGCACTGCATGGGGTTGTTGTGGCCAAAGTTTTCTTCTGGTTTGTAGAGATGTTTCCAGTAGAGGTCCAGAATCACTTATGAAGCTCCCCTAAAAACCCCCAAAGCTGATGTTCTGTAGCTCTCCAAGTTTCAATCCATGACTTAGTGCTGCTGTTCCATTGCTGGTGCAGAGTGTGTATATCCATACATTACCTCTGTGAAAAGTCACCACAGAACAGTGCAGAGCTTCTGAGATTTTGCATTGAGTACCAAGGTACTTTGCATACTTAGTTTCTCTTCCATGGGACATGCAAGATGTACAGTTCATGTTTAAACTGCCTCTGGTTAAGGTACATCTTTTCACTTGCTTTCTATATTGATGGGTTTGTTCTAAAGCCTATTCACAAATCTAGTCGAAATTATACAGTTTTTACTCCAATTTACCATCATTCTTTAATCTTATTGTTTATTGAAGATGTAAAGGTGAACGATACTTAACACCTCTCAGGTAAATGCAGCGACTTTAGAGATATGTATTGTTGGCTAATTGAAAAAAATTGTTAGTTTGCCTGATGAATTCCTTAGAAAATAGCTGTCTAGTACTTTACAAGATGCTTAGTTCTTCCTTTTTCTTGTTTTCTCAGAGTTGCTGTGTTGGCTTTTCAACCTGAATATCCCCAATTCAATGTAACTGGTGAGAACAGAGACAGCAAGACTTCATGAAAGTCAGTGGAAAGCTTACAAACTTCCTTTCTTGAAGTAGTAAAAAACTGCATTATGCTGTGACTGTGGTGGGGGGTTATATTTCTGAGGAAGAATAAAGAGACTTATGGCAAATGAATTCATTCTGTGCTAGAAAAAAATATTAGCAGTCTTCCATAGGCTTCTTAAATAATTTCCCTGTCTAAATAAAATGGGGATTTTTTTTTTCCTGTCTGCTCCAAGTCTCTGAACAGGTTTAGTTAATCACTGCTTATATCAATATATAATTTGGATACAGTGGTTGTAATTTTTGATTCCCATTTCTTTTGAGTTCCTTGACGAGTACTGAGTAGCTGGGGAATGGTTCTTATAAAATTATACATTGAAAGTAGTACAGGCGCAGTGGAAATATTAATGAACATGATTGTTTTGACACATAAGAATTAGAGCATGTTTAAATATTATACATAGTGTATGAACTGCTGGCACAAAATTAGAAACGTGAGATTTTTTTTTTGTCTAGCAAATATAGTTCAACTTTAAGTTCTTCTCAGACTTAAAAAAGACAGTTTACTCAGGTCAGCTCTTGAGGCCTTTTAAAGTCTGTGTATTTCAGATTAAATGCAGCCAAAGAGACTGCATGTAAGAGTGCTTTGGTGACCTCCAAAGCTTTGTGATGTCTCCATTCTAAAAACCAGGTTAACCTACCCTAATTTGCACTACATTCCATTTTCGTGTTTATAAATCAAGTTTACGGTTGCTTTTGGTAGTGTTAAAATTTACATTTGGCATATTCTATACTTTTGGCATAATATACACTTTTTGCTCTTTTGACCATTTTTTTAATGCAAATAACAGTAGAAATACAATGCAATTGTCTGATATCCTAAAATCAAATGCAAAATTTACAGGGTTATAAAACCATGGGTTAGAAAAGATTTAAAGGATCTTGAGCCAGGGCTATTTTCAGATGTTTGTTTGGGGGTGTGTGGGATTTACAGGATGTTTTATGCTAAGAGCTTTTCAAAGTGTTTGTTTAGTAATACTGTCTGTTGTGGTTTTTTTCATGTCTTACAAACTGTCCTTGTTTTAAATGGCTAGATATGATCCCAAAACTATAATGGCCAAATGTGTCCTTCTAGAAAGTAGTAAAATATTAAATATCCATCTATGATTGGAACAGTCTGTGGGCTTATGAGTATATATGTTTTTACATTTGGGCTTCTTGATGGAAGTCTGGGTTTTTTAGCTTTGTTCAGTAGCGGCTTTTGTTTTTGTTTTTTTTTTTAAGTAATAGAGTTTATATGAGTTATGGAAATCTGTGCAGGAAGACTTTTTTTTTTTTTCAGTAGGAAACTAATTAAGTCTTAAAGGATAACTTTGTTTAAATGACTGAAATTAAGAATGGAAAACTTGACTTGCTTTTAAAATTACTCTTATTACTTTATAATGCAATTCTCACTGTTAGCGTGACTTATTTTTGAAAATTGAAAAATCAAATATGTTTTTCAGTCATCTCACCCTTCTATTCATAGGCAACTCTAAGCCAAAGTGGCAGCTTGGTATACTGATCATTCTTGGATCAGACTGAAATATATGAATTGCTGGTTCACTTAGATCTCTATGTTACAATGAAGGGTAACCAGCAGAGATATAACTTCATAATAGAAGATGGGCAAATAAATATGGATGAATATGTAATATAAGTAATTTTAATTTCTTAAAAAAAAATTAATGATTTTTTTAACCTTTTATTTAAGTGAACGAAAGTGACTCCTTGAGTATCTGTTCCAAAGCCCATTGATTTCAAGTGACAGTTTCCCTTGTGTTCTGTGTCAGAGAACAACCAGCCTTATTCTAGTGGTTATCATGTATGCAAGCTCTGGGTTCAAATGCTGGGCAACACAGAACAGCTCTGTTAGGACTGCTTGGAGGTTTTGTGTGGTCTCTGGAGTTGGCTTTTGGTCTATTGATTCTTGAGCTCAGGTATCTGACACACTGCTCGAGAATTTGGGGAATTTGCACAGCCAGTAACTAAGGTGCTTTCTGATGTCTTGCTTTTGATTGACCAGATGATGACTCAACCTCTAGTAACTTGGACAGCAGTCTTAAGGAATTGTCTTTGGAACCTTTGAAGGAGTCTGAAATTCAGCTTTCCTTGGCACTATTTCACTTGAAGTGTTGTGGGAAGAAAAACACTTGCAGTACGAGACATGACCACTGAAATTTCCATACAGTGTGTCATACAGTGGCAAGGGGACATGCCCAGGCCCAAAATATCTCTGTGGAATACTTTGGGATATCTTTTAAAACGATCTTTTCATCTTCCCTTTCCTCTATAATCTGCATGCTTTTGTCAGGTGGACATTTTTTTAATTCCACCACAGGATGACTTATGTGCTTAATTGACTTTCTGGATTTTATCTTAGACTACACCGAATCTGTGTAGCAGATGCATACATATCCTGAGTTTCTGGTCCTTGTCGGTAATTCCAGTGAGAATTTGGTTGTTCTGTGGCTTTAGCTTGTAGGAGGAAAGACTGAGGAAGATGAGATCTTGGCTTTTATTGTGAGACAGGTACTTACCTGCACCCAGAAACTAAGCACTCTGAATTCTATGAGTTAATATTAGTTGTAGTTACTGTGCAGGGATAAATAGTTTTACATCTCTCATAAGTTTTTGCTGTTTCCTTGAGATGGTTACTTGTGTGGTTTTGTTTTCACACTTGTTTTAACCAGCTGTATTGAAAGGGGGAATAGTGAGTAACATACATAGATCAGCTGCTCTACCTGAGAGAACCTGTAGCAGGAAAGTACAGGTATGAACTTGTCTGTGCCCTGGCTTCAGAGAGCTGGTTGGTTCTCCTGTGTGATTTAAGGTCTAGTTCAGCAGAGAACAGATGTTTCCATGAAGTTTAATTTGCTGAACACACATATACAGATGATGGCTGTGCCTCAGAGCAACAAATCCTAACAAATCAATGGATCTCTCCTTGGTGCCACCCACAGTGGGATCCATATGATCCAGGGCCCTGGACTCAGAGATGTGGCCAGGATAGAGGTCTGCTTGCAGCAAGGAACCTTGCTGCTGAAATTCTGAAAGCTGTTGGCCTGGTGTGTTTTCCCCACCATTGAGGTTGCTCTACTCTGATGAGTATCTGGCATTTCTTTGTTTGACACCATCACAGTATTCCTAAAAGAGTATGTTTTGCCTGTTGGAAAAAAAAGAAATTCTTATTTCTTTTGTTTACTAAAAAAACCCCCAACAAAAATAACAAAACAAACAAATAAACCCACCCCCCCAAAAAACATGAACAACCAGCCAAACACAGAGAAGTACAGTGACTCATTAAAGTGGATGTAATAATTTTTCTTTCTTTTTGATATATTTCTCCCAATGGCATATGTATATGATACACAGAAGTTTTGGTGGTTTATTTTGTTACTTGCATGCAAGATAACTGTAGGCACTGATGTTAAGAGTGAAGCTGGTTTGGCTTTTGTTTACATTCTTTTTATTAAACCTATTGGCTGTTTGTTTTCAGATTTGTTTCAGTTATTTACTGTTTTTCCTAAAATGATATTTTGATGCTCTTTTTCTCTCTGCTGTTGCTCCTGATGGTTTGGTATTTATTGGAATGCAGGAATCATGGTGAGGATATTGATCTGTGCTGGTTTTCTTTTCTTTCTTTCACATGGTCATTTAGATTGAGCCATCTGCTTGCCTAATAGTAGGAATGCTGAAGAAAGACATTTTCTTTTCAGCTCACATATGAATTGTACGTTTAGATAGAGGTTATTCACTTGCAAATAAGAAGATTGAACTATGATTTTGTGGCATTATGTATAAAATCATGGAAAAACAAATGCTGTTCCTCCAAAATATTTTCTTTGATGTTTGTTCTTTGTCACTGCTCCACTATTGATTCAAACTGTGGCATATGAAGTGCATCTTTTCTGTAATCACTGCTACAAGTGGGCAAGAAAAAGGATCACCTTTATTCTACTAATTTTCTCACAGCTAATATCAGGAAAAGAAACTTTGATAAATGCTCTCAGTCCAAGGATCTGAAATATTTTGAAGGATGGTTTTGTAGCATTGTTGCTATGTTGCTAAGTATTGTTGATTAGGAGGGAGAGCAGGACACATCTCCTGGAAAGCTGCCCCATGCTGAGGACTGTGAGCCCACACAAGAATGCAAATAGAACCCACATAATGTGATTCCTGGTCCCTCTCCCACTTTAGATAAATGAAATTTTTTTAAGCAAAATTTATGCAAAATCCTTAACGCTTCAAAATCTGAAACTAATATAATACTTTGTGCTCACTCTGACTGAATGATGAAGGTGGGAGATGATGTGAATGTGATTTGGCCTGATCTCCACTATATTCCTGGGTGGCTTTTTTTTTTAATCGCTGGGGAAGGCACAGGAAGTTTACTCTGAAACCTCAACAGGTTCCTCTCTGCAGGAATTGGTCATGGGCTGTCACAATGGTAGCTCCAGCAGGCTCTCTAGAGAGGTGTCACAGCTAAGTTTGATATTTGTGAAATAGCAGGGCAGTAGACAGGGCAGGGGTGGTTCTGCAGGATATTCCTGACTTCTTTCTCCTCTGGACTGAAACAATACTTCCCTGAGTTCCTTTGAGAGTCTGGGTTTGGGAAGGCTCTGTTGACACCTTTCTGGGGTTCCATTACGAAGCTCTAGACTCGTAATTGTTCTCTCAGGAGGCAAATTTTCCCCTTTGACTGTAGAGGAAACTTGTGCAGTCTGCGAAATGAGATGTTGAAGTTTTAATTTTCATGAATATTAGTAATGCTGTTAAATTAAATCCTTCAGTAAATTCACTGCTGAACAACATGGTTAAATCTAGTTCACATTTATTTTCTCCTAAGCTGTATCTTTCTTACCTGTTTACTTTCTCATTCTTACCTAACTAACCTGTGGTTACTTTCTGGCTCTGCCTTTGGGAACACTTCTTGGCAATGCAGTATGGTTCTCTTAAAATTTTAGTTCTTTGTAACTTCTTAGCCCTCTAGCTTAATGTCTCTGAAACTCTGTATTCCTGTCTGATGTCTCCAGTGGAAAAGGGTGGGAAAACATGTGTGAGATTCCACTGCTGCAAATACTTTCTGCTTGTAGTTACTTCCACAAGTAATCCCTTTGAAATCAATAGGAATATTCCCCATAGTAAAGTTAAATAGTCTGAAATGTCTTACAGAATAAAGCCTGAGGCTGGGAAACAGTACAGAATGTTGTATGACTTCATTACAAAGGGCATCACCACAAAAAAAGAAGCCCCATCTTAAATAACCAGTAATGAACTGAAGTTCAGGAAGGAAGACAGTAAGTAATTTTAAAAACTATATGCTTTTCTAATTGTCTTTATTTAGAATATCAACAAGATTTTTTTTTTTAATTTAAGATATCAACATAAATATTCTGATTTTGTAACAATACTTGTTTCCAGACCATTAACACATGAGAATATCAAAACTGACCTTTGACTGGTTCTGTGTGATGTTCTCTACCCTTTTAATTTTCTATGACCATTTCCTACCCATTGGTGTTATTTCATTCCTCTCCACTTGCACCAATACCTTCCCAACCCAGTTAACAACCAGCTGATCTGGTGGATGTGTAGCTGTGATATCTACTAGTGTTCTTTTGGAATTTTTTTTTGAATTAAATAAGTGAAAGAGAAATATTTTACAAGTGCATTGTTTTAAACAAATATTGAAGTAAATAATTATACTTTGAAAAGCAGCTCTGAATCTTGACTTCAGCAAATTACAGTTTAATCAAAAAGACCAAAATATGTCTGGAAGCACATTTGTAAACTTTATTAGATACTACTCCCATATATCTGGAGTTAGGATCTTGGCCTGCTTTTTCACAGCAACAGCATACACTTAATGTACTTTTCCTTTTGATAACACAAATGTTCAGTAGCCACAACCTTTGGGTTAAATTGTTCTCTTGAGTATTTATAGGGTTTTGCATTCTTCTGGGGAGGAAAAAAATTGGCTTAGACTATTCATTAAGTGATGCAAAATCATAAGATGGAGGTACAAAAATCTCATCCCAAATCCTCAGAGTCTGAATCATGACTCAATATAAACCCCCCCATGTGGAGAGCGGAGCCTGAAGCACCTTTTTGCCAAACTGAGAACACCTTTTTGCCAAAAAAATGCAGCTGAAAATGCTGATTCCTTGCTGATGAAAAAAATTTTGTGCAACAACTTGCAACTCTTTTTTTCAGAGGCCACAGATTTTCATTTTACAACTATGAAGCAAGCTGGAGAATTTGTAAAGTATAAAGGAAAAAAGTTCTTGTCTATTTTTAAATGGTCGTTTCTATAATGCACAGTTGACAGCCTATAGAAATATAATATTACAAAACTGAGGTGGCAGATATGTATGAATGCCATTAAATACAATTTTATAATGAAAATTTTGTCTTATGAAGGTGAAACTTTTAGATCATATTAGAATTCTAAATTTTTTATGCATAGCAATCAAATGACCTCTCCATATTGCCACATAAAGTATAGATTTAAAGTTAAATGATCCAGTCAGTCATTTAGCATTTTCTTAGGGTCATCTTTTGCCAATAATTATGGTTGTTTACGTCTGGTTCTCTTGTTTCTGTGTTTGTTTTACTTACATTCTAAGAATTGAAGAAAGAATGACGCCTTTAAAAACTGTTTTTAATGGCCTTTGTTTATTTTTAATACGTAGTGTTCCAGGCTCTTGCTCTAATGATTTTTTTCACACTGCATTGATAATTAAATTCATTCATTTTCCTGGCTGCACAATTCTTTTAAATAAAAAGTTATGGGTAATAATACCTATTATGTTGAAAGTACAGAGGAGAAAAGGGCAGATCCACAGCTTTTAGTTCAAGGAGAGCCAATGGCTTTTGCAAGTTACAGGTTTAAATAAAATCAGAATTCTCGAGTCCTTTATCTGCACTGTAACAATGGTAGATCTGGAAGTGTTGTTTTGTTTTTTCTCGTGCAATAGTCCGTGCAGTGTTATTTCCAGTAAAACAAGAGCTGTGGGTATGTGGTATGTGATCCATTTTGGGATGTTTATTTATAGCAATTTGAGATGTGGTACCAAGTGTTTGTCCTCTTAGATGGCTGGAGACTGTGGTTGCTGCCTCCTAACATACACACTGCAGCAATGATCTTCACACCTCTTCTACTCCCCCCTGCCAAAGTGATTTCATGTCAATAAATTGGGGAAAATATTGTGAACGTGTAAAGCTTTGATAACAGAAGATGCATACAAAAAAAAAATTCACCCCATTCTGATCTTATTTATTGGCTTATACAGCCTCTGAAATTTTTATCTATTTAATGAGACTTTAGATTTCACAATTTTTAATTTATGTAAAAGGAATTTACTACTTAATTACTAATATAGAAGACATTCTTAGCCTCATATTTATTTTTTTTTGGTCATGTTTGCGGAACTCAGGAAGAAAAAACATTATGTCCATTTGGTCAAACACATAGTTTCAAACACATAGTTTAATTGTATTATGAAAAAAAGATCAGTGTAAATGAGTAAGAATTTTAAGATTTAAAGTACATAATAATCTCGTTTTGTAAAATTTGTTTTGTAAGCTGGAATATCACCAATTTGCAAAAGCAATTAACAGAAAAACTAATTTTGAAATAGTGATAAATAAAACAGGAATGAAAATTGAGAGAAATCTAGATCCATTTGTGGGTATTACTTTTCAGCATCTGAACTCAGGAATTCTTTTGGACTCAGTTGGGTGAAATTTTCTTGATTCTTGTCTGCCCCTGAGGACATAGTCCTTGAGAGGCTGAGCATCAGTTCCTCTGAAATAGCTCTTTTTTTAGGTACTCTGGGGTACAACTTTCCTTTTGTTGTTGTGGGTTCCCCCCCTTCCTGTGTCTGTCTCTTTACTTTTTGGGTTTTATTTGTATTTGTTTTCTTGATGGATCCTCAGTGTGAGTGTATTCTGTTCTAAGGTTAATAGGGCTGGTAGAGTCGTTGGAGTGGGGTATTGAGGCTCTTGTGGAGTTTTATCATTAAAAGCACATTTAGGAGTCTTCCTTCCTACCTGCTTTCTTGCAGGTGTGTGGAAAGCATGAATGATAACACAACCATAAGTATCCTGCTTTCCTCACCTGTTGGAGGGGGCTGCTGTTATAATTTTCCCCTTGTACTGTGTCCCATGAGATTTAGGTGTTGAGTATTGATGATGAAAACGTTCTTGGGCTGAAGACTGCTACCCAGTCATCTCATTTTACAATGATTTAATAAGAATATGATGTCCCAGTCAGAGAGTAAAGATTTAAAGCTTTTATTTCAGGAGTTGAAAATGTTTTGTTCCTGACATTTTCTTACTTAAAATATATCCACTACCTTTATTACCTTTAGTAATTCTCACCAAGCCTCTCATAACTTTTCACATGTATCTGTAATTAGTGTGGATGGTTCTGCCTTGGGTATCCTTATTACTCAAACTTGTTAAGAACAAATGAGTGACTTAGAGGAGATCTGAGCAATAATCACTGATCCCCAAGTTGAGCAGCACAAGACCTGTACCAGTGTCAAGTGCCAACACTGATGTATTTGAAAAGGCAAAGACTGAGATGCCATATGAGACACTTCTCCTGTACTAAGGAACAGGATTCCTGTATGTTCTCCCCACTGTCTAAGGTCCATCACAGAGGGAGTCATGAGGGAGCCCAGATGATCTTTTTAACTCATCTGCTTATATGTGCTGGTATTATGATCTCCTGTCTCAATTATTTCTGCTAGACATGCCTGAGTGTTTCTTTGAGCTAAAGACAAGGGTGTTACATTGAGCTCCTGCTTCTGCTCGTGTGTTGGTGGAGATAATGAACTCCCAGATGCTGAATCTTTGAGTTTGTCAGAAGTTGTTAGTCAAATCCTGTAGGAGTACTGAAAGCATTCCTCATGGAAGTCTGGAATCAAAGTAGGTTTGAATCAGCATCATCAAGTTGGATGCATGGTTCCTGTTTGGACTGACTTCTAATGAAAAGCTTATGAAATAAAGAGAGTCAGTCAGAAAGGGAAAGGGCAGGTAGGAGGAACTGGCCTCAAAACCACCAAAAGAATCAAACCCACTGAAATTTAAGCTAATTTTTAATAAATATATTGCAGGGGGAGGGACTCAAGTTATTAACTAGTGTGATATTGAACAATTCTATTAATAGTGGCAAAATGACACATTGTAAATGAGTGAACTGGACTGAATGTTTCCTTGAAATCCTATGGGGAATTTGACTTCTTGGGTAATTCAAACAGGGAATTTGACCTCTTTATCACTGAAGACTGGGCATTTTATGACAAATCTCTTTATGAACCGTTTCATTTTGTAACCACATATCATGCTTCGAAGGGTGTGAAAGCTGAAAATTGCAGGTAATTTCATTACTGATTGCGTTTGTTTTTCTAATGGCCAAAATTGGTATAGTCCATGTAGGGTCATTGTCTGTGGAATTACTGTAATGATACCTTGTAAGAAAGTGATTTTAATGCACAAATTTGGTGACAATTGAGGAAAAGTGAGCACATGCTTTGCAGTGGGAGGTGTCTGCTGGCTACCTCAGCTTCTCCAAGGAACTGCTGAGGTCAGACTAATGGGGAGGGCAAACCTGTGGCATCTAGAGCATGTGTGTCTATATGTGCTTGTTTCAAACTGTAGTTTACTGCTTTTTAAAGAATTACTAATTCTTTTGATACAGTCTCCAAATACTTGCTAATGAGCCTCTTTATTCTTGCGAAGATGTGGGGAGTGATGTATTCCCTTCTGTACCCCTTCATGCAAATAACATTCATACAGTCTGTAAAGCTTCTCTGATCTAAAATTATGATGTCTTGTTGTGGAATATGGGAAAATTTTAGGGAGGTAGGACTGGAAAGTGACATTTGACAATTAAAACTTGCTGCTTTCTCTACAAGGAGAGAACCAAGTATTTGCCTCCTCTTGCAGCATGTGCATGGATGGGAGAGAAGCCTTACTACAGTACTTGAAGATTCTTTTCTATAGCCTGGAATTCTCTGTGCAGAAGGAGCTCAGAGGGTGCTCAGTTTCTTCCCCCCTTACACAGTTAAAGGCAGTTTTGGCGTCTGACATTGGCTTCTATAGAGTGGAAAGGCTGAGGGGCCTCTTGTGCCAGTGCATCAAGCCCTGCAGCTCCCTGGGAGCCTGTGCAGCTTCCACACAGGTGCAGTTCTGTGGCCTTAGCTTTCTTCTCAGCCTGCAGGAGAAGCCCTGCCTTACAGGGGGAGTTAAATTTAAAAACAGTAAGTTCTTTTAACAAAAAGAAGTCTATTCCCATTTCGCAGCATCCGTAAAAATCTGAAGTACCAGGACTGTATATCACACTATGCAAATATTCTTAAAACACCCTCTGCAAGTTTGCTTTGCAGAAATGTATCAGGGTTTAAAGAAAAAGGGAACGTACTGAAGAATCCTTTGTGGATTTAACAAACCTTAGTACATTTTCCAGGCTGAAATGTGATTTCATGTTACAATACATTTGTGAAAAACCAATTTTGCTATTCAGCGTTGTGTTTATCCAAACAACTAGCTATTTCCCTGCCTTCCTTAACAAAGAGAAATAAGAAACAAGAAGAAATTATCCAGTTGGTGGTAAAATCACAGCGTAGGCATACTTATGAGGACAGAATTACTACAAGTCTTGTTTCTTTGATGAGGGAGTTTTGTAGCTTAGCTGATTTTTGTATTCTTGCAACAGAAGCATGCAGAGAGAACTCTACCCTGCATCCTTCCTGCATTAATAAATAATCATTCTGCATGTTTTTGGTTCTAATCACTTATGCAGACAAAGGCAACTTTAGTAAGAAAAATGTTCCTGTGGAAGGTATTTGCGTAACTGTGACTGCAGGTGAGAGATCTGAATTCCGTGCCAAGTCCTCTCTTTTCCCAACATTTCTGGTACTTCAGCAGCGTTCCAGTGAGTTGGTGTTTCAGTGTATCTCTTCCTTCACAATTTCTCGACTTTTCTTTGTGAGCAATGAATGTAGTAAAAAGGGCAAAACCATCCCCAGCAAATTAACCTACTTAAATCTGGATCTATGGCAATGTTATACCTCCTCATGTCTGGAGTCTTTTTGCAGAAGTTAAAGTAATAATATATTAATTTGCTTTATGTTAGTACAATGCACTATTTTGAACAGGACTGTATCAAATTCCTTGCACTTAAAGTATCTTGCTAATAAGCTGTTAAAATGATTATTCCATCAAAATATATTACCAGTTAGCTGTTTGTGATTAGCATCCCATGGTTTATACTCAAAGTTTGTGTTTATGTATATTTTTAAATGTTATGTTGTTTATTTCAGCCATTGGAATATTGCAAGTATGATTAGCAGAAAGATAAATGTTCTTTGTCTACGAAGCAACCAATTATTGGTAATATGAAAAAGTCTTATCCCTTATAATTCTAATAAAGAAAATATAGATGTACAATTGATAGCTGAATTTCTCGAGTGAATATATTTCACTTCCATGCATTCTGTTTCAAAAATACAACTTCAGCTATTTCAGAATGTTTTAGAAATAAATTCTCTTCCCCAGTTTTGCATGATTTTTATAAAATTAGGTCAAAGGAATTTTCAGTTGAAAACAGTGCTTTGTCATATTATCTACAACACATGTCTAGCAAATTTATAAATCTAGTGCTCATTTGAGTAAAGTTCCAAATCATAATGAATGGTTTAGACAGCATTATCATCAATTTCCTGCAGGTGCAGCTGTGGAAATCAGTGACTTCAATCAAAAGCCTCTGTCAAGTTTCACTGCGCTGTCATTTTTTACATTCAGGTTTTGCTGAAATTAACAAAAAAAAAAAGACAATTCCGTAAATGTCTTTACATCACTTCTACCTTTGGGTGGTGCTTTTGAGCAGTGCTGGGCTGTTGTTTCTGTTTGAAGAATTTAACAGCATTCATATTTTTACACTTTATACCAACACTATATTTCTTTTGTGATATTATGGAGTTAAAATTGCACTGTGTGTTTTAACACACATTACAACAACCTCTTAAGGCAAAAAAGTAAATTCATGCAAATGAGTTATGGAAAGTGAAAAGATTTGTGCTGCTTCATTCATTGCAGAGATAGTTATTGGGAAACAGGCATTTCCTTCTGTGGACTCTGTGCTTACCATGTCTCATACAAGTTGTTATTGATAACAGTTATCTTTTGAATACCAATCTTTAAAGGGTTTATGAAAGGGCATGAAGAAAGAATATATGGTAGATATAGCTTGCTTTAAATTATTTATTTTTTTTTTACTTGTG